>NC_132855.1:25844033-26513721 GCF_048164855.1 Canis lupus baileyi | reverse complement strand
TTAAATTCCATTTGGTATTCATCTTTCTCTGACTTATTTTGCTTCACACAATACACAGTAGCTCCATCCATGTTGTTGCAAATGGCAAGAGTTCATTCTTTTTGATGGCTGAGTAATATTCCATTGTGTACATATACTACTTCTTCTTCATGCATTCATTAATCGATGGACATTTAGGCTCTTTCCATATTTCGCTATTGTTGATAATGCTGCTGTAAATACTAGGGTGCATGTATCTCTTCAAATCAGTATTTTTGTATCCTTTGGGTAAATATCTAGTAGTGCAATTGCTGGATTATAGGGTAGTTCTATTTTTAACTTTTTGAGGCACCTCCATACCATTTTCCGGAGTGGCTTATACTAGTTTGCATTCCTAATAGCAGTGTAAGAGGGTTCCCCTTTCTCCATATCCTTGCCAACACCTGTTGTTTCCCATGTTGTTAATTTTAGCCATTCTGACAGGTGTGGGGTGATATCTCATTGTAGTTTTGATTTATATTTCCCTGATGATGAGTGATGTTGAGCATCTTTTTGTTTGTCTGTTAACCAACCATCTCTATTTCTTCTTTGGAAAAATGTCTATTCATGTCTTCTGTCCATTTCATAACTGGATTATTTGCTTTGGTAGTGCTAAGTTCGATAAGTTTTTTTTTACAGATTTTGGATACCAAACCTTTATCAGATATGTCATTTGTGAGTATCTTCTCCCATTCTGAAGGTTCCCTTTTAGCTTTGTTGATTGTCTCCATTGTGCAGAAGCTTTTTACCTTGATATACTTTCACTAGTTTATTTTTGTTTTTGTTTCCTTTGCCTCAGGGGACAGATCTAGTAAGAAGTTGCGATAGATGATGTCAAATAGGTTACTGCCTGTGTTCCTCTTTAAGAATTTTATACTGTCAGGTCTCGCTTTTGAACTTATTTTTGTGTCTGGTGTACGAAAGTGGTCCTATTTCATTCTTTTGCATGTAGCTGTCCAGTTTTCCCAACACCATTTGTTGAAGAGACTTTTTTCCATTGGATATTCTTTCCTACTTTGTCAAAGATTAATTGACCATGTAATTGTGAGTTTAGTTCTGAGTTTTCTAATCTGTTCCAATGATCTTGATGTCTGTGTTTGTGCCAGTACCATACTGTCTTGATCATTACAGCTTTGTAATATAACTTGAAGTCAGGAATTATGCCTCCAGCTTTGCTTTTCTTTTTCAAGATTGCTTTGGCTATTTGGGGCCTTTTGCGGTTCCATACAAATTTTAAGATTCTTTGGTCTAGCTCTGTGAAAAATACTGTTGGAATTTTGATAGGGATTGCATTAAATATGTGGGTTGCTTTGGGTAGTATAGACACTTTAACAATATTTGTTCTTCCATGACCATGGAATGTTTTTCCATTTCTTTGTGTCATGTTCAGTTTCCTTCATCAGTGTTTTCAGGAACAAAATTGATTTATATCAATCGTTATAAGTTAGAAATTGCTGCATATAAATATCTAGCAATAACGATTATTCTATTCTTTTATCTTATATTTGTAATAAACTGATGATATTACACTTACATTATTTTTCAGGGATATCAAGGAAGAACACTTTAGAATATGGTTAATAATAATTTTTGCTCAAGACTGAAAATACTAAGCACTGGAATAATAATTATGGCATACAGTATTTGAGGCCAAGATAAGAATCTTTTAATAAAATTTAATAAAGTTATACAGTTAAATTTTCTAGATTATAAAAATAAGGTAATTTACAGTCTAATGTTTATATCTATTGGAAATTCTCACTAGATTTAAGATTCTCTTTCCAGGGCAGCCCCGGTGGCTCAGCGGTTTAGCGCCACCTTCAACCCAGGCCATGATCCTGGAGTCCCGGGATCGAGTCCCACGTCAGGCTCCCTGCATGGAGCCTGCTTCTCCCTCTGCTTGTGTCTCTGCCTCTCTCTCTCTCTCTCTCTCTGATCTCTCATGAATAAATAAATAACATTTAAAAAAATATTCTCTTTCCAGAATTTGCTTGCTTATTATTAAGCAATCAATCTAATGTACATAATTCTTTATTGCAGTCTTTATCTCTACCTCTATAACTGCCTCATACCCTAGTTTGGACTTTTTGTCACATTTTAAGACTTTTTGTAAGGACATTTTAGTAATATTTTAAGGCAGAATTTTCCTTTGTATAAAAAGAATAATTTTATTATTTGATTTGATTAAATGTTTATACCTTCTTAAGGTATCAATAGATTCCTCTGCCAGGTGGCATTTTTAAATGTTTTGTATATGTAACCAGCATTTGGGGCTTATTTAATGCAAATGAAATAGTTTTAAAGATTAACCAACAATGATAATGAGGTTTTTAAAAATGATATCCAACTCTTAAGCAAATCACTGAAATCCTAAAGCCCAAAGGAGGAATAAAACACAGCTCTGGGAACAGGGGTAAGTTCCAAGAGTCAGGTCATGTTGAAATGGTAAGGGATAAGGCAAGGCAGGGACACTAGTAGGAGAGAAACTTCTGTGGGTTTTGAGAGGATGTTTTAGTGTAGTATTGAAGGAACATGCTAGACTTGACACAGAGGGGCAGTTCTGACACAACTGAGTGAGTACTCCATTACCTGTGGTATTTATACTTCAAAACATAGTCTATGAGGCCCATGAAAGGAGGGGCTGTGGTACTTTTCAAAGAACTTGAATCTAAACACTTGAATCACAGTATAAACCTCTATAGTGGCTTAATAATATTGCTGAGCATTTGATTCCACTTCATCTTTAATATTCTGCCACTGAATTTGCTTTAATATAGAATATAGGGGCATGTGGACAGCTCAGCTGGTTAAGCATCAGACTTGATTTTTGGCTTGAGTCATGATTTCAAGAGTCATGAGATTGAGACCCATGTCAGGTTCTGTGCTTAGCAGGAAGTCTGCTTGAGATTTTCTCCCTCTCCTTCTGACCTTTGCACTCTCTCTCTCTTTCTCAAATAAATCTTAAAAATAAAACAAAATAAAATATAGAATGTTTACAATGGTTCATATCTATTAATGCATTAACATTCCCAAGATGGCTATATGTGGCATTCATCTGTAAGTGGCACCTGGAGACAAATACATCTATCTACCTCATCACACATACCTCTAAAATAGCCCTCTCAAACTCTAAGACCAATAAAGCAAATAAAATTAAAAATCATTTTAAGGGGTGCCTGGGCAGCTCAGTCAAGTGCCAACTCTTGATTTCAGGTCAGGTCATCATTTTAGGGTCATGAGATCAAGCCCCACCTCAGGCTCCACACTCAGTGCTGAAGTATGCATGAGATTCTCCCTCTCCCCCCCCTTTACTCTGCCCCTCCCCCTGCTTGTGCTCTTTCTCTCTCTCTCTTTCTAAAATTAATAAATAAATAAAATCTTTTAAAAAATCATTTTAAAAACTGCTAAAGGAAAATAGAAGGAATCTTGTTTTTTCAGGTTAGTCAATCCTCTCTGTATTACATAGTCATGTACTTATGTTTTAATTTTACTTTTTATATGTAATAGTGATTTTAGATTGGTCTAAATTCTTGATGAGGAATAATTTTTACCTATTCTCAATTTTCACGTACTAAGATTTAACTCTGAGTGCCTAGAGGCAGTGAGAATTCATCCAAAAGTTAAGATCCTGGGATTGCTAAGCAGAGTATGGGCAAGGGCAATTGCAGTTTGCTTTATAATCTTTCATATAACTACACTTACCTCTTTCCAATTTGAATGTTAAATTTCTAAATATATATATATAATATATATTATATTTATATATATTTTCATATATTTATATATATAAATTAAAATTTTAAATAGGATAATAACTATAATATGCAAAGGAATGATGAGACTAAGCAACACACTTACTTCAATGTTACTTTTAATGTAGGTTCACAACCAAAAAAGTGGTTTCATTAAAAGTACTGACCTAAGGAAAATTTATTTAAGGATAAATAATAAAAAGAAGTGTCTAAACCTAAATGCAAGAAAAGATCATTGGAGGCTGAAATAGCTAAAGTCTTACAGAACTGATTACATTAGTTGGGGTAGGCTAATGGTTGTAACAATCAGCACCAGTATCTCTGAGGCTTAATGTAAGATTTATTTCTTGCTAATGTTACATTCTTTTGCAGTCACTCAAGAACCCAGATTTCTTCTAGTTAGTGACTCCACAATTTCCAATTGCTTCTCCCACTCCTAAATGATCAAAGAGAGCAAATATGGAATAAGAAATATATACTATATCTACATATAATATACTAATTAATATTATATAAATATAGTAATTAGTATTATAAATATTAGCATTATATATTACCTAATATATAATGTATGTTTATGTATATTTATGTTAATTTATATATTTATAGGTTATAAATAGATGTGTACTTTTTAGGGTCAGAAGGTATTTTTAACATACTATATTTTTCTTCAAATTTGTATTTAAATTCTAGTTAGTTAACATATGGTGCAATATTGCTTTCAGGGGTAGAATCCAGTAATTCATCACTTATGTACAATACCCAGTGCTCATCATAACAAGTGCCCTCCTTAATACCTATCACACATACAGCCCATCCCCCACACACCTCCCTCCATCAACCCTCAGTTTGTTCCCTACTTTTAAAAGTCTGTTATGGTTTCAACATATTTTGAATTCTAACTCAAAATACTTTTGTTTCTTTTAAAAATATATTTTTTATTTATTTATTTGACAGAGAGAGACAGCATGAGCAGGGGGAGGAACAAGGAGAGAGGGAAAAGGAGACTCCCCACTGAGCAGGAAGCCTGATGCAAAACTTCATTCCAGGACCCTGGGATCATGATCTGAGCCAAAGGCAGATGCTTAACTGACTGAGCCACCCAGATACCCCAAAATATTTTTTTTCTAAGATGTGGTTAAATCTGAAGGTTTTTTATAAAGCAAGTCAATATAAAGAGACATTAAATAACTATCAATGCAAGCATTGTATTTCACTGATATGGTAAAAACAAATCAGAAGAAGGTTTGTGAATCACCTTTGTGATATCAAAAGTCCCTTCCAAGTTAAAATTCTATTACTTTATTACATGAATCTGATTTCCCCTAAGTTCCTCATTTTCAGGTAAGCCATTTATAGTTTAGTAATGGTACATGACCCATGTTTCTGCTGAGGAAAATGTTATGGGCACTTTGGGATAAAGATCCCCTCAGGTTTCAACAGTCACAAGCACCTGTTACATTGATCCAGTGTTAAGGACCAATGTTGCCATTTTCTACAGATGCTCTGACCTGAAAATAGTGAGAAATACGAAGATCAGTATATAAACAATCCTTGGACCTGATTTTTTTTTTTTTACAGTATCTTATATTGCAGCTCACAGTTCCCTTTTTTACAGATATGGTTTGCAAAAATTCACAGAAAAGCAAAGTGAGGCTTAAACATGATTTATAATATCCATGGGCCATAAAATTTTGCAATATTTTTGCCAAGAAGTTTGGCTTCTCTCTGAGATGTTAATATGTTTGACCTAATGGAATATACTCAGAAGGTTGCTGGTCAAGTGCTATTCATTGTTATGGGCTAAACTGTCTCCCCCAATTCAAATGTTGAATTTGAATGTGACCTCACAATGTGACTATATTCAGAGAGAGGGTCTTTAAAGAGGTTAAATTAACTAATTAAGATTAAGTGAGGGATCCCTGGGTGGCGCAGCGGTTTAGCGCCTGCCTTTGGCCCAGGGCGCGATCCTGGAGACTCGGGATCGAATCCCACGTCGGGCTCCTGGTGCATGGAGCCTGCTTCTCCCTCTGCCTATGTCTCTGCCTCTCTCTCTCTCTCTCTCTCTCTCTCTGTGAGACTATCATAAAATAAAAATTAAAAAAAAAAAAGATTAAGTGAGGTCATTAGGTGGGCTCTAATTTCATATAACTGGACTGGTGTCCATATAAAAGATTAGGACATAGAAATGCACAGAGGGAAGATCATGTGAAGATATAAAGAGAAGATGGCCATCTACAAGCTAAAGAGAGAGATCTCAGGAGAAATAAACCCTGCTAAAACACTGATCTCAGACTTTTAGCCTTCAGAACTGTGAGAAAATAAATCTCTGTTGTTTAAGCCATCCAGTCTGTGCTACTTCATTATAGCAGCCTTAGCAAACTAATACACACCATGTTTATGTGTTTTCAACACATGTTCTCCCAATTCCTGAGACAATTCTTGTTTTCTCTAAAATGGATTGAGGAAGGTGGGTGGCTGAGTCAGCTAAGCATCCAACTCTTGGTTTCGGTTCAGGTCACAATTTCATGGGTGTGGGATAAGCTCAGCATCAGGCTCTGTGCTCAGCAAAGAGTCTGCTTGAGGATTCTCTCCCTCTCCCTCTGCCTCTCTATCCACTATCTCACTCTAAAATAAACAAATAAAATATTTTTTAAAAGTGGATTGAGGAAATTTATTGTGAACCCAGACAGTCTATCCAAGGGACTCTTTTCCCCCCAATGGTTCAGAGATCACTCAGGATTATAAATAATTTATGGTGGGGCCCATAGTCTCCTAATAAAGATGACACTCTTCTAGCATCAGTGCAGAATCAGTCCTCTATGGCAGACTCTAAACACAAGATGAAATTCTCAGCTGGAAAGCCTTTATACCAGTAGCTACTTCTCTTGATAAGAATACCTCTGAGGGACTTGATTTCAGAGTATACTTCGGTCCATGTGGTCTTTAGGTAGGACCTCACCAATTTGTGGAATTCTCTGAAGCTAAGAGGCTGCTTCTCAGAGAGACAAAAAATTCCAAAGTACAATTTGGTAAACCACACTGTTCACTATGAGAAGAGAAAGAGGAGAAGCAGGTGGCTGGGAAAGTATGAATCTGTGTCCCTTAAGAAGGATCATTTGTCTTATTGCTATCCAAATATCATAAAAAAGGAATACGTCTTGAATGGGAGACATTTTAATATGTTCTCGAAGACCACAGCAGTGTTTCCCAGAGTGATCCTCTTGGAAAACTAGCTTCAGGAGATGTTCTTCCTTATAAGAACTTCATGACCAAATGGATTTTTAAAATACTGCACTCTTTATCATATACTCAGGGATTCAAAATTTATATAAATATACAAAAGGCCCTAAGAAACCCTATAGATTAAAAAAACAAGCCCTAAAAAGCACAACTATTTAACTCTGTCAAATCCACCATTTCTCAAACCTATCTGACCAAGAAACTCTTATTAGAATTATTAGCAAGCAGGGGATCCCTGGGTAACTCAGCAGTTCAGTGCCTGCCTTTGGCCCAGGGCTTGATCCTGGAGTCCCAGGATTGAGTCCCACATCGGGCTCCCTGCATGGAGCCTGCTTCTCCCTCTGCCTGTGTCTCTGCCTCTCTCTCTCTCTCTCTCTCTCTCTCTCCTCTCTCTTTCTCTGTGTGTATCTATCATGAATAAATAAATAAAATCTTTTAAAAAAAGAATTATTAGCAAGCATGCTATGATATAGTTTGGGACTATAGTTTTGAAAAGGTAGTCATGAAGAAACCCTGCTAGATAGTGACGAAACAGATATATATACCACAATTAGAATGTGAAAGAAACTGAAATTCCCTTCTCTTAATAATAGTATTTAGCTGTTAAAAGGAAAGTAATAGACTTATCTTAGTCATTCTAATATACCTCCTCTCCCTTCTTAGAATTTATTTGATTATATATTTCTCTAACTGCATGCACCATACTAAATGCTACAACACATATACAAATGCACAATTAAGCTTTACTGTTTATTTCCAAAGAATGTTTGGCATTTATCTGTAGTGGAGTAACGGCCCTTCTGAACTATGTTAAGAGGCAGCATGAAGAACAAAAAAGGAACTTCTGTAAGTATGACTTGACTCTAATTACTCCTCACTGAGAAAGCTGAGTAGTTCTATGTAATATCTGTCAAAAAGATGACTGACTCAGAGAGATTTGGCCCCAATCCCTTGGCAACCATTTTAACTTTGTGACTGTTTATGCCAAAAACAATCAGCCCAAACTGTACACATGTCAGACACACACACAAAAAGTTATCCAAAATGATATGAAGTCAAGTGCGGAGTTAATCTTTTCAAATAAGTTGATAGTTTTACAGTTTTATGTGGTATATTTACCTACCACTCTAAAGTGTAGAAGATATGTCTGAGATATGAAATTAATACTGGGTTGATTTTGTTTCATTTAAAAATATTTAGCCTGCATTTGTTAAAGATTTTATTTATTGATTTATTTGAGAGAGAGACATAGCATGAATGGTGGGAGGGGCAGAGAGAGGGAGAGAGTTTCAAGCAGACTGATTGAGCATGGAGCCTCCTGACATGGGGCTCAGTCTCACAAGCCTGAGATCATGACCTGAGCCTAAACCAAGAGTTAGATACTTAACCGACTGAGCCACCCAGGCACCCCTAGCCTGTAGTTTTTAAAAGAAACTGTCCTTCAAATATTTATTCACATTTGTCAAAAAAAAAAAAAAAAGGTATATAGGTATTGTCAAAGCTAGAAAATATACCCAGGGTGATTCATCACAGTGGAGTAGGTGAATGCTAAAGGTTTCTGCTTGTCAAAGACCAAATTGCTTCATTGGCTCAATTAGCTCCAAAGATTCATAGGCAAATGAGACATCTACCATTGTTGTTTACATGAAGTTTTCAAAGTGTTCAACGACACACTGAATCTGGCCTATTTCTTGATAAACATGTCCCAATGCCATCCTACCAAAAACAACCAAATCAAAGGAAATTCTCCTGTATTTATTACTGCTGAGAACAAGTAATGTGATTAAAGGTCCAATTAATTCTAACTATTAAATACAACATTATTATTTTTTTACTCTTTTTTAGAAATTCTTCCATGTATAAAATAAACATGAATATTTAATATATGTTCCTTTTCTTGACCAGCAAATCTTATGACTGATGACATCTTAAAATCAAAGAAATAGGGTTTCATTAATATTTTTCTTCTCTTTAGAAATATTTTGAATAGAATTGGATTAATGCAGGTTCATGACACAAAGTCACTAATCTATATATATGCACCTAATAACAAAGTACCAAAATACATGAGACAAAATTGATAGCAATGAAGAGCAAAAATGACAGTCAACAATAATAGTCAGAGACTTTAATATCTCACTTTTAATATTGGATAGAACAGCTAGACAGAAGATCAACAAGGAAACAGGAGACTTGAATAGAGCTATAAAATGACTAGGCCTAACAGACATCTATAGAACATTCAACATAACAATAGAATATATATATATTCTTCTCAAGTATACATGGAACATTCTCCAGGATAGATTATATGCTAAGCCAAAAAGCAAATCTTAGCAAATCTGAAAAGATAAAAATATAAAACACATTCTTTGACTACAATGGAATGAAATTAGAACCTTTTAGCAGGTAAGTATTTGGGAAAGTCACAAATATGTGGAAATTAAACACAGCATTCTTGAATAACCCATAGGTCAAATTAGAAATCAAAAAGAAAATCAGGAAATATACTGAGATAAAACACACAACACACACACACCCCAAAACTTATGGGATGCAGCTAAAGCAGAATTTAGAGGGAAATTTCTGTTTATGCCTATATTAAGAAATAATAAATAATTCAAATGAAAATCTAGCTTTCCTCAAGACATAAACTAAAACTAAAGCAAGCAGAAGGAAGGAAATAATAAAGAGTACAGCAGAAAAAAATGAAATAGAAAACAGGAAAACAATAAAGAGTATCAATGAAACCAAAAGCTGGTTCTTTAAAAAGACTGACAAAATTGGAAAATGTTTAGCTTAGTAGACTTGGAAAAAAGAAATAATACTCAAATTAGCAGAATGAGTAATGAAAGAGGGTACATTACTGCTGGCATTAGACAAATAGAAAAATAAAGGAGTACTACAAAGGTAAAAAGAAAACAGTTACATACAAGAGAAATCTCACAAGAGTACTAGCTGATTTTTCAGCAGGAACTTTGCAGGCCAGGAGAGAGTGGCATAATATATTCAAAGTGCTGAAAGAAAGAAAAAAAAAAAAAACTTGTGGCAAATAATACTCTATACAGCAAGGCTACCACTGAGAATAGAAGAAAAGATAGTTAACCAGACAAAAAAAAAAAAAATTAAAGGACTTTATCACCACTAAAACCAGACTTACAAGAATACAGATTCTTTTCAACAAGTGCATATGGAACATTCTCCAGAATAGATTACATATTAGACCACAAAACCAGTCTTAACAAATTCAAAAAGATCAAAATCATATCATGCATCTTTTCCAATGACAATACCATGAAACTAGAAATCAACCAAAAGAAAAAAACCTGGAAGAACACCTTTCTAATACCTGGGGGTTAGATAACAATATATTAATCAATGAATGGGTCAACCAAGAAATCAAAGAGGAATTTTTTTAAAATGAAGACAAATGAAAAAAAAAATAACACAACAGTCAAAAATATTTGGGATGCAGCAAAAGCTGTTCTAAGCATGAAGTTTAGTGCAATTCGGGCCTACTTCAAGAAGCAAGAAAAATCTCAAACAAACAACTGAACCTTACACCCAAGGAGCTATAGAAAAAGAACATAACAAACCAAAACCAGCAGAAGTAAGGAATAAAAAAGATTAGAAAAAAAATGGTATAGAAACAAACAAAAAACAGGGATCCCTGGGTGGCGCAGCGGTTTGGCGCCTGCCTTTGGCCCAGGGCGCGATCCTGGTAGACCCGGGATCGAATCCCACATCGGGCTCCCGGTGCATGGAGCCTGCTTCTCCCTCTGCCTATGTCTCTGCCTCTCTCTCTCTCTGTGTGTGACTATCATAAATAAATTTAAAAAATCAAAAAAAAAAAAAGAAACAAACAAAAAACAGATCAATGAAAGCAGGAGCTGGTTCTTTGAAAAGATTAACAAAATTGATAAACCTCTAGTCAGACTCATCAAAAAATAGAACGGACTCAAACACAATCAACAAGTGAAAGAGGAAAAATAACAACCAATGTGACAGAAAGACAAACAATTGTAAGAGAATATTATGAAAAATTATATGGCAACAAATTGGACAACCTACAAGAAAATGATAAAATTTTGGAAACATATAACTTACCAAAACTGAAGCAGAAAGAAATGGAAAATTTGAAGGACTGATTACCAGCAATGAAATTGAATCAATAATCAAAAAACTCACAACAAACAAAAGTCCAGACCCAGATGACTTTATAGATTAATTCTACCAAATATTTAAAGAAGAGTTAATACCTACTATTCTCCAACAATCCCAAAAAATACAAGAGGAAGGACAACTCCCAAATTCATTCACCAGCATTACCCTGATACCAAAACCAGATAAAGACACCACAAAAAAAGACAACTACAGGCCAAAATGCAAAATATTGAACAATATGATGAAAAAGGATGCAAAAATACTGAACAAAACTATGAAACTGAATCCAAAAGTACATTAAAAAAATCATTCACCATAATTAAGTGGAATTTATTTTCAGGATGCAAGGTAGTTCAATATTTGCAAATCAATCAATGTGATACATCTATCAATAAAAGAAAGGATAAAAACCATAGGATCATTTCAGTATATGCAGAAAAAGAATTTGACAAAGTATAGCATCCATTCATTATTTTAAAAATTCTCAAAAAAGTATATTTAGAAGAAACATCTCAAATAATAAAGGCCTTATATGAAAAATCCACAGTGAACATAAACTCAATGGAGAAAAAATGGAGAGCTTTTCCCCTAAGGTCAGAAATAAGACAAGGATATAAAAAAATAATAAGACAAGGAGGTCCACTCTCACCACTCTTACTTAACATAGTACTGGAAATCCTAGTCACAGCCAGCAGACAACAAAAAGAAATAAAAGGCATACAAATTTGTAAGGAAGAAGTAAAATTTTAACTATTTGCAGATGACATGATACTATATATATATATATATAGTATATATATATATAGTATCATGTATATATAGTTATATATATAGTATCATGTATATATAGTATATATAGTTATATATATATATATATAAAACCATAAAGACTTCACCAAAAATACTACTAGAACTGATCAATGAATTCAGTAACGTCACAGAATACAAAATCATGTACAGAGATCTGTTGCATTTCTATACACTGATAATGAAGCAGCAGAAAGAGAAATTAAGAAAATAATTTAAATAGAAAATACTTACATTTACAACTGCACCAAAAATAATAAAATGCCTAGGAATAAACTTAAAGAGGTGAAAAACCTGCACTCTGAAAACTATAAAATACTGATAAAAGAAACTGAAGAATACAAAGAAATGGAAAAACATTCCATGTTCATGGATTGGAAAAATAAATATTATTAAAATGTCTGTCCTTACCCAAAACAATCTACATATTTAATGAACCCTATCAAAATACTAACAGTATTTTACATAGAACTAGAACAACAATCTTAAAATTTGCATGGAATCACAAAAGACCACAAATAATTAAAGCAATTTGAAAAAGAAAAACAAAACTGAGGGTTGATGGAGGGGAGGTGGGTGGGGGGAATTGGCTAAATGCGTGATGGATATTAAGGAGGGCACTTCTTGTCATGAATACCCAGTGTTATATATAAGTAATGAATCAGTAAATTCTACTCTTGAAACTAACATTACATGTTATAATTTTTTTATTTTTTTTACATGTTATAATTTATATATAGCATTTAGCAACTTGAGGAATGCCTGGATGGCTCAGCAGTTGAGCATTTGTCTTCAGTTCAGAGCCTGATCCTGGAGTCCTAGGATGGAATCCCAAATTGGACTCCCTGCATGAAGCCTGCTTCTCCCTCTGCCTGTGTCTATGCCTCTCTCTCTGTGTCTCTCATGAATAAATAAATATTTTTTTTAATTAACAACTTGAAACATTAAAAACATCAGTGGCAGCCACCATTTTAGTGTCTACTATATATCAGGAATTTTACATAAATTAGTTGGTATTTAAAAACCCCCCAAAATGGCCAATAAGCACATGAAAAGATGCTCAGCATCATTACTCATCAGAAAAATGCAAATAAAAACCAAAATGAGGTATCACTTCATACCTGGCTAAAATCAAAGTCATAGAATAACAAGAGTTGGTGAAGATTTTTTAAAAATTGAAATCCCCATATACTGATAGAAGAAATGTAAAATGGTGCAACTATTTTGAAAACAGTCTGGCATTTGGTCAACTGATTAAACAAAGAGGCACCATATGAGTTAGCAATTCTACTCCTACCCAAGAAATGAAGACATATATCCACACACACAAAAAATGTACATTAATGTTTAAAACAGCATTATTCATAATAGCTAAAAAGTAGAAACAATCCAAATCTTCATCAGTGAACAAATGTATAAACAAAATGTAGTAATTCCATACAATGGAATATTATCAATCCTTAAAAGGAATGAATACTGATATATGCTACCACATGCATAACAAACCTTGAAAATATACTAAGTCAAAGAAAGTAGTCATAGAAGTCCACATATTATATAATTTCATTTACACAAAAGTTCAGAACAGAAAATCCCACAGAAATAGAAAGCAAATTAATGACAGCTTAGGACAGGATAGGGTAATGGGAGACAGGCAGGTGATAGCTAAAAGGTATGGGGTTTCTTTTTGAGAAGAAATATTCTAAAATTGACAGAGTTAATGGTTGTATTTATTTGTAAATATACTAAAGACCACTGAATTGTACACTTTAAATGGGTATTGTATATGTGAATTTGTGATTGTATATGTGAATTATATTTCAAGAAAGCTATTTAAAAACTGATAATGTAGCAAAAAAAGTTGATAATTTAGCAAGTAGATAGAAACTTTTCATATAGAAAAAAGTACCAATAGAAGAATTAGACCATTTTGCCAGTATAATGAGAGATTTTAACATACCTAATAAGGTTCTAGTTATTATTTCATTTTATAGATAACAAATCTGAGGCTGCAAAATGTAAATTAGGTCATGCATCCAGTAATCATTCATGGCCAAGTCTGTAGTTCTTGAAAATCCAAGATCTTTATTCTATTCCATGATTTCATTTGCATCTCCTTAATGATCAGCCAGTTACAAAACAAAATCCAAATAGATATGTATATACCCCAGTGTGTGAAAAATAGTCTTTCAGACAACAGAAATTATGTTGACCTTTAGCAAAAGATTTCCTGTCTGGCTTTTGGCTAACTGTACCTATCACCAAATATCCATGTATTCCCCCAGGCTTCCTTTATGGCATTGGGGCTGTTAGTTTATTTTCAAATTGCTTTTTTTTTTTTCTTTTTTTTTTTTTTAATTTTTATTTATTTATGATAGTCACAGAGAGAGAGAGAGAAAGGCAGAGACACAGGCAGAGGGAGAAGCAGGCTCCATGCACTGGGAGCCTGACGTGGGATTCGATCCCGGGTCTCCAGGATCGCGCCCTGGGCCAAAGGCAGGCGCTAAACCACTGCGCTACCCAATTGCTTCCCATTTGCAGGAACCTGTGTATTACGCTTGGTTTTGAATAACTTTAAAAGATAAAATAGTTTTCAAGTATCATTTTCAATTTATATTTTTCCAGTCCTCCATACCCTCCTCTAGAGCAGCAGCTATCAAATTTTAATGTGCATAATAAAGCAGACCATAGGACTTGTTATAATTACCACATCACAGGCCCTTCTCCAAAGATTCTGATTCCATAGATCTAGAAGGAGCCTGAGGATTTCCAAATAATTTTGAAACAGGTGATATTCAGATGACTCTCTGAGAAAAAAGAATGGATTTTATCCTTCTCCTTGATAAACTGAATATAATCATATTCTTGAGAGCGGCAGGATGAGTTCCAGGTTTGGATTAACATAGAGTTATAGTCTACTTCTGCTGCTTTCTAGTTCTGACCTAGGACAAATCTAACTTCTCTGAGTGCCAGTATTGTGAGGATTTAACAAGAAAAAATGTAAACACCCTTAACTCAGGAACGATTGCACACCAAAGTCTTAAAAAAAAAAAAGTATTTTTCCTTTCTCTCTCCCCTTTGAAAGCTCTGATCTTCAAATCCAGTTTACTTTCTCTTCTACAACATTACTAAAAAAAAAACAAAATGCTGTCTGCTAGCAATGCTTATAGCTCAGAAAATGCTGCCTGTCTTCTTAAAGTCCTATGCATTAAAACAAGGCTACTCATTTCCTCGATGATTAATCTTCTATTCATCACTAGTTGAATTTTCCATTGGCACCAGTTCATTTTGGCATTTTAAGCCTTCTTTGGGCAATAATGCCATTTGTTTAGAGAAAATAGAATAAAGATAGAAATTCAACACTTTACTAAACAATTTATAAAGTACTGTGCTCCAGGGCAGCAAGAATTCACCTGAACTTTGTTGTGGAGACTTACTGATTCTCTGATTCCTTTGAATGTGGCTGGCAGGTAGCTTAAGTCATCCTGGCCTGATCAGCTTTTATTCTGGCTTCAAATAGAAGTAAATTACCTTCTATTACTGGACACACTTCAGGAGACATAAGTTCTTTGGAAGAGGCTAAAAGAGTACATTTTCTACACTGGGTAATAGCTGTGCCATGGAAGAAGACAGGAAAGAAATGTAAAAAGTTGGGTAATTTATACTTTAATCTTCATATGTATAGATCCTTGATTTGATATAAGTTCAGGTTGGTGAAATACAAAAGAATATTCTCTCATTTATTAACTTCTTACAGCCTATGGACCTTTAATCTTAAAGGTGCTCTTAATTTAAAATGATTTTCTAATGGAAAACAAATGGTAGTAAACTTTAAGAAAAGATAGAATGGTATAGTCATTAAAACATTGTTGAAGGAATATGAAATACTTATTTGAACTGACTACTGGCATAGCTGGAAGGAATCTTTAACCTTTAAGTCTCTTTACAGCTCTGATTCTTGTTTCCAAATTTAGATTTCATCACACCGAAAAAAAAATATATATATATATAAGAAGAGTAGCCTCAATGTAGGTTTGGTATACATTTAGGATTTATTTTGCCATCTTTCACTTGCAGTTTTCTTACAAAAATAACCCAAATATATGGAAACAAAAATAAGATAAAATGATATTTATCAGTATTTTATTCTGTAGTTTGTTCCTTTCAGATAGTAGCCTACTCTCAAGAATATAATTTGTAGTATTTATTTCATCCAGAACTAAGTCTAAAACTTAGCTTTGCTATTTCTAAGCTGTGTGACATTGGTGATGTTACTCAAATTCTTTGACCCTCCATTTTCTTATGTGTTAAATAGGAATAACATTAATTCCCTCATAGAATTATTGTGAGGATTATATTAAATAAGCATCTAGGACTGATATCCTGGAACACAGCATGCACTCAACAAATAAAAACTTTAAATATGCTATGAATATTTTAAAATAAATAACAATAACAATCAAATAGTCTATAAAGAAAAACAGGTAGGGCATTTCATAGGATAAACAGTTGTCTGAGGCATAAAATCATAAAAACTTAGTTGCCACAGGAAACCTAGGAAATCAAAATATTTGCATTTCTTCAGAACCAAATGTTTGAGTTTTTGCTATTTTGAGGTTGGGATAATCACATTAATCTTTGGTTTTAATAAATTTATTAGTGTTTCTTATAACCACTGTGAATCTCTTCTCTATGGGTTTATCTATGGAAAAAATGGAAAGTAACTACTACCTTATTAAAATAGAAGTATTCAGATTTGAAATATACACTACTACACAAGGATACCTAAGATTTGAAGGACATTTCTTTAAGAAGAATTTATAATTGTAATAAATTAAGAATACCATTTTCAAAATTTAAATTGTATACAGGCAAAATTACTGAAGCCCTAAAATATGCAACAGCTTGGAGTTTAATTACAACTGGAAAACTATACTTTGGAAAGTGTATGTGGATGGAAATATTTATGAGTTGGCAGAGAGAGAGCTGGCACAGTACATTTGCTATGGAATAATTTTAACTGTTACCTTATTTTACAAGCTGGATTTTATCTGGTACCTTTATGGGAAGGCTGAACAAGTCTGTACATTCACTATACATGCTGAGGTTGCTGTTTTAGCTTCAATTCCAGATATGCTTCAGAAGGTTTTAATAAACTTTTTATAGGAAATGATCAAATGAAACAAACTAGAAACATTTTCCATGTTAAGAACAATATATTTTATATGCTTTATTGTTTCATATATCATCAATTTTGCACCAGATTTTGGCCAAAGAAAAAAGATCCTGCCTCAAAAAAGTTTATTTTTTGGACCATAAACAAACAAAAATCCAAAAGTAAACAAAGACCAAATCAAAGAAGGCATAAAATAAAAATCAGATTATCTGCATTATATGTTAAGTGGAAAAAGAAACCTTATAAATTTTCTGCTCATTCTGATTACAATCAAACTGTCAAAATAGAGTGGTCTTCCCCACAAAAGGTTTAAAATTCCTAAATTAACTGTGAAATATGAAAATAGCTACACTTTGGACCTATTGTTAATACTATGTATCCACCTCTGAATACTTAAATCAGAAATATTCAATTTTAGGAATATATCTTAAAGAAATATCTCAGGTCTATTAAATCTCTCTATATAAAGATGTTCACACAATATTATTAAAATATTAAACATATTTAAATATCTAAATCTGTCCAAAGTAGGGAAATAATTAACAAGTTATATTCACAGTGGTTTATTCCACAGCCACTGAAAAATGATATTGTAGGAAAATAAAAGTACATGGGGAAGTGGACATTTGATCATAAGAAAAAAATAAAGAATGTCATCTGACTTTTGTTTAAAAATTTGTGCTTATGTGCTGAAAAGCTGGTTTTTAGTTCTATTCATCAGTGTTTCTCCATGTAATATAGATTTATAGGTGTTTTTGCTTTAAAATTTAATGTATTTTCTAAAATTTCTAGCAATGTATATCTATTGTTTTTGTAATAAAAAACATTTATTATAATAATAATTAAACATGGAAAAACTATAAATAAGTAGTAGCAACTGCCTTTTTACAAAAAAGTAGAACAACAAAAAAATAGGTAGACTACTTCTCTATTGACATTTCTGCTTCCTAACCCATGTCAGAATTTTTATGTATGTCTAACCAAATCAACCAAAGAAGCCAAGGAAGTCCTTTGAGTCCAGAAAGAAACCTCAACAAAGGCCAAAAGTAAATTAAGAACTAGAGAACGGGAGCAAAGTCAGAATACTGTGGACCCAGAAAACATTTACACAGGTTATTCCAGGGATCAAAGGGCCAAAAACTGAAACCCAAGCTGTGAAAGGCAATTGTTTCTTGCCCAGCTCCACCTTTCATGTTAAAGTGTGTATGTGTGTGTGTATGTGTGTGTGCGCACGCGCATGCATGTGTATTAGATTTTAACAGAGTTCTAGGGAAATCTAATTTTCCTGAAATTATATTAGGAAAGGCAACTTTAAAACAAATACCCTAAATTCTGGAGAAAACTGATGGCCTAAACCTGAACTCTAAACTCTAAAGCAAAACTTCAGTCTCTAATTCCAGGATGGTTTTGGTGTGCATATTATGAAGAGCAGATGAGATTGTACAATGCTCAGGAATGTCCTTGCTCTTGTGTTCCCCAAATTATGAAGATTCTTCCAATATTACTATGGCTATAGTAAGAGATAATTACTTAATTCATTTTAAATCTTTAACTCTAAATTAAATTAAATTTTCTACATTGTCTGGCAATTGAATTTTCTGCATCGGCTGGCAATGCAGGGGTTATTTTTTTACCTCTGATTTTGCCAATTTTTCTGAAAATCAGATGTCCAAAAGTGAACTTAGCACTAATATATTCAGTATCACAAGGATTCCATTCCTAGCACTTTCATAATAATTAATCTCAGATTATGAATAGGCAAAAACTTCATTTTTTAAAAAGATTTATTTTTTGTTAGAGAGATTGAGCAAGAATGGTTGGAGGAGCAAAGAGAGAGAAACTTCAAAGTAGACTCCCTGCTGAGTGTGGCACCCAATACAGGAGTTCAATCTCACAACCCATGAGATCATGACCTGAGTGGAAACCAAGAGTCAAATACTTAACAGACTGAGCCATCCAGGCGCCCCTACCTACACAAAACTTTTAGAACAACCTGTGTTGTAGTTATAAAGAGAACAAAGAACATGCAAATCAGATTATAATTTCAACTAATAATAATGTTATTTACTAAGCTGGTAATAGAAATAACAGTTTTATTTCATTACATCTGTGATTAAGATATGACCCCAGGGCTAGCTCTTCAAACTGAAGTTTTCAGGTTGGATTCCCAGATATTTCCACATTTCCAGAGTCCCATCATCTCCTACCGACAATACCAAGGGTCAGAACTATTTCTTCAAGCACTTTACTTCCAATCCTGAGTCTTTTCTTGCACTTCCTATGGGACCACTCCTTCATAGCTCATTTCAGCAGAGCTAACCAAAACAGCTACTTAAGAGTACAGAAGCCACTCTCTCCATGTATGGAGATCTCAGGATACAAAATACCTAAGTACAGGCTGGCTACTCAATTTACCTTAGCACAGCTTAACATATAAATTCAGGGTTTACAGCATCTCCAACTCTACTTAACTAGTTCACCTAGAGCACTAGGTGTGTGTGCCTAACCACACATCTAATGAGTCAACCTGACATTTCAATAGTCCACTAGGTGGCAGAGATGTTTACAAGGAAGTAAAGATGAACAACGCCCAAGTCTTCTTAAATAGAAGCAGGAAACAAAAAGCAGGAAACAAAAAGAGAACCTAATTAGAGGAAATACGGCATTTATAAATTACATAATACATATATATTAAACTGTGAAACCACACATACATAAACAGAAATTCAGATTTTTTTCCCAAAGATTTTATCTATTTATTAATGACAGACACAGAGAGAGAGGCAGAGACAGGCAGAGAGAAGCAGGCTCCCCACAAGGAGTCTGATGAGGGACTTGATCCCATGACCCCGGATCACAATCTGAGCTGAACACAGATGCTCAATCACTGAGCCACCCAGGCATCCCAGAAATTTTAAATTTTAACAAGATATAAAAGTCCACCACAAATAGTAACAGCTACCTGGTTCAGCCAGCACTATTTATTTTAAATAATTTTTTAAACAAAATTTGCCTCTTTTTTTTTTTTTCATTTTTAAGGGAGCTTGAACTTTAAAGGAAATCCAAGATTACTGGTATTTCACTGTCACAAGTAATTTATTTCAGTCTGTACACTTGCAAGCTCTGGGTCTCCTCCTATTGTCCGTTCATGGCTATATGTCAAAATTTATTATTTAATCAGAGTTAATATATCTTTTTTTAGCCATGCAACTCAACTCTTGAGTTGACTTGCTGAGCAAAGTTTTCAGGAAGCTGTTTCTCCATTCTCATTCTACAATCTTTATTTAATCTACTTTAGAAATTATCCTCCTGACTTGAAAATAACTTCATCTCTCTATATGTTCTATCTGATAAAAAGAAATAAGGCCTTGTGGAAGAAACTGAGATTTTTAAATCAAAGATCCAGGGATGCCTGGAAGGCTCAGGGGTTGAGCATCTGCCTTCAGCCCAGATCGTGATATCAGGGTCCTAGGATTGAGTCCCACATCAGGCTCCCTACAGGGAGTCTACTTCTCCCTCTGCCTATGTCTTTGCCTCTCTCCGTGTATCTCTCATGAATGAATAAATTAATTAATTTTAAAAAAATCAAAGACTCAGATTTGAATCCTGGTTTTGACACTTACTAACTACCTGATCCTGGACACATTTCCTGACATCTTCAAGCCTTAGTTTCCTTTTTAACAAAATGGGAGAAAATAGCTAAACTCCTGACATCTTCAAGCCTTAGTTTCCTTTTTAACAAAATGGGAGAAAATAGCTAAACTCACATGAGCATCAAATTAGAGTATGTGGAAGTCATTTTAAAGTATTATGCAAATATAAATGATTAAATATATATACATATATATGTAAATAAGTATTATCATCATTTAGTATTAACAGGTCAAATTTGAAAGAAACATAGGACTGAAAAATATCAATATTATAAACCTAAAAAGACTAGCTGTAAAAGATCTTCAGGCCCCAACTTCAAGTTTCTAGAGAATAAACAATTGTGTTAGCAGAAAGCCATGATTCTGACATGGGCACATGGATTTACCTGATGAAGAAATTTTATGGGGATCCCTGGGTGACGCAGCGGTTTGGCGCCTGCCTTTGGACCAGGGCGCGATCCTGGAGACCCAGGATCGAGTCCCACGTCGGGCTCCCGGTGCATGGAGCCTGCTTCTCCCTCTGCCTATGTCTCTGCCTCTCTCTCTCTCTGTGTGTGACTATCATAAATAAAAAAAAAAAAAGAAATTTTATGAACATAAGCAAACGAATGATTCAGATTCTCTTCTTTAGAAGTTAAAACTATTTATTAATAGAATGTATGCTATTTCTATTTCTCTTGATGGAAATATAGTGTCATATTCTCTAGTACTTCAAATCTAATTACTATCTTTTGGATTCTTGTCATCTTAATTGAATCCTTTAAAATGCATGCTTAATTGGTTGATTCTCCATTACACATCTTCCTTTCTTTTAATCTGCACACTAAAATCAGAGTATATTTGAAGTTATTTAAAAAGCTTTCATATAAGGTCTTCATGTAAAAGGTATGTTTCCATGCAAAAAGATTAGGGTATTCTAAAACCATGCTACTCAAAGTGGTAGCAGCAACTCATGGTCTAGCAGCAACCAGTATCACTTTAGAGCTTGTTAGAAAAGCAGAATCTTAGGCTCCACTCTCAACCCATTGACTCAGAACCTGAATTTTTAATAAGATTCTCAGGCCATCTGTATACACTCAAAGTCTGAAAAGCATCATCTAATATTTATGTTTAATTCAACTGACGTGTCATTTGATCTATCCAAAATATTAACTTTCTCTATAATTCCATTATACATTATGAGGCTTCTCCTTTTAGCACTTATATTTTTTTTAAATCTCCACAGAACATAACATGTGAGGGATCCCTGGGTGGCGCAGCGGGTTAGCGCCTGCCTTTGGCCCAGGGCGTGATCCTGGAGACCCGGGATCGAATCCCACATCGGGCTCTCGGTGCATGGAGCCTGCTTCTCCCTCTGCCTGTGTCTCTGCCTCTCTCTCTCTCTCTCTCTCTCTCTCTCTCTCTCTCTGTGACTATCATAAAAAAAAAAAAAAGAATCAGAACATAACATGTGAGGCTCTTTGTGATTCAGCCCCCCATACCTCATCAAGCTTCTGTTCCCTCTCTCTTCATTTTTCTCCCTCTCAAGCTATTTCAGAAGTGTTGCAATACTTGAAACTGACATTAAGAGACTAAATGTGTACTGCATAGATTCCTAGTTGGGCATTCAACTTTGACTACAACATTTCTTGAAAAAATAAATATGGGGATTCTAGAAAGATTATTAGCCAGGAAAAGGTTGAAGAGTAAGAATAAAGCTGAAAATATTGATGATTTCATTGAGACTGGCCTGAGTCACCATCTCTCTCTTTTTTTTTTTTTAAGATTTTATTTATTTATTCATGAGAGATACAGAGAGAGAGAAGCAAAGACATAGGCAGATGGAGAAGCAGGCTCCATGCAGGGAGCCTGATGTGGGACTCGATCCCAGGATTCCGGGATCACATCCTGAGCCAAAGGCAGATGCTCAACTGCTCAGGTGTCCCTTGTCCTCTCTTTCTAAACGTTTTTCATTATATATCCGATTATGAAATTTCTAATACTGTGTGACCTGCCATTAGGGAGAAACATCCACAGTGAGTTGGGCTTTGCTTATGAAGGTGAAGAAGGAAACCTATTTTAAAACCTATTTTAAAAGAAAAAGGATGAAATAAGGAGAATGAAGAGAAATAGGGTTCCATACAACAGAACAGTCGCAACTCAGAGGATACAGTAGGGTAGAGAATAGAAACTAAAGGTTTCAACACTCATAAGAAGGTTTGGAGTAGCCAAGAGTAAGGAAATAGTCACAAATCTATGGCAAGATTGAACCCTGAGGACCTGCATCCAAAGAAATAATGAGGAATCAAATCCTTTCTTAGCACACAAAGTAGGACTTCCAGCATTTCTTGCAACATGAGACGAGAGTACCAGTATTGTATGATGCTTTGATTTTAGAAATAAGTTGATATTCAAAGTGATGATTTTTTAAACCACCATTTCTAAATGAGAAGATACTCAGAACCATATTGCTAAAAACATAACAAAAGGTATCACAACAATCAAAATAACACATATTTAAGCTCTACAATTTGACTTCAAAATATTTTGCCATTACACAAAGCAGTGTGCATTCTGTAGGTTTCAATTGCAAAAAATACTGGATCCTTTAAATTGCAACTAATTATAAATAAACAGAAAGAACGACCAAAGAAGGCTATATAATGTCTAATTATAAACTGATTAAAATTAAGAGACTTTGTAAGCCTTACAAAGAATTCTACTGCTTGACACCATAAATTATAGCACAAACTCAAGTACAAATTATTTTACTTTGAAAAAGTTATTTCATCCTCTGCACCTCATTTTCCCCCATTTGTCTAACGCTGATTACTAACCCTCACACTACCTGGCTTAATTCATAGGAGCTAATGACACAATGGTTCTATTTTACAACATATAGTCTGATGGGGATTTTTTTCCTAATTTTTGAAAGTCCTGTAAAGATATAAATATTAAATATATTCATCAAAGCATGTAAGAAATTATAATTATTGAAAAGTATAAAACTATATGAAAAGGTTAGGAAAAACTGAGATAGTTAATCACATTTAATCTTTGAAGTCAAATAACTGTATAACTGGATAAAAGTGTTTGATATCCTTATGTGCAAAACCCTAACTTAAATGCAAAGCTTTCATATTTTATTAGAAAAAAAAAAAAAAACAAGATTTCTGAGTACTCAGAGTATAGCATGTTTAAGGCATTCTACTTATTTATTCCCTAAAACTACAATTGTATATGAAGGAATTTGATTAGCACATTCACATAATTGATTTCTTACTAGTAGGAAGAAAGTAGAAATAAATAAAACCCCTACCTTCCCCACAATGCTGAGGTAGAGTCAGCTCTCCAGGGCTTCCTGTTTTCAGTCCTGACAGGAAGGAAGCGCTCATAGAATCTATTTCCTGCAGCAAATATCAGCAGTCTCCACAGTCATAAGGAAGTCTCTCACCCTCTTTACTTTCAGATGTCCTAAAATATCATAGATATGGTTTCTCATTATTTTAAAATATGAAAATGTAATTAATACACTGATTAGAAAGGAGTATGGCTTTGGTGGCCAGAAACATTCATTTTTGTTTAAATCTAAATTTGAAAACACATTTTATCTTTTAGTTCCAAAGTAATTTCAAACTTACAGAAACGTTGCAAGAATTACACAAGGTACTAGTGTACCCTTTATCAATTGTTAATTTTTTTGCCATATTTGCCTTATCTTTCTATTTACATGGATGTGTATATATATGAAAATTTTTCCTGAACCTTTTGAGAGTGAATCATAGACCTTGTACCTATTGCCCCTTTAATACCTCAATGTGTATCTCTTCAGAAAAGGGCATTCTCTTTCATAGGTCCAGTATAATATTTAATTCTAAGAAAGCTAACTCACCTATTGCCATTTTTCAAGATTTAACAGTGTGAACATCTTCCAGTAGCATAGCAAAAGCTAAAAAACAAGTGTTTTCTCCAAGTTTGAGTACAGTACTTGGGAGAGAAGAAGTCTTCTTCCTCCTGAAGCTTTCTTAGAGTTTAACCTAAAACTTAGTCTTCATGGTCTTCATAGTTTACAATGATATCATCAATGAAGGAGAAACAATTCAGTCAAGGGACTGGCTGGGAGCAATCTTAAAAACCACAATATTCTCCACATGGCTGTATAGACTGTTTAGAAAACTTTGGAATATGTCCCAAGAGATAAAAGTACTAATGTTAAGGCTGATTCCTGGACAACTATACAAAATGCAAATATCATAGCCACTTCTCTAAAGACTGGTAGAACAGGAAATTTCAACAGCTTTAAGTAAGGAGGGCACATGATGTGATGAGCATTGGGTGTTATACATAACTGATGAATTATTGAACTCTACATCTGAAACTAATGATGTACTACACATTAACTAATTGAATTTAAATTAAAAAAGAAAAAGGAAAGGAAAAATTATGAAACAATGATGATGCTGTAACTGATCTAGAACAAAATACTGTACAAAAATTATAATTAAGTTAATGTAACTACAGAAGCAATTTATGAAACATTAAAATTTATCTTAACCTAAAAAAAGATAGTTAATATTTGACTTTGTAAATGCATAAATACCACATAGATAAAGTTAGAGCATTCTAGTCAAATAAAAATAATAAACTTTAAATAGTACAGAGAAGGGCATAGGCCTGTGAGGGCCAAAATTTGAGGGAAAATATCAGTTCTCTTCTTAATCTGGACAAAATCTTTCATTTCTGGTTAAGCTTTCAGAATTTCAGCCACTAAAATACCAAATTTTTTCATATTTGCAATGGAGTGTCATACATGTTGATAAAGAAAAATAATTGAGTCTGTATCTACTGATTGCATCACAAATGTATTCTATAATATGTAGATTGTATAGCTTAATAAGTTTTATGTACAATGAGCTCCCAGATATTTCCAAGAAAAAAAATTTAAAGAATATATGCACAGTAGAGATTTATATCTGTCCAAGGAACTTTCATTGCAACTTCTACTGTACTTTAAAATGGTTTATGAAAAAAATAAAATAAAATAAAAATAAAAAAATAAAAAAAATAAAATGGTTTATGTATTTAAAAACTTCTCTACAATTCAAAATTTAAGAGTAATTTTTAAAATAGATGCCATGCCCTCCTCCTAAAAATGAGCTTATGTGTGTATTTCAGCCAGTTTAAAAAATTTAATTTAAAAAAAATGTGATCTATTTCTGACTCAATTTAAACAATTACTTCGGTTTTTAGGAGTTTTTTTGTTTTTGTTTTTGTTTTCATTTAGAGACCTCTTTTTAAAACTACAACTTGGGAATTACTCAAATAATATTTATAATCATTTTAATTCCCCCTTTCTGGACATGTAAAGAAGTTTTCTACTTATTTTGTAATTACATTATATATATTTTATTGAAAATATTTTTTTAATGAAAGTACATTAGCTGAGTTACAGATAAAGATAACAATTTAAAGGGACTTGGTAAATAATTTAATTAGAATGTTCTTCTTGCAGAAGAACAAAAAAAGCAAGACAGCAAAATGTCCAAACCAAATCAAATGGTGATATCTCATTTGTGTATCATATTCATATAAAAAAATGTGAAAGAAAAAATTTAAACACAGATCATAGATTTTAATGCTTCTTTCATTCTTATTTCATTTTTAAGGATAATTAAGTCAGGTTTCAATTCAAAAAAATTATTCTTTTAAAATATATTGTCTGCTGATGCTGTTACCAACAACTCTGTATTAAAATATTCCTGGAGCCATCCTACCTCCCAACAGCTGAATCTACACCCTCCCTGCCTCATTCATTCAACCAATCCATATCATTAAATTGTAATATTTAATCTTCAAGTCAAAAGTTTTAAAAAGAATGGTCACCTAGAAGAAAAAAAAAAAGCAACTTCAAAGCTCCTTAGAATGTGAAATGGTATAAGTTATGTGAGAGCACGGTAACAGCTGCTAGGCACTGATGAAGGTTTGGTTTTGATCCAGAGTAGAAAACCATTAAAGCTCTAAGAGTCAGAAAAGAAAAAGAAGAAGAAGAAGAAGAAGAGTCAGAGACATCTTTGATTTTCAGTGCTGTTTAAAAGCTTTACTGCATCTCCCACAAAGGGAGCAGCTGCCCTTAACATTTATTTGGTGGCTATTTACTTAGAGAAGAAATGGAGGGGACCTAACAAGCAGAATGAATTGAAAGTGCTACATTCACTGAGTTTCTTCTCATATTTCAAATCACCAGTTCTTCTTTCAGCTTTTCAATCCTGTACCAATAGATGTATCTGAGGTAGGAGTTGACTTCACTATAAACTAGAGTGACTTAGGGGCAAACAACCTAAATAAAACAGCATGTTTCCTGCATCCCAAGCTATTCAAGCTGCTCTAACCAAATACTTCTCCAAAATGTACCTGAAATTTTAAGTAAACTCGTTGTTTGTTTTCTGACTCTTACATAAATTCCTAATCAAGATCATCACCCCTCTGCTGTGCACTTATCTGAAGACTGAGAGTCTTTATAATGTTTTCAAAAGTATAAATTTCATAAATTTGGGTAACTTTGTCATGGGGACTTTCAGAGAAGAAAACCCCAATGATAAAGGTTCAATTGCATTTATGCTCTAAAACCAGGCATAACTTAGTGCGAACTCCATCAGAGTATTTATCGGCATTATGTGCTAGAATCTGACAACTTGATTTTGAATTCCAACTCTAATTCGGGAAAGATCATAGAAGAGCAAGTAAACCTTTCCCTATCTCTTTTACCTCATGTATATTTAATACTTAGGTCACAATGTTGTAAAGATGAAATTTAGAATAATATGTGTAACTTTCATGACATATAATAGTACTCAACCATGCTTTTAACTGCAAGTACCAGAATTCTCTGAGTAATATCATCTTTAACACATATACCAAATTGCTAAAGGTGGGGAGAGGCATACATGGTTCAGTGACTCTGCATTATCAGGATCACATCACTATTAGACTCTTAGCCTTTTTCTCATGTTTGTAAACTCATGGTTACAAGATGGCTTCCTTAGTTTTGATCATTACATGAGTGTTCTCTAGCCAATCCTCACCTCCCCATTCCCAGGTTTCATTAACTTGAAATATGGTTCATGCTTAGCTTCAAGAGAAGCTAGAGAAATTAGTATTTAGTTTTTGCAGCTTCTATAGTGAAAGTGCCCAAGGGAGAAAGGGGTGGGAGCGGGTGTTGGAAATAATAATCAACAGGATCTAAAAAAAATAAAAAATAAAAAAAATAATCAACAGGATCTACCATATTTCCTTTGAAGAACTTTAAACAGTATTTTAGTAATGTTATTAAATTCTCCTATAACAAAATATTTTATTTTTACCTACATAGTATACATTTATTTTTGTTCTGAGGCTGCTTATTTTATCAGCTCTCTTAAGCCCCCTTCACTCTGATCTCAGCAGTAAGTGATTGCATGTGTTTTTTCACAAAAGCTGATAAATCTGCCTTCTGTAAAACCTGGCACAGCCATCAAAACAACAGAGGATACATGTCCCAGGATCACCCTAAGGCAGAAAAAAAACAAATATATTCAATTATTTTATCTTATAAATAAAATAATTATTTTATTTAAAGCAATTTCTCAAAATTTTAATTTTATTAACTTAATTATTAAATGAAGTAATTTACATCCAGTGTTTCCTTTAAATAACTATTTTGTAATTAGTTGAATGTGCTAAGATGTGCTGCCCAAGGCTGCAAAACCTGACTCTATGCCTTCTATGTTACTTCTGCTAGCCCACACATGCTTAATCTCTATTGCCAATTTCTGGAGGACTTGCTTTTATATACTAATAGGTACTAGCAGGCCAATACAGCTCCTTTCTTAAAGAGATCTAAAGCCACAGGCCCTTTTCAGTATCTCAGATTTAAAGAAAATAGGTCACATGCCATTACCAGAGAGTACCTTAACCTGGGCCTTGGAAGCAAATACCTCCAAGTGCATTTCAGAAATAACTGGAATGCCACCTGCCCAGAAAAACAAGTCCTATTTACAAGCAGAGGGCTGTATTTCCACTATCACAGTTCCATCTTAATGGTAGAGGACTAAAACATGTCAAAAGCCAAGTACCACTGAAAATAGTCATCTTTTAAAATGATATCAATCAACTCAACTTTAAATAAATTTGGAAAAAAAATTTAAAAAAATAAATAATAAATAAATAAATAAATAAATAAATAAATAAATAAATAAATTTGGAGTACTTTCTTTTTTTTCTTAAAGATTTTACTTATTTATCTGACAGAGAGAGAGAGAGAGAGAGAGAAGCACAAGCAGGCAGAGCGGCAGGCAGAGGCAGAGGCAGAGGGAAAAGTAGACTCCCTGCTAAGTAAAGAGCCTGATGTGGGGCTTGATCTCAGGATTCTGGGATCATGACATAAATGGAAGGCAGAATTTAACTAACTGAGCCACAGAGGCACACCTGGAATGTTTTCTTATTATGATAAATCATGAATGGGGTACAGGTTGAAGCATACATACAATACACGAGTAACACAAACGTCATGTCTGAACATCAATCTGCACAGCCCTGCTGCCCAAAAGGTAGACACAAGCAAACCATAATTTGAAGGTGATACTATCTAGGGGAAGGAGAGACAAGCTGTGAATACAAATAGAATAATTTGGCAGCCAAGGCATAGCAGCCAAGCAGATATGGCAACCACATAAGCAGCTCACATTCAAGAATTTGACCTCAATTTATTGGCCATCCCCTAAGACAGAATGAGCAGTCATGGGAAACCCAGTGATAGCAGTGGTCAAGCTTCAGACAAAGGGGCTGACAGCTAGCATTTGAAATGTCTATCAGCAGAAAGTAGCACCCCAGCCACCTAACCAGGGCTCAAGAGTAGATGCCAGTCTCTGAGTCAGACCCACGGAAAGTAGCACAAATGTTCAAACTTAGAGTTACTGAGGTTTTGAAAGTTTATTATGACAGGAAACAGACTTAAGACAGTGCATTTCAACCTTCTTGCCTCTTGGTTTACAAAGAAAATGGGTGCAGCTGCTCACAGACTTGGCCCTGGGCATTCAGTAACAATCCACCTCCACAAACCAGATGGGAGGCTCCAACAGAGAGAAAAGACCAAAGCCGGGTTCTCTGAATGCAGCCCAAGGTCAGAGCCAGAGGGAAGGAAGTAAGAAGGACTTAAAGCCCAGATTCAGAGAGTTAGGGAGGGACCCAGGGTTATGGTTGAGCTCTAAATAGAAGGCAGATGGCTCCTATAATACAAACAGAAGGTCCAATAGCTAAGGATCCTTTTTTTGAAAGAATATAATCATATTGTTCAAGTCATTTGTTGTCATGCAACAAATATGTATTGAACCTGCACCATATGACAAGCATTGAGTTCAGCATTATAGATATACCCACAAACTAAATAGACATGGTTTGGTCTCTAAAACTATCAGCTCAAGTCTACAGAGGAAGCCTGGCATTAAGTAACAATTCCAAATCTTTTCTTATATATTGCAGTAGGTACTACAAGGGAAAAGAATAGTTGTAAGAGAGAATCATGGGGCCAGATAGCCAGCTATGTTAAGTTAGGAGACCAAAAATGACCTTTCTAAGGAAGGTATTTCAAGAACATGTAACAGGGATCCCTGGGTGGCTCAGCGGTTTAGCGCCTGCTTTTGGCCCAGGGCGTGATCCTGGCAAGACCCGGGATCAAGTCCCACATCAGGCTCCCTGCATGGAGCCTGCTTCTCCGTCTGCCTATGTCTCTGCCTCTCTCTTTCTCTCTCTCTCTCTCATGAATAAATAAATAAAATCTTTAAAAAAAGAAAAAAAAAGAACATGTAACAGAAAAACACAAGCAAGGTACCTGGGTGGCTCAGTCGTTTAAGCATCTGACTCTTGATTTCTGTTCAGGTCATGATCTCAGGATCAAGACTGAGCCCCAGTCAGGCTCTGCCCTCAGCACTCTCCACCTCTCTCTGTCCCTTACCCTTTGTGCATGCATGCTCTCTCTTTCTGTATATATACATATATATAATATAAAAGAAAAACACAAGCAATTCTTTTTAAACTTTTTAAATACAAATTTAAACTTCAATACTATATATTATATATATAGTTATACATAAACATGCACTATTATAGAGGGATGATTGTCCAATGACTAATGGTAAAACATTAAAATCAATTTTTTTAACTGATTTTACTATGAAATACAACACACTATTGCTGAATTCATAATGACCTTTCCTCCCATGTGATATAACAGTTAACTTTTCACAAAACCAAAAGTACCCAGAAGATATAAGAAGGAAGAGAAGATCCCAGATATTATTTACATACAGGTGTATGTACTTCTAAGAAAGCAACATTTAATCTTGTTTACTATTCATGTAATCCAAATATAACAGCTGAAAACTGGACAGACAAGCTCAAATAGGCACCTACGTTTAAGAGCAGAGGTTTCCAAAATGATAGAAGAATTCTGAACATTACTGGATGCAACTAGCTCTGGTAAAAATCAAAGTAATTTCAAGTATCTAGAGAATAAGCAAACTCATTGGGGTTTAATGTATAATCGTATTTGAAATGTCAATTCGCAAAGGAGGATGAAAATTCTAAACTGTGAAATGACCCAACTGGAGGTTCGTGGGCCCCAAATTTTGCTGTTGTATACAAAAGTTTATAAGAATATAGAAGGGAATATTAAGGGGTCTCTGGGGTGTAGGTTATATGGTGTGACCTACTGAGAAAATTTCAGTAAGCGTGTACTTGTGACTTGTACAAACTTTACTATTTATATATAATATGCAAATTAATATGGTTTGTTTGAGTTTTTTCAGTTTAACAGAAAAAAGTCAAGTCTAGAAAAATACAGAGACCTTTTATGAGGGACACTAGAACAAAATCTTAAAAAGTATAGCTTAGAGCAGTTTTTACAAAATTGGATATTAGACATACAGCACATCCGTAACACTCCACCTAGTAAGACATCTCCATACATGTTACTTATTATAAATAAGAGGGGAACATTCAAGAGGTGCACAAAAGTTAATGAAATCAGAGATCTTTGTATTCACTTAAAACAAAATTTGACCTTAACTGTACAGTTTAAAAATCAATGTCATTGTTTAATCTGTATTCTAATCATAGTTTATCTTCACATATGGTTTTCATTTACACACACCTGGAAAGTTTTATTTTGCTTTTTCACAATTTCAATAACTGATGCCTGAGGCAAGTGCTCAAAAAACTATAAACACTGCACTTGCCTCTTTCAACTATCAAGTAAAAAATAAAATAGGATGCTTACTCTATAAGAACAATGGAAGAAAATGTAAAGTTGCCCTTACTCCATATTTTTTAAAGATTTTATTTATTTATTTATTTATTTGCCAGAGAAAGAGAGAGAGAGTACACAAGCAAGGGGAGCAGAAGGCAGAGGGAGAAGCAGACTCCCTGCTGAGCAAGGATCAGTTGTAGGACTGGATTTCAGGACTCTGGCTGGGAACATGACCTGAGCCGAAGGCAGACACTTAACCGACTGAGCCACCCAGGTATCCCACAATTATTCAATATTTATGAAACAATCCAAGTTAAATTAAAAAGTAATTCTCTTTCTTAGGACTTAATTTGCTGTTCTTCTCTCTTAATTTGTATTTTACAGATATTTTGAGACATAAAACAAGTTCTACAAGTGTTCATCCAAAATTTTTTGTATATTTCCCATTTATTACTGTATTTTTTAATCCCCTTGAAATTTTGTATTTTCAAATCACAGGTAATTATATAAGAATAAGGCTCTTCTCCATTCGGTCTTCCACCACCATTTGATACCACGGATTTTTCTTAGATAAAATTGATGATGATCACTCCTTTTAAATGCATAATAGCTGTTAAGCTCTTGACAAGAATCAGGTCAAGTTTATCTCCTATGTGATATAAGTCTTAGAGAGCTATCAAACAGTAACCTAGGACATAAATAATACAGATGCACAACAGACATTTATTTGTGAATAAAAAATAAAAGTAAAGAGCAGAGTTTGTGTTATAGAAAATTATGGTTTCACTATCCATTATTTTCTTCATAAATGGAGCCTAATTTCACTGGGAAAAAAAAAAAACCTAAGCATTTGCTAATGCTGTGGTTTATCCCAAAAGTTGCTTAGATGAGATCATTCAATCCTTCATTCATTTTATGAAACCAGTTACTCATGGTTACTCAATTTCTTTCTTATTGGACCCTAACAAAGGGGTCCAATAAGACCCCTACCATTCACTAGGCTCACTTTTCTCAAAGGTTAAAATACTCCATGAACCACTACATAATTGTGAAAGTCTGTCCTGGTCATATGAATAAATCCAGCAACATGACCAAAAGTTCCCAGGGAGGGAGTGGGGAGTCCTAAATTTTAATCTGCTCATTGCAACTAACTAGCTGAGAAAAACTCAGCCAATTGTTCCATCTCAGATCTCTACTCCAAATAAAGAGACATAGATTAGATAGATGATAGATAGATGATAGATAGATAGATAGATAGATAGATAGATAGATAGATAGATAATAGATTTTTTTTAAATAAAAGAGCAGTTTTCTAATGCAACTGTTCTTAAGACATGTTTCAAAGCACTAAGTTGCTTCACAAAAAGTTTGGGCAATTCTGAGTCTGGCAGTCCTGTACAATCATCTTGGAGACTAACAAGGAACATTAACAGAGTAAAGGTTCTGAGAATTCCTGCAGTTCTGCCTAACTTTGTACAACCCACACAGAATGTTTTACATTTTTTTTGTAAGCTAACACCCCTAAACATCTGTAGAGCCTGCATTGAGAAATGCTGCACTAGTGATTTTCAAACTATGTTTTGCAAAATCATCTTAGGGTTTGCCAAGAAACCACAGTGAGGGAAAGCAAGGACACAAAGAGGAAGCAGTCAGCAGGGAAGACTTGGGTTCCCCTCCCTCACTTCAATCTTTTTTACTTTTGGGCCTCAACATACATCACTCTGAAGAAAGGAATCCATGACTTTAAAAAATATATTTTGTTTCTAAAATTATCTGACTTAAAAATAATTTATTCTAGTCTGAACTGACATGTTGAATTAATTTATCATGAGAGTGTCCAGAGAGGGTCCACAGTATTTTTAAGACAGGTTCTTACGGTAGGTTGAATTATAGGTTATGTCATTCCCTCCCTACTCTTGCTGTGCCTTCCTGGAAGCAAAATTCACTTCCTGCCCCACTGATTAGGGCTGAGCCATCTGACCTGCTTTGATAAAGAGGATGTGAGGGTCTAATGTATTTGTGTGGTTTACTTATACACGACCCCGCCCCCCCTTGACTTCTCATCACCATGAGAAGAGTATGCCCTAGAAAATGGTTGCTTACCAGCCAAAGCCCAGAAATTAGAAGACACATGAAGCTCAGTTGATACCAACAAAGCCATGGCCAACTCAAAGCCCTCATGCAACATGAGAAAGAAATTAATGTTTATTTTCGTAAACCTCTCAAATTGAGGGATTATTTGTTGACATTCAAAAGATAAAGTTCTAAATCAAATCTATGCTAATCTAATTCTGAATCAAATGTCTGCAAAATTACCCTTGAATAGCATTAGGCTAGATAATTGGGTTTAAGATAAGAGTTGCTGAAAAAAAAAAAAAAAAAAGATAAGAGTTGCTGAATTCACTAACAGTTTTGCAATTACTTTGTATAACTTTAAGAAAGTACAATAATGCTATATTTCCTCTCTTTATACTCAGATCCCATTCTTTACCCTCCAAAACTAAATATTTTACCCTCCATGATTTATAGAGCAATCAATAGTTAACAACAAGGCCAATAAAACTAAACTGTATATAGTTTTCCATGAGGGGAATTCAAAGGATATTCCCTTTGTTCATAAAATCAAATACTGCTTTGGGGCTGGCATTTAATAAGAAAAATTTGTAAATGCATTATCCATGCCTATAATTGTTTTCAGACAGCTTAATCAGGTCAAAAATTAAAAGTCAACTATGTTTAATCAACCTGTAAATCAAACAAGAGCCTTCCCAACAAACACAGGAAAAGCAGTCCAGAAAGGTAAAAAAAAAAGCAATATTCACTTCTATCCTAAAAATTGAAACCAGATCTACTAAAAACAGGTTCACTGGGAGTTAATAGGTTTTCACTTGACTCAAGTTATTTAAATTTACAGGACAATTAAATGAAATCAGTATCCCACAGTATTTGGAATGACTATGGAATTACTCTACTTACTAGAAAATACAGTTGGAAAAATACTTACCTCAGATTAAAATTCTACAAATAAGGTATCCAGCTATGGTCGTGTATAAGGAAATTAGTAATGAAAGACTTCTGGAAGTAATACATTCTTACTGAGTTAAACATGTGCATAGAAGGGCCATACAACCAAAAGGAGAATTGTGTAAGAATAACAAGAGACAATACAGCAGCAAGATTTCAAATTCCTAAGAAATAAATGTCAGTAATATATGCAAAGCTTAGAGTGCATGATCCTTTTGAAAAGAAATGAGAAAAGGATTTGTGATCTACAGACAGAGAGGAATTTCTCTTACTTAAATAATGAAAAATAATACTGTTTATTAAGCACCAACAATGTAGTGGGTGACGGGCACTGAGGGGGACACTTGACGGGATGAGCACTGGGTGTTATACTGTATGTTGGTATATTGAACACCAATAAAAAAATTAATTTATTAAAAAAAAAGCACCAACGATGTGACAATAAAAAGTTGAATAAAATAACATTTAAATAGGGAACAGCATCTGGTAAAGTATATAATATGCCCATTTTACGGATGAACAGATGAGAACTCCAAGAGCATTAAGTAACATGTTCTCACAACTATTAAAAAGTGGATTTTTTTTTTTAAGTGAAAGAGAGGATATACCACACAAATAAAAGAGAAACTATCAGGAATAATTACACACCAACAAAGTGGAAAACCTAGAAGAAATGGATAAATTTCTAAAAACATTCCCTACTAAGACTGAATCATGAAGAAACAAAAAATACGAACAGACCTATAACTAGTAAGGAGAATTAATCAGTAATATAAAACCTCCCAATAAGGAAAAACCCAGGACCTGATGCTTCACTGGTGATTTCTACCAAACATTTTAAAAAGAATTAATATCAATTCTTCTTAAACTCAAAAAAAAATAAAAGAAGGAACACTTCCAAATGTATTTTATAAGGTCAATTTCACTCTGATACCAAAGCCAGAAAATACACACTACAGAGAAAGAAAAGGAAAAATACTATTGACATAAAAATCCTCAGCAAAATACTAGCAAACCAAATTCAACAATACATGAAAAAGATAATATATCATCATAACCAAGCAGGATTTATTCTTGCAATGAAAAGAGGGTTCAACATACAAAAACCAATCCATATAACATACCACATTAACAGAATAAAGGACAAAAACCACATGATCTCAACTGATGCAGAAAAAGCATTTGAGAACATTCAACAGCCATTCATGATTAAAAACATTCAACAAACTAAAAACAGAAAACAACCCCAACATAGCAAAGGTCATATATGAAAAGTTCTTCATCAGATTCATTGCACAAAAATGTAAATACACTTAACATTACTGAACTGGACACTTAAAAATGGTAAAGATGGTACATTTTATATTAGGTGTTTTTTACCACAATTTTTAAAAGGTGGAGAGAGAATTCAAATTCAGTCTTTTTTTTTTTTTTTTTCACAGATGTTTTCCTGCAACATACACCTGGAAGTGGATGAAAGGAACAGCAAGCAATCCAGGTGGAATGATGGAAATGGCTAGGTGGGCAAGTGTCAATAGTTACATGTGTTTTGTTTTTTGTTTTTTGGTTTTTTTAGTTATATGTGTTAAATGAGAGTAACATAATAGGAAATCAGAATTGTTACATAAGTACCAAAACATATAGGAGCTCAAATGTCAGGATAAGTACCTTTATTTATAAGTGATTTAAATGACTCAATCCTTTTTCTTCAAAGATTTAGTACCTACTTGATTATCACTGTATTAGTTTGCTAGGATTGCTGTAACAAAATAACCACAAACTGGTCATTTTCTCACAATTCTGGAGACTGAAAGCCCAAGATCAAGATGTCAACAAGTTTGATTTCTCTTAAGGTCTCTTTCCTTGGCTTGCAGATAGCCTTTCTCTGTGAACATGCATCCCCGATGTCTCTTTCTAAATGTCCACATATCCTCTTCTTATAAAGACACCAATCAGACTGCATTAGCGCTCACCCTAACAGCCTCATTTAACTATAATTACCTCTTTAAAAGACCTATCTCCAAATATAGTCATGTTCTGAGGTAATGGGCGTTAGAACTTTAACACATGAATATAGGAGGAACACAATTCAGTCCATACCAATTACACATACGTTTTAATTTCCTAGTTAGTTGCACATGTGGTTTTTACAAAGGAAAAATGTTAACACTATGGACAAATAGTTCAGGGTCATACGTTAAAGCAGGGAAAATAAAAGAATGTAATTCTTTTATGTTCTCAGTATCACCAGCCACTTATGCTTCAAACCATATTTTCTGAGGCATTGACTATAGACAATTTCACAAATTATACATTTCTCCAGATCCAGCCTTTTTTGTTTGTTTGTTTGGTTGGTTGGTTGGTTAGCTGTTCTGCATTTTACTCAGTAATAGGAAAAAACATCAAAAATCAGACTGTCGGGGCCAAGTGAAAATTTGGAAGAATATCTCTATAATTCTACAAGTTTGTTCCCAAGAGATTTCACAACGTCCTTGGGGAAGTCTGAAAGCAAGACTTTTCCTCAAAAGGTTTTAATATTCTGGCCTGCAGACTTACTCTGGACTGGTAAGTCCCTAAGTATTTTTAAATCAAATTTAAAAGAAATCTACAATATCTCAAAAGTTTTCTGTAATATTCTAAGTGAAAATGTGATTTAATTTTGTCTCCTGGAAACCAGATATGCTTTTTCCCAGGTTCATTTCATAGTCATTTCTGTAATATATTCAACAGCCATTAACTTTATCTTCTGAATTTTTACCTGATTTAAATATTTATGAAAATTCTATGCTTGCACATACTAATTTTCTCAGTTGTCACTATCAGTAAACATTTATAAAAGACCAGCTGGATAAACGTCATTAGCTAAATACATACAAATATTATATTCTTCACATAAAAACAGCTCAGGAGCTATTTTTATTCAAGGACCTAATCAGTGTGTTTAAGTGCATGCGTGCGTGCGTGTGTGTGTGTGTGTGTGTGTGTATCAGCTTAGGTTCTCCGTGCGGAAATTGACAGAATTGAGGAAAACAATCCAACTCACAGCTTTCATAACTCTGAAGAGTTATGTACTAAATACATTCACTTTTAAATAATATAAGATCTAGTACATCTTTTAATCCATAAAATAGAAAAATATAGGACAATTTAGAACTGTTTTCTAAATGGATAAGAAAATTAGCTTGTTCAAATTTAAATAACATTTGAGAGACTAGTTCACCATACTAATAGAACATCTTTATATATATTTAAAATTTCTATTATAGTTTTTAAAACATAATCAAATTCATAAACTTTATACCCCAAATTTTTCTTCCTTGATTATAGCTTACAAATACTGACCTACTTTAAAAAGTTACATATTTCTATTTGTAAGTCAAAGTGTTGATTAAATATTTCATTTAATTTCCCTACTCTACCAATAGTATTCTTAAATACAGCTTCCTACATTAAAGGAAAAAGTTACTCCAGTTCAATGGGAGCATCAGAAAATCGAGTAATAATAGTCATACAATATTCAGATGAGATTATGAAAATGTTATTTTTCAAGTACATTGATGTCATGCCAGATTTCCCCCTATCAACTTGAAGATTCTGACACATTAATACTTTTCTACTTCCCTGAAAAGTCCAGAAAACAAACATTACCATGTCAGGAATATAAGAGGATACATCAAGGAAATACTGATGATGACCCATATGTTGCTCTTTAAAAAAAAAAAAAAAAAAAAACTTTCCTGAAAACACAGAGGAACCAATATTTTATGACTTCCAGATTAGTCTGGGACCCTTGTGTACATTAAAGTAGCATAAAATAGGACAGAGGGTAAGTTGAAGATAAATTGTATTTAAATGTCAACTTCCATCTAACATTTTAAACATCAACATCTTTTGGTTGATAGGGTCTTCCTAACAAAGTACTAGAGTACTAATACCAGGAAATATTCCTGCCAGACAGCCTAAGAAACTAAGCGAAGCTCAGGACAGACATTAGAATAAGCTTTCATTCTTTACATAAGACAAACATTTTCATCTCCTAATTGCTTCTCAGCCACGCAAGGTATTTCTGGACTATCTCTTATCGTCAATTCTATGACTTTATGAAATGTAAATTAATATTAGCATCAGATTAGGATGAAAATATCAGAATGAGATGAAAATATGGAGCCAAATACAAAGTTCATAAAAGACTCAAATAAAAGTGCTTTTAGTGGTTTTTGCCATTGCTTTCCTTCTTGAGTTAACTGTATTTTATAACTTATTTCTGTGCTTCTAATTCTCCATTAAAACATGAACAATTCTGCTTTTGGTCAGAAAGTCTCTCCTGCTGATACTCCTATCTAATCTTATAATGAAAAAAATGACATGTTTATGTATAAAAGCTGGTGTTCTGACTGCATTTGATGGCTGGCAGGACCTGGAAAGGAAACACTCTATCCAACAACCACATTACCAAAAAAAGCAAACTCCTTTTGCATGATTTATTCTTAATTCTTTTGAGCTTAGAGACCAAAATGTGATAAGAAGGAGGATTGCTTCTTACACCAGTTATGCTCCGCCTGCCTGTCTCAAGGCTCTCCTGTTATTTCAGCAATCACATTTATGTGGATGACTCTAGCTGAATCCTCCCCTGCCCTCCAGACCAACATATCAGTCTAATGTTTGACACTTCCACCTGGATGTTCAACTAACATGTCTGGCTCCAAATGTATTCAAAATGGAGCCTCTCTGCTCTGCCCTCCATGTACCTCCCTTCTCCCTACTCTGATAAATCTCCCTTCTCACTTTTCTATTTCCTATTTGCCCCCACTATCTGTCACCCATCTTTGAAATCATGTGTGGGTCCTTCCATTGCCTCCCACCCAGATTCCACATCAGCCCATCTTTTCCAAGCTAAGCTCAAAACCTCTAGTCTTTCCTTGGAGCAACTGGTCTATCTTCTGCTTAAAGATGTGCCTACCTGTGGGCACAGCTGACACAGGCTATTGCTCACCCATAAGGTGCTTTTATACAAATCAGAAAAGGCTCCACAGCTTCAAGACACTTGATATCCATCTGTCAGGGAATCTGTCATAATATAATATAATTAAACATTATCACAGTAATAAATATAGAAATATAAAAACAATACATATAGAAATACAGAGTTACCATTGAGTGACAACCTGTAAGCTTTGTAGTGCACAATCTTCACACAACATTGGGCAGCCCTGTGACCCTGCCATCCTTCAATTCCACACATTTTAATGACCCCTCATCACCTATGAAAAGAAAAATGCACACCCATCAATCTAATACAGGATATTCACCATGCTTGGCTTCAGCCTGCCCTTCCAGTATTATCTCCTATCTCTGAACTCTTCACATACCTATGCTCAACTCTAGCTGGCACACTTACTCAGAACTGACTATACTTGCCTATTATCTTGCCTTTAATCATTTGTCTGCCTGGTACACCCTTTCTCCTTTTTCCACCTGTAAATATCCTATCCATTTTTCATGTCATTTTTTTCTAAGAAGCCGTATCTTTTCCCCACCCCAAATAAGTGAACACTCATTCCTTTGAATGCCACTATATTTTGTTTATACCCGTTCTAATATGTGCAATATATGGTCTTTTATTAGCATTATTGGCTCATTTGATTGATCCTATACCAGATGGTAAATTTCTTAAAGTGGATATTTTGTCTCATTTTATATCTTCTGCAAAGCCAAATCTAGGGTTAATACAGAACAATTTTTTAATTCACTTAATTGAACTAAATCAGTCAGTCTCATTCTAAATAAGGATGCATTAAATTTTTGTGGTTAAAAGCTTTCCTTATTCCTTAAGAACCTTATCAATAAGAAATTTTCTTTTTTTATATTTTATTTATTTATGAGAGAGAGAGAGAGAGAGAGAGAGAGAGAGAGAGGCAGAGACACAGGCAGAGGGAGAAGCCGGCTCCATGCAGGGAACCTGATGTGGGACTCAATCCCGGGACTCCAGGATCACGCCCTGGACCAAAGGCAGGCACTAAACCGCTGAGCCACCCAGGGATCCCCAATAAGAAATTTTCTATTTTCTAGCTACTTGCCAAAAAATTAGAGTAATTATATTTCCAGACTGCATCATATTCCACTTGCTTTACTTCTCTCAGAGCTGAATAACAATCCAATACTATTAGACACATAACCCATAAGACATAACATTCACTGTTTCATTTTGCTCAACCAAGCAAGGTTAAATACGATTCCTTCTGTTTTTTGTCTTATAAAGTTAGCCTACCCTTCACTGTATAAGTCTTAATTTCCCCAACATATGCAATGTAAATAATATGAAAAGTCTTGCGGAGAAAGTAGGGAGTGTTTTCTTATTTGAAATGAAGTGGGGCACCTGGGTGGTTCAGTTAGTTAAGCATCTACCTTTGGCTCAGGTCATGATCCCAGAATCCTGGGATCAAGCCCCATCTCAGGCTCCTCGCTCAGCAGGGAATCTGCTTTTCCCTCTCCCTCTGCCCCTTCTAGACACTAGTGCTCACTCTCTCCTCTCAAATAAATAAAAAATCTTAATTTAAAACAAACAAACAAAACAGAGCAGATCCAGTTCACAAATAATTGTAAGACAGGAAGCATCTTCGGTCTTCCATCTGCTGGGACTATTAGGCCACTGTGGATTTTATCACTTTGCTGTTAAGACTGTACTTAAACAGTGCTAATGAAAAGTTGCTACCGTATTTGATTCAATTTAGATAACTTATAAATATGTGACAAATGCATGATTTTTAAAGATTATCCATGTATGCTTCTCAGGCCCAAGAATCAAAGACATGTATCAAACACTGGGTTCTGGATGTCAATTACAGATGGCGATGATCAATGATACAAAGAAACATATGGCGATGATCAATGATACAAAGAAACATATGCAAATGACACTGACAATATTTATAATTTAAAATCATTTTAAACTCCCTGCTCCATTGACTGAACCTAATAATCAAATACAGACACTTGCATTTGTTTGCCCCTGAGATGAAAGCAAAGGTTTATCTCTCAACACACCCAAATAAATTAATTTTCTATTTTTTTATTGTAATGAGATTACATTTCCCTTTTTGTTTTCACTCCTAGAAAGATTAGTTACCTGAGACTGAATTCCTACTTTCTAGGCCCCAAAATACATATGAATAATGTTAAAAAACTCACAGGGTGGTAATTTTCAATTACAGGGACTTAAAGTTTTGCTGGTCTCCAATTTCTACTAAAATCTGAAATTCCTCGATAACTTCTCTAACATGTGGCCATCTAATCTGCACCTTAATGTGTTTAATATTAGGAAGCACACCATTTCACAAAGGAGTCCTTTTCCCTAGAATTAATTCAAATTTCAGAAAGCCCTTTCTTATGATGTACTGAAATTTACCCCTTCTTTTAACTTCTCATTCATTCCTACTTCTTCCCTCTAGAGCTACAAATGATTTTTTTTAATTGCTCTTTCACATTATGGCCTCCTTTGAATATTTGATTAAAATTGCCTTGCCCTTCCTTAGTTTTTAATTGTAGCTCTATTACTTGCCAGCTTTATGAAGCATTCTGGCTTTATTTTTAAGATTTTATTTATTTATTTGAGAGAGAGAGATTAAGAGAAAGAAAAGGAGCAGAGGGATAAGCAGACTTCACACTGAACCCATAACCCAATGTAAGACTTGATCTCACATGACCTGAGCTGAAATCAAGAGTCAGACACTTAACTGACTGAGCCCCCCACCCCAGGGTATCCCTTATTCTGGCTTTAAATGCCTTTTAAAACATTAAATATCCTGGGAGGGGGTAGCCCCGGTGGCTCAGCGGTTTAGCGCCACCTTCAGCCCAGGGTGTGATCCTGGAGACCTGGGATCAAGTCCCACATCAGGCTTCCTGCATGGAGCCTGCTTCTCCCTCTGCCTGTGTCTCTGCCTCTCTATATATATGTTTCTCGATTAAATAAATAAAATCATAAATAAAATCATAAATAAATAAATAAATAATAAATATCCATCCTGGGAAAGTTACTATCTTTAAGCCTCAGAGTTTTCCCCCTGTAACATGGAGATGAAAACAGAATCTATCTCGTAGGGTTTACCTTAAGGATTTCATGAGAAAAAAACTAATAGAAGAACTTAGCACATTGTCACTGCCCCCTTGACTATTCTAAAAATCTCCTTTATTCAAATATCCTCTCAGTATCTTCTATGAGAAGCTGTCTTTCTCTCAGTCCATCACCATCCCTCCATTTTTGTTTTTGTTCAAATTGTTCTTTCACAATACCTTCTCCACCTGCCTGACAAAGAGAAAACAGCAGTGATGCTGCTATGACCCCAAATAGTTCTACAACTTGTGATACCACACTCAAGTCCTACTAATCCCTTTATTGAGGTCTACCTTCTCTACAGGCCAGAGCTCAGTACACTATTAAGAAGAACACAATGCTAACTAGAACTGTCCACTCTTGGAATTTCTTTTCCAGTGTCCTCATCCCAGCCTTTAATCCCCTCTCAGAACTGCAAAATGTAGATTATCACAGATACTCTTTTCTCTCCCAGCTTCCCCTAAGCCCCAACAGAAAATAGATAAATAAATGTACTTATTCCAGGGTGCCTGGGTGTCTCAATTGGTTAAGCATCCAACTCTTGATTTGGGCTCAGGTCATGATCTTGGAATCCTGGGATCAAACCCCACCCTGGGCCCCACACTCAGCAGGGAGTCTGCTTGAGGATTCTCTCCCTCTCCCTCTGACCCTTCTGCTCACATACTTTCTCTCTCTCTCTCTCTCTCTCTCCCTCCTTCCCTCCCTCCTTCCTTCTCTCAAATAAATAAATATTTTTCAAAATAAATAAAAAATAAATGCATGTACTCCATGTTCTTTTTTGTCAGTGTCCTTGTCTGATCAGGTATTGGATAGTTGATCTGACAAAGCACTTTTGCTGTTGAGCGAATAAGAACTAATAGTATTTTTTACCCTTTCAAGCAACAAAAAAAAAATACTAGATCTGAGACCAACTTTAGACCCCTGACACATGCTTGGAATGACTTTAACACTTTGAAAACACATGATTTTTCCTTTCAAGTATCTTAATAACTATGCTTATAAGTTTATTTCTCTTAGTTCTTCCAATTTGTCTTTCTTTTTATTTTAGAGACACAGAATGGAAGGGGAGTGACAGAGAAAGAGAAAGAGACAATCTCAAACAGACTCCTGATGAATGTGGAGCCCAATGAGGGGCTAGTTATCATGACCATGAGATCAGGACTTGAGCCAAAATCAAGAGTCAGATACTCAAATGAATGAGCCATTCAGGCGACCCCTTTAAGTTTTTTAGTGGTGTGTGTGTGTGTGTGTGTGTGTAGGACATCAAAGTCTTCCGTATCTGTTAATCAGAAGTGGTAACCTCCTTAGAATGACAAGAATGGCAATCTCAGACTAAAGGATGTTGGTATGATAGGGGCTTCTCAATAAGAAATCCTGTGACATATCTTAAGTAAAGGTACTTTCTCCCAAAAGCTCACAACATCTGTGGCTTAGTCCAGTTCTAAATACAAATCTATTCATGATCTCATGCTTTGAGCATACTTATACATAACAGATGCATTTCACAAATGCTGTTGCTGCTTTTGGGGGGTGAGTGTTCACTGTCAATAGATGATTATCTAAAGATTAAAAAATTAACTTTAAAAGAGAGAAAAATAAAGAGATGTCAAATGTACTAGGGCTACATACAGCAAGCCTCTCTTTCCTTGATATTTTCCTAATGCTTTCTTAAATGCTCAACTTCAAAATGGATCATTCAAAAAACTGAAAAGACCCTTTTAATCAAATAGATTTTTCAACCAACAGCAACAAAAGCACAACTTTCCTGTGTATTTTATGTATCCTCAAAACAGGAAATTACTTAAATTCCTCTAAAAGTTAGGCTATTCTCTAAACAGCATTGATTTCCTCAACCATTTCCATTTAGAAGTTGTCCATGCTATGAGATCACTCTTCAAAACAAATTTAAAGCAATATGTTCAGAGTGATTTTGCTCACATTAGTGGCTGGCTTTATTTACTGAGAAACACATTCTATTGGCTTGTTTTCTACTTTGAAAGATGTGGCAAATTGCAGAAACGTTCTTACAGAAATTGAAATGGAAAAAAAATAAAATCAATCAGTGACTCTAAGGACTGTTTCAGCTACTAAACAAGACATTTTGAGTCTTCTGTGCCACTCGTCATAAAGCAACCATTTTAAGTGGATCAAGTTGATAAAGAAGCTGATAAAACTAAGACATCAATAAAAGCCATCTTTTATTTTCACAAACATCCAAAATTCTCATTAAGAAAATGAGGCACATGATTATTATTATACATAAAAATTATAGAAACTGGGGCTCCTGGGTGGCTTGGTAAGTTAAGCATTTGCCTTTTGATTTGGGCTCGGGTCATGATTTCAGGATTGTGAGATCAAGCCCCAAGTCCAGGCTTCTCACTGGGCATGGAGCCTGCTTAAGATTCGCCTCTCCCATTCCCTCTGACTATTCCCCTTCCCCCTCTCCAAAAAATCATCATCATCATCATCATCATCATCATCATCAAAACAACACAGACACATCAAGAACAAAAGACATTAAAGAGTCCTCTTTTGTGGACCTTAGTGTGTGGTTAAGAGTTAAGAGAAATAAGAATATATAACAGGGCTGATAGCAGAGATGTTTCTGAAAATAATGTTAAAAGAAACCAATGATTTCACATTCTTAATTACTTTATGTTTAAGATTAAACCACTTTTTGAATCCATATTCTACACATTCTAAATGTGTCAATTTTTTGAGGCAAATAACAGTTTCCTATGTATTATCTTACTCTGTAGAAGCCTCTCTCAACCTGAAGATTCCTTTCCCTTTCCTCTCCCCTTTGGGACCCATATCACAGGACTTTACACAGTTACACTCTATCCTCATGGTCAGTCCTGAGCTGCTGAGACTTTAAAAAGGGATCACACATTATCAGTGGCTTATTCTGCAGCTCCTCATTTTATCCCTGACAAGTAATGTATTGAAAAAATTTTTGGACAGGTAGTCAGCAGCCTTGAGTGTCATATCAACTATACCACTTATTTACTGTTTGACTTTGGGCAAATCACTGAACCTCATATAACTTCAGATTTCTTGACTGCTTAATGAGAATAATACTTCATTCATTTGCTCATTCAAGTATTTACTAAGGGCCTATAAGCTAAGGCCAGATATGGCCTTAGACTAGACCTTGTCTCTGCCTTTGAAAAATTTATGGTTTAAAGGAGATTGACACATTTGAATTGACATGTAGAATACAGTGTAATAAATGTCAAGCAAAGGGGAGGACCCAATGACCTTTCTAAAAAGTAAACATTTCTCAGCATTACTGATAAAAGGATCCCTGGTACTTAAACTTGTAGCAAAACAGATAGAAATACGAGTCAGCTAACATAGCAGTCAAAATGAATACAAACCAAAAAATGAATTGGAAATTATTTGTTTATGGCTGCAAGAAGGGTATCATGTGACTATATGGCTGCACTTCAGAAGATGACTAAAAATGCATGCAAAATTTGGTGGGTACATTCATTTTTAGAAATAGGGCCCTTAGTTTTTTAGATTCTCAAAGAGTTCAATGACTCCCAAATCCTAAGAACCAAGCTTTCTAAGGTAGATTCATTTTGAACAAGTTGCAAGTTAAATGCTTGGAATCAACAATAAATAATAAATAAATCCAATATATAAACATATAAAATATGTGGAGATGTCTAGCAACTTTATCTCTTACAAGGACATGTGTAAAGAAAAGGTAGACTCATTTGCTATATAACTAATTTGATGTTCTCAAGCTATACACTGCTAGTTACCAAGAGAAAAAAAAAAAACAAAAACATTAATCTTTCCAAATAAAAGTGTGAAATTCCTTCTGGCCTAAAGGAATAGTTATACAAGTTACACATACATGCACACACACACACACACAGCACACACTAACACAGAATTCACAAGGATTCTCTCATACCCTCCATTCCCTCCAAATCCCTCACATGTCAGTGTAAACCATAAAGAACTAGGAGTTTTTAACTCAGTTCATATACCTAGAATCTCCTCTACTAATGTTGCATTTTAGTTCTGAATCAGGATATGTAACTCTGAGGTAAATGTGTAGAGTACCCTACAGGGGTACAGCAGGCTACCAGCACAGACATCTTTCCAAATTTCATTATAGTCATCTGAATGTTACTATAGCATCCCTCATCCCCATGCCACTGCCACAATATTCCCCAAGAAAAGGCAAAGACACTGCCCTTTGCTTCATTTCAAATCATTTTCTGAAAACAAATTATATTATCTAAATTAAATTCTAAATATGGAAATCACAGAATCCAAACTGGCCCAACTACATGACTTTAAATAAGTCAGAATCATAACCTCGATGAAAAAGTAACATCAGGACTTTAGGTCTTCCACTTGCAAGTTCATCATTCTTTCTATGATGCTTCTTGTCTTCTTAATTATGTCTTTGATACTTCATGAATTAGATTGCAATCCATATTTTAAAAACACTGGAGTTGAAGGTTAGTCACAGAGTACTTTCCATGTAATAGTCATACGCACAATAAATAACCCATACTACAGTCAAAATGATACTTTTAAAATACCTTAATTCACATAGTAAACATTTCCACAACATTTTGTATATATCAGGAACTACTCAAAGCATGTCACAAATATTAATTATTTTGATCCTTTCTCTAATCTCACATTGCAGATACCATGATCATGCCATTTTATGGTAAGAGAGCACAGACAGAGAGAAAAAATAATTTGCCCAAAGTCACCCAGCTAACAGGTCAGGGAGCCAAGATTCCTCTGAGGCAGTCTAGCTCCATGGTCCACAAGCTCATGCCTGAAAACATCCATTATCTTCCCATCTCACACAAAAGTCAAAGTCCCTACAATGTCTTACTATCCCACATATCTCTGGTTTACCTCAGACAAACCAAGCAGTCTCCCACCTCAGGGTCTTTGAGCTGTCCCTCCGCAGAACACTCTTCCTCCATACACACCTTTAGCTTGCTCTCTTGTCTTCCCTATTTCATACCTTGATATTGCCCACCTTCCTTATTCTGTCTTTCCTCTGGAGCACTTATTATCACCTTAATATGTATTTGTTTGCTTTTGTCTATTCTTCCTACCCCCATTTAAAATGTAAGCTCCATGAAGCAAAGGCTTCATGTATCTCCAATGCTGTATCTCCAGTGCCTGGACAGTTAGTTGCTGGCTTGCAGTGGGCATTCAATTACCATCTGTTGGACAACCAAATAATGATTTACGAATGTGTAGAAGATTCATACATATGTGAAACAAAAGGAAGTAAGAAATGTTGATTCTAGGGGCACCTGGGTAGCTCAGTTGGTTAAGTGTCGTCTTTGGCTCAGGTCATGATCTCAGGGTTCTGGGACTGAGCCCCACATTGGGTTCTCTGCTCAACAGGGAATCTGCTTCTCCCTTACATTCTCCCTCTGTGCTTTCTCTCTCCCAAGTAAATAAATAAAATCTTTTAAAAAATGTTGACTCTACTCTGTCTAGCCTGCTTTTTTAGCTTCAGTGCTATGTGACCTGAAATTTTTACTCTGTTGTTTGCATTTTCTTCAAAAGGATCCAGACTACAAAGTGATTCAAAGTATATGGAAAATTATACTTGTAATATAATAGGCCAATGTTAGACATAAGATAATACTAAAGTATTTGTGGAGAATTATTCAGCTTTCTCATAGTTTAGCTAAAACTTAAGTGTAACTTTAAATAATTTATGATAAATATTACTAGTAAAAATCATCAACATAAATATTCTATTGTCAGTGAATTATAGAGTAAAAACTGACAAAAACTTATATGTTGCTGATAGAATTTATAGTCATAAGAACAAAGCAAGAATTATATTTTGTACAAATAAAAAAAGTAACAAAATTGACAGTAGTTAAGTCTGTACATTTTTTTCACTTAAAGATATTTAGATAGCTTTTATAAGCTTAGCACCATTCTAAGAACTTTTTAAAAAGGAATTTATTAACCCTCATCAGAGAATTAATCATAGAATTATAATAGGATATTATAAGATGCCCCGTGAGTTATATGCTATTTTTTTACAGATTAGAGCAGTAATGCACAAGGAAGTTAAGTAATTTATCCCAAACAACACAGAAGGCAGTGGCAGAGGCAGGTTTGGAATCTATCAATTTAGTCCTAAAGTCCTTTCCATATACCTCTCCCCTTCTAATAAGTCTTTATTATTAATTAGAAAATTATAGAATATTTACTTCTTCTTATTGGAATTTAGATCTGAAAATTTTGACACAAGCATATTGAGCTTGTTAAAAATAATAGCCACAAAACAAAACTCACAATGACCAAAGCTGAAATCAGAGCAATATAATATGAACAAAACAATTAAATTTGTATACATTTCTGTATTACATTTATACAAAAAAGCAGTTGATTGTAGTGAAAATAATTTCTGAAAAATAAATCAAAGGACGCTGTACAAAATGGTTACCAAAAATAAGTTTTATGAAATTTGCTCTTCTATACCAGCAAGGGTGGGTTAAAAAAAGGTATGGTAAGTTAATAGATGACAATTACAATCATTTCAGTTGTTTGATGCTGGAAAGTTTATTTTTCAGTCATGTCTATCATATTCTGACAGAGCTTTGGGCACTAATTGTCCTCTCTCAGGACTTTCATCACCTAGAGTGCTATTGGTTGAGGTCATAAGCATCATCTCTCTTATTTCATTGGCTACAGCCAAGTTACATGGCTGTATCCACCTTCAAGCAGGTGGGGAAGTGCCATTTCCTGGTGTGCCCAGAAATAGAGGGGAATCACTTGTTACTAAACAAGTTTTCAGTCAAGATTTAGTAGTTTGTAGTTCCCAGATAAACACACAAATCAATACTCAGTTTACAAGGAAACAGGCAGCAGGAAATGGCTGTAGGGTAGGCAACCAACATTTTCCATCACCATCAAGGCTGGAAATAATAATAAGCATGACAATAGTAGTTAATGTTCAATGAGAACTCACAAAATGCCCAGGACTGTGCTTTGTATTTATCATTTAATTCCAAATCACACAAGATAATTGGTTTTTTGTCTATCTTATAAAAGAAAAATCTGAAGAACAGGGAAATAAAATAGAGCTAGTAACTATTGGAGTTAGGTCAAGAACTTAGACAATCTGATAAATATTTTCTTTTAAAACTGCTCCTCCATACTGTTTTTCCTACTGTGCCTCTCTTCTGAATAGCTCATGATTCAAGTTTAGAGCACTTTATCTCTGGATATTACAGGTTTTGCAACAGTATTCATCAGTGGATTTTGTGTGCAAAATAGAATTTGACCCTGGTGGTTTAGCTATAACTGGAAAAGACAACTTCCACAAAATTTTCTCATAAAGCCTGTTGCCAAGATTGTTGAGAACAGCATGTGTTTTTCCAGATTACAGTGATAAGAAGGTCGATGTTGCTGAGAGCTGCAAGTCTTGACGAGGCAGCACATCTCAAGGAGAGGGGATATTTTTGCTGGCCTCCACAAAAGCCTGTGCATCAGCTTCTTGGTGGGGGGAGCTGGCTGAGAGTACTAGGAAACCACACTGATGAGATTCATGCTGTTGGAAGGGCCATCAACAGGAAATGGTCAATAGATGGCCCTAAATCCACTGAGTTTGCAGAGGGGTGCTGCTGCAATAGTCTGGACATCATCATGCTGTCAATTCACTTGAATGCTAAAGGGGGAATAACTGAAGGAAAAGGAGTCTCTGCCTAAATGAGCTGTATTCAAATTACTCACCCACAGCTTGGAGTTTATACATCATGCCAGGAAAAAAATGTAACTATTACAGTGTCCAATATCTGCTGAGCTATACATCTCTTTAACAGGTGCTTATTGTCATGGGCTGGTAGGCCCTGATGATAATGGCCTCCAGTCATTGTCCCCACCACACAGACTCTCTTTATCTTTCCTGTCTTGCATCGGGTTCCTTCAAGTCCACGTGATCTCTTTCAACACAGTGTATACTCATTGGATCCTTTCTCTCACTCATAGAGTGCAAAGAACTCTGTAAAGAGGTCCTCAGAAATATTTGCTCAGGTTATTCATCATGCAAAAGCTGGTCTGCTAATCATCCCCATGATAACCAAGGGGCTTCAAAAGGTTTCCTCACCTATCCTGGAAGCCTGGGCTAGGATGCACCAAATTCCCTTCTTCTTGGGAGGTGGGAGTGAAGGAATACAAAGCAGGATTTGGATCTCTGTCATTTTTATATAACCATACATTTTGTTGATTTTGGCAGGCCTGCAGGACTTTGGATTTTGATATCCAAAGCCAAGCTTTTGAATTTTAAAGTACCTTATTTGTTTCAAGAACTTGGTTTTCAAGACTTTTACTTCTGCACTGAGTTTCAAAATCCATTTATCAGTCCAAATGACATCCCCTTTCTAAGCTATATACCATGCCCTCTCTCCGTGAGCAGCCTATAAAGTTATATTGTGGAGAAAAGGTAATAGGTTCCAAGTTGCTCAGTGGAAAAGAAGAAAAGTGGGGTCAAGAACTCTCACTAATGTTTCTCAGAATATTATTTGTTGCATATGCTTTCTAGAATACTGAGTGTTTCACCCTATTTTGAGGTTAGTCTAATAATTATAATAGCCATATTTATGTAGCACTTACTCAGTACTAGCACCTTAGATGACTTTATCTTCTAATCCCCAAAAAACTCTTATGAGTTAGCTTTTATCTCCTTTCACAGATAATAAAAGGGAGTCTTGGATACATTTAATAACTTAGACAAGTTCACACAGGTAGTAGATGGTGGAGCCAGGCACTATGTTAGACTCTGGATGTACAAAGATTAATGATGCAAGGATGAATAATACAAAGATGAATGTACCATCTAATGTAGACATAAGACATTTCAACGGATCCTGAGAGTCCACATGGCCAGGACTGTTACTAAGGTTTACACATATAGATGAGGTATTTGACCAAGGATTTTGGAAGACTTACTAAAAAAAAATTACTAAAAAGAAAAATAAGTAGAAAGTTTAGACAAGTGCAAGGAATGAGAGAGGAAGAAAAGGAAAGGGTATTTCAGTTACAAAAATAGCATCAACAAAAGTTCAGAGGCAAGCTGAAATAGAATGGTTTGCTCCTTGTTTAGGACTATTTCTCCACTTATCAACTATTGTGTAATAAGCCACCTGAAAACTTCGTGTCTTGTAACAGTAGTTATTTTGCTTATGAACTTGTATTGTGTACAGGGCTTTGTGGAGACACCTCATCTCTGCTCTGCATGGCATCATCTGCAACAGCTCAAAAGCTGGGCTAGAATCAGGTGAAAATTCACTCTTAGGTGAATTGATAATGGCAGTGAGCTGAGACCTTAGCTTGGTCCATGAACTGATAAACCTACCCCTGTTCTGTCCCTGTGGCTTGAGCTTTCTCACAACATGGTCACCAGGTTGCAAGGGTGGACATCCTGAGAGACACTAAAGAAGGTGGAAGCCATATCACATTTTTTGACTGAGTCTGATAAATCCCGCAGTTGTCACTTCCAGCACATGCTCTTTGTCAGAACAGCCACAAAATGCCACCCAATTTCAAAGAGAGAAGCAAAGACCTCATCATCCCTTGAGGGAGTATGGCAAGGTTTTGGAAAAGCACATGGAACCATAAATATGGTTGTAATCTTTTTTAAAATATACAATCCAACACAACTCTAAACATAAAACACTATAAAATGCAGATAGTCATCCCCTGTAACAGTGCTCTTTCCTGATCTAATCACACCATTAGCTGTATGAGGTCATCAATTTACTCATTGCTTACTAGGAAGGGATTATCGGCATAAAGTCAAGAAAATAATTTAAGTCATTCACAAGGCATCAACATGGCTTATCCATACAGTAGACTGGGCACAGGGAAACACTGTCTTCCTACACAAAATGCTTGTGTTACCTTGGCTACATGGCAAAAAATATAGTCATGAACTCTGTGCAACAAAGATTTAACTAAAACTTGTGTCTAAAGGTTTGAATTTCATTCTTGCAATTGAACAAACATTTTGAGGTACTTTTCCTAGGTTGCTACAGATAACTCTACTTCTCTAGACAGTTATCTGTAAGTCTTGACCAAGAATCCCTAATGATTTTTCAGAATCATTTCAGGAAAGGTTTTATTGTTTGTGGAAATGTTCTCAGAATGGCTTGAATGCTTTCAGCTTCATCTCACTTACTGGATACAACTATCACAGCTCCAGGCCATTGAATTTTAACAGTCACCTGTTAAGACCATGTCCCATCGTGCCCAGAGTCCAGGTGGCTCAGCAATGAAAGGTAACTTGGGACAAAGATAAAAAGAATAGAGCCCTCTTATCTAGAAAAATGTAACTGCGTTTTCAGGTTCTTAACCACCTCCCCTCCCCTCTCCATGGGATCATCAGAGACCCGAAACAGAGAAGCAATGATTTTTACTGTCTTCCACCGTGATGAGAATCAAGTAATGGTGAGCAAATCCAGACACGGGCTCTGTTACCAAGCAATTTACATCTTGGGAGGAAGGACAAAGGTTAATCAAGGAGTCACAGAAAAAAGGAATGTGACTGAGAAGACGAAAAATGCTATGAGGTAAAGCACCTAGGAGCGCATATTATAAAGAAGCTGGAAGTGACAAGTTGAGCCACAGCTGAAGCATGGGTATGAGCTAACCTGCAGTCAGAGGTGAGAGGGGCAAAAGGAGGGAGGGAGGGAGGGTAGGAGGGTTCCAGAAATAACAAATGGCCTCGTAGGACGGAGCACGGTGAACTCAAGAACTTGGAAGAGGGACAGAACGCCCGGGACACAGGATGCTTGGAAGTGTGGGACCAGGAGGGCCCTTTGTCCTGGGAACAAGGAGAAGCCATTCACAGGTTCTAAGCCTCCCTATTTTTAAGCTCATTCCATTCAAAATCACCTGGTAATTGTCACCTGAGGGAAACCAAGCGAAAGTAATGCCGTCTTTGTGATGCCCGTACGAGTTTGCTGCCACAGCTTGGCACTCGGACACGACCGCCGCCAATCACGTGTCTTAGCAACGTCTGTCTTCTCCTTACCGTCAACTTCTCTCCCAGGCGCCGCCAGCCTCCACGCCACCGCCACCGCGCGGGAAGCCAGCTCCTCCCAGGCTGCGGCCGCCGCGGCCCCTGTGGCGGGAAAGCAGGCACCGCCGGAAACGACGAGGCCCAGTGAGAGGACCCGGATGTAGAGGGCGCCAACCTCCGCGGCCGGAACCGGATATGGCCAGGACCCTGTTTGTGGACCTCCGGAAGTGGCGGGGCGTCGTGGTCCTTGGCTTCTTCACGGTCTTGGTCCCTGGCGGCACCTTTCTGGCAGCTCTGTTGGATGCAGGATGCAGGGGTGGGGCCCCTAGGAGGCTGAGAGTCTTGTGAGATACCGAGAGACCCGTGGCCTCCAGATTGTGGAATCTAACTGCTTGGACCCCAGGAAGATCCAGCTGCCAGACGGAGGACGTAGGGCCGACCCTCGAGAAGCGCCCGGCAGTGTCCCCCAACCTCAGCCCGCCGTTCAGCCCTATTCAGATCATCTCATTAAAGGGACTGAAAATCTGAAAGGTTTGTTTCCCATGTGCTCAGGACTTTATAAAGTGGAGTCTGGACAAAAGAGAAAAGCTGCGAAACAGTCAGCCACCTGTTTTAGGACAGTTGGAATAGAGCCCTTGCTTGGAGACGTGCTCTCACTGAGGTGAAGGCCTATGTTTGATGTTTTGAGTTGACTGGCTGAACGTCTCTAAGAGCAATTACAGATTATCTTGTAAATGCTCAGCCAGAGAAAGGTAAGTCTCTGGGGATAAGACCAGACCTGAAGCAGAGCCCCTGCTCTATGTGGACAAGAAGGTGTCAGTTTTATGTTGGGGGCTGTCATGGGGGTGATATCTCCAATTCCCAGATCAAGATTTGGTGAGAGGGAACCATAGCAAATGACAAAGGGACCCAGATGACGTAATTACACAGTGAGGACAATTCAAATAACGGTTTACAAGGAACTGAGGTAATGGTTCTCCCTGGCCCTAATTAATACTCAAACGGTTAATCTTCCTACTATGAAATATTTTTTTTCACATCACTCCTCTGTTCAGAAACTTGTAGAGGCAAATTCAGGAGGGAGGGTAAGTTACAATGTTCCTCCTTGTTATTTCTGGTCCTATACAATCTGTCTCCTCCACAGCTGACTCCCACTCTTCCCCAATGAGTCTTCAACTTCAGCGCAGCTCTATATTTATTTCCACCTCCGTGCTTGTGCTATTGTCATTCCTCCTCCTTGGAATGATCTTCTTGCCTAGGCCCATCCGTTAGAACATCACCGAGGTCCCATCTGCAGAACCTTCCACGCCACCCCTGTTTACATTTATTTCTCTGAGATCTTACATCTCCTGCTGCTTCTACCCGGCATATGTGCAACTAGTCACAAATGAATGCCAGTTTTATAATGCTCTAATCACATAGGTTTGTGTTGTCTCTTCCAAGGAAAACACAAGTTTCTTGTCTTGAGCCATGTGTTTGATCTTTTATGTCTCTAATAGCTTAGCTGAAGGGTAAACTTCGGGAAAGACAAAAGGAGGCATTCAACAAACTACTCTTAAAACTTGAATCCACGCGAGTGGGAAATCTATTTCGTAAGCAACAATGACATCTAGTGGTTAGAAGGTTGCATGGCTTCTTCTGACTTTTTAATAGTTGGACAAGGCATTTATAAAGAAAATGTTGCAGATTATTTAATGAATCCAGATTATTCCCATCACTTCTTGTTTATGAAGGGATTTCAAATTCATATTTATTTTTTCTGCCTTTCCGGTGCCTTCCCCCATCCTTCTGTGGCCCAGTGGTCACAAACTGCTGGTAAGGGGTCCCTGTTTGTGCTTCTTACAAACCACAACTTCCGTTTCCCGTAGGAAGAACCAGAAGCTTTTATGGCGGTTATGTGATTTTTAATTCTCTGCTTCCTGTTAGGATAAAGATTTATATGCATAAATATTTATTTTGGAAATAAAATATGTAATTGAGAAAGAAACTTGAGATGATAAATATGATAGCCAGAGTAGAAAGTCATTTCAAAGCCAAATGGGAGAAAGGCAGTGTGGTGTAAGAAAAGCTTGTGGACTTTGGCTTCGGAGAAACTTGGGATCAGATGCCAATTTTTCTCTCATTAAAGCTGCATAGTAGTTATGACAGACTAACATCCTTGGGACTCCATTTTCTCATCCCAAACAATGAGAGTGGCATGTATTTTGCCACACTGCTTTGGGGAGTATTAGAATCATGTACAGTAAATAATTCTGGTCCAGGGACACCTGAGTGGCTCAGTCAGTTAAGTTACGAGTCTTGATTTTGGTTCTGGTCATGATCTCAGGGTTGTGGAATTAAACCCTGTATCAGGCTCCCTGCTTAAGGAGTCTCTCTCCCTCAGCCCTTCCCCCAACTGGTGCTCATTTGCACATTTGTACATTCTCCCTCTCTCTCTCTCTCAAATAAATAAAAATAAATCTTAAAAAAAATTCTGGCCCAAAGTATATAGTCAATAAATTATAGCTATTATTTTATTTACATTTTACTAAGAATAATTATCCTCCCATTTCCAACCCGGTAATTTTAAAAATATATACCCTGGTTTTTAAATTTTGAATTGTCAATAATAACTTAGATTCTAACTAAAATTACCTCATCTCTCTTGGTTTCAGATGCTTAAATTGCAGAACAATGCATTCGGTGAAAATACTTTAAGTCTCTGAAAATGAAATAGGAATTCTAATCTACCATAGACATCAAAACTTGAATGGTAATGAAGGGTTTAAAAGAACTGAAACAGACTGAACTTATCTTTTTATAAAGAACTTGAAAATTTTTAATTCAAGTTATAAATTGTAAAGAGAAAAAAGCTCTAGGAATAAATATGTAAAACAATTTATCACAAAAATATTATGAGAAACTGATTTGTATGGCCCTCCGGTGGGCAGAATGTGAATCACAACCACCCTGTTAAAATGTATATATTTAGTTAGAAAACATCATTTGAGTCTTCTCAGTTTTATCTGAAGCCTGAAGTAAAAAACAAGAACTTGTTTCAAAAATTGGCCTTTTTTTGCCTATTATTTGAAACTTGTACAAACTTTATTCCACAAAAGAATGTTATATACCATGGTTTATTTCTCAGCCAATCCCACAGATTAATGCCACAGTTAGGCCTCAACTATGTAACTCCACAAATAGTACTAGCCCAAGTAACAACAGTGGGCATTGATGTTTCTTTGGAATGTCAAAGAACAATAGAATTTCTGGGTTGGAAGAAATTTGAGAGCTCTATTCTAAATTCTACTTGAATATACCAAAAACATATCTTTCCCCTGTTTCAGCTCTAGCAATGGGAACAAATAATCCCCTCCCTATCTAGGACAGATACATCTATTTTCTCCTATGAGTATTATACAAATAGAAAGGCAAGAGCAGAAGACTTGGGTTCTAATCCTCACTCTTCCATCTGTTATGGAAGAGGGAATAGAAAGTGGAGGTTAGTCATTCCAGAACCCCAGGGGGATAAACAAGGCCTGTTATGTACTCAAATTAACAACCATTGCAGGGGGATCCCTGGGTGGCTCAGCGGTTTGGCACCTGCCTTTGGCCCAGGGCAAGATCCTGGATTCCCGCATCGAGTCCTGCATCAGGCTCCCAGCATGGAGCCTGCTTCTTCCTCCTCCTGTGTCTCTGCCTCTCTCTCTCTCTCTCTCTATGTGTCTATCATAAATAAATAAATAAATAAATAAATAAATAAATAAATAAATAAATAAATAAATCTTTAAAAAAAAAAAAAAAAAAACAACCATTGCAGGTTGGCCGCAACTCTGTTTCAAGTCTTTATTCTGTGATGCAGGCAAAAGTAGCAGCCACTAACAGACATGCTAGACTTATGGCAGAGGGAAAAAAATAAACTGGTAATTAAAAAGGCTCAAAGTTTCCTCTTAGAAGAGACAAAGGCCTCTTCCACTCGTAATTCTCAGTCAAAGCAAATTTTAAGACGAAGGTTGATGTTGGTAGAACAGTACATATACTCTTCTGTATTTCTCTGGAGGGGTTCCAGAGAAGGGCTTAGTATGGAGGGACAGCAAATATTTTGAACAAATAATGAAATACACCCCCTTTTGCGAGCATGAATAAACCATTATGGTCTCAGAGTCCTAAAATTCAATCCAAAAATTGGAGATAATAATTTTCTTCAGACAAAGCTCAGGATTACAGTAGAAATCAAACAAGACTGTTATATATGTGTGTGTGTATGTGTATGTGTGTGCATATATAATATATACACATGTTAATATATGTATATATGTAATATATATGTAAATATATTTATGTTGTTATGTCTTTTCCCAGAGATTCTGTCCAGTAGATCTCGTGAAATTCTGATGTCCATATTTTTTTAAATGCTCCAGTACTAGGGGATCCCTGGGTAAGTCAGCGGTTTGGCGCCTGCCTTCAGCCCAGGGCATGATCCTGGGGTCCCCGGATCAAGTCCCACGTCGGGCTCTCTGCATGGAGCCTGCTTCTCCCTCTGCCTGTGTCTCTGCTTCTGTGTGTGTGTGTGTGTGTGTGTGTGTGTCTCATGAATAAATAAATAAAATCTTAAAAAATAAACAAATAAATAACATGCTCCAGTACTGAGAAGAATTGTGGTAATAAAGTTTTGATCAGTCATCTCCAAACCCAGCCACACATCTTAAAAACTGGAGAGCTATTAGAAAATACATACTTCTGGGCCTTATGCCAAAGATTCTGATTCAGTAGAGCTCAGATGGAGTTCCAGATTCTGTATTTTTAAAGCTCCCCAGGAAATACTCTGATGTAAAATTAGGCAGGGAACCCTTGAGCTATAGGATCCATTTTAGCATCAAAATTCTGCAAATTATAGTCAATAACTTGCCCTTTTATTGTAGGGAAAGGCAATTTTTGTTGTATTGTTTATGTAACTTTGTTTGAACTTTATTATTTGTATCTCAATCTAATATGGATTTAGTTGGCTGATTTTAACCACGCAAGAAGAACAGGTACTGATTTGCTCATAAGAAAACAGAATGAAAGTTGCTCAGCTGGAGAAGAGATGTGTGACAGAAGAAAAGTAAAGGGAAAGATGTTTGAAGTGACCATTATAGCACTGAGGCAGAAAATAGTGATGATTAGGACTCACATTTATTCTGTGATCATAGTCTCTAGCTTAACATACAGTATTCTTTTTGAAGCCTCAGGATTAGCCTTATGAAGTAGGAAATATACCCATCTTAATCTGGGTGCCAGAAAAGTGAAGTCACACAGACCAGAAATGGTAAAGTAGGATTCACACTCAAGTCTGTCAAACTTTCAAGTGCAGTATTTCAGCCACAGCATTACCCAGATGACAGTGTCCCAAGACCTTCCAGAAAATTACATCAGAGGCCACAAAAGAAAGGGGGAAAGTCAATAGTAACAGCAAAGTCAAGGAAGCAGTTTTTTCTATTTTGTAACACCTTCCCAGATGGCAAAATTTCACTGATCTCCCCTCATTATTGTGTCCCAGTACCTTTGCTCCACTTGCGGACCTCCCTCTCTGTTGTCACTGTGGAGGCAACACTCAAATTAATGACCATAATATAGCCACACTCTGTCGTTAACTGAGTGCCTTCACAACTATTTCATTTACTGTCATCAAAAAATAGTATTCAAGAAATGCAGACACCAAGGATCATAGGGATGCCTGGGTGGCTCAGTGGTTGAGCATCTGCCTGCAGCTCAGGGTGTGATCCCAGGGTCCTGGGATAAATCCCACATGGAGTTTCTGCAAGGGAGCCTGCTTCTCCCTCTGCCTATGTCTCTACCTCTCTCTCTCTCTCTCTCTCTCTCTCACTCTCTCATGAATAAACAAAATCTTAAAAAAAAAAAAAAAGGAAAGAAAACTAAGGATCGTAAAGCTTGAGGTGATTTGTCTAAAACAGGGTTTCCAAACCTAAGTATTATTGGACTGGATAATTTTTGCTATGGGGCCCTCTCCTGTGCATTGCATGATAGTTAGCAACATTTGTGGATTCTACCCACTTGATGCACCACCACTCCCAATTCTAACAACCAAAAGTATCTTCAGACATTAGTAAATGTCCGCCCGGAGAACAAAATCATTCCTGGTTCTGAATCACTGGCCTAAAGTAATGCAGCAAACAGGTAGAAAGTACTCTCTGACCCACGTCTTGTGACTACATCCCTGAAGCCTCCCTAGAAACATAGAATTTTGGAGCCTAAATGTTTTAGTGACATCTAGGAAACTCCTTTATTTTACTATAAGCAAGTCAAAGCATAAAGATGTGAGATGACAATCACAATTTTTTTTTTTTCTATGCAATACTTTCTTTCCAGGAAAAAAAGCTTTCCAAATTTCTGGAGTAGGGGAGAGTAGAGACAATAAAAACACTGAATGGCATAGAAATTACTATACAGAACTCTGTCCAGGCTCCATTATCATACAGGCTCCATTAACTAACATCTCCTGTAATTATTTAAATAACCGATTGCAGATTGATTGGTTATTGTCTCTGGAGTGGCCTTCTGGCTTTCCACATTGTTTACTGATTTTTGTGATTTAACTGAGCAAACATCCTCATCCTGTTAGACTCTCACCAGCTGAGACACACAGAGACCGGGTGGTGTAGGCAAAGAGCACCAGCTTTCAAATTAGGTGCAGCCACTCTGGAAAACTGTGTGGAGGTTCCTCAAACAGTTAAAAATAGACCTGCCCTACGACCCAGCAATTGCACTGTTGGGGATTTACCCCAAAGATACAAATGCAATGAAACGCCGGGACACCTGCACCCCGATGTTTATAGCAGCAATGGCCACGATAGCCAAACTGTGGAAGGAGCCTCGGTGTCCAACGAAAGATGAATGGATAAAGAAGATGTGGTTTATGTATACAATGGAATATTACTCAGCTATTAGAAATGACAAATACCCACCATTTGCTTCAACGTGGATGGAACTGGAGGGTATTATGCTGAGTGAAGTAAGTCAGTCGGAGAAGGACAAACATTATATGTTCTCATTCATTTGGGGAATATAAATAATAGTGAAAGGGAATATAATATAAGGGAAGGGAGAAGAAATGTGTGGGAAATATCAGAAAGGGAGACAGAACGTAAAGACTGCTAACTCTGGGAAACGAACTAGGGGTGGTAGAAGGGGAGGAGGGCAGGGGGTGGGCCTGACTATCACAATTTTATGGCTTAAAACCATTTAATAATTATAAGCATTGCTGAAATTCCTGTGAAGTCAATTACTGATACACATCATATGATGAGGGTACATCTTGTCCTGTAGCCACATCTATTAGCTATCACTTATCTCACAAGAGTGCTTGTCATGACAATCTTTAGATCATGAACCTTCTTCACCCTCTATGCCAAACCTCCCACAGGGTCTAGCAGTGCTGATTGAATTATCAAATTAGAATAGTGACTAAATGGCATAGATTCCCATGAATGAGCAATTTTCCCCCCATGGATGAGCTTTTCTAAATGAAGATTTCTGTTTAATCAGCTGATAAGCAGACTATTTAATAGCAAACAAAACAAAACAAGAAAACTAGCTAAAGAATCTTTCTTTGCAAAATCAAGGCATCTCTATCAAGCACAAGAGCAATTTCACAATGGAGAGATCAAGGTCATTCCCAGAGAGAGACCATTTCTTTTTTTTTTTAATAATAAATTTATTTTTTATTGGTGTTCAATTTGCCAACATACAGAATAACACCCAGTGCTCATCCCGTCAAGTGCCCACCTCAGTGCCCGCCACCCAGTCACCCCCACCCCCCCTTCTCCCCTTCCACCACCCCTAGTTCATTTCCCAGAGTTAGAAGTCTTCATGTTCAGTCTCACTTTCTGATATTTCCTACCCATTTCTTCTCCCTTCCCCTCTATTCCCTTTCACTATTATTTTTTTAACATAAAATATTTGTTTTTTTAATAATAAATTTATTTTTTATTGGTGTTCAATTTGCCAACATACAGAATAACACCCAGTGCTCATCCCGTCAAGTGCCCCCCTCAGTGCCCGTCACCCATTCACCCCCACCCCCCGCCCTCCTCCCCTTCCACCACCCCTAGTTCGTTTCCCAGAGTTAGGAGTCTTCATGTTCTGTCTCCCTTTCTGATATTTCCTACCCATTTCTTCTCCCTTCCCTTCTATTCCCTTTCACTATTATTTATATTCCCCAAATGAATGAGACCATATAATGTTTGTCCTTCTCTGATAGACTTATTTCACTCAGCATAATACCCTCCAGTTCCATCCACATTGAAGCAAATGGTGGGTATTTGTCATTTCTAATGGCTGAGTAATATTCCATTGTATACATAAACCACATCTTCTTTATCCACTCATCTTTTGATGGACACTGAGGCTCCTTCCACAGTTTGGCTATTGTGGACATTGCAGCTAGAAACATTGGGATGCAGGTGTCCCAGCGTTTCATTGCATCTGTATCTTTGGGGTAAATCCCCAACAGTGCAATTGCTGGGTCATAGGGTAGCTCTATTTTTAACTCTTTGAGGAACCTCCACACAGTTTTCCAGAGTGGCTGCACCAGTTCACATTCCCACCAACAGTGTAAGAGGGTTACCTTTTCTCCGCATCCTCTCCAACATTTGTGGTTTCCTGCCTTGTTAATTTGCCCCATTCTCACTGGTGTGAGGTGGTATCTCATTGTGGTTTTGATTTGTATTTCCCTGATGGCAAGTGATGCAGAGCATTTTCTCATGTGCGTGTTGGCCATGTCTATGTTTTCCTCTGTGAGATTTCTGTTCATGTCTTTTGCCCATTTCATGATTGGATTGTTTGTTTCTTAGCTGTTGAGTTTAATAAGTTCTTTATAGATCTTGGAAACTAGCCCTTTATCTGATACGACATTTGCAAATATCTTCTCCCAGTCTGTAGGTTGTCTTTTAGTTTTGTTGACTGTAACCTTTGCTGTGCAAAAGCTTCTTATCTTGATGAAGTCCCAATAGTCCATTTTTGCTTTTGTTTCTCTTGCCTTCATGGATGTATCCTGCAAGAAGTTACTGTGGCCAAGTTCAAAAAGGGTGTTGCCTGTGTTCTCCTCTACGATTTTGATGGAATCTTGTCTCACATCTAGATCTTTCATCCATTTTGAGTTTATCTTTGTGTATGGTGCAAGAGAGTGGTCTAGTTTCATTCTTCTGCATGTGGATGTCCAATTTTCCCAACACCATTTATTGAAGAGACTGTCTTTCTTCCAGTGGATAGTCTTTCCTCCTTTATCGAATATTAGTTGACCATAAAGTTGAGAGTCCACTTCTGGATTCTCTATTCTGTTCACACATTGATCTATGTGTCTGTTTTTGTGTCAGTACCACACTGTCTTGATGATTACAGCTTTGTAGTACAACCTGAAATCTGGCATTGTGATGCCCCCAGCTATGGTTTTCTTTTTTAAAATTCCCCTGGCTATTTGGGGTCTTTTCATTGAAAGAGCAGACTCATTCAAGAGATGTTATCCTGTCCCCCACTGCCGTTGCGTTGCAAGGCTCAGAGAAAGCCTCCAGCTAAAGGTCATCTAGCCACTCTATTTCCCGACAATCACTTTTGGCTCTTTGCTAAAATCAAGGAGAATATTCATTCTTAACATCTTAAACTAGCTTTAAAGCAACTTAAAGAAAAATTTTCTCCTTGATTTATTCTGTCCTCAGTAGGTAACACAAAGTAGGTGGCCAATAAATATTTATTAGACAACTTAAAAAGGAAAAATTAGGGCTTCCTGATTGACTTTCATCATCTCAGTGTCCACTTACTTCTCCAGTCCACTTTCAGAAGTCTGCCTCTCTGTCCTCACCCAGGAGAACCTACAAGAGAAATCATCCTAATCCAGGGAGTATTTTGAAGTTTCCAGCATAGGTGCGTTGGCTCACCAAAAGTTTTATCTTCTGGTAGGATGAGATTTGGGCGGTGGGGGGGGGGTAGTATTTATTCATGAGAGACACACAGAGAGAGAGAAAGAGAGAGGCAGAGACACAGGCAGAGGGAGAAGCAGGCTCCATTCCATGCAGGGAGCCTGATGGTGGGACCTGATCCCGGGTCTCCAGGATCATGCCCTGGGCTGAAGGCAGCGCTAAACCGCTGAGCCACCTGGACTCCCTTAGGATGAGATTTAAGCATAATTCTGGTCCCAGAGTCTGGCTGTGCCTGAAGCTGACAAACTCCCAGGGCTGTTTTTCATTTACCTATTTGGTGTTGGATTTCTGCCACTTGCAACCTAAAGAGTCCTAATTAATGTACTTCCCTCAGAAATAATCAATTTTGTTGTTATTATTGTTTGATACATAAAATTTGAGGAAAAAAACAAGGAGGTAACCCAGTTCAGACTATCATTGCTAAAGCAATTCATGCCATAACACTGTTGCTCCTCATGCTGACACCTTTCAGTTACCTACAAAAGTTTCTGTGGACTAGAAGCCAGTCTTCCAAGAAACATAAAATCTGTCATAGGTATTCCAGTACAATAAAAGGAAAAGCACCTTTCTGGCCAGATGAGGACATTTGGAAAATAGGGTAATGCTGTAATCAAAGAGCCTTCCTTTCTAAACTTTATCTAATTCCTCCCTTCTGTTTCTTTTGTCTTCATTCCGATCACTTCTACTCCGCATTTGGGCCCTTTACCCAGCTCTACTTTTCTCAAATGTTCTTCAGATGGAATGAGTTCTGTATCCTTTTCATCAGAAAACCAATGGAATCTTAGCTAATGCCCTGCCTCCATGCCTATAGTAGCTACTGTTGAGATGTAGCAGTTCCTCAGATTTATAAGTTTTCTCAAGCCAACTCCATCCCTAATTGTGATATTCAAGTGTTTGATGTTGCAAGGAAGAAATCCAATTAGTACTTCTCTTTGGCCCCACACAAAATTTCAGAACAGATAGACTTAGATGCCAAATATTGCTGTAGAGTTTATTTTTTTTTCTTGCTCTAAATTTAAAATGCCATTATAAAACTGTTTATTAAGAATTTAAAGCTAAGTTTTAAAAAGTGCCCTTTCACTCTTTGAGAATTGATAGAACATTAACACATGACCTCAGAAGCTGGTATGTAGGAAACCACCTACCCACACATCTACAAGTACATCTAACATTTGAATTCAATAATTTGTTCTGTTTTATATCATATTTTCTGATACTTTGACATCTTGGGGCCTTGCTGACCCTGAAGAGACTGCCCCTCCCAGAGTTAGCTAATTCCTGGAGATAGCAAACAATTCATCCTGTAGTGCACCTTTCATATATAAACCAATCCAGAGCCCATACCTTCAAACATCTCCTTTATTAGGCTTTCACATTCTGAATAAGCCACTATCCCCCTGTCCTATCACCTCAAGGTCACTACCTAACAACTAGAGAGAACCCCTATACCCCAAAATCTGATGAAATTATTCAAACTAGCCAATTCTAAGCCTGCTTATCAACTGTATTGCTATGCCTTTCCTGTGAATACCACAGTAAAGGTATTCTTGTGCACAGTTTCCCCAGATTTCTCTGCCTCCTGGCAAGTTTTGTTACCTCCCTGTGTGGCCCTGAGTAGAGTGGCATGCCTCATGTTTCTAGGATCTATGAGTTTACACTTTATTTATGACAAACATTTCCATATCTGTGCATTTTACCATACCTGATTAAAACAAATCCTGGATACATTTTAAACTGCACCCCCCCCCCAATCTTATCAATTGTTTGGCAAAATAAGTTATGTTAGCAAATATATTACCAATCTACTAATTTTTTGACAGTATTCAGAGGTTTCCTTAAGATACATTTTCCTTTTAAGCAAAACTTTAGGAGAAAGGAAAATCCAGCTCCATTGAGACTGGGAATGAATCCCTTCTATATTTCTTAGAAAAAATTCAGTAAAAATCATAGTTCATTAAGTTGGATTTGTGGTATATAAAAGTCTCTATAATCTGTTTTTGAAATGAATAAAATACTGTGAATTATCTAAGGAAAAGTAATTTTCCCCCAGTGAACTAAAAATGATTTCAGAAACGTTTATAAAACTCAGAAGGGAAAAGCATTGCTTCTGACAACTTGTCTAATTGTTCATTTAGATCCTGTGATTTAATTTTGTAGTTTATTTTCAGAAGGACCTATTAACAAGCAAATGGCCCTCACATGTGACTAGCTGGTGTTTCTTTGCCTAGAGGAAATTAATCTCGTGATCAATTATAACTTTTCTTTTATATAATGTTTAAATGAGAATGGAGTCGATGGCCTTGGTAGACAAAATACATTTTGAGTGCCTGGCTGTCTGGCTGGGATATTTTACACATCAGAGCTACATTAATGTAATCTTTTATAATTCATATTATGTAATAAATTCATATTTTGAAATAAAAGCATCACTGCCCCTGAGAAGTTATTTTTCTTCCATTTAAAAGAGAAACTTGAGGGAGGAGCAAGATGGCGGAAGAGTAGGGTCCCCAAATCACCTGTCTCCACCAAACTACCTAGAAAACCTTCAAATTATCCTGAAAATCTATGAATTCGGCCTGAGATTTAAAGAGAGACCAGCTGGAATGCTACAGTGAGAAGAGTTCGTGCTTCTATCAAGGTAGGAAGACGGGGAAAAAGAAATAAAGGAACAAAGGCCTCCAAGGGGGAGGGGCCCCGCGAGGAGCCGGGCTGAGGCCGGGGCGAGTGTCCCCAGGACAGGAGAGCCCCGTCCCGGAGGAGCAGGAGCTGCACCGACCTTCCCGGGCGGAGAGGGGCTCGCAGGGAGGTGGAGCAGGACCCGGGAGGGCGAGGATGCCCTCGGGCTCCCGGGGACAGTAACAGCAACTGCGCGCCCAGGAGAGTGCGCCGAGCTCCCTAAGGGCTGCAGCACGCACGGCGGGACCCGGAGCAGCTCGGGGGGCTCGGGCGGCGGCTCCGCGGAGGGGGCTGCGCGGCCACGGGAGCAGCTCGGAGGGGCTCGGGCAGAGGAAGAGGCTCCGTGCAGAGGGGCCGGCGCGGTTCCAGGAGCAGCTCGGAGGGGCTTGGGCGGCAGCTCCGCGGAAGGGGCTGCGCGGCCCGGGAGCGCGAATCCACCAGCGCAGGCCCCGGAGCACAGGGCGCCGGGACACAGCCCAGGATCCGGCCTCCCCCGGGACAGGCAGAGGCCGGGAGGGCCCAGGACAGCAAGGACGCTCCTGCCCCAGCTGAGCAGATCAGCGGCCCCGCCCCGGAGCCTCCAGGCCCTGCAGACGGAGTTCCTGCCGGAGCTGAATCCAGGTTTCCAGAGCTGCCCCGCCACTGGGGCTGTTCCTCCTGCGGCCTCAGGGGGTAAACAACCCCCACCGAGCCCTGCACCAGGCAGGGGCACAGCAGCTCCCCCAACTGCTAACACCTGAGAATCAGCACAACAGGCCCCTCCCCCAGAACACCAGCTAGACGGACAACTTCCAGGAGAAGCCAAGGGACTTAAAGAACACAGAATCAGAAGACACTCCCCGGTGGTTCTTTTTTTGTTTGTTTGTTTTTGTTTTTGTTTTTGTTTTTGTTTTTGTTTTGTTTTGCTTTTTGATTTGTTTCCTTCCCCCACCCCCTTTTTTTCTCCTTTCTTTTTCTTTCTCTTTTTCTTCTTTTTTTTTTTTTCGTTTTTTTTTCTTTTTCTTCCCTTTTTTTTTCTCTTACTCTTTTCTTTCCTTCTTTCTCTCCTCTCTTTTTCTCTTTTTCCCAATACAACTTGCTTTTGGCCACTCTGCACTGAGCAAAATGACTAGAAGGAAAACCTCACCTCAAAAGAAAGAATCAGAAACAGTCCTCTCTCCCACAGAGTTACAAAATCTGGATTACAATTCAATGTCAGAAAGCCAATTCAGAAGCACTATTATACAGCTACTGGTGGCTCTAGAAAAAAGTATAAAGGACTCAAGAGACTTCATGACTGCAGAATTTAGAGCTAATCAGGCAGAAATTAAAAATCAATTGAATGAGATGCAATCCAAACTAGAAGTCCTAACGACGAGGGTTAACGAGGTGGAAGAACGAGTGAGTGACATAGAAGACAAGTTGATAGCAAAGAGGGAAACTGAGGAAAAAAGAGACAAACAATTAAAAGACCATGAAGATAGATTAAGGGAAATAAACGACAGCCTGAGGAAGAAAAACCTACGTTTAATTGGGGTTCCCGAGGGCGCCGAAAGGGACAGAGGGCCAGAATATGTATTTGAACAAATTCTAGCTGAAAACTTTCCTAATCTGGGAAGGGAAACAGGCATTCAGATCCAGGAAATAGAGAGATCCCCCCCTAAAATCAATAAAAACCGTTCAACACCTCGACATTTAATAGTGAAGCTTGCAAATTCCAAAGATAAAGAGAAGATCCTTAAAGCAGCAAGAGACAAGAAATCCCTGACTTTTATGGGGAGGAGTATTAGGGTAACAGCAGACCTCTCCACAGAGACCTGGCAGGCCAGAAAGGGCTGGCAGGATATATTCAGGGTCCTAAATGAGAAGAACATGCAACCAAGAATACTTTATCCAGCAAGGCTCTCATTCAAAATGGAAGGAGAGATAAAGAGCTTCCAAGACAGGCAGCAACTAAAAGAATATGTGACCTCCAAACCAGCTCTGCAAGAAATTTTAAGGGGGCCTCTTAAAATTCCCCTTTAAGAAGAAGTTCAGTGGAACAGTCCACAAAAACAAAGACTGAATAGATATCATGATGACACTAAACTCATATCTCTCAATAGTAACTCTGAATGTGAACGGGCTTAATGACCCCATCAAAAGGCGCAGGGTTTCAGACTGGATAAAAAAGCAGGACCCATCTATTTGCTGTCTACAAGAGACTCATTTTAGACAGAAGGACACCTACAGCCTGAAAATAAAAGGTTGGAGAACCATTTACCATTCGAATGGTCCTCAAAAGAAAGCAGGGGTAGCCATCCTTATATCAGATAAACTAAAATTTACCCCAAAGACTGTAGTGAGAGATGAAGAGGGACACTATATCATACTTAAAGGATCTATTCAACAAGAGGACTTAACAATCCTCAATATATATGCTCCGAATGTGGGAGCTGCCAAATATATAAATCAATTATTAACCAAAGTGAAGAAATACTTAGATAATAATACACTTATACTTGGTGACTTCAATCTAGCTCTTTCTATACTCGATAGGTCTTCTAAGCAAAACATCTCCAAAGAAACGAGAGCTTTAAATGATACACTGGACCAGATGGATTTCACAGATATCTACAGAACTTTACATCCAAACTCAACTGAATACACATTCTTCTCAAGCGCACATGGAACTTTCTCCAGAATAGACCACATATTGGGTCACAAATCGGGTCTGAACCGATACCAAAAGATTGGGATTGTCCCCTGCATATTCTCGGACCATAATGCCTTGAAATTAGAACTAAATCACAACAAGAAGTTTGGAAGGACCTCAAACACATGGAGGTTAAGGACCATCCTGCTAAAAGATAAAAGGGTCAACCAGGAAATTAAGGAAGAATTAAAAAGATTCATGGAAACTAATGAGAATGAAGATACAACCGTTCAAAATCTTTGGGATGCAGCAAAAGCAGTCCTAAGGGGGAAATACATCGCAATACAAGCATCCATTCAAAAACTGGAAAGAACTCAAATACAAAAGCTAACCTTACACATAAAGGAGCTAGAGAAAAAACAGCAAATAGATCCTACACCCAAGAGAAGAAGGGAGTTAATAAAGATTCGAGCAGAACTCAACGAAATCGAGACCAGAAGAACTGTGGAAGAGATCAACAGAACCAGGAGTTGGTTCTTTGAAAGAATTAATAAGATAGATAAACCATTAGCCAGCCTTATTAAAAAGAAGAGAGAGAAGACTCAAATTAATAAAATCATGAATGAGAAAGGAGAGATCACTACCAACACCAAGGAAATACAAACGATTTTAAAAACATATTATGAACAGCTATACGCCAATAAATTAGGCAATCTAGAAGAAATGGACGCATTCCTGGAAAGCCACAAACTACCAAAACTGGAACAGGAAGAAATAGAAAACCTGAACAGGCCAATAACCAGGGAGGAAATTGAAGCAGTCATCAAAAACCTCCCAAGACACAAGAGTCCAGGGCCAGATGGCTTCCCAGGAGAATTTTATCAAACGTTTAAAGAAGAAATCATACCTATTCTCCTAAAGCTGTTTGGAAAGATAGAAAGAGATGGAGTACTTCCAAATTCGTTCTATGAAGCCAGCATCACCTTAATTCCAAAGCCAGACAAAGACCCCGCCAAAAAGGAGAATTACAGACCAATATCCCTGATGAACATGGATGCAAAAATTCTCAACAAGATACTGGCCAATAGGATCCAACAGTACATTAAGAAAATTATTCACCATGACCAAGTAGGATTTATCCCTGGGACACAAGGCTGGTTCAACACCCGTAAAACAATCAATGTGATTCATCATATCAGCAAGAGAAAAACCAAGAACCATATGATCCTCTCATTGGATGCAGAGAAAGCATTTGACAAAATACAGCATCCATTCCTGATCAAAACTCTTCAGAGTGTAGGGATAGAGGGAACATTCCTCGACATCTTAAAAGCCATCTATGAAAAGCCCACAGCAAATATCATTCTCAATGGGGAAGCACTGGGAGCCTTTCCCCTAAGATCAGGAACAAGACAGGGATGTCCACTCTCACCACTGCTATTCAACATAGTACTGGAAGTCCTAGCCTCAGCAATCAGACAACAAAAAGACATTAAAGGCATTCAAATTGGCAAAGAAGAAGTCAAACTCTCCCTCTTCGCCGATGACATGATACTCTACATAGAAAACCCAAAAGACTCCACCCCAAGATTGCTAGAACTCATACAGCAATTCGGTAGCGTGGCAGGATACAAAATCAATGCCCAGAAGTCAGTGGCATTTCTATACACTAACAATGAGACTGAAGAAAGAGAAATTAAGGAGTCCATCCCATTTACAATTGCACCCAAAAGCATAAGATACCTAGGAATAAACCTCACCAAAGATGTAAAGGATCTATACCCTCAAAACTATAGAACACTTCTGAAAGAAATTGAGGAAGACACAAAGAGATGGAAAAATATTCCATGCTCATGGATTGGCAGAATTAATATTGTGAAAATGTCAATGTTACCCAGGGCAATATACACGTTTAATGCAATCCCTATCAAAATACCATGGACTTTCTTCAGAGAGTTAGAACAAATTATTTTAAGATTTGTGTGGAATCAGAAAAGACCCCGAATAGCCAGGGGAATTTTAAAAAAGAAAACCATATCTGGGGGCATCACAATGCCAGATTTCAGGTTGGACTACAAAGCTGTGGTCATCAAGACAGTGTGGTACTGGCACAAAAACAGACACATAGATCAGTGGAACAGAATAGAGAATCCAGAAGTGGACCCTGAACTTTATGGGCAACTAATATTCGATAAAGGAGGAAAGACTATCCATTGGAAGAAAGACAGTCTCTTCAATAAATGGTGCTGGGAAAATTGGACATCCACATGCAGAAGAATGAAACTAGACCACTCTCTTTCACCATACACAAAGATAAACTCAAAATGGATGAAAGATCTAAATGTGAGACAAGATTCCATCAAAATCCTAGAGAAGAACACAGGCAACACCCTTTTTGAACTCGGCCATAGTAACTTCTTGCAAGATACATCCACGAAGGCAAAAGAAACAAAAGCAAAAATGAACTATTGGGACTTCATCAAGATAAGAAGCTTTTGCACAGCAAAGGATACAGTCAACAAAACTCAAAGACAACCTACAGAATGGGAGAAGATATTTGCAAATGACATATCAGACAAAGGGCTAGTTTCCAAGATCTATAAAGAACTTATTAAACTCAACACCAAAGAAACAAACAATCCAATCATGAAATGGGCAAAAGACATGAACAGAAATCTCACAGAGGAAGACATAGACATGGCCAACATGCATATGAGAAAATGCTCTGCATCACTTGCCATCAGGGAAATACAAATCAAAACCACAATGAGATACCACCTCACACCAGTGAGAATGGGGAAAATTAACAAGGCAGGAAACAACAAATGTTGGAGAGGATGCGGAGAAAAGGGAACCCTCTTACACTGTTGGTGGGAATGTGAACTGGTGCAGCCACTCTGGAAAACTGTGTGGAGGTTCCTCAAACAGTTAAAAATATACCTGCCCTACGACCCAGCAATTGCACTGTTGGGGATTTACCCCAAAGATACAAATGCAATGAAACGCCGGGACACCTGCACCCCGATGTTTCTAGCAGCAATGGCCACGATAGCCAAACTGTGGAAGGAGCCTCGGTGTCCAACGAAAGATGAATGGATAAAGAAGATGTGGTTTATGTATACAATGGAATATTACTCAGCTATTAGAAATGACAAATACCCACCATTTGCTCCAACGTGGATGGAACTGGAGGGTATTATGCTGAGTGAAGTAAGTCAGTCGGAGAAGGACAAACATTATATGTTCTCATTCATTTGGGGAATATAAATAATAGTGAAAGGGAAAATAAGGGAAGGGAGAAGAAATGTGTGGGAAATATCAGAAAGGGAGACAGAACGTAAAGACTGCTAACTCTGGGAAACGAACTAGGGGTGTTGGAAGGGGAGGAGGGCGGGGGGTGGGAGTGAATGGGTGATGGGCACTGGGTGTTATTCTGTATGTTAGTAAATTGAACACCAATAAAAAAAAAAAAAAAGAAAATCCCAAAAAAAAAAAAAAAAAAACAAAAGTAAAAGACAACCTACAGAATGGGAGAAGAGATTTGCAAATGACCTATCAGATAAAGGGCTAGTTTCAAAGATCTATAAAGAACTTATTAAACTCAACAGCAAAGAAATAAACAATCCAATCATGAAATCCAATCATGTTCATGAAAGACACGAACAGAAATCTCACAGAGGAAGACATAGACATGGCCAACAAGCACATAAGAAAATGCTCCGCATCACTTGCCATCAGGGAAATACAAATGAAAACCATAATGAGATACCACCTCACACCAGTGAGAATGGGGAAAATTAACAAGACAGGAAACCACAAATGTTGGAGAGGACGTGGAGAAAGGGGAACCCTCTTGCACTGTTGGTGGGAATGTGAACTGGTGCAGCCACTCTGGAAAACTGTGTGGAGGTTCCTCAAACAGTTAAAAATAGATCTGCCCTATGACCCAGCAATTGCACTGCTGGGGATTTACCCCAAAGATACAGATGCAATGAAACACCGGGACAACTGCAGCCCGATGTTTCTAGCAGCAATGTCCACAATAGCCAAACTGTGGAAGGAGCCTCGGTGTCCATCAAAAGATGAATGGATAAAGAAGATGCGGTCTATGTATACATGGAATATTACTCAGCAATTAGAAACAACAAGTACCCACCTTTTGCTTCGATGTGGAGAGACCTGGAGGGTATTATGCTGAGTGAAATAAGTCAATCGGAAAAGGACAAGCATCATATGGTCTCATGCATTTGGGGAATATAAAAAATAGTGAAAGGGAATAAAGGGGAAAGGAGAGAAAATGAGTGGGAAGTATCAGAGAGGGAGACAGAACATGAGAGATTCCTAGCTCTGGGAAACAAGGGGTGGTGGAAAGGGAGGTGGGTGGGGGGTGGTGGTGACTGGGTGACAGGCACTGAGGTGGGCACTTGATGAGATGAGAACTGGGTGTTATGCTATATACTGGCAAATTGAACTCCAATAAAAAAAAAGATTCATGCATAACCGTGAAAAAAAAAAAAATAAAAGAGAAACTTTGCAAAAATCCTATATATAAAACAACCAGGGATAGAACCAGAGTGCTCATTATTTATGTAATGGATCTCAAACTCTAATTTGCACTACATTACTTGTAGAATTTGTTAAAAATATGTATTTATGGTTAATATTCTCCAGAAACTCTGATTTAATAATATGTGCAGAGACTCGAGAATCTGTATTTTTATGAAGAAGTCTGCATCCTGACACATGTGTTCCAAGAATTACAGTTCAATAATCCCAGAGAGGGGTGCTCGGGTAGCTCAGTCATTGAGCATCTGCCTTTGGCTCAGGTTGTGATCCCAGGATTCTGGGATAGAGTCCTGCATCGGTTCCCCACAGGGAGCCTGCTTCTCTCCCTCTGCCTATGTCTCTTCCTCTTTCTCTGTGTCTTTCATGAATAAATAAATAAAATATTTAAAAATAAAAATAATAATCCCAGAGAAACCAGTAGTAACATTACCTCCTTCTAAAGACTCATTGTTGAACCAAGCCTACAATCAGCCATTAGCTTTTGGGTCATAAGTTCCTTTTCAGCAATATCTTTTCTCTTAAATATTGGGCTGATAATATTAAATTTATATGTAGATAAATATATACCTATACCTAGATATAGATATATTATTAATACCCTCTCCTTAAATCCAGACATAAATGGGTAAAAACTCCAGGTCAGTCACTGAATGACTATCCAAATTAAGGCAAGTTAAACACTTTGAATCTCAGTTTCCTCATCTTTAAAATAGGATTACAGTGCTGCTTCATAGAATTATGGTGACGATTGAAGGAGTAAATATATATAATGCATTTAGCACAATAACTAGCAAAGAGTAAAGGTCCAGTAAATAGTAGGTATTACTATTAAAAGATAGGGGCAAAGACAAGATAACTCAGTGATGCCTTACATTTGTAAAGAAATTGCTTTATGGTTTCCAGAGCCCTTTGACACACATCATGTCATTATATTCTCACAATGTGTATGTGAAATAGAGGGTGTAGGATTTTGTTCCAATTTACAAGTGAGATTCAAATTCAGAAAGCTGCCATGAGCATTTCCTCACAGACTTAGTGGGAAAAAAATAATCCTCAAAGGAGCTGAAAAGGAAAAGGGTAGGAATTTCTTTTGCCTTTTGAAGCCAAAAAATTAGTGTGCTTCAGAATGCCCCTGTAAACTTCAGAGCTGATAATGAGTTTGAAATATATAGAATACCAGAGTAGCTCAGTGGTTAAGAACTTAGGCTTTAGAGTAGACAAATTTGGTTGCACCACTTTAATCGTTGTTTTGGGGCCTGGGTAGCTCAGTCAGTTAAGTGTCCAACTCTTGATTACATGTCAGGTCATGATCTCAGGGTTGTGAGATTAAGCATGACATCAGGCTCTGCACTCAGCAAGGAACCCATGTCTTTCTCTTCCTCCCTCACCCTCTGCCCCTCTCCCTATTGGCTTTCTCTTCAATCTGTCTTTCTGTCTCTCTCTCTCTCTCTCTCTCATAAATAAGTAAAAAAAAAAAAAAAAATCTTTAAAAAAATAGCTGTTGTTAACAAAGTTATTTAAGTCTTCTAAGCTTCAATTTCCTCTTGTAAAAATAAGGCTAATAAAGCAATGACTAAATTAGATCATTTGTATAATAGTAATAATATATAATATTTATTGAAATTTGCATAAAGTACTTTTCACAGTGCATAGCAGAGTAATGCTCAAAATAGAGCTGGTATATAAGCCACCCACTCAGGCATGCTACAAGTACTACTGATGTTTGGGAGCTCTTATTACTATTGCGAACTCAAAGAGTAAAACAATAAATTTTTTTTTAATGTGCAGTACTAGCTAATGGACAAATAATTAGTTACCATTATAAGTACTTACTTTATTAGGAAACAGAGTAAACATGAAGAGACTATGTTGATAAGCCCAGATTACAAAATGACTCCATGGCAAAGTTGGATTTCTGCCCCATGCAAGACCTTGTCTCTTCTCTAGAGAATGCTGTGATCCTTCCATTTTATTCCAAGGAAAGACTTTTCACTTGGGGAATTCCCTTGTAGAGTTCCATGGTTTTATCCTAAATGCTCTTGGTCTGGAAAATTACTTTGTATTCTTCTATTTAATATTCTGAGTTTCTGTAAAAGATGGAATTTTTGCTGAGTTAAAGGCCCACACAGTTCTTACAGGTTCCAATTTGGCACCAACCCCAAATCTTTTGTGGCTTTGAGTTAGTCTTGGCAGAACACTTCCAGAGTAGGAGGATTTTTAATGGGTTTAAAGAGTTGCTTTAAATTGTTCACTTAGGCTCAAACCAAAGTAAACTGACCACTCCATTCCCATGAATTTTAGAGGAACAAGGGTTAGAATTCAGGGGGAAAATGTGGTAAGCAAAACTACTGAGAATTTAGTTGATACTGTGGGTTGATACTATAAAGCAGAAGCAAGACCATGGTGTCATTTAAAGCAACTTTCTCACAAAGGCTTTTTTTTTCTTTAATTTCAACTAAGTTATGTCCCATCACACTAGAAGTGTTTTGAAAAAAAAAAAAAAATATATATATATATACTTAAACACATATATATTTGTTACACTAATACCAAAAGTTGAGTGACAAAAATTTATAACTTTGCTGAATATCAAATCATAAAATGAATTTCTAGTATAAAAGAATAAGTAAAATTTTTTTAAAAAATAGAAATGAAGGGACGTCTGGGTGGCTCAGTGGTTGAGCATCTGTCTTCGGCTCAGGTCATGATCCTGGAATCCTGGGATCAAGTCCAACATCAGACTCCCTGCAAGGAGCCTACTTCTCCCTCTGCATGCATATGTCTCTGCCTCTCTCTGTGTGTCTCTCATGAATAAGTTAATAAAATCTTTTTTAAAATGGTAATGAGGGCAGCCCCGGTGGCTCAGCAGTTTAGCGCTGCCTTGGGTCCAGGGTGTGATCCTGGAGATCCAGGATCGAGTCCCACGTCGGGCTCCCTACATGAAGCCCGCTTCTCCCTCTGCCTGTGTCTCTGCCTCTCTCTCTCTCTCTCTCTCCCCCTCTCTCTCTCTCTCTGTGTATCTCTCATGAATAAATGAATAAAATCTTAAAAAATGGTAATGAAAATTTTAAAGTCATGACAGTAAATGCTGCAAAAAACATGACCGCGAAGAGCCATAATTTTCCACTGTCAGCTGCTAATAGGTCCTACAATGACCATATAGCATATTTGTCTCACTAAGTAAAAATTTATCTGAGATAAGTGAAAGACAAAAATATTTTCTCATAATAGTCTTTTCTCCATAGTTTTTATGTTATTTATTATGTCAGAAAACTGTATGTGATTTTGGAACTTTCATCCTCAGGAATATTTGAGATGGCAAATTCTGCTTTTAATTCTTGCTCATAATTTGCAAGAATTTCCAGTAGACTTTTTCTTGAGAGAATTCGCATCTCAAATACAGTTTAAAGGTTGAAAATTAAATATGTCTTATAATGATAACATTGTTTAATATTATAATAAATGTTAGCATACACTAATTCTATAAAGATTAAAAGAATAATGCTACTTCATTTCTATTGTTTTCTGTCTTTTGAGTCATGTAGTAATTATTTTTCATAATCTCAAATCTATCTAACTAGAGTATCTTTTCTACTGTTAACACTTCAATCAAATTTCTTATTTTGTTAACTATTTTTTATTGAAATATAATTGACATATAGCATTGTGTAAACTTAAGGTGTTGATCTGATACATTTATATCCTGCAACATGATTACCCTATAGCATTAGCTAATACCTCCATCATATCACAAAACTATAATTTCAATTTTGTGTTGAGAACATTTAAGACCTAGTCCCAAGTTTAATAAGTATACCTTGTTATATTCACTTATTAAATATTTACTATAATTTTTTTTTAAAAAGCTAATTATCCCATCTGGACTTCAAATAAAGTGATTTTAGGGGGACCTGGGTGGCTCAGTTGGTTGAGTCTGTCTGTCTTTGGCTAAGGTCATGGTCCCAGGGTCTTAGGATCGAGACCTACATCAAGACCTGAGCAGGGAGCCTAATTCTTCCTCTTCCTCTACCTGTTTGTACTTTCTTGCATGAACTCTCTCCCTCACACACATTTTTTTTATAATATTCTCATATTTATTTATAATACTAAAGATTTAAAAAATAAAAAATAAAGTGATTTTAGTAAGTAAAAAAAAATCGCTCAGCAACTTTAAAGTATATAATACAGTATTGTTGACTATAATCACATGCTGTGTGTTCAATCTCAAGAATTTATTCATCTTCTAACTGCAGGTTTATGCCCTTTGACTAACATCTCCCTGATTCCTCCACCTCCCAGCCACTGGGAGCAACTATTCTATTCTGTTTCTATAAGTTTGGGTTTTTTAGGTTCCATATGTTAATGAGACCATGCAGTAGTTGTCTTTCTTTGTCTTACTTCTCTTGCTTAGCATAATGCCCTCAAGGACCATCCATGTTGTCCCAAATGGCAGGATTTCCTTCTTTATCATGGTTGAATATTATTTTATTGTGTACATTTACCATATCTTCTTTATGGAGACAGATTGTCTCCATTCTTGGCTCTTGGGAGTAATACTGCAGTAAACATAAGAGCACAGATATCTTTTCAATATACTGGTTTTGCCTTTGGATATATACCCAGAGCTGAATTGCTGGATCATATGGGAGTTCTGTTTTTAATATTTTGAGGAAATTTCATAATGTTTTCTATTCTGACTGAACCAGTTTACATCCCTACCCTTGTCTTATTCCTGACTTTAGAGGAAAAGCTTTTAAGTTGTGACCACTGAGTATATTAGCTGTGGGCTTAACATACATGGATTTTGCTATGTTGAAATAATTCCTCTATACCCATTTTGTTGAGAACTTTTATCGGGAAAAAGGTTGAATTTTGTTTTTTCTATTATGCATCTATTGAGCTAATCATATTATTTTTATCATTTGCTCTATTAATGTGATGTAGCACATTTATTGATTGGGATATACTGAACCATCATCCTTGCATCCCAGGGATGGATCCTACCTGACCATGGTGTATGATCCTTTTAATGTGCTGTTGAATTTGGTTTGCTACTATTTTGTTGAGAATTTTTGCAACTCTATTCAAAAGAGATATTGAGGGCCACCCTGGTGGCCCAGAGGTTTAGTGCTGCCTTCAGCCCTGGGCGTAATTCTGAAGACCTGGGATCGAGTCCTGCATCAGGCTCCCCACATAGAGCTTGCTTCTCCCTCTGCCTATGTCTCTGCCTCTCTCTCTCTCTGTGAGTCTCTCATGAATAAATAAAATCTTAAAAAAGAGAGAGAGAGAGAGAGAGAGAGATTGATGTGTAGTTTTCTTTCTTGTAGTATCCTCATCTAGCTTTGGTATCAGGGTAATCCTGTTCTATAAAATGAGTTAGGAAGTGTTCCCTCCTATTCAGTTTTTTGAAATAGTTTGAGAAGGGTTGGCATTAATTCTTCTTAAGTGTTTGGCAGAAGTTACAGTGAAACCATCTGATCCTGGGCCTGCCTTTGTTGAGAGGTTTTTGATTATTGATTCAATCCCTTTGCTCATTATTGAATAGATTGTATTGTTTCCTAGGAATTTATTCATTTCTTCTAGGTTATCTAGTTTGCTGGTGTATAATTATTCATTATGTCATAATTGTCTCTTGTGATCTTTTATATTTCTGTGATAGCAGTTGTATATCTTCTTATATATCTCATATATATTTGAGTCTTTTCTCTTTTTTTCTTAGTCTAGCTATTGGTTTGTCGATTTTGTTTACCTTTTCAAGAAACCAGCTCTTAGTTTCCTTTGTCTTTTTCTATTGTCTTTATTGTCTCAATTTCACTTATTTTCTTTTTTTTAAAGATTTTATTTATTTATTCATGAGACACACAGAGAGAAAGAGAGAGGCAGAGACACAGGCAGAGGGAGAGGCAGGGTCCATGCAGGGAGCCCAATGTGGGACTCAATCCCACGTCCCTGGGATCATGACCTGAGCTGAAGGCAGACACAACCGCTGAGCCACCCAGGTGTCCCAATTTCACTTATTTTCATTCTGATCATTGTTATTTCCTTTTTCTGCTAACTTCAGGCTTAGTTCTTTTTCTAGTTGTAAAGGTATACAGTTAGGTGGTTCATTTGAGATCTTTCATTTTCTTAATATAGGCATTTATCACTTTAAACTTTTCTCATAGAACTGATTTTGCTGCATCCCATAAGTTTTGGTATATTGTGTTTGCATTTAATTTGTTTCAAGATATTCTCTGATTTCTCTTTTGATCTCTTCTTTGATCCATTTGTTGTTTAGAAGTATGTGTCCTTAGAGGTGAAGTGAATCTCTTGTAGGCAACATGTAGTGAGGTCTTGTGTTTTTGTTATTGTTTTTCATTCAGCAAGCCTTGACCTTTGGTTAGAGTTTACCCATTTTAGTAATTATTGATAGGTACTGACTAATGCCATCTTTTTTAATGGAATTAAAAGTGTTGTAGTTGCTTTTTCTTTTCTTCCTCTCTGATGCCTTCCTTTGTGAATTAATGATTTTCTGTAGTGGTATTCTTTCATTGCCTTCTCTTTATCTTTTTAGAAAATATTTATTTTTATCTATGTATTTTAGAGACAGAGTGCATATACAAATGGGGAAAGGAGAAGAAAGAGAGGGAGAGAGAATCTGAAGCAGACTCTTTGCTATCACAGAGCCCACCATAGGGCTCAATTGCACCACCATAAGATTATGACCTAAGTTATTACCAAGAGTCTGACACTTAACCAACTGATGCCCTACCTTCTCTTTATCTTTTGTAGGTTTTTGCTTTTGTGGGTTTTTGCTTTGTTGTTACTATGTTTTTCAATTAGGGAAAATCAGTGTAAAACATCTTATGGATATAACAGTCTGTTTTAAACTGGTAACAGCTTTGAAAACATACAGAAACTCCTTTCCTTGATGTTTTATGTTTTAATGTCATAATTTATCTCTTTTATATTGTATATCCAATAATTAATTATTATAGCTATAATTATTTTTACTACTTCTGACCTTAAACTTTACACTAGAGGTAAGTGATTAATACACCATCATATTACAGTATTGGCGTATTCTGATTTTGACTATATGCTTATTTTATCAGTGTGTTTCATATTTTTAAGTTACTTTTATATATTTGCATTCTTTAATTTCAACTTTAAGAACTCCTGTCAGCATTTCTTTTTTTTTTTTTTAAGATTTATTTATTCATGATAGACACAGAGAGAGAGAGAGAGGCAGAGACACAGGCAGAGGGAGAAGCAGGCTCCATGCCGGGAGCCCGACACGGGACTCAATCCCGAGACTCCAGGATCACACCCTGGGCCAAAGGCAGGAGCTAAACTGCTGAGCCACCCACGGATCCCCTTATCAGCATTTCTTGAAAGGCACATCTAGTACTGAAAAATTCCCTAAGCTTTTGTTTGTCTGAGAAAGGCTAACTCTTCTTAATTTCTGAAGAACACTTTTGCCAGCTCAAGTATTCTTGGTTGGCAGATTATTTTTTCTTCCAGCACTTTGAATATATTATCCCACTATTCTGACCTGCAAGATTCTTGCTGAGAATCCACTGATAGCCCTATGGAGGTTACTTTGTATGTGAAGAATTTGAATTTCCTCACTTCATGAACTTGGATGTCTAGATGTCTCCCTAGATGTGGGAAGTTCTCAGTCATTACTTCTTTAAGTTAGCTTTCTTCCCTTTTCTCCCTCTCTTCTCCTTCTAAAGCTCCAATAATGTATATACTATTGTTCTTAGTATTCTGTTGTTCATATAAGCTTTCTTCCTTCTTTTTAATTTTTTTTAATTGTTCTCCTCTAGCTGGTAATTTCAAATGACCTGTCTTCTAATTCATAGATTCTTTCCTCTGCTTCATCCAGTGGTCTATTGAAGCTTTCTTTTGCATTTTTTCATTATATTCACTGTATTCTGCAGAATTTCTATTCTTTTTTTATGATTTCTATCTCTGTTATACTTATCATTTTGTAAATGTATTGTTTTCACGATTTTATTGAATTGTCTACTTTCCAATAATTGCTTGCTGAGCTTTCTTAAAACAATTATTTTGAATTCTTTATCAGGCAAATTGCAGATCTCCATTTCTTTGGGAAATGGAAAATCATGTGTCCCTTTGGTGGTATAATGTTTCCTTGCTTTTTCATGCAGCTTAAAGTCTTACAATACTGTCTTTGCATTTAAAGAAACAATCACCTCCTCCTTTATACTGACTGGCTTAGGGATAAAAATACCTCGATGAGGAGTATTAGGGATTCTGAGGCATTTTCAGGCTTTTTATATGGATATACCTCACCCCACTTCTTGTTTCCTTGGAAAATCTTAAGATTATATGCCTTCTCTTGATCTTGCAAAGCCAAAGTGCTGACAGCTTGTTTGCTTGCTTTCCATAGAATGGTACTGTTTTGTGTGTTGTCTCCTAGTTCCACAGAGCAGGCAAGCTCTGTATGCATGTGTGTGCTCACTAACTATCTGCAGACGCTTCCACCGCCCCCAGTGGTTGGATGTGGGGAGAGTGAAGCAAGCAGAATTTTGGAGTGTCCATGGGCCAACTTGAGGCAAGAGGATCTTTAAGCAAGATGTTCCCAGCGGCTCATGAGCTGGCTTCCTCCCATGCAGTTAATAGGATCTGCATTCCTTTTATGTGTTCCATTCCAAACCCTGGCTGCTATCCTCCAAACCATTCCCTGTCCTACAGTCAAATAGCATGCCTCAATACTGTAGATGGGGTGAGAAAAAAATAGGTATCTTTAGCAGCTTCCCACCCAGCTTGGAAAGTGAAACTGTTTCTCTTACTTCTTCAGTCTATCCTGTCATATAATTTTTTTGCTCTAACAGTATGCTGGAACTTTTCCACTGGACTTCTGGACCTCCACAAAGACACTCTTATCTATAAACAATTGTCTAAATTGATGAACTTTGGGAAGAAGATGGTAGAAAGCTCCTATTTCATCATTTTGATCCCTGCCTAACCCTGACTTTGCTTTCTTTTTTTGTAATAGTGATGTTACAATCACATCTTGTGTTAATTGATAAGGCTTGTTTCCCCAAAAGTGACAAAATGAAGCAAGTAGTTATGTAATTCAAAAAAGGAGGACAAATATTGTTGAGATGTAGACACTTTTGCTGTTCAATAAGGATTGAATGGCTTACCCAAAATTACAGATGTAATGTGAATGGGAATCCAGAATTCGAGTCTAGGCAGTTTGACTCTAGAACTGTGCTTTGTAGTATGATAGCCTTTGGTCACATGTAACTATTTAAATTAAATTATATAAAAATAGAAATTCCATTCCCTCGCTAGCTTCATTGAAAGTACTCAATAGCTACATGTGTCTAATGGCATATTGGACAGTAAAGTGAATATTTCCATTATTACAGAAAGTTCTATTGGATGGTATCACTATAGAACCAAAATTCTTGGCCTCTATACTGTACCACTTCACCTGTGCTTTTATATACCATTGTCTGATTATTAAAACAAATTATTCTCAAAGTTTTAATTATTCCTTCAATGCAGATGACCATTACAAGCATATCTCTAGCTTGGCAATTTTCCTTATTATCAATGCCACATTTCTATCTGTATTCCAGATATGTTCACTTGGACACTCTGATACCATTCCAGATATATATATCTTTTAAGATTTTATTTATTTATTCATGAGAGACACAGAGAGAGAGAGGCAGAGACACAGGCAGAGGGAGAAGCAGGCTCCATGCAGGAAGCCCGACGTGGGACTCCATCCTGGGTCTCCAGGATCACACCCTTGGCTGAAGGCGGCGCTAAACGGCTGAGCCACCTGGGCTGCCCTCCAGACATATTTTTAAATTGAATACCACCTTTTTCTTAAAACCAGCTCCCTCTCCCGACTTCCCCCAAGTCCATTTTTGTTACTCTTTTATTTCCAGATAGTGAAGGTAGTCGCAAAACTTTTATTTTTTGTCCCTTCTTCTTGTTCTCTGAATCTATATCTTATAATCCTTCCCTTAAAAATGTCTCTCAAGGTGCACTTGGGTGGCTTACTCGGATAAGTGTTTGACTCTTGGTTTGGTCTCAGGTCATGATCTCAGAGATGTGAGATCAAGGCCCACATTGGGCTCTGCACTGGGCATGAAACCGGCTTAAAAGTCTCTCCCTCAGGGATCCCTGGGTGGTTCAGCGGTTTGGCACCTGCCTTTAGCCCAGGGCGCGATCCTGGAGTCCCAGGATCGAGTCCCGCATCGGGCTCCCGGCATGGAGCCTGCTTCTCCCTCTGCCTGTGTCTCTGCCTCTCTCTCACTTTCTGTGTCTATCTTAAATAAATAAAAAATAAATAAATAAATAAATAAATAAATAAATAAATAAATAAATCTTAAAAAAAAAAGTCTCTCCCTCTCTCTTTGCCCCTCTCCCCCACTCACATGCTTTGTCTCTCTAAAATTTTAAAGAAAAAATATCTCTCAAATCTGACTTTTCTCCTGCTATGAGGCTGGACTATAATGGGTATAGTTGAATCTTGTTTTCCCCATGTTCTTCCAGTCTACCCATGATATCAGGTTAATACCAAATACCAGAGGCTTATCACTCTAATTATCAGAAAATTACAATATTTGCCCTTAAAAATTGGTTGAATGCTTTCTACAATCTTATCTACCTTATCTGGTTCTCCATTTCTGCAGGAACTATTCATTCTAACCAGACTGGTCTCATTCCTCCATTGTGATATAATTTGCCGTTGCATTCCCAAAATTATGTTCTTGTTCCTCCTCCACACATCTTCACTTATTCAAATCTTAACCATCCTCTAAGGACTAACCTCAGGGACCCCTCATCTGTGGAATGAAACCATTTTAGGTCATAATGTTCTTTTCAGTTGCTAGAGTAGTCACACTATACTAGTCCTCACATAACTTCCTGTCTTGCTAAATTTATCCTATTGGGTTTATCTGTGTATTTATGCATCTGTGTAAGGGTATGTGTGTGTATGTGTGTGTGTGTGTGTGTGTGTGTGTGTGTATGGAAAGAGAATGAGAGAGAACAGAGATATTGATTTTAAGGAATTGGCTTACATGAGTATAGTAGATGCCAAGTCTGAAATCCTCAGGACGAGCTAGAAGAATGGAAATTCTGGCAAGAAGCTACTGTCTTGTGTCTGAAGGCACTCTGGAGCCAGAATTCTTTCCTCTTGAGACCTCAGCCTTTTCTCTTAAGGCTTTTCACTGATTGGATGAGGCTTACCTACGTTATGGAGAGTAATCTGCTTTACTCAGAATCTACTGATTTAAGTGTTAATTACATCTAAAAAATAATACCTTCACAACAACATTAAATGGGTATTTAATCACTACTGGATGTCATTGACTAGCCAAAATGATAGGTAAAATTAACCATCACTTTGAGTGGATATATTTTTAGAGCTCTTATATGTAATTCCTAATTCTATAATCCAACTACACATGTGGATAGGAGAAGGGAAAAGCATTAGAGGAATGCAGTAAGTCAAAGTGTATTACAGGATATGAAAACAACTGGAACTTGTGAAGAGTATAAAACACTCCTCCCTTTCAGAAAGAATAGCTTTATGGAGAAAATGGAAACAAAAAATTTTGTGAAATTAGCCCATACATAACAATAATATTCCTACTACTAGTTTGTTCCTTTTGGAGCTTGTATAAAATTCAGATCTTATTTTATCTAATCAATCAGTCTTTCTATTGCTTTCTATCAATCAGTCTCTTTTAGCTATGCATCAGATTATTCTTACCCAACACTCTTACTTGTCACTCAGAAAATTTCTTCCCACAGTGATATTTTGTCATGACTTTCCATTTTGCCATATGAAATTAGTTTTTTTTTTTTTTTTAAACAAGAGCCCTGGGGCACCTGGCTGCCACAGTCAGTTGAGCATCTGACTCTTGATCTCAGTTCAAGCCCCAAACTGGGCATGGTGTCTTCTACTTAAAAAAAAAAAAAAAAAAAAAAGGCAAGAACACTTGTAAACCAAATATTTCTTTCTAATTTTCTATTTCTTTGTATCCTTTCTATTACATGCCATGATAACTTCTACATAGTTATTAATAACTAAGGATTGGCTGACAGGGTCTGCTTTGGCTAAATAAGATGTTCTGAGTTCTATTCCCACATTACCTACTGGTTTTTGGATATTATTACCTGATTATCTCACCAGTATCTCACACTTGACATGTTTCAAACTAATCTTTAACTTCCTTTTGAAACATTGTATAATATGGAGGAACAAAAGAGCAGCTGTCATGGCCAACTTCTCTCTTTCCATATAATGATGACCTCATCACTATCCTGTGATTTTCCTTCATCTTGTGTCTCTTTGCCTCAATGCACTTTTTATTTCTACCACATAAATCATACTCCCTCTGCCTGAGATACTCTTCTTAATTTCTGTATGGTAACATCTTGTAATTCACTTTCAGTGTTACCTTCTATAAGAGGTAGAAGAATTTCTCTGACTAGACAATTTAACTACCACATTACTCTTTATAATACTGTCCTATTTTAATTCTATGCCTAAAACTTAACATTATCTCCTTTTTTTTAGTGCACTCCATGAGATTCTGATACCAGAAGTCCTTTGTTCACACTTTAAAACCATGCTGTAGACAGTAGATAAGAACAATATATTGCCATTACACTGTATTTTGAACTTTATTTTTATATTCTTAGTTTTAACAACAACAACAAAAAACTTCCTCTAGAGAATTAGTGCCTTCTATTTGCCAAGACTTTGCATGAAATACTGTAGAATTGTGCTTCTCAAAATTTGATGTGCATACAAAACACTAAGAATCTCATTAAAAAGTAGATTCTATTCAGTAGTTTTAGAGCAGAACCCAAAATTCTGCATTTCTGGAATGGATTTTAAAAAGCATGATTCAGGGACGCCTGGGTGCTCAGCAGTTGAGCGTCTGCCTTCAGCCCAGAGCGTGATCCTGAGGTCCCGAGATCAAGTCCCACATCGGGCTCCTTGCATGGAGCCTGCTTCTCTCTCTGCCTGTGTCTCTGCCTCTCTCTCTCTCTCTCTCTGTCTCTCATGAATAAATAAATAAAATCTTTAAAATAAATAAGTAAAAATTGAAATAAAAAGCATGATTCAGTACAACCACTCTGGAAAACAATATGGAGGTTTCCCAAAATATTAAAAATAGAACTACCATATGATCCATCAATTACATTTCTGGGCATATATCTGAAAGAAACCAAATCACTGTTTTGGAGACATATCTGCACCCTCATATTCATTACAGTATTATTTACAATAGCCAAGACATGGAAACAACCTCCAAGGGTCCATCAACAGATGAATGAATAAAGAAAATGTGGCATGTACACAGACACACATACACACACATAATGGAATATTATTCCCATAAGAAAGGAGATCCTACCATTTGTGATGAGTCTTGAGATCACTATGATAGGTGAAATAAGTCAGAGAAAGACAAGTGTCATATGATCTCTCTTATATGTGGAATTTTTAAAAAATGCTTTTCTACAAACTAATAATGATCAGGAAAGGAAATTAAGGAAACTATCCCATTACAATAGCATCATGAGAAATAAAATACTTAGGAATAAATTTAGTCAAAGAGATGAAAGATATGTACACTGAACACTACAAAACATTGATGAAAGAAGACACAAGTGGAAAGGCATCCTATGTTCATGGACTAGAAGACTTAATATTGTTAAGATGACAGTATTACAGAAAATGATCTACAGATTCCATGCAATCCTTATCAAAATCCCAATATTTTTTTCATAAATAGGAAAACCCATCCTAACATTCCTATGAAGTTTAAATAGCAAATAACAAAACAATCTTGAAAAAGATAGCAAATAGCAAAAGTAAAAAATAGCAAAATAATAGCAAAGACAATCTTGAAAATAGTAAAAACAATCTTGAAAAAGAAGAACAAATTTGGAACATTCACACTTTCAGTTTCAAAACATTACAAAGCTATAGTAATCAAAACAGTTAATACTAGCATAAAGACATATAGGTCAATTGAATAGAATAGAGAGCCCAGAAATTAAACCCTCACATATATGATAAAATGATATTCAACAAGGATGTCAAGACCACTCATCGGGGAAAAGACAGTGTTTCCAACAAACGAAACTGGCAAAAAGAACAAAAATATAGTGTTTTCAAAATAAAACTGGTGCTGGCAAAACTGACTACATATAAAAGAATGAAGTCAGACCCTTCATTTTACATCATATGGAAATATTAATTCAAATGGATTAAAGATCTAAATGTAAGTGCTAAAACTATCAAGCTTTTAGAAGAAAACATGGGGGAAAACTTTATGACATTGGACTTGACAATCATTTCTTACTATGACACCAAAATCCCTAGCAACAACAACAAAAAAATAGATTAATTTGACTTCACTAAAATAAAAAACTTCAGGCATCAAAGGATACAATCACAAGACTAAAAAAGACCACCCACAGAAGAGAGTATTTGCATATCCTATATCTGATAAAGATTTAATATCCAGAATACATAAAGAACTACAACTTCACTATTTCACTTGACATATTATTAATGGTCAACTGACTTAAATAGACATTTCTGCAAAGAAGACATAAAAATGGACAATGAATAAAAAAATGCTCAATTTCAGTAGTCATTAGGAAAATACAAATCAAAACCATGATGAGAGCCTCTTCATACCTATCAGAATTACTATTATCAATAAACCAGAAAATAAAAGTATTGGTAAGGATATGGAAAAATTGGAACTCTTGTACATTGCTGATGGGAATGTAAAATGGTATAGCCACTATCACAAACAATATGGTAGTTACTGGAAAAGGTAAACATAGAATTGCTCTATGATCCACAATTTCCACTCAGTTCCAAAAGAATTGAAAGAAGTACTCTGATACTTGTATACCAATGTTCATAGTAGCACTATTCACAGTCACCAAGATGTAGAAACAGTCCAAATTGTCCACCAACAGATGAATGGATAAACAAAATGTGGTATGTATAAATGATAAAATATTATTAGCCTGAAAAAGGAATGAAACTTTGATACATGCAGTATCATGGATGAACCTTGAAAACATGCTGAGTGAAAAGAAGCCTGGCACAAAAGGACAAATATTGTACCATTATACTTATCTAAGATACCTAGAATAGACCAGTTCATAGAGATGGAAGTAGAATGGTAGTCACTAGGGATGGGGAGAGGAAGGAATGGGAAGCTATTGTTTAATGGGTACAGAGTTTCAATTTGGCGTAATGAAAAAGTTTTATACTGGCGCTGCTTACACTAAGTTGTGTATGCACTTAATGGCACTGAATGGTAACTTAAACATGGTTAAAATGTTAAATTTTATTTTTTGTATATTCTGCCACAATTAAAAAAAAATAATTCTGCACGTCTAGTAATGTCCCAGCTGTTGCTGATTCTGCCTGTCTTGGGACCACACTGAGTAGCAAGGCTGTAGTACAGAGAAAAAGAGTGGGGGTGGGGGGATTTGTGAGTTTCTCAGGAGAAGCGACCATAATCTTTCTATTTTTATAAACTAGCAGCTGATACTAATACAAGCTCAATACTTTTTCAGAGAACTTATGAAGTAATAGATAAATATAATCAATTAGGGTAACTAAGAATTGTAATACAAGACAGAATGTGTCAGTGAACATTATATACATATGAGAGAAGCCCAAAAGAAAATCAGAGACACTACAGGTCTTAAAAGTGCATGTTTTTGGTTCAGTAAGGTTTTTTTGTTCACTTTGTTTCCCATGTGCAGTATGGCATGAAGAACAGAGTGTGATTTACCTGGAAATTCACCACTGTTATTATCTGATGTTACAGCATGGTCAGAAATTAAGCTTGGTAAAGCACAGCATGAAAGTACAGTTAGTTATTTGTTGAGGAGAGAAACCACACATTATTTTGGTGTAAATGAGCATATCATTCAGTGACTGAGGTAAGCCATAATTGTTTTGATTTCTTTTGTTGAATTTCTGAGTTTCATTTATATAATTGTTAATTTCTTTCTATCTTAATACTTTCCTTACACATATGTCAAATAACTAGAGATAATGTAAAGTTAGTATGGCAATTGTAGAGTTTTTTTTTAACTAAACATATGACCATTGATTTCTGAAATAAAAATAATATGCCAGTGTATTTGTATCATGCTTTATTTCTCAGCCACTAAAAACTAACCCATTGAGACTAGTTCCTTCATCGAGAAGCTTACTCTTTAAAAATGTACTGTTTTTTTCTGGATGCTTGGGTAGTATTTCATTAATCAGTAATTCTACTCTAGAGTTCAAACGCATATTATTTATAATCATCTCAATATAGGTAATAGGTTATATTGCCTAACAAGTGAGATTGACTCAAAATATCTTTACATTTGCAATGATATAAACATTTATATACATAAATGCAATCTTACAACAGACTAAAATTCTAAAGTGTCATCCAAAGGGAGAATACATTATTCTTAATATAATTTTAATGATGAATGAGGTTTTTTAAAGGTTTTGTTTATCTATTTATGAGAGAAGAGAAAGGCAGAGACATAGGCAAAGGGAGAAGCAGGCTCCCTGCAAGGAGAGCCCAATGTGGGACTCGATCCCGGATCCCAAGATCATGCCCTGAGCCAAAGGCAGATGTTCAACAGCTGAGCCACCCAGGCGTCCCTAATTTTAATGATGAGTGAGTTTCAAAATATTCTAATTTTTTGACAACTATTTATACATGATAGAAGCTCTAGTTTGCTTATATTTGATGAATTAGAAAGCCCTACTCCCTCACACCACTGGCTACAGAAATTGTTGCATCAACTGTTTATAGAAAAAACTAAGCATGACATAGTTTAAAAGTTTCATTAATTACAATCAAATCAGTGGCAAAATAGGAATAAAATCCAGTGTCCTGAATAAAGATGCATCATCTGTAGAATCTGGGTTTCCTTTTATTTCATTTCTAGAATTTTTATTAGCTCCAAATCTAAGCCCAGAATGAAGCAACAAAATCATAAAATCAATAATATCTTAAAAAATGAGCTTCCTAACCAGAAACTTCAGTTAAAGTGCAGAGTGGTGAGGCAGGGTGAAACTCAGTAGCACACTTTTTCTAAAGGAATATAAAGAATGCTTTATTTATATCAACTACATGATGACATTTTACACAGTCATGATATATTTCTTAATATTTCAGAAGAATTGAATTGTAAATAAGATGGCAAATTCTGAAAGAGCTGAAGAGATGCAAGAAAATTATCAGAGAAATAGGTAAGCTTTGCCTAAGTTCCACAAAAAATGTCCTGCAACTTCAAATGTACTTTATCCTTTTCAATACTATAGCAAAAATGTTTAATTTTTTTTCTAAAAATAGCAGTGCTATTTGCTTTTTTCTGGACCTCAACTTAATCAATGTTACAGTTGGCTTAACTGGGACTTTAGGAAGTGTAAATAACTATGAGATTTATTGATTTAGTACTTTTATTTCATCAGTTCTCTCTTTTGAATTTATGTTACCAGTGTAAGAAAAAAAATACCTCAATATTTTCAATTCAATTCTCTATGGAACCTTCATCCCATGTGGCACAGTTAATGAAAGAAAGTACTGGATTCAGATTATTTTTTCACTACATGGACGTCTGTGTGTGCATGTTATAAAAATTTCCTATACCTATAATTCACTAACTTATAGATTTAAAATTGAAATGGCTTAAAGTCTATTTTAGTTTCACTTTTACCATAATAATTGTGTTACATTCAGATAGATAGTCTGTAAAATTCAAGAGGACCCCTTTTGGTAGCCTGTTTCATTAATATAGGGCTGCAAATAGCCAGAAAGGGAGCTCCCACTATATCTTCCATGTACACTTCTCCACTCTCAACTCTGATAGGAAAGAGTCTTTCGAAAGACTACCTGAACCCTCCTTCAGAGCTTTTTCATGAAGGTCAATGGGAGACAAAAATGTTTCCCTGAAACAAAATTTATCAAAAGATTACTGAGTCTTACTCTTTAAAGTCAGTGTTTAGGGGATACATGACTGGCACAGCAGGAGGAGTATGTGTTTCTTGATCTCAGGGGTTGTGAGTTCAAGTGCCCATCAGGTAGAGATTACATAAATAATAAAATTTAAAAATCTTAAAATCAGCATCTGGAATAATGGAAGGGCTTCACATTCTTAGAGCACTTGTTGTCATCTATGAAACATCTCAGAGCAGATTGGCCCAGTACTTAATTATTAACCTCAGAGGGAATAAAATTAAGTGACTTGTCATTTATCAAAGCTGATAGAACAATATGTTATAAAGCTGGAAGAGAAGACTCAGAAGTTCATCCTTCTGTGTGTCTTTTTTAGAAAACGTAATCTGATGCCCTTCAGTCTTCCACTCTTGTTTAAGGATCTTTTGTGTGTGTGCTGTTGGTGAGAATGCACAGTGGTGCAGGCACTGTGGAAAAGAGTATGGAGGCTCCTTAAAAAGTTAAAAATAGAGCTACCCTATGGCCCAGCAATTGCACTACTAGGTATTCATACAAAGTATACGAAAGTGCTGATTCAAAGAGGCATGTGCACCCCTGTATTTATAGCAGTAATATCCAGAATAGCCAAACTATGGAAACAGCTCAGATGTCCATAGGTGGTATACTTAGACAATGGAATATTACTCAGCCATCAAAAAGAATGAAATCCTGCCATTTGCAACAACATGGATGGAACTAGAGGGTATTATGCCAAATGAAATAAGACTGTCAGAGAACAATAAAATACCATATGATTTTACTCATATGTGGAATTTAAGAAACAACATAGATGAACATAGGGGAAGGGAAGGGAAGGAAAAATAAAATAAGACAAAAAAGAGGGAGGCAAACCATAGAGACTTAACTATAGGGAAGACACAGGGTTGCTGGAGGAGGGGTGGGGTGGGGTACCTGGGTGATGAGCATTAAGGAGGGCATGTGATATAATGACTGCTGAATGTTATATACAACTGATGAATCACTAAATTCTTCCCCTGAAGCTAATGATACACTATATGTTAACTAAATTGAATTTAAATTAAAAAATTTTTAATGTACACCATAGGATATAGAGGTAACAAAATACAAAATAAGAAGGTAAAGAATCTATGTGTATGTGTATTTCATTGACAAATTTCCCTGAAACCAATGAATACAATTTACAGTTTTCATCTGGACTTTCTTTGTTTTAAGATTTATTTATTTATTCTTGAGAAACACAGAGAGAGAGAGGCAGAGACATAGGCAGAGGGAGAAGCAGCCTCCCCACAGGGAGCCCAATGTGGGACTGGATCCTGGATCCCGGGATCACGCACTGAGCCAAAGGCAGATGCTCAACCGCTGAACCACCCAGGCATCCCTCATCTGGACTTTCTTGAAATATGAGCCAGTTGCTCTTGTGCAGTTTGTTGCAGAAGCTTAAAAACTCTTATCCAGGGGCACCTGGGTGGCTCAGTTGGTTGAGTGTCTGCCTTCAGTTCAGGTCATGATCTCAGGGTCCTGGGATCAAGCAGCCCCGCATCAGACTCACTACTCAGCAAGGAGTCTGCTTCTCCCCCTTCCTCTGCCCCTCCCCCTGCTCATTCTCTCTCTTTCTCTCTCTCTCTGTCTGTCTCTCTCTCAAATAAATAAATAAAATCTTAAAAAAAAACACTCTAATCCACCACCTTATACCCATTAAGATAGATGCTATTAAAATAAAATAGAAAATACCAACTGTTGACGAGGATGTAGAGAAACCATGTGCATGGTTGATAGGAATGTGAAATGATGCTATGGAAAACAATATGATGGTTTCTCAAAAAAATAAAAATGGAATTATCATGTGATCCAGCAATTCTAATCTTGGTTATATACCCAAAATAATTGAAAGCAGGGACTTGAAAATATATTTGTACTCCTGTATTCATAGCAGCATTATTCACAGTAGCCAAAAACTGGCAGCACTCTGAAGTGTTCATTGACTGATGAATGGTTGGATAAATAAACAAAATGCAGTACATACATACAATGGAATAATAATCAGCTTTAAAAAGGAGAAAACTTCTGACATGCCCTGCAACATAGCCAAACATTGAAGATACTATGCTAAGTGAAATAAACCCAACAGAAAAGAACAAAATACTATATGGCTCCACTTACAAAATACTATATGGTTCCACTTACAAGAACAAAATACTATATGGTTCCACCTAAAGTAGTCAGATTCACAGAAATAGAAAATAGAAGGATAGTTGCCAGAAGATGGAGGCAAGAGAGAAAAGGGATTACAGTTTAATTGGTACAGAGCCAGTTTTCCAAGATGAAGAGTTCTGTGGATGGATGGTGGTGATGGTAGCACAATATGAATGTACTTAATATTAAGGAACTGCACACTTAAAATTAATTAAGATGGTGTATGTATTTTACTACAATTTAAAGAACTCTACTCCAAAGGTATGCCTTCAGTTGTTACCCTAACTAATGTAGAGATAGCCAGTGACAACTTAACTTTCCCAGTGATTATAATAAAAATCTTTGTACCGTGTATCATTAAATGTGTTTTTTTTTAAGATTTTATTTATTCATAGAGACAGAGACACAGGCAGAGGGAGAAGCAGGCACCATACGTGGGACTCGATCCCCGGTCTCCAGAATCACGCCCTTGGCTGCAGGCGGTGCTAAACCGCTGCGCCACCAGGGCTGCCCTCATTAAATGTGTTTTGAAAGTTTCAGTGTTGATACAAATTTGCTATCAAGAGTCAAATTTGAGGGATCCTTGGGTGGCGCAGCAGTTTGGCGCCTGTCTTTGGCCCAGGGCGCGATCCTGGAGACCCGGGATCGAATCCCACATCGGGCTTCCGGTGCATGGAGCCTGCTTCTCCCTCTGCCTGTGTCTCTGCCTCTCTCTCTTTCTCTCTCTGTGACTATCATAAATAAATAAAAATTAAAAAAAAAAAGGAGTCAAATTTGAGGGGGATCCCTGGGGGATTCCTGGGTGACTCGGCGGTTTAGCGCCTGCCTTTGGCCCAGGGCGCGATCCTGGTAGTCCCGGGATCGAGTCCCACGTCGGGCTCCCGGCATGGAGCCTGCTTGTCCTTCCTCCGGTGTTTCTGACCCTCTCTCTCTCTATGTCTATCATAAATAAATAAATCTTAAAAAAAAAAAAAGAAAAAGAAAAAAAGAGTGAAATTTGATACTTCAGAACAATTTCAATTGGAAAATTTTGCAAATTATATTCACATTGTAAACCTTTCCATCTGGAAATTTTGTTTTCCAGAAAACCACAAGAACTACCCAAAGTAAGAAAACAAGCTGTTGGACCTATTGAAATAGTAAGTGAAATCACCTAGCAAGTATGTATATCTGAAAATTTTAGGGAACTATCTGTAGTGCATAAAATGATTGATTACATCTGTTGGAGGGTAAAAGAGAATTTAAAAAATAATTAATCAAAATATTGTCTCCAATAGGAAAAAAAATATAATTAACCCAATATTTCCATAATAGGGATAAGAAAATAAACACAATATTTATACAATATACAATATTGCAAAATTGATCCCAATTTTTCAAAACAAAAAACAAAAAAAATGAATGTGTATATGTGCAATGCATAAATGTTACAGAGGCTATTTCTGAGTGGTGGGGAATTAAATTGTGAGTGATTTTTGCTACTTTATGTTTATGTTTCAGTATTTTCTAATGAAAAGGCATGGTTATAAGTTGCTTGTTATGTTTAAACTATGAATTCTTTTGAAATAAAAAATAATTATCTAAATATTTTGTCAAACTTATACATAAAAAAGTATGTGAGCACATTTCTTTAGGATTATGTTCAAGGAAGATTTTCAGGAATATGTTCCCAAAACAACTCCTCTACCTACTCTAATCTCTGTGTCATTCTGGCTGTCAGTGTCATTACTAATTCACATAAAACAGTACCTACTTTTTCAGAAGTCAAATTCTAAAAACCCTGGGATGTTGCAGAATATGATAAACTTTATCAAGAAAATAACACACTATTCTGGAGGAAGGTGGAGGAGCAGATACCCTCATATCATCTGAAGTACCACCATAATACTGTAGCAGTTACTCCATAAATATTTATAGATATTTATTATCTATCATATGAATAAATGAAAAAATGTTCAATTTTTTCAGCCACCACTCATAAAATATGTAAAAGTTCTTCTTGCTATTATATAAATCTAATTTCATTTTAATATCATTAAATTTTATCTTGACTTCTCAGTAAGATAAATAATCCATATTTTCAAGTTTTGTTCATGGTTTTTTTTTGAAATAGCATTGTTGGAATCTTGCATAAAATAGAATACAAAGTATTCAATATTTGGCTTTCAGTTATTTCTTTCTTATTCTAAATAGCATTGTAAATTACTATACATCCTTATTTAAAGAATAGATGTTGTCCTAAATAGAAAAAAATCCAAGGAATTTAAAATAAGAATGAAAAATATAATTTATTACACTTGATGAACTAATTTTTACTGCATGGTTACTGTTCACTGCACTTAGTTGTATCATTGCTATGATGTTGATAAGCCTAAGGAATTGAGAGTTCGAAGTTCACCTGTCTATAAACCAAGATACTGTCTTGCAGTGTTTCAACATATATTACCTTAATTCAGAATCAACCAAATGGAAGGAAGTTTCTGACTCCTACCCACATCTGGTCTGACCTGTATGATAGTTATTATTACAGATGTATAATTTACACTTATTTTGCTGCTTTATATTTTTCAACACTTCTTCAAAATACATTGTAAATCCTTAAGCTCAGAGATTTTTTTTACTTTGTTTACAAATACTTTTCCATGATTTTATACATTTATTTAGTCTTTTAATTTATAAAATAGCATTTACTTGATGGCAAAAACTATAGGTTCATTTTGTTTTTGTTTTTTATAGCTATAATGCTACTATGTTTTGTTTTCCTAAGTTCCGCTTTGCAAATGGACTGGACATCACACTAATGATCCTGGGATTACTGGCATCACTAGTAAATGGAGCCTGTCTTCCTGTAATGTCACTGATTTTAGGAAAAATGAGTGATAACCTTATTAGTGGATGTCTAGTCAAAACCAATACAAGTGAGTACAACATGTATTTTCCTGTATTTCTGGGGACCCAAAAGCTTCAAATAAAATATCTCATAATACAGATTTTTGTATTGTCAAACAGTATCTACAAAATATGTATGTAAGTCATTTATTCTTTTATATTACCAGGGACTAAAGAACCAAAATTTGTATTAACACGTGTCAAAGAAACAGAATCAATAAGATGTGAATGTATGTGTATATATATATATATAGGGAGAGAGAGACAGAGAGAAGGAAATTTATTTTAAGGAATTGATTCATGCCATTGTGGAAGCTGACATGTTCAAAAATCAGTAAGCTGGAGACCCAGGAGCTAACCACTCATGGTATATAAAAATCATCTGAGACTTAGTGTACCTCAACTTTTCTCTCTAGGAAATTAAAAAATTTTCTATCAGAAGTGGTGATCATACACCATGATTTAACCAAAGGCTTGGGCTATTCCAGGGCACTTATCTATAATACACCCTTTAAAAAGGAGAAATCAAAAATGACAAAATCTCTCTGCTGCTTAGGGTTTCATTAATAGCATATAGACATGCATGGCATTGTAGAACACAATGCAGCAAGGAAGCCAAAATGAACTTGCAGAAAATGATGGTATTAGAGACAAAAACCCTGAATAAAGATAGGAGGGAAATCTAACAATCATGTGTGGGGAAGAAAGGGGGGGGGTTGTAGTTCCCATAACTGTAGATGTCCTTCATGTATCATTACCTTTGTATTAACCTATTTCAGGGTCATATCCTTGAAGTAACATTCTTTAGATGTAAGTCCAGCAATTCTATGCACAGACATGCTGAGTATCTATAGTCTTTTTTTAATCTGATAGATATTATAAATATTAGTAATTCCCTGATTCTGTCGTTTTCCCCAAAATTACAAAGTAGAAAGCATCCTTATAGCTATTTATTTTAGCTGAGTGTGTCATTAAAGTGTGTCATTAAAACCTGTACTATCTTCATATGGTCCACTCTCACCAGTTATTCAACATAGTACTGGAAGTCCTAGCCTCAGCAATCAGAAAAAAAAATAAAAATAAAATCAAACTTTAGTCTTCACAGACTACATGATACTCTTTGTAGAAAACCTGAAAGACTCCACCAAAAAATTTCTAGAACTCATAAGGAATTCAGGAAAGTCACAGACTATAAAATCAATGCACAGAAATCTGTTGCATTTCTATACACTAACAATGAAGTAGCAGAAAAAAGAAATTATGGAATCAATCCAATTTACAATTGTACCAAAAACCATAAGATATTAGGAATAAACCTAACCAAAGAGGTAAAAGATCTAAACTCTGAAAACTATAGAACACTTATGAAAGAAATTGAGGAAGACACAAAGAATTGGAAAAATATTCCATTCTCATGGATTGGAATAACAAATATTATTAAAATGTCTATGCTACCCAAATTTATCCACACATTCAATTCAATCTCTATCGAAATACCACCAGCATTTTTCACAGAGCTGGAACAAACAATCCTAAAACTTGCATGGAACTAGAAAAGACCTCAAATAGCCAAAGTAATGTTAAAAAGAAAACCAAAGCTGGAGGCATCACAATTCCAGACTTTAAGCTCTATTACAAAACTGTAATCATCAAGGCAGTATGGTACCGGCACAGAAACAGACACATTGATCAATGGAACACAATGGAGAACCCAGAAATGGACCCTGAACTCTATGATTAACTAGTCTTCAACAAAGCAGGAAAGAATACCCAATGGAAGAAAGATAGATAGTCTCTTCAACAATGGTGTTGCGAAAATTGGACAGCCACATGCAGAAGAATGAAACTGGACCACTTTCTAATACCATACACAAAAATAAACTCAAAATAGATGAAAGACCTAAACGTGAGACAGGAGTCCATCAAAATCCTAGAGGAGAATACAGGCAGCAACCTCTTTGACTTTGGCCACAGCAACTTCTTGCTAGACACATCTTCAGAGGCAATGGAAACAAAAGCAAAAATGAACTTTTGGGACTTCATCACAATAAAAAGCTTTTGTATGGCAAAGGAAACAATCAACAAAACTAAACGGCAACCTACAGAATGGACGAAGATACTCATAAATGACATATCAGATAAGGGGCTAGTATCCAAAATCTGTAAAGAACTTACCAAACTTAACACCCCCCCCCCAAAAAAAGAAAATGCAGTCAGGATATAGGCAGAAGACATGAACAGACATTTCTCCAAAGAAATGTTGGACATACAAATGGCCAACAGATACATGAAAAGATCCTCAATATCACTCAGCATCAGGGAAATACAAATCAAAACCGCAGTGAGATACCAACACACACTAGTCAGAATGGCTAAAATGAACAACTCAGGAAATATCAGATGTTGGTGAGGATGGGGAGAAAAGCGGAACACTCTTAAAACTACTGGTGGGAATGCAAACTAGTGCAGGCACTGTGAAAAAGAGTATGGAGGTTCCTCAAAATGTTAAAAATAGAGCTATCCTATGGCCCAGCAATTGCACTACTAGGTATTCATACAAAGGATACAAAAGTGCTGATTCGAAGGGGTGCATGTACTCCAGTGTTTATAGCAATAATGTCCACAATAGCCAACGGAAAGAGTCCAGATGTCTAGCAACAGATGAATGGATAAAGAAGAGGTGGTATAAATGGAATATTACCCAGCCATCAGAAAGGATGAATACCTACCACTTACATTGACATGGATGGAACTGGAGGGTATTATGTTGAGTGGAGTAAGACAATTATCATATGGTATCACTCAAATGTGGAATAGAAGTAATAGTGAAAGGGACAATAAGGGAAGGAGGGAAATGAGTGGAGAAAAATTAGAGAGGAAGACAAACGATGAGAGACTCCTAACTCTGGGAAATAAACAAAGAGCTGCAGAAGGGGAGGTGGGTGGGGGATGGGGCAACTGGGTGATGGGCATTAAGGAGGGCATGTGATGAAATGAGCATGAGCTCTGGATGTTATACTGTATGTTGGCAAATTAAATTTAAATTAAATTAAATTAAGTCACCTGGGTAGTTCAGTGATGGAGTGTCTGCCTTCAACTCAAGGGGTGATCCCAGGGTCCTGAGATCAAATTCCACATCAGGCTATCTGCAGGGAGCCTGCTTCTCCCTCTGCCTGTGCCTCTGCCTCTCTCTCTCTCTCTCTCTCTATCTCTCTCTCTTTCTGTGTCTCTCATGAATAAATAAATAAAATCTTTAAAAAAATAAAAAAATTTAAAAAATAAATAAATGTATTTATATTATTGGTATATCATGACATATTAAAAAAGAGAAGTGAGGTCATGAAACAATATACCTTCAACTTAACATTGATTGTCTGGAGGAATGTAGAGGAGGATTATTTGCTCCTACACATATTACCTCTATTAATATAATCGCCAAAATAATAATATGCCATTTTTATGTAATTTAGGTACCGTTTTTAGAAACAATGTATATTTTATTTATTAGCTCAGTTAATCTCATCAAAACTTTCCACTACAGTTTAGACTTCCGGTAATTCTAATATATGGAATAAACTGCTTTAAATTTTTTCCCTACCATAATTCTATAAATGAAATAACGGGAAAATTATTTTTTGCATATAAGTAAAGATTGTAGACATTATCATATGTGATGTCATTGTGGTTATGTAAAAGAATAGACAAGGTGTCTGGAATGGTTTTCAAATATTTATTATGAAAGTTTTGAAGTACCTGGGGAGCTCAGTCAGTTAAGCACCCAACTCTTGATTTTAGTTCAGGTGGTGATCTCAGAGTTGTGAGATCCAGCCCCATGTCAGGCTCCGCCCTGAGCACAGAGTCTGCTTGAGATTCTCTCTGCCCCTCCCCATGCTTGTACTCATGATCTCTATCTAAAATAAATAAATTAAAAATCTAGGATAAAAAAGTTATTATAGAGGTTTAAGAAAGAAAATTATGATAGTGGATATTGGCCTGTGTTTTGTGCTGTTTGTGAAATCATGACCATATTATTCATGTGTGATATATTTTCTACTAGAGGATACATAGAAAAGTTTACATATACATATATATAAAACTTTATATATATATATATATATATATAAACCTTATAACCCAAAGGTGATTTAAATACTGTTTTATTGTGTTGCTATCCTTATTATACCCAACATATTTCAATGAGCTTCACTTAAATTTTTGCTATGACTATTACTTCTAGAACTTTCACATATGTTCTTGCTTTTCTTGGACTTTCTAAATTATTCCCTGGGGTATCTCAAACTGGATTCTAAATGCATAATCTCAGCAGGAAAAGTGAGTTCTATTACTATTACTTATACAACTGTTATCTGAAATCAGAGATGTCCTAAAGAATTTTTTCCAGGTAGGAGCTACATGGTTAATATTTCATTATAATTTTTCACATTGCATGAGTTCTTTTTGCAACCAGAGATAATAGTTTAAATTTTAAGTTTAAAGAATAGAAAGTTAAAATGATTATAAATCTAAGATTATTAGTCTATTTTCTTGAGAATGCATTATTTTTGGTTTGGAGGGCTATGTATGAAACAGTATAGCCAATTATAAATTAATTGCCCTCATAATTTAAAATACTGTTTTACAGCAAATTACCAGAATTGTACTCAGTTTCAAGAGAAGCTGAATGAAGATATTATTATGTAAGTCCAACTAAAATGTTGATATTATGTTTATTATGTGCTACTTAAAAGGAAAAAACTGAGGTTTGATCATTAATATTACATGTAAGTAATTAAACAAACATGTCCTTTTCTTTCATTAGATACAGAAAATATAACTATCACATAATTTTTTCTTTGATATGTAAGTTCATGTGCTTTATTTGACAGAATTGTCGTCAATAGAAAATTTATTTTTGTATTTTCATTTTTAGACTAATTTTGCCTCCTAGAATCGAAGGTACATATCCTAAAGGCTAAAGGACTTATTTTTCCTTTTTTTTCAAATTATATTCCTTACAAACCTTATAGAAAAATGTTACTTGTATAAGCTTTAAAAACTAGAAAGTCATGTGCAACAAATAATAAAAATAATAAAATAATTTGATAAACAGAAACAGTAAAGTTTTATTGACTAATTTTGAAGACTAATTATTCAGACTATTATGGTAATGTATTAAAACTAAAAATTGTAAAATCCGAAGTAAATAATTTATAAGGACATTCAGTTTGTGTAGTTTATGTATTAAATACTATCGCTCCCTTTGTCATGTGTTGAGTTTGTTAGGCGCTGCTTTATTAAATATATTCACTGCAATCAGTAGTGTCTCACTAAAATTATGAGAGTTTTTGCTACAGACCTAAGTGATCCCTCATTTTTCTCCCAAAAATGAAGCGGGCATTTGCACAACCCAAGAGGCATCTATCATATTGCAGTGAAACTCTCTGGGCCATAATTCTTGATCTGCACTGTCTAGTATGTTAGTCACAGCTACATATAGCTATCTAAATTTGAATTAATTAAAATTAAATAAAATCTAAGTATTTAGTTTCTCATTCTCAGTCACATTTTAAGTGTTCAGTAGCCACATTTGGCTGATGCCATCTTGTATATCACAGATAAGGAACATTTTCTTCGTCACAAAAAGTTCTATTGTACGCTGCTATTCTATGCAATGTGAATAGCGCCCCCTCTAGTTGTATTTTGCTGCAACCTCAACTTTGGGAAACAGATCTGGGTTTTAGCAACTTTTTTTGTTGTTGTTTGTTTGTTTTAGCAACTTTTACATAAAATTCCTTTATATTGGTTCTTTTGAAAATTCCTGATTGAAATCCAATGCATTGCCTTCTACTAAATTCTGTTCCTACAGTGTTAAACCGAGGTTCTGAAGTATAATCATAAAATTTGAATTTATTACAAAGAAGTTTGGAACTTTTAAAAATAAGAGCATCCTTTTAAAGAACAGATAATAATAAACGAGAATAAAATGAAAAGATATGTCTGTGTACAATTATTAAAAGGTTACAAAATTTACAAAAAAAATTCTTAACATTTATACTATAGTATTTGTTATGTTATTGTTGCTTAAACTGGTGTTCTATTTTAGAGTGTTTGGGATACATGACAAAAAAAGGTTACATTGTCAAACTGGTTTTGAAAATGCTATATATAATAGCCACCTTTTGGATACACAGGACAGATAAGTGTAGTAAAACTCCTTTTACAACAAGTTATTAAAACCTATTTGATATCAGAAAGGGAGACAGAATGTAAAGACTGCTAACTCTGGGAAACAAACTAGGGGTGGTAGAAGGGGAGGAGGGCGGGGGGTGGGAGTGAATGGGTGACGGGCACTGGGGGTTATTCTGTATGTTAGTAAATTGAACACCAATAAAAATAAATAAAAAAAAACTATTTGACTATAAAACCAATTTTTTTCCCCAAACACCTGGTAACATCCTGTGGAACTAATGTTTTGATGAACATATTTCTGGGAATCATTGCTTTGTATCTTCTTTCTTGATGAGGACAAGGTAATATAATCAGGAACCAAAGAATTTTATTCCACCTATGCTATTTTCAAAAGTTTTTGTGTGTACATATGTTTTTATTTCTCTTGGGTAGATATCTAGGAGTAGAAGTGCTGGGTCATATGATAAGTTATGTTTGTCCTTTTAAGAAACTGCCACACTGTTTTCCAAAGTGGCTATACCATTTTGCTTTTTTACCAGCAGTGTATGAGGGTTCTAGTTTCTCCACATTCTTGTCAACATTTAATTATTATGTCTTTTTTATTGTTGTCATGGTAGTAGGTGTGAAGTGGTATCATATTGTGTCTTTAACTTGCATTTCTCCAGTGACTAATAATGAGCACTTTTTAAATTACTTTTTAGACATTCATATATTTTTTGGTTAAATAATTTGTTCAAATATTCTGCCTATTTTTTAATTATGCCATTTGTCTCACTGAATTATGAAAATTCTATTTTATAAATTCTAGATACAAATTCTTTGTTATATGTGTGATTGGCAAATACTTTCTTCTAGTCTGGAGCTAGTCTTTTCATTTTATTAAAGGTTTCTTTTGAAGCACAAAACTTTTAAGTTTCTGTTCTCTCAGTTTTGTTGCATTTATTGATATACCTATTCTTATGCTAGTATCATACTATCTTGATTAGTGCAGTTTTAGAAAATAAACAAACAAATAAATAAATAAAATCAGGAAATATAAGTTCCCCAACTTTGTTCTTTTTAAAAATTACCTTGGTTCTTCAGAGTTCTGTTCATATCTGTGTACATTTTAGGATCATCTTTCCAATTTCTGCCAAAAAGCCTACTGGAATTTTTGACAGGGATTGCACTGAACCTATATATCAATTTGAGGATATTTTCATCTTAACAACATTGAGTCTTCCATCCATGAACATGGATTACCTCTCTGTTTATTTAGATCTTCTTTAATTTCACCCAACAGTGTTTTGTAGTTCCCAGTGTACAGATCGTGCATTTCTTCTTTTGATTTGCTTTTATAATCCATTCTCTTGCAATATTATAAACATTTTCCCTAAAACATTAAAAAAAATTCAGTAAGATTACTTTTATTAAACCTATAGTGTTTCATGCTGTCCTTATATAGTCTCACTTACTAGAAAGTAGTCAATTCTCGTTAGTTGCAATAGTCTTATTTTATTAAAGTTGTTATGAATACTGAATTAGCAAATGTTAAACCATGATTAGTAGGGTAAATGCAAAGTTAAGTTCCTGTGAGCCTCTGGTCACATTTTCATCACTCAAAACATAACCTCATTTTATGTATATTTATATTTAAAGACAACTTATTTAATATATATTGTTGATTCATCAACATTGAATTCATAGTCAATAGCACTATAACTCATGCCCACATGACACCTATCTAACACATATATTTTCTCCATAGGACACATCACAGCTCTCTTACACTTAAGGATACTAGACAGACAGCACTTAAGCATGGTGCTTAAGAGTCATTTTAAATAGTGAAATCATCAAAAATAAGACAAAAATACAAAAATTAGAAAAATGTGGCACCAGGGCGTGATCCTGGAGACCTGGGATCGAATCCCATATCGGGCTCCCGGTGCATGGAGCCTGCTTCTCCCTCTGCCTGTGTCTCTGCCTCTCTCTCTTTCTCTCTGTGTGACTATCATAAATAAATAAAAAAAAAATTAAAAAAAAAAAAGAAAAATGTGGCACTACATAGACTAAAAATGATACTTGTTTACAATGTGAGAGCTGAAGCAAGAAAGCAGAATGTTGCCTTGTTTAACCTCAGCTGTGAACATCTTTGCTGGGCAACTCAGATTTTTTACACTCTGTGCATGTCCATGAGTAACAATGAAGACATCTGAGTATTGATTTGGGAGTTAAAAATAAGCTTTAGTGAGCAAGCAGATTTGCCAACACAGAATCTGGGAATAATGTAGAACAATTGTATGTTCCTCTGTGTTTTCCTTGATACTTCACTTTCCTGGCTTTCCACTTACCATGATGGCCACTCCTCAGCTTTCTTTGCAGACTCTTTCTCTTCATCCCAGACTCTACCTTAGCTCATTCCTTGGACCTCTGTCTTTTTTATCTGCACTTAATTCTCTTTCTCTCTCTCTCTATCTCTCTCGGAAGTCTAAGTCAATCCTTTATTTTAATTACCTGTAAGCTGATGACTTTTCAATTTTGCATCTCTAGCCTAGACTGCTCCAACAATTTCAGGCTCTCATTATCAGTTTCTTACTTGATCTCCACTTTGATGTTTAATAGGCATCTCAGTGTTAAAGTATCTAAATCAAAACACTTGATATCTCCTACAAATCTATTTCCATTCCCAGTTGCCTATGGCTGTACATGACACACCATTCACCCAGTTGCTCAAATCGAAACCTAAGGAGTTATCCTTAATTTCTCCTCTTCCTGCATTCCTCACATCCTGTACATTGGCAATTCCAGTTTGTTGTATTTCCAAAATATAACTAGAATCTGCCCATTTCTTTGTACATCAGCTGACACCATCTTCATCTAAGTCCCTATCCTTCTCACACTGACCAGTACAATAGCCTCCTAACTAAACTGCCTACTTCCATTGCTTTCACTTCCATTCATTCTCCATAGAGGAGCCAGAGTGATCTTTTTAGAAGTTGAACTGGTAAGGTCATCCTGAGCTTAGATTCTCCAATTGTCTACATTTTTTCTTAAAATAAAACCTGTGCAATGCACTGTGGCTGCCCTACAATATTTGCTAAATTCTCTGACCTAATCATTTCATACCACTTTGGAGTTTTTGTTCTGGAACATGCTGACTTTTTCCTGCCTCAGACCTTATTTTTCTCTCTCCCTAGAATATACTTTTCTTGCTTTTTTTATGTCTGGCTCCATTTTGCCTTTTGGACCCCAGATTTAATATCACTTCCTCAAAAACATTTTTCTTAACCACTCTATCTGCACTAGCTCTCCCAACCCACCTCTACCTACTGGTTATTCTGTGACTTATCACCCTGCTTACTTGCCTCATAGAACAACTTGAAATTCTTTTTCTATGTGTATTGTCTGTCTCCTCCCACCAGAATGTAAACTCTTCATGAATAGGACCTTATCTTTTTCATGATTTTATCTCTAAAACCCCACACATAGTGAGTATCAAGTATACATTTTTTAAATGATTCAATTTATCTGGTCTCCTACTAGATTGTTTTCAGCTTTTCTTTATTATTGTTAACTACCCTGACCATCCAACTAGGTTAATCCTTTTACATATTTCTTTAGGGGAAATTCCTTAAGTTGAATTTTCTATTTAATAATATATATACCTAAGTATTTTGTACAGTGCTTTTGACTATTATCATTTCTTTATCCACCTGCTCTATGTACAGCTATCTTAATTACTTCAGTATAACTTTTCAAATGAAAGTATTAAAAATTATTTAAAGAAGATATAAATAGCAAATGTTTTAAAATTGTAATTTCTACTAGTAATGTAAGAGAGACATATTCTAGACTAGGGAAAACTAGATTTTTATGTTCGATGTACTTTACTTCTCAAAGAGGTTTATTTTTAGTTATTTTATAGGTTCTAGCACAAATTCTCTCCATCAAATACTATGATAGATTTCATTTTTTGATAACAAAGGGAAAAATTGCACTTGAGTCTCACTAACATTTCCAATAATCTTTTTACAGGTTGACTCTGTATTATATTGGAATAGGAGTTACTGCCTTGGTTTTTGGCTACATCCAGATTTCCTCTTGGGTTATGACAGCAGCACGACAGACCGAAAGAATTCGAAAACAGTTTTTCCATTCAGTTTTGGCACAGGACATCAGCTGGTTTGATAGTTGTGACATTGGTGAACTTAACACTCGCATGACTGAGTAAGAGGATGGATATGTAGTATATTAACTTTGTTTTAATATAAGATATATCAGTGACTTAACTGCATTTATTTTCTTGTTTCAGTGACATCAACAAAATCAGTGATGGTATTGGAGACAAGATTGCTCTGTTGTTTCAAAACATATCTACTTTTTCTGTTGGCTTGGCAGTTGGTTTGGTCAAGGGCTGGAAACTTACCCTGGTGACTCTCTCTACATCGCCTCTTATAATTGCTTCAGCAGCCATGTTTTCTAGGGTAGGCAAGATGGCTAATACAGTGTTAACTGGAAGCAGGATTGTGAACTAGATCTTTTACTAAATTTGTAAAAAAAAAAAAAAAGGCATTTCTATTCATTTCCTATGTCTAAAAATGGAAAGGGATATTAAGTATCACCAATACTTTTGATTTTGTTCCCTATTAGTCACTTTTTTTGTTTTCAAGTTATTTGGCTGCAATGAGGTTAACTTTAATATCTTACTAACAATAAAAAACATTTCCCTTCATTTAGTAGCCTAGTACAACTTCAAACAATAGCATAGATATTATATATTGGATGTTGGGAGAGCCTTGTGTGTTCTAAATTTCCAGATAAATGTGTGCAGTTCATTTCACTAGGACAAAATAAGAAAATCCTAAAACTGTAAACACTTCTTCATGTCAGCCATTTCAAGTTTATATTTTTATAAGGCTCTTGAATTGCATTGAAAATGTCTCCTAATGTCTATTTTTGTGTACTAGGTAAATCTGTTTCAATTTTTTAAACAAATTATGTATCTTCATTTTAAATTATATTTCTAGCACTCTTTTAAGTACACCACAATCTATTATAAGTAGATTAATGTTATAACCTGGATTTGAAAACAATGCTCTTTGTTAAATCCAAAAACCACCAATATATCCCAATACCTCTCTCCAAATCAAACCTGGCAATTCTACCAATGTATATTATATATCCATCTCCTAGATTGGAGGCATAGCACAGTCTTAGAAATGGATGAGGTTTTTAATTTTGCAAAGTTAATTGTTCTTTATGGAAATCAAAGCCATAAAATTCACTGAGTTGATTTGCTAGCATTATACAAGTTCAACCAAAAAAGAATTTGCCACAATAAAAATATTCTATGGCTGAATAATTTAACAGGCTTCAATATTTAGACAAGAAATCTTTATTTAATGAGGCTTCTAGCATTGACTTTACAACCCTTGTAAAAATCTTCATCCCCACCATATTTGAAATGAGGATCCCCTCAATAGGAAGATTTCCCACTATGTGTTACTGAGATTAAAGCCTAAACTAAACTGCCTAGGAAAGTAAAATGGATAAGAAGTGTATAAGGAACAACAGTGAGAAATCTAAATTCAGCTATTATATTAGCTGGTTGTGAAAAAGAAGCAAATAAATATCAAAATTGTCCAAATGACTAAAGAAGCCAGGATGGGTGGTATCTAGCTTCCTTTCATTCATTTATTAAATATTTGCTATGTACAGGGCTTTTTAATGGGTGCTGCTTCCTCTCCAGTGATACAGGAATAGTAATCTTTACATGAATTCAGAAAATAATATTTATTACTCAGTATTTATTACTCACTCTATACTACCTTCTGATTTTTTAAAAGATTTATTTATTTATTTATTTATTTACTTACTTATTTATTCATGAGAGACACAGAGAGAGAGGCAGAGACATAGGCAGAGGGAGAAGCAGGCTTCATGCAGGGAGCCCAATGCGGGACTCCATCGCGGGACCCTGGGATCACGCCCTGGGCCAAAGGCAGGCGCCAAACTGCTGTGCCACCCGGGCTACCCCTACCTTCTGATTTTAACAACTGTCCAAACACGTCTTATGTAAAATCATCTCCAATTATGTAGAATATGTTTTGAAAATGAAATTTATTATATGGGTAGACAATAGTTAACCACTCATAGCTCAGAGAATAATTTTTCTCCTATTCCATTTCATTGAACCATTGTGCTAATTACTAAATTAAATCTCTTGCTAATTAAAGGAGTGGGAAATAGGATATATAATAGAGAAAAAGGCACATTTTTATTTTAAAATTTTGAAACCAGGTAAAACTGCCTAATATCAATACGTGTGATGTTCTCCTTCCTCTCTGTCTCTGAAATTTCACTTCTTAGTGTTGGAGATACAGCATTTACTAGGTAGGCTGCATTGTGTAGTAATAGCTTCAGGGGTCACACTCCAGACATATGCAAGATCATCTTCTTCTTCCTGCTGCTGTGACCCATAGCCTCTGGAAGACTTGCTTTGACATAATAACAAATCAAGTCAAATCAGGCTTAGCAGTTTCCATAGTGCATCCAAAACGGACTGTGTCTCTATAACCCATCTCTAAATAAAGTCTTTCCCAATTTTATTAATTTAAGTACCCTATTCTAAGGTTTTAAAAATATAGGGAGGAAACAGTGAAGCTCTACTTGTAGAAGGCAGAGTACAGATTTTGACTGAAGATTACATCAGACTCAGCTCTTTCACTGCTTTGAGACTTTAAAAAGTCATTTAATTATTTCTGGCCATTGCTTTCCTCATTTGCAAACTGAGAAAGTTAGATTAAATGATATTAACTACTTTTTTAATAATAAAATCTGATGTTCTTGATTCTACCTGATTTAAATTCTGTGCACATTGTTGCTGCCTCAGAGCCCTCTTTTTGGTCATGGTTTATTACAGATAATCATCTCATTGACTACTAAGGAATTAAATGCCTATTCCAAAGCAGGGGCTGTAGCAGAAGAAGTCTTGTCATCAATCCGAACAGTTGTAGCCTTTGGAGCCCAGGAAAAAGAAATCCAAAGGTCTATTCCTTTAATTATGACAATATTTGCTTGATTTTATTTTTCCCAAAGTCTATTACATTGCATTTTGTCTTTTTCAGGTATACACAGAATCTAAAAGATGCAAAGGATGTTGGCATAAAAAAGGCTATAGCTTCAAAACTCTCTCTTGGTGCAGTTTACTTTTTTATGATTGGAACCTATGGACTTGCTTTTTGGTATGGAACCTCCTTGATTCTTAGTGGAGAACCTGGTTATACCATCGGAACTGTTCTTGCTGTAAGTCTTGTTTGAGAGCAAAGTAACTGGCCTATATAGTCTCTTATCTAGAATTTACTAAAAATTTGTCTTTGAATGATGATGAATATCCAAAGATGAATGTTTTTAACAAATATTTGTTTCCATCAAATGCTTTATATATACCTTTAAATTATAATTTTGAATTGGCAGGATTTATTCATCCAATGTATCTTTAAAAGCACCATGCTTTTACAAGACTCATAAATGAATTCTCCACTAGGATATTGAGTTTTCTTAATCCAACAGTCAAAAAGGCCAAACTCTAGTGAGACTTTTCCTTTTCAAACTTGCTGAGGTAAGATGGTACTCTAGATTCACCTTGTTGACTGTCTTCCCTCTGGAAATATTCTGTAGATTAAACTCTCCTTCCCTTCCTCTGTCCTTTTAGCATATAGTAATGTTAAAGACATACTATCTACAGCTCTGCCCAACATCACAATTAGAGATTAAAAAAAAAACTCTTAGGGGTTATGCATTAAATTTGAATTTATTCAATTATTCCTTCAAGTTTCAACAATAAAGAGTTAAGTTCAGCATTAAGAAAAATTTGTCTTGCTGAACTGAATTGATCTGGTCTATATATTTCAGTTTCATTTGGTCTTCCCATTCTATGTAGATTTCTTTTTTGTCAACTAAAGTTATCTTTTGCATTTGAGACTTTCATAATTAAGACTTTTATGTAAATGAAACTTGAGCATAAGGAATTTGGGGCACATCTTTTCTTCTCAATTTATGTGTGACTTTGGGCAAATTACTTGCTAAACCTAAGCTTCCTCATTTGTAAGATAGGGAAAAAGCATCTGGCTTATGGGGTTCTTTCCTTATTTCACTTTTTGCAGAGATCTGTCTGTCTGAAACTGAAAGACGTCCAATAATACAAGAATTTAGAAACTGTTGGACAGAAATAGTGTAACGTCTCTATGCTAGTGAAATGTATCACATCCTTTGTAAAGTTTAAGGAATTGACCAGCAAGGAGAGAGTGCAATTCACCTCCTCAGTCAACCAGTAAGCACTCCTCAGTAAGCAGATTTTCCTACTCAGACTTCCCAGCAGATGATAAGAAGACTATGGGACAATCAAAAGTTGTTCCACATTAAGAAAAAGCTATCATACTTAAATTAACTTGTTTCCTTTATGTTTGACAGGAGGTTCCATTCTTTCTACCTAATTCTCCTAATATCTCTCTGAATCTCAACAACATATACACTTCATTCTGTTGTCTCTCTTACATAACTGGAGAGAGTAAATATTATTTTCTTGTTCCTATAGGTTTTTTTTAGTGTAATCCACAGTAGTTACTGCATTGGAACAGCAGCCCCTAACTTTGAAACCTTCACTATAGCCAGAGGAGCTGCCTTTAATATTTTCCAGGTTATTGATAAGGTAAGACTTCAAATTGCTTTGAAAGATAACTACCATTACTACAAGAAAGAAACCAAAAAATTGACACACTCATTTCACTAAAACAAAAAGATGGGCAAAATCCATGTTGGGAAATTGGCTGTGGAAAGAGATTGTTTTAACTCTTCCACAAGGACATTGTGTTTTATTGAAATCTTCATGTCTAACTCAATATACTTCTGAAACAGAAAATATTGTAAAAGTAAACCTTCTTTAAACTATTTTTAGGAGATACAGTGTTGTTGAATTTTTATAACATTTTCTTTGTTTTTCCAAGAAACCTGCTATAGATAACTTTTCAACAACAGGATATAAACCAGAATGCATAGAAGGAACAGTGGAATTTAAAAATGTTTCTTTCAATTATCCATCAAGACCATCTGTCAAGGTACCTTAATTTAATTATAGAATTGTGCAGTTTTCTGCCATTATCTTATACTGGCTAAGATCTCCTCTTAAGAGATTATTTAGGATCATTTTGACCAAGATTTTGCTACTTTTCTTTAAGACTTCAGGAGAGAAAGAAGAGAGAGAGAGAGAGAAAGGGAGAAGGAGGAAAAGTAGGAGGGAAGGAAAGATCAGTAATGGATAAAAAACTCTGGAAGAGCTAAGTTACATTTTGCAGCCTCTTTTCTGCATTCAACTGAAACATTTTCAACTCCCTGGAATTCCTATCCCCTGCATTTGGGAGCACACTAAAATGTCTTGGATTGATGGCATCACCTATTGATGGTCCCTGGATATTATCCTACACAACAGAGACACTCATTTTAACCGTCTAGTCTCTAACCCTGAGAAATTATCCACATGTTATGACTTTCCCTTCTCCCTTTCCTGAGAGCTTTACTGCACCAGCATTTGTGTTTCAGGTACTTTCTTTCTCACTTTTAGATATATACAAATACTCACATGTGTGCACAAACACACATGCAACAAAAAGTTTATCACCCTCCATCATTTAGTCTTTGACAAGTTCTTGTGAAAATATTTATCTGTCTCTTCTGTCTTATTTTTTTTTCATTTTATTAGTGTATTTATCTAAAAAGGTGGTTACAGTCAAAAATTGCAAAGAACAATTACTAATAGAACATCCATTTCATAGAAAAAGAAGACCATGGGGCTCCTGAGTGGCTCAGTTGGCTAAGCATTGACTCTTGGTTTTGACTCAGGTCATGATCTCAGGGTTCTGAGATTAAACCCCATTGAGCTGCATGCTCAGGATGAAGTCTGCTTGTCTTTCTCCCTCTGCTCCTCCCCCTAATCTCTTGCTCTCTCTTGAATAAATAAATAAAATCTTAAAGAAAAAGGAAACCATGGTTTTAAGTAAAATTGATAAAAATTAATAATGCCATCAACCTTTAATGCCTTTTAAAGTGCCCAAATGCTCCCTGCATAACTTCTGTCCAGAATAGATCTATCTACTCCTACTTCCTTATTTTTCTCTAAGTCTTTAATTGAAAGCTCTTTATTTTTTTTAACTTTTATTACTTAATTACCATTATTGGAATAGTGTTATCTTCTGCCATTTTTCTTAACATAAATGCAGCATTTGCAACTACACTTGGGTTGGTTCTTGGAGACTTACATACCAATTTGCCATCATATTGCATGGTAAAGTGTTCTCTAGGTTTTAAACAACTATTTTTAAGTGAACTTTTAAAAAATGGCCCCCTTTTTTTTAAGCTAAAGAATGAATAATTTTAAACAAAGAAAAAGTTTGCTACTTTAAATAAACAAAATTGATTCTGCCAAGGAAAGTATAGAAACCAACTCCAGAGTAAAAGCACAGATGGGAGAGGAGGTATTCCCACCAGGAGTCCCCAGTTTCTTTTTTTTTTTTTTTTTAATTTTTATTTACTTATGATAGTCACAGAGAGAGAGGCAGAGACATAGGCAGAGGGAGAAGCAGGCTCCATGCACCGAGAGCCCGATGTGATTCGATCCCGGGTGTCCAGGATCAGGCCCCGGGCCAAAGGCAGGCGCCAAACCGCTGCGCCACCCAGGGATCCCCATGGAGTCTCCAGTTTCTAACCTCCTTAACAGAATTCTTCTCTGCTTGGCCCTTTGAAAATTTTATGTTTAGCATATTTGAAGGGTCTGTTTCTTTATAAATGGGGAAATCAAAGTAAGAGTCCAAGGAGAGATTCCCATGTTTTAAGCCTGAATACATATAAATGCAAGCAAAAATAGGTGAGGGTTTGATTACCATTGTCATTTTGGTAGGGTAATTTTTTTTTTTTTTTTTTGGTAGGGTAATTATTTGTCAGGCTTCTCTCACATTGCATGTCTCTGGGACACTGAAATCTGATAGCAACTCTCAGTTATTGAGAAAAATTTTAAAGTGCTACCTCAAGTTGAAATATCCCCATGAGATCTAGCACTAGTAAAGCTGGGTTTCTAATGGTGGAATCCCATTCATGGGAGCACCTAAAGAGTCTTGCTGGTTGCTTTACTTGGCAATATATTTTGCAATAATGTTAAATATGTTTTTTAAGAGAAAGAATTTCCTTAAATAGCTCATGAAGATATCTGGCAAGATAGTTACTTTCACTAACTTGGTAGACATGAAATTGATGTAAATTCAAAATGTGGACAGTTTGCTATGGCTAGTTAATATTCTAGGAGTACTCTTAATCTAGATCTCCTCTTTATATAGAGAGATGGCAAGAGATTTTTTGAACATCATTTTCTAAAATTATGTAGATTTTTATTATACATGTACATGAAACAAAATAAGATCTAAATTTGTTTTTAAGTGTCACAGAAGAATTCATTATACATTAAATTTCTGAAAATATATGAATCATATTCTCACCTACTTTTATAATATTTTTCCCCTATATCCCAATAGATTCTGAAAGATCTGAATCTCAAAATTAAGTCTGGAGAGACAGTAGCCTTGGTTGGCCCCAGTGGCAGTGGGAAGAGTACTATAGTCCAACTTCTACAAAGGTTATATGATCCTGACAACGGCTTTGTAAGTGCACCTAGCAAAATCATTCATAGCCTGCATGCTGAAATTAGGAAATATCACATATTATAGAGAGCTTACAGCTATATCAACTTCTAATTTTTAACAGTGGAGCTGATAGAAGACATTTCATTTTATTTTCTGCATATTCATTCATTCACCAAATATTTATTGAACACCTACTGTGTGCTAGGCACTATTCTGGGTCCTGGGGTACATTAATGAGCAAAGCATGAAAACCTCTGCCCTCATCAAGCTTACACTGTAATAAATAGAGACCAACAAATAAGTAAATTATATAGTATATTAGAAGGTGATGAAAGCAGTGGAGAATAATAACATAATTGTAGTACCTAGAATTTACAAGATTTTCAGTTTCTCAAAACATCCCAGAAGAATACCTGTAGAAAATATACTCTCTCATTTTTTTCTACTATCCCTAATGCTGCACTTGACTTTTTTACCCTTGAAAATAGCATGGAGAACAAGATTATGATAGTCACAGAAGCATAATTCTTAATGCTTCTATTCAGACTTCCAGCTATTTAGAAGAAAATCTACCCTGCTAGAGCTTGGTTTCATTTAAATTTGACTTCATAAGTCCTCATTTGGAGTATATTAGTCATTTATTCATGCTGTTAAATAAATAAATTATTAGATGTATGAAATATGCATTTCATACATAAAGTAGTTGCATAGAATACCTGTGCCCAGAGAGAATACCAGAGTTGGGGAGGAAGAAAGGCTCTATGAGTTATAATTATCAAACCCTGACTCTGTCATTGGAATATTTGGGAGTAATGAGTAATGGCACTATCTATGAAGAAGCCTTTGTTCATTTACAAATTCTATTATTTATGCAAATGAATAGAAGATACCTGTGCCTTTTGCTGTGAAATGGGGTGTTGAGAAGAGAGAATGTTTCCTAGGATCACCTGGCTGGCTCAATCAGAAGAGCATGGGACTCTGGATCTCAGGGTTGTTAGCTTGAGCCCCAGGGAGGGTGTAGAAATTACTTAAATAAATAAAAATTTTAAAAAATTTCCTAGAAAAATACAAAGGTCACATCAGTCTTAAAATAACAAAACTGAAGTTTGTTACATGTGTTGACATGATAATATTTATGGCTCCTGTCACATGTATCTACATAGTAACTAATTTGTGGGTCTTAGAATAAAGATATTCAGGTAGTTTGACAAGATTTTAAGCTAGTTTTTTTTTACATTTTTTTGGTTCCCATCAATCAGAAGAAGTCTGTTGACAATATACATATTATAAATATTTTATCAAAATAAGTCAGTCTGATCCCTGAAATACTCTGCTTCTCAGCTTATGGTTTGAACTAGTAAAAAAGACTCTAAACCTAATGCAGCATAAGGCATCACAGTATGATTCATTCCTTTGAATTGGCAGATCATGGTGGATGAAAATGATATCAGAACTTTAAATGTGCAGCATTATCGAGAACATATTGGAGTGGTCAGCCAAGAGCCTGTTTTGTTTGGGACCACCATTCATAACAATATTAAATATGGACGAGATGGAGTGACTAATGAAGAGATTAAGAAAGCAGCAAAGGAAGCAAATGCTTATGATTTTATAATGGCATTTCCCAATGTAAGTACACTATGTAGCCTGTGTCTTTAGCTTAGAACTAAAGCAGTGCAATATTCCAAAATAAGATTACAAAACAATAACCTCTACAGAGTAGGGGGAGTGTGAATAATTATTGGATTGTCCTAGATGAAATATCTATGAATGAGAAAGCATGGCAGCAACCAAAAGTAGAAATGCACTATTGAAAGGTCAAGTTTTAAAAATCATATTTAGTTCTTACTGGTTCTCACTGTATCTAGAAAAGAAAAATAATTCAAAGATGTATTAAAATATAACAAAGAAATATGAGACAAAATCATTAGTCCAAGCTGAGAATTTTGCTGTCTGCAAAATGTTGATTTGTAAGGCCATCTTGTGGCTAATAGTGGGAATGTCACAGTGTAACGAGACCCCAAAACCACATCTTAAATTAAGAGTAAAGACCAAAAAAAAAAAAAAAAAAAAAAAAAAAAAAAAAAGTGTAAAGACCGTACCTTAGAGTAGGCTGACTTTAGACCTGCTCTAACAAATTCTAAAACCAAACCATGACAAGATTTCCCAGAGGAGATAGAACCTATAGGTTGAGCCTTGCCAAGTTTAAGAGATTTTCTACAGATTCACCCCAACAAAGCAAAAAACCAGGATTACACAAGTTCAAAATGATTGATCAGGGCTTGAATTGCTTACTAAAACAAAAACCAACTTTGTTTTCAGAAGGAAACAGAATTCAGAGTCTCCAACATGACATGCACAGAATTCAGTATATACTCTGCAACAATTAAATATACAAAGAAACAGGAAACTATGACCCATAAGCAAGAAATCATAATCTAAATGTTTATTCGCTTAAGAAAAGCTTCAAAATGCATGAAGCAAAAACTGCTACACTTGAAAGGAGAAATAGGCAAACCCACAATTTTAGCTGAAGCCTTTAGCACTTGATAGAACAAGTAGGCAGAAAATCAGTAAGGCTATAGATGACCTGAACAATTCTGTCAACCAATTAGATCTGACATTTATAGAACCCTCCACCCAATAACAGCAGAATACCTTCTTTTCAAGTTTATAGGGAACAGTCACTGAGATAAACAATATTCTGGGCCATTAAAAAAAAAACAACTTTGCAATTTCAAAGAACATACAAAAAATGTTCTCGCACCATAATAAAATTATAGAAATCAGTAACAAATATATCTGGAAAATCCACAAATATTTGGCAAGATCAGGCATGTTCAGGATGGCATGGCTATAGACTAGAAAATCCAAATATTTGAAAATTAAATAAGTCATTTCTAAATAATCTATGGCTGAAAGAGAAAGTTTCAAGGAAAATTAATGTCTATCTTAAACTAAATAAAAATAAAACTTCTGTGTATCAGTATTTGTGAAATACAGTTAAAGAACTACTTAAGAGAAATACAGTTTAAGAGAAATACAGTTAAAGAACTACTTTCAGAGAAACTTACAGCATTAAATTCTTCTTTTGGAAAAGAAAAAAGATCCAAAATCTGTAAATGAAGTTTCCAGTTTGAGAAACTAGAGTAAGAAGAGCAAGTTGAAAGCAAAGCAAGCAGAAGGGAAAATAAGATTCGAGCAAAAATCAGTGACAGCAAAAACAGAAAACACTAGAAAGAGTCATTAAAATCAAAAGCTGTTTGTTTGAAAAGACTAATGAAATCAATAAAATGATAACAAGGCTGATAAAAATCAAAAAAGAGAAGAGAAATTACCAATATCAGGAATAAAAGATAATACATCAATCACTATTGATCTCAAAGAGATTAAAAGGTTACAGGAATACTATGAGCAAAGTTATGCCTGTGAATTTGACAACTTAGTTGAGGGTCAATTCATTGAAAGACACAGACTACCAAAACTCATTCAAAATAAGTAGATAGGGGCGCCTGGATGGCTCAGTCCATTGGGTGTCTGCTTTTGGATGGTGTTGGTTCCCACACTGGGCTCCCTGCTCTGTAGGGATCCTGCTTCTCCCTCTCCCTCTGCCCGCCACTCCCCCTGCTTGTGTGCTCTCTTTCCCTCTCTCTCTTCTTTCTGTCAAATAAAAAAATATATATTTTTTAAAATATAACTAGATAATTTTAGAAAGACCTATAACTATAAAAAAGTCAATTAGATATCTAAATAGTAGCAACAATTACAAATGAAATTAAAATTAAAATTAAAAGTGGCAGGGTGCCTCGGTGGCTTCATCAGTTAAGAGTCTGCCTTTGACTCAGGTCATGATCCCAGGTTCCTGGGAGCGCTGCATCAGCCTACCTGCTCAGTGGAGATCCTGCTTCTCCCTCTCCCTCTTCCCCTGTCTCCTGCTTGTGCTCTCTCAAATAAGTAAATAAAATCTTTAAAATAAACAAGTAATAAAATTAAAAGTTCCATTCACAATAGCATCAAAAATATTAAAATAGAATAAATTTAGTGTAAGGTATAAATCTTCTATATGAAAAATATGAAACATTTCTGAGAGAAACTCAAGATCTAAGTAAATAGAATGTAACTTATTCATTGATTTAGATATTCAGTATTTTTAAAGATATGTGTCCTCCTAAAATTGATAAATTTATTGCTATACCAATCAAAATCCCAGGAGTCTTTTTTGTGTGTGTCTAGAAACTGACAAGAACATTATGTACATGAATGTTCATAGCAGTGTTATTCATAATATTCAAAAGTTAGAAACAATCCAAATGTTCATCAGCGGCTGAATGGACAAATTTGATTGATATATGGTTGTTAGATGAAATACAAAGTTTTCAGTACATTTTGAATTTCAGATGAACAACGAATAATTTTAGCATAAGTTTTAGCATTAGTTTTAGCATAAATGAATAATATTAGCATATCCCAAATATTGTATGAGATATGCTAAAGAAGTAGTCACTGATAACAGAAAATCGAAATTAACTGAGCTCTGTATTTTTTTTGTTTTTATCTGTTTTTGTTGAATTTGGTAACCCAAGGTAGATTCACATTGTGTGAAGCACTACTCAGAAATAAATAGGGGTGAATTGCTGATACACACAATGTGGATGAATCTCAAAAATATTATGCTAGGTAAGACAGACCAAAAAAGCACACACTGCAATTATGGCAAGGCTGCAGCATACAAGGTTAATATACAAAAGTCAGTCATTTTCCTATATATCAGCAATGAACAAGTGGAATCTGATATTAAAAGCACAATCCTTGGGAAAAAAAAAAATAAAAAAAATAAAAGCACAATCCTAGGGGCACCTGGGTGGCTCAGTTGTTTGTGTCTGCCTTCAGCTTAGGTCATGATCCCAAGATCCTGGGATTGAGTCCTGCATTGAGCTCCTTGCCTAGTGGGGAGTCTGCTTTTCCCTCTCCCTCTACCCTTCCCCACTGCTCATGCTCTCTTGCATGTGCTCACTCTCTCTCACTGTCTCTCAAATAAATAAATAAAATCTTTTTAAAAAAGCACAATACCATTTACATTAGCATCCAAAAAATGAATTACTTAGGCATAAATCTAACAAAGTATGTACAAGATCTATATAAAGAAAACTGCAAGACTGATGAATGAAATCAAAGAATTTTTTCAATGGAGTGATATTCCATGTTTGTAGAGAGAAAGACTCAGTATTGCCAGATGTCAGTTCTTCCCAACTTGATCTATAGATTCAGTGCAATTCCAATCAAAATCCCAGCAGGTATTTTGTGATTATCAACAAACCAATTCTCAAGTCTATAGGAACATTTGGGAAGACAGTTTGTTGTAAAACTAAATATATTCTTATCATATTATTAATAATCATGCTCCTTGGTATTCACCCAAAGGAGTTGAAAACTTAAATTCACATAAAAACCTACACACAAATGTTTATAGGAGCTTTATTTGCATCACCAAGGCTTGGAAGCAACCAAGATGTCCTTCAGTCAGTGAATGAATAAATGAATGAATAAATAAACAGTGGTATGTCCAGACAATGGGACATTCATTATTCAGGGCTAAAAAGAAATGATCGATCAAGCCATGAACACATGGAAAAATCTTAAATGCATATTACTAAGTGGAAGAAACCAATCTGAAAAAGCTGGATCTGAAAAAGCTACATACTATGTAATTTCAACTCTATGACATTCTTGAAAAGGCAAAACTATAGAAACAGTAAAAAAGGTGTGTGGTTGTCAGAGTTTGAGGTGCAGGTGGGGATGAATAGGCAGAACACAGAGGATTTTTAGGGTAGTGAAAATACTCTGTATGATACTGTAACAATGCAAATGTCATTACGCATTTGTCCAAACTCATTGAAAGTACACCACCAAGAGTGAATCCTAATATAAACTATGGACTTGGGTGATTATGATGTGTCAATGTAGTAGGTTCATCAGTTATAACAAATGTACCACTCTGGTGGAGGATGTTGATAAAGGGGGACACTGTGCATGTGTGTGGCAAAGGTATATGGGAAATCTCTATACCTTCCTCTCAATTATACTATCAACCTAAAACTGCTTTAAAAACTAAATAAATAAAAGGTATGCATTGTATGATTCTATTTATTTGAAGTTCTAGAACTAGTGAAATTAATTTATAGTGACAAAAAATCAAATCAATGTGTGGATTTGGACTGGAAAGATTCATGAGGAAACTTTCTAGGGTGATAGAAATGTTCTATATCTGTATTGGAGTGGTGGTAACACGGCTATACTCATTTGTCAAAACTCATAAAACTATCCTTAAAATGTGTGCACTTTACTGTATATAAATTATTTCTCAATAAGGTTTATGTTTTTTTAAATGTGAAGGTCAGACTCTAGAATAATCAAAGGTTTAGAAATACTATTTAAATTTATATCCTTGAAGAAACGAGTTTTGGACCATGGACCTAACCCAATACAGTATTGCTAACTATGTTTTGTTAGCTCTAGAAATTATCTCCGATCTCAAATATCTAATGATATCTACTCTGTTAAAAATATATATGCCCAAAAATAAAAAAAAAATAAAATAATAAAAGGCCTAAAATTGTCCCAAGATGAAAAAATTTTTGAGAAGTTTGTTTTTGCATTAATGTTTTTCATACTTTTTTTCAGAATATCCAGGAAGGAAATTTTGAGTAATATATTAAATGGCTAGTCAGCCTTTCAAATAATAGTTAAGAGTGTAGTTGTATTACTGAGGTTCTTTTAAAGATATCAATGCATTCTAAAACTATCTTTAAAAACTTTGAAAATTGGTTCAAATTATTATTAATCTTCCTAAAAATCCTTGATTATCATATTTTTTTGTCCTAGCCAAATTTTTCTTAGGTCTCTTCTTTACTTGACTTTTCTTTTTCAAATAGTTGTTTGTTTTTACTAAGAATAAATCAAAGGTCAAAAGCAGACAGGCTGAAGTAGTGATTAAGCTGGTATTAAAACACAACTGTGATTGTCATTTCCTGTTCAAATGATTTGATCATGCTGCCTTCTGTTTCTGTGCTTTTCCTATTTTTCATTAGAAATTTAATACCTTGGTAGGAGAAAAAGGAGCACAAATGAGTGGAGGACAGAAACAGAGAATCGCAATTGCTCGAGCTTTAGTTCGAAAACCAAAAATCCTGATCTTAGATGAGGCTACATCTGCCCTAGACACAGAAAGTGAATCAGTTGTTCAAGCTGCACTGGAGAAGGTAAGTGAGCAGATCATTTCTTGTTTCCATATTCCTAGTTCAACACTGTTTTTAACACAAGAGAGTTTGGCTCTGCAGATTATTTCTTGAGTTCAGTCTCTTTAAGGTATTGATGCAGAGTATTCACCCTTGTAAAAATGTATATATGTTGGCTACAGGAAGTGATTTGGATGAGAAAAGATGCTGTAGTTGGTGCTATAAACATATAAGAGGCTGATATCCAAGCAATCATCCCATATATGCCTCCTTTTGAATAGGTATGCACTGTACACTTCCCATAGTAACCCCACATCACTACCACCATCATAGCTATAACCATATCCACTCTTAGCCTCTTCTATACACACTTGTGGGGTTCTCTTCTGTGACCTATTTTTCCTCTTTAAACCCAAGAGGTTTTTTTTTTTTCTTTCTTTTTTTTTTGCCCCCCCCGCCCCAACCCAAGAGGTTTTAACTTAATTTCACCTCCAGTGGGGAAGCAAATAGTGTTGTTTGTGCTGGCCCTGAACCAAGCTCCTCTAAGAGCCCTGGATCCTCTAACTTCACACTAACCCCCTGCTTACTACATGCTACTGATATGGTTTAGGACCACAATGCAGGGATGGTACTTTACCAAACTGCATTGCATTTCAGAAAGTAGTTGGTGGCAATGATATGAAAAACCATCAAATACTTTTTTTAATGAGCAGCCGTTCTTTTACTTTTTTAAAAAAGATTTATTTATTTAAGAGAGAAGGAGCAGGGGGAGGTGCAGTGGGAGAGGAAGAGGGAGAATCTCAAGCAGACTCCCCACTGAGGGTGAAGCCTGACACAAGGCTGAATCTCAAGAACCTGAGATCAAGAGTTGAGCTGAAATTAAGAGTAAACACTTAACTGACTGAGCCGCCCAGGCGACTCCCAACCCCTCTTTTAAATCATGGCCTTCAAACCCTTCAGAAGGCTTAATGGCACATATTACTTTGAGTCTGTTTGAAAATCTGTTGTGTTTTCCTGTCTAAGAAAATTACAGGCTTTTTCTTTTTAAATACGAACTTTGTGCAACGAGAAATGGATATTGGCAGCCAGAGTGCCCACTGCTTATTGAATAATCTATTAGTTATTATTATCAACTTGTAAATCATATTGTGTAAGTTTTTACCCTAGTTTCCATCATACAATAAGTGCCACATGATGTTCATGATATTTCTTATTTCTGTAAAGCAAACAAATGATATGAAAGTCCATGTTTATTGTAGACACTTTGCCAATTTGGTTTATTTTGATGGAGAAGAAACAGTGATTCCCTCTAATGATGACTGATGCTTTATTCATTTTTTTATACTCAGTAACTAGGACTGGGCTCTATCTGTGGAATGCACAGATTGTGCAAAATGCACAGAATTGTGTTCAGTGGTGATGCTTAGTTACTTAGGGCTTGAATGTACAAAAAAATTACACTTAACATTACTGTCTTTTAACTAAGATTTGCCTTTGTTTTATTGAGATATAATGAACATATATATAAGATTTTTAAAAACATATTGTGAGAGGGTACAGTGTTGTTTAGAGGTTAAGGGTCCATTGCTTTTTCATCCAATGTGTTAATCACTTCAGGCAGTCAGAACCTGTTCAGACTTTTAAAATAATAGCTGCTTGGTAACATATTAAACTAATAAAAGTCTTTTTTACTACCTGTTAAAATCTATACCATAATAAAAAGAGAACAACACAAAATGTAAACTATGATTACAATTATATACAATAGGTGTGCATGTGCACAAAATTGAGGACAACATATATGAAAATACCAACAGTTGTATGGCAGAACTATGAAGGAATTTAAGGTTTTTTAAATTCATTTACTATTATAGTTTTTCAGTTTTTAAAGATGAGGGGATTATTGACATGGTGGAGATATACAGGTGTGAAACTGCTTTAAGTAGGTTTTGCTGGTCTTTTGTGGGATGAAGGTAAATGGTAACCAATGACGTGACAAGTAGCACAATAAATTGAATAATTATATATGCCTAAGTTTATTGGAAAATGACTCATAGCAAAGAGGAGAATTAAAATACAAGCAAAGTAATGAAAGCTCCAGTGCCATGAGCATCTTCTATACATACCACACAGAGGGCAATTATAGAATCACACCTGTGGAGAGGCCCCTACTTAGAAAGGATGGCATGCAGCAGATCTCATTTCTGTTCATCTAAGAACTCTCAGACCTGCTGCATAAAACGGCCTAACTTACAATAGTTAGCACATTTTTACAGCTCAAAATATCTTAAAGCTACTAACCAAATAAAGAAGGAACGATAAATATATTATTGCTGAATACCTGTGTCTACCTCCCTCCACACCCAGCCTTCATTTGTTCCTCCCAACCCCTCCTTTCCATTACCCCCATTGTCTTCCACTTATATCAAGCTCTAGAATCAGTCAAACTAATCCATAGTGATTTTTAAAAAGAAATCAAGGAGCACTTGGGGGTCTCAGTCAGTTAAGTGTCCAATTCTTGATTTTGGCTTGGGTCATAAACTCAGGGTCATGAGATCAAGCCCCATGTTGGGCTCCATGCTCAGGGGAGAGTCTGCTTAAGATTCTCTCTCTCTCTCAATTCCTGTGCCCCCCCCCCAACTCATGCTGTCTCTCTAGAATAAAAATATATAAATCTTAAAAAGAAAGAAAGAGAAATCAAATCAGTAGTTTCCTGGAACAGAGGGTGGATTTTGACTAAAAAGAGTATGAGGGATCTATCACTCTTATCGTCACTTGGATTACTGCAGTAGCTAACTTACTGCCTCAGCCCATGCCCATACAATCTTTTTTAACACAGCAGTCAGGTGATACTAGTAAAATGTAATTCTGATCGTGTCATGCTTCAGCTTCAAATCCTCCAATGGCTTCTTAACTCATTCTTCACAGTAAAAACCAAATTCCTTACAATAAGCTACAAGGTTCTATGGAGTCAGGCTCCAAGCTCCTTCTGGAACGTCACATCCCATCATTCCTCTCAACACTGGCTGCTCTTTAAACATGCTATATCACTTCTTATCAGCTAACATACTATGTGTGCATTTGTTTATTTTGTTGTCTCTGTTCCCCCACTGGAATGTAAACTCAGTGGTGGCAAAGCCTTTGATTGGTTAACTGCAGTGTCTCCAACACTAGAATGATGCCTAGTCCTTAGTAGACAGCCAATAAGCATTTGTTAAATGCATTTTGGATGAAAACAGTTTCAAGGCCTGAAGTTCTATTTTCTGGATTTCTTAAGTTAGGCTTGCAGCAAATTAGTTTTGCTTCACTTATCATGTTCATTAGAGGGACCTAGGGTAACTGGATAAGGATTTATGCTACAGGCTATGGGGTTCCACTCTGCTACTGATTTGGACCCAGCATGCCAATGCAGCAGGCTTCCATTCAGTCCCAGTAAAGGAGGAATGGCAGTAACCACTTGTAGGCCCCTGGGGAAGCAGAGGAAGCCCACACTGACTTTGGGATAAAGCCTGGAAAGCTCTTTGAAATGTTAAAAGTGGTATGCAAATCTAGAAATAGTTATTACCAAGGGAGGGTCAGCTATACCACATCAATGGAGAACCTCTAAAAAGACCCCTTGCTAATTATGAGGGAAGGGTTTCCCTTACAGTTTTATTCTTTGAAGAGGCAGAGCTGCTCATAGGCTTTTCTTTATCATTACTGTTCTTTCTTACTGTGATGCACTCTGCTGATCTTTCTCAGAGGCCCCTTAACATATTTATATTACTTGGAGAACTGAACAATAAGAAAATTGGTATGCTGCATTAAGCTGTGGACTACTTTATTGAATTAACCCCAAAGAAACGATTATCCAAAGTTAAAGAAAAGTTAATTATTACACATTTTGATGTCTCTTTGTCAATTAAATATCTTGCTTTTGTATGTAGAATTAGGAATGTATTCAATTTTTTCTTCTTTTTTTTATTTTTATTTTTTTTTGACCATTTGTAGCAACATTATAATAGTTGAGAACAGAAAGGGAATTTCTGCAAGGGGATTTCCTTGGCTAGAATTTAGCCAAAAGAATAAAGGTAGCATAGAGACTATCTCATCCGAAAAGCATTAGGGAATATTTTATAAACCTGCCTAATCAAGCTCACATTTGTTAGGCTTGGTGTTAAACTATATAGATCACTAATTTATTTTAGGGTAGTGCTTCGCCTTCTTTGATAGATCAGGTCCCCATTGAGAATCTGACTAAGAAAGGGAAAAATAAACCACTGTAACTCTTCAGAAAATCTACAAATGGACATGTATACAAATATTTACATATAATATATATTGAGTCATTATATATATTATATATTTAATTGATATATATATATATATATATATATATATATATATATATATATCAAGCCATTCTTGAGTCATTATTTCAGGTGTAATAAAGGAACAAATGGGTGATAATAGCTAATCATTGTAAGAACCCAATGAGGCAAGAACACTTCTTTTCCAATTTTACAGATTTGCACACTGAAGCACAGAGAGATTGAATAACAGCTAGACAATAGTGAAGCCAGAATGTGGACCCAGACACATTTCTTTAGCTCATTCACATAGCCACCATGCTATATTGCCCCAAGATTATATATTTGCTAGAGACTTAAGCTAAATCTTAATCCAGATCACTCTTCAAAACTAGCCTCTTATTAAAGATAGAATTACCATATATATATCCAGCAATTCCACTTCTGGGTATATACCCAATAAAATTGAAAAAAGGAAGTCAAGCAGATATTTGTATACTAGTGTACTAGTGTTCATAATAGCATCATTCACGATAGGCAAAAGATAGAAACAACCCAAATGCTCATAGACAGATGAATGGATAAACAAAATGTATGTATATACAATGGAATAGTACTCAATCTTAAAAAGGAAGGAAATTCTAGCATATGCTACAGCATGGCCCTAGAAGATGTTACGCTAACTGAAAGAGACATGCAAAAAAACAAATACTGTGATTGCATTTATAGGAGATACCTAGAATAGTCATGTTCATAGACAGTAAAATGGAGGTTACCAGGGCTAAGGGAAGGAGAGGAATGGGAAGTTATGGTTAAAAGGGGTATAGAGTTTCAGCGCGAAATGAAAAAAAAGTTCTGGAGTTAGTGATGATGGTTGTACAACAATGTAAGTGTACTTAATGCCACTAAATTATATACTTTAAAATGGTTGAAACTGGCTAAAATTTCATGTTATGTATATTTTACTACTAAGAAAAAAAAGAATGGCAATCTAAGCCTGAGTATAAAAGAATAGTGACATAAAAGGAATTGGCCTCTCAGCTCCCAGAGGACATTACCCTTAAAAATGGTTAGAATGGTAAATTTCGTGTTATGTATATTTTACCAGAATTTTTTTTTAAAGACAGAAAAAAAAAGCGCCACTAACCTCCTTCTAAAACTACATTGCCTCCTTGGGAAAGAAACAAACCATACCCCAAATTGAGGCTCCCATGTCAGCTTATAATAGACTCACTTTTGTCCTCTTAAGCTGCTTATTTTGATCCTATTTTATATATAGCTAATGTTTTTTTCTTTCACAAATGGATTTAAATCATCATTACTTAGCAGGACATTTTAGAGTCTTAAAAACATACAATAAAAAGCCTTAAAATATAGCAAAATGTTTTTCTATAAGTATCTTGATAATTTCTATAAATTTAAATTATTCCTAAGTCTCGTCCTCCCCCACAGATAAGAAAACTTTCTATATAAGATATTAATTTTTCTAATAGCTACCAAATAAAATATCTCTGATGTATTTTTTATTGGTCAGTATTCTGGGCTAGATAAGATATTATTCCCTCTTGGAAGTAAGATGAGCAAATTATTGTAGCATTTTCTCTTCCTAGCCACCATTTACTTCATCATTTACTTTTTGTTGTAATTTCTTCACAGATATTTGCTTAATTAAGTTAGATGAAGGAGAAAGATATTAAATGGCTATAAATAATTTTATTATTATCAATTGCTAACTTATTTAGAAGGGAAGGTGGAGATATTTCAGATTATAAAAAGAAAACATTGTATTATAGAGTACTATTCCACATTGCTCATTAGGCAATACATGTGGCCTCATCTCAGCAAAGAGTTTAGATTTTGAATGTGTTTTACTCTCTAAAGAGTCTTAATGTAAGTATACATATTTTCACATGAGTAGATCTCTGCAAGCTGAAAAGAAGAGGTTGAGTAGGAGGTGAGTCGCATTAAATATGGCTTCTAAGGGCCTAATATTTTACAACTTGTCACTTCATTTTATAAGAGAAAAAGCATTTTCAGACAGGTGAAGTGGCCTGACAGTAATTCTACATTGTTCAGCTATGGAACCAGTGTTGACTCAAAAGAATGGCAAGCCAAGTGGCTTTCAGCATCATAATAAGGTAGTTAATACACCAAAAATCCTGTTTCCCATATAACTACCATAGAGACTTTCTTATAGCAGATGGTCAATTAAAATCCAGTAGCTGAAAGAGGTGGAAGTTTATAAAACAGTAATGAGAGGTTTTTCAGACTGTATTCTTGGAGTACTAGGGTAACTAGGGTTTTCCAGGAGCCTCTTGAGGAAAAGGAGAGAGATAGGGTGGAGTAGAAGGTAGGGCCATGCACCACCATCTCCAAAAATTCAAATGGCAACTAACCATTAATCTGTATAGTTTATTTAAGTCTATTAAGTTCCCACATGTGCTTTCATTTAATAAAAGGATTTTGCAACCTAAAAATAAAAAAAACTTGAAGACCACAGATTGCATTGCATCATGGAGTATATATCAGTGAGCCCCAAGTTCACCTGAGCCAACCTGCTAGGAGGCAAGTCAGTGGGAACTTGCTGTGGGACCTGAGAACTCTGTTTACAGGCTTCTTCAGAGAGTGTATTACTACCCCTATTAACTGACCCACCAGTCAAATTCAGGCCTTTCAAATGTTCAGAGCTTTGCATTGTTCTTCTTTTCCTTTTGCCTACCTTTATTCAAGGCGCTTGACCATCATTGATGAAAAGCTAGCTAGCCTCCCTCAGGCCCTTATCTCTGCCCTAGCATTTCCACGAGGGATGTTTTAAAACATCCTCTATTTCAAAGTGCAAGCTAATTACCTGATGATTTATTATTGTGCATGGAATTGCAAAGAATCTAAAGAAATGCCAAACAAAGTGTGAAGTAGAGACCTACCTTCCTGTTGACCTTCCTTTGGTTAAATACCTTAAAGTCTGGCTTTTAGCTTTGTTTAAACTATGAAGGAGGGGAGAAGATACTAGGAAGTTCTTTCAAATTGGTACTCTCTAGAAGAACTAACAGCAACAAAGAGTTATTGAAAATCTACCACATCTTCTCTGAGGCATCTGAAAATTCAGTGGAATGGATTCCACTATCTCCCTTATTTTCACAGTAATTCTTGTTTAAAAAAAAAAAAAAAGAAAAGCATCAGCTCAGATTTCTTTGACCAGTTTTCTAGGAGGCCTTGACTCTCAAAATCTCTCCTCTATGTTTTAAGTCTGAAACAATTAATGTTGTTTGGCCAGTACATCAGTTTTAGGTCACATTCATGATGTAGTGGAGCTGTATTTTTGTAGTGTATTTTATAGCACCTTGAATGTATAATTGTAAGCTCATTTTATAGGTTTATAGGTTTTTCAAAGCACAGTTTCCACCACCACCCCCCTTTTTTAAAGGATTTTATTTATTCATGAAAGAGAGAGAGAGAGAGGCAGAGATACAGGCAGAGGGAGAAGCAGGCTCCATGCAGGGAGCCCAACATGGGACTCAATCCCGGGACTCCAGGATCAGCCCCCGGCTGAAGGCAGGCGCTAAACCGCTGAGCCACCCAGGGATCCCCAACACCCCCCCCCCTTTTAAAAAAAATTAAGTGAAAAAAAATAATAATAAAAAAAATAAAAAAATAAAAAAAATTAAGTGACCTCTACTACTAATATGGGCCTCAAACTTACAACCCAGGGAGATCAATAGTGACATCTCTACTGACTGAACCAGCCAGGCATGCCTAGTTTTTTCCCTTTTAAAGTATTAGGCATTTCTGTGATTTATTTGATACACTCAGACACTCATTCATGCTAAAATGGATTAAACTGTAATATAATATATACCTTAATCAAATATTTAGAGTTTAGACAGGAGCCTGGCAGAGTAAAGATAGTACAGATGGGTAAGTGCAGGCCATTCCAATCTGCAGGAACATCAGTGCTCACTAAGGCACAACTGCAGAAATGTCGTCCCTTACTGTCAGTTTTCAGATTCAGACAACAGCATGAACTTTTGCAAAATAAATAAAGTTGTTCCATATGTAATGCCTAATGAGTGAAGAAATATTAGGAGAGAGGCCTACAAAAATGCCTGTGAAGTAAGACTGCCATGAAGAAAAGGTTTAGAATAATATAACCTGCATCAAGAAACTTCATAATTCTGATTATGTCATGAGGCTGCACACCATTCTCAAATCTTTTCTAATTACAGCCTCCTGATTGATTTTACAACTTCTTTTCCCCTACATTCTCCTTAGAGTCTCTGTATTATATGTGCCCTTTTATATTTTTTTGCCATTTTATATTTTTAAGTAAATTTCATACATATTAATTTGCTTTGAGAAATGTTTAGCAGTATTGTGAAATCATTGAGCCAATTGGTAATATCTTATAGCCTCATCAATTAGGTTTGAGAACTGGTTGCTTTCTGAAAATAACATTTGTCACCTCAAGGAAATGTAATTGAATAAATGAGAGTGCTATGGACCAGGAGCCTGGGTGTCTCAGTGTTTTCACCTCTGCACTGGTGGTCCTAATGCATACCCACTCAACAATAATATTCTTAGATTCATTCCCCTTTAAGGTGCTGGAGGCAAGTCTCAGGGTCTCCAAGACCCAGAATACAATTAAATTTGAATGGGAAAAGTGGGATTAGAATAGGCTGAATGTCTTAACTCTAAAAACTAGGCACATTGGACAAACCCAAATTGAGAGATTCTACAAAGTATCTGACTGGTATTCCTCAAAACTATCATGTTCATAAAAAATAAGAATATCTGAGAAATTGTCACAACCAACAGGAGCCTGAGGAGACATGATGGTTAAATGTAATGTATTCTGAAGGAGATCTGGGAGCAGAAAAAGGATAATAAGTAAAAATTAAGGAAATCTGAATAAAGTATGTTTAGTTAATAATGTATTGATACTGGTTCATTTGTTGTAACAAATGCACCGTAGGAATGTCAGATGTTGACACTGGGAGATACTGTGTGCAGGATACGTGAATATTGTATCTTTGCAGATTTTCCCTAAATCTAAAATTATTCTAAAATAAAGTTTATTTTAGAAACTAAAGCAAAAAAAATCACATTTTTACCAATTTTATTATACCATTCATTAGGATGCTTCTGTATAAACCAGGCTTAGAATTACCACATACAAGTAAATAGGAAACTGTGGGAAACAAAAAGCAAACCATAAAAATTCTCTTCCCAATTATCATCACTCATTAGTTTTAAAAAATTCTATGTATTTGGCAATATGAAATATAAAGGAAGCACTAAGAATTTTAGTGTTTAGACCTCTCTTCTGCAGATTATGTTACACATAAATACCATCTTGAGAAACACATATGCTAGTAAGTGCCAATTAACCACATAATTATGCGTACATTGTCAGACCTTACAGAAACTAAGAAAAATAAATCATCCTACCTACAATACAGTTAGTTGCTCCTCAATCCTCTTTATGATTACATTTGCATAATAGTCATTAAAATGCCTCTATCTCATTCAGTATTCTTATAGAACTCCAGAAATGGCCAACTTGGATGCTATAAATACAGATGATTCTTCTGTTCGACATTTTATTTAACAGCTTTTTTTTTTTGAGATTTAATTGACTTAAACTGCCCATATGAAAGTACACAATTAGAAAAGTTTGGGCCTATGTGTACACTTGTGAAATCACCACAGTCAACATAGTAGATCTGTCACTCCCCAAAATTTTCACATGCTTTTTGTAAACACTCCATCTCAACCCTAACTCAGCACCCACTGCTGCATTCTTATCAACCACTGATTTGTTTACTGCTGGTATAGATTACCATGTATTTTCTAGAACTTTGTGTAAATGGAATCACACATTATGTATTCTGTCCTGCCCGACTTCTTGCACTCAGCATAATTGTTTTCAGACCATCCATGTTGTGAAATGTATCAATAGTTCCTCTTTGTTGCTGGGTTATATTCCATTGTATGAATGTACCACTGTTTGAGCTCCTTGGTATTGATGCCCATTTAAGTTATTTAGTTTGTTTACAGTTTTTGGATATTACATATAACGTTGCTCTGAACATTTATAGGTAAGTCTTCTGTGGACATACACTTTTATTTCTCGGAGGTAAATATCTAGGATTTAAATGGGTAGACCTTATGGTAAGAGTATGTTTAAATTTTTTTTTTAATTTTTATTTATTTATGATAGTCACAGAGAGAGAGAGAGGCAGAGACACAGGCAGAGGGAGAAGCAGGCTCCATGCACTGGGAGCCCGACGTGGGACTCGATCCCGGGTCTCCAGGATCACGCCCTGGGCCAAAGGCAGGCGCCAAACCGCTGCGCCACCCAGGGATCCCTGTTTAAATTTTAAATGAACCACCAAATTATTTTCCTTTTACATTCTATAAATATGAGAATTACAGCAACTTCACATACTTGCCAACACTTGGGATAGCCAGGCATTTTTTTGTTTTGTTTTGTTTTTTGGTTTTGTTTTTGTTTTTGTTTTTGTTTTTGTTTTTTTTTAATTTATTTTTTATTGGTGTTCAATTTACTAACATACAGAATAACCCCCAGTGCCCGTCACCCATTCACTCCCACCCCCCGCCCTCCTCCCCTTCTACCACCCCTAGTTCGTTTCCCAGAGTTAGCAGTCTTTACGTTCTGTCTCCCTTTCTGATATTTCCCACACATTTCTTCTCCCTTCCCTTATATTATATTCCCTTTCACTATTATTTATATTCCCCAAATGAATGAGAACATATAATGTTTGTCCTTCTCTGGCTGACTTACTTCACTCAGCATAATACCCTCCAGTTCCATCCACGTTGAAGCAAATGGTGGGTATTTGTCATTTCTAATAGCTGAGTAATATTCCATTGTATACATAAACCACATCTTCTTTATCCATTCATCTTTCGTTGGACACCGAGGCTCCTTCCACAGTTTGGCTATCGTGGCCATTGCTGCTATAAACATCGGGGTGCAGGTGTCCCGGCGTTTCATTGCATTTGTATCTTTGGGGTAAATCCCCAACAGTGCAATTGCTGGGTCATAGGGCAGGTATATTTTTAACTGTTTGAGGAACCTCCACACAGTTTTCCAGAGTGGCTGCACCAGTTCACATTCCCACCAACAGTGTATGAGGGTTCCCTTTTCTCCACATCCTCTCCAACATTTGTTGTTTCCTGCCTTGTTAATTTCCCCATTCTCACTGGTGTGAGGTGGTATCTCATTGTGGTTTCGATTTGTATTTCCCTGATGGCGAGTGATGCAGAGCATTTTCTCATGTGCATGTTGGCCATGTCTATGTCTTCCTCTGTGAGATTTCTGTTCATGTCTTTTGCCCATTTCATGATTGGATTGTTTGTTTCTTTGGTGTTGAGTTTAATAAGTTCTTTATAGATCTTGGAAACTAGCCCTTTATCTGATATGTCATTTGCAAATATCTTCTCCCATTCTGTAGGTTGTCTTTTAGTTTTGTTGACTGTATCCTTTGCTGTGCAAAAGCTTCTTATCTTGATGAAGTCCCAATAGTTCATTTTTGCTTTTGTTTCTTTTGCCTTCGTGGATGTATCTTGCAAGAAGTTACTATGGCCGAGTTCAAAAAGGGTGTTGCCTGTGTTCTTCTCTAGGATTTTGATGGAATCTTGTCTCACATTTAGATCTTTCATCCATTTTGAGTTTATCTTTGTGTATGGTGCAAGAGAGTGGTCTAGTTTCATTCTTCTGCATGTGGATGTCCAATTTTCCCAGCACCATTTATTGAAGAGACTGTCTTTCTTCCAATGGATAGTCTTTCCTCCTTTATCGAATATTAGTTGCCCATAAAGTTCAGGGTCCACTTCTGGATTCTCTATTCTGTTCCACTGATCTATGTGTCTGTTTTTGTGCCAGTACCACACTGTCTTGATGACCACAGCTTTGTAGTACAACCTGAAATCTGGCATTGTGATGCCCCCAGATATGGTTTTCTTTTTTAAAATTCCCCTATAGCCAGGCATTTTAATGTTAGCCATTGGAATAAATGTGTAGTGGCATTTCATTATTGTTTTAATTTGCATTATCCTGATGACTAATGATGTTGAACATTTTTATATGCTTCTTGACCATCCATATCTCTTCTTTGTCAAAGTGTCTGTTCAGATGTTGTGCCCATTTTTTAAATTGGGTCATTTGTTTTCTTATCATTGAATTTTGAGAGTTCTTTACATATTCTTTGTATTTCTGGATATAAGAATTTTATCAGAAAAAAGATTGGAAAATATTTCTTCCCATCTTATACTTGTCCTTCCATTTCCCTATGAGTGTCATCCAAAGAACAGAACTTTTTAATTTTTACGAAGCTTAATTTATAATTATTTTCTTTTATAAATCAAGCTTTTAGTGTTCTATTTAAGAAGGTTTTGCCAAATCCAAGATCACAAAAATTTTTTCCCAACATTTTTCTAGAAGTATTATAGTTTTAGTTCTTACATTTAGATTTAGGATCAATTTTGTGTAAATTTCTGTCCAGGGTGCCAGATATGGTTTGAAGTTTGTTTTATTGTTGTTTGTTTTGTTTGCATATAGACTTGCAGTTGTTTCAGCACCATTTGCTGAAAAGATTGTCTTCACTGAATTGTTTTTGCACCTTTGTGAAAAAGCTAATTTTCCATTTATGTGTATGTCTTTTTCTGGACTCTGTTCTGTTACACAGATGTATTTATCTCTTTCTGGCTTATTTTCCTCTTTTATATTTAACTGGTTTCTACTCGGATCTTTATTATATCCTGTCTTCTGCTTATTTTGGGTTTAACTTGCTCTTTTGTTGTTTCTTAGGCTGGATCTGAGGCCATTTACTTGAGAATTACTATTTGGTTTCCAAGTATTTGAGGATTTTCCAGAGATCTTTCTATATTAATTTCTTTTTTTTCTATATTAATTTCTAATTTAATTCCAGTGTAGTCAGAGAACATACTTTGTATGACTTGAATTGTTTTAAATTTGTTAAGAGTTGTTTTATGGAATAACATAGAATATGATCTATTGGGAAGTAGTTTATGTTTACTTGGAAGTAATGGCCATTTTGCTGTTGTAGGGTAGAGTGTTCTATAAACATCAATTATATCAAGTTGGTTAATAGTATTACTCAAGTCTTCCAGATTCTCTAGCTACTTCTATAAATTATTGGGAGAAGGGTATTGAATACTTGAATTACTATTGTGTGGATTTGTGGATTTGTATTTGGGGATTTGCAGTTGTATCTATTTTGGTGTCATGTATTTTGGAGCTCTATTATGTGCATAAAGAGTCAAGATTCATGTCCTTTTGATGAATTGACCCCTTTATCATTACAAAATAAACCTCTCTAGCCTGGTTATATCCTTTGCTCTTTATTCTGTTTTATTTTTTAAATTTAATTCCAGTGTAGTTAACATACTTTGTGGTTCCATACAAATTTTAGCATTATTGGTTCTACTTCTGTGAAAAATGCTATTGGTACTTTGGTAGTGATTGCATTAAATCTGTAGATTGCAGGGCACCTTTTACATTCTATAATATATGAAAATATGGCTCAGTTGATAAAGCATGTGACTCTGATCTCAGGGTCATGAGTTTAAGCCTCACATTGGTCATAGAACTTACTTTAGAAAAAAAAAAAGGAGGAAGAGGAAGAGGAGGAAAAGAAATCTGTAGATTTCTTTGTGTAGCATGAACATTTTAACAATATTTGTTCTTCCAATCCATGCTCATGGGTATCTTTCCATTTGTTTCTGTCATCGTTAGTTTCTTTCATCAGTGTTTTATAGTTTTCAGAGTACAGGTCCTTCACCTCTTTGGTTAAGTTTATTCCTACATATTTTATAATTTTGGGTACAATTGCAAATGGGATTGCTTTCTTATTTCTCTTTCTGCTACTTCATCATTAGCATATACAAATGCAATGGATTTCTATATATTGGTTTTGTACCTTGTGACCTTACTAAATTCAGATATCAGTTCCAGTAGTTTTTTGGTAGAATCTTTATGGTTTTCTATACATATTATCATGTCATCTGCAGATAGTGAAAGTTTTATTTCTTCCTTACCATTGTGGATGCCTTTTATTCCTTCCTCATGTCTGATTGTTATGGTAAGGACTTCCAGTACCATGTTGAATAAAAGTGGTAAGCGTGAACATCCTTATCTTGTTCCTGACCTTAGGGGAAAAGCTCTGTTTTTCACCATTGTGCATGATGTTAACTGTAGCTTTTTCTTACATGGCCTTTATTATGTTGAGGTATGTTCCTTCTAAACCCACTTTGTTGAGGGTTTTTTATCATGACTGTGTATTATACTTTGTCAAATGCTTTTTCTGAATCTACTGAAATGAGCATATGATTTTTTTTCAAATCTATTCCATCTTTATTAATTTTATTATAATCTTTTGAAAATGCAGATTTCATATCTAATTACAATTATGCTTCTGTTTATTGTTTCATTTATTTTTTATTTTTTATTGTTTCATTTATTTTTTTTAATAATAAATTTGTTTTTTATTGGTGTTCAATTTGCCAACATACAGAATAACACCCAGTGCTCATCCTGTCAAGTGCCCCCCTCAGTGCCCATCACCCATTCATCCCCACCCCCCGCCCTCCTCCCCTTCCACCACCCCTCGTTCGTTTCCCAGAGTTAGGAGTCTTTACGTTCTGTCTCCCTTTCTGATATTTCCCACACATTTCTTCTCCCTTCCCTTCTATTCCCTTTCACTATTATTTATATTCCCCAAATGAATGAGAACATATAATGTTTGTCCTTCTCTGATTGACTCATTTCACTCAGCATAATACCCTCCAGTTCCATCCACGTTGAAGCAAATGGTGGGTATTTGTCATTTCTAATGGCTGAGTAATATTCCATTGTATACATAAACCACATCTTCTTTATCCATTTATCTTTTACTTAGTGTTAGCATGGTATATCTTTTCCATCCATTTATTGATGACCTATTTGTGTCTTTGTATTTAAAATGTGTTTCTTATAAGTGGCATATAGCTGGATCTTGCCTGTTGTATTCAGTCTGACAATCCCTGACTTTTAGTTGGTGTATTTAGACATTTATATTTAATGTAATCATTGCCAAGGTGAAATATAAGTAGACCATCTTGCTATTTTTTTTCCTACTGTTGATTCCTGTTTTCCTTGTGTTCTGCCTTTATTTGGATATTAATCCAAATGAGTACTTTTTATAATCCTCTTTTATCTCTTTTGTGAGTTTTAGCTATAACTCTTTGCTATTTCAGTGATGGGTTTAGAGTTTATTGTTTACATCTTTAACTTATTACAATCTCCCTCTAAATGATATTACAACACCTCACATACAGTAGACCTTACATTAGTATACTTCCATTCCTCCATTTCTGACCTTTGAGCTATTATTAGACATTTCACTTATTTATATATATATTTTATATATATACTTATCATAAGTATAAACATATGTTATAAGCCGCATGCTACATTGTTTTTTGTTTTTTGATTAGTCAGTTATTTTTTATGAGATTTAAATAATAAGGAAAAATCATATAATTCTCCATATAGTTACCATTTCTAGTGCTCTTTATTTCTTTGTGTATATCCATGTTTCCATTTGGCATCATTTCCTTTTACTTGAACGACTTCCTTCAGTGTAGCACAGTTCTACTGTTGATGAATAATTTCAGGTTTTATATATCTGAAAAAGTCATTGCTTCACCTTCATCTCTGAAAAATATACTTTTCTGGATATATAAATTGAGGCTGAGAGTTGTTTGCTTTTTGTTTTCTTTCAGTATTCTAAAGACATTGCTCAGCTGACTTTTTACATGCATTTGTTCTGATGAGAAATCTACTGTCATTTTTATCTTTGCTCCTTTCTATGTAATGTGTCTTTTTTTTTTTTTAACCTATGGCTGCTTTTAAGATTTTCTTCTTTATCTCTACTACTAAATAATTTGATTTTGATATACCTTGGAGTAGTTTCCTTAATGCTTTTGTGTTGAGCTTCTTGGATATGTGAAGTCAAAGCTCTCATCAAATGTGGAAACATTTTACCATTGTTCCTTCAAATTTTTTTTACCCCACCTCAGGAATACCAATTACACATACATTATGCTGATTGATTTTGTCTTACACCTTATTGATATTTTCTTAATATATTTTTATTGTCTTTTCTCTCTGTGTTTAATTTTGAATCATTTCAATTGCTGTCTTTGAGTTCACTTGCTTTATCTTCCACAATATTTAATTCATCATTCCCATTTACTATGTTTTTTTTTCATAGACATTGTATTTTTCATACCTAGAAAATGCTTATGGTTATTTTTATAGTTCAGATATGTCTACTTAATTTTTTGGATATATGAGATAGAGTTACAATAATTGTTTTAATGTCCTTGTCTACTAATTCTTACACCTGTATTAGGTCTGGAGCAGTTTGATTACTTGATTTTTCATCTCATTGTTGGTTGTATTTTTCTTGCTATTTTGCTTGCCAGGTCATTTTTTATTGGGTGTCAAAAATTGTGAATTTTACGATACTGGGTCCTGTTTTATTTTTGTTTTTGTTTTTCTTAATATTTGCTGAGAGGGAATTTTAAGTTAGGAACAATTTAATTTTTTTCTTCTCTTTTAATTTTTGTTAGGCTAGATTAGAGCCATCTTTAGTCTAGTGCAACTTATTCTCTACTATTGAGGCATGATTCTTTAATACTCTACTCAATACCTCTATATATTTTGAAATTTTATAGTCATGCTGTTTAGAATAGGCAATTTCCTGTTCTCTAGGAATGTTGGGTGTGGTACCCTCTATTCCTTTCAAAGAGCTCTCTCTCCAGCCTTGAATAGTTTCTTCACATTGTTCTGCAGTCAGTTATCTGCTGAATACTTTAAAGGGGTCCTCTAAAGATCTTCTAAGTTTTCTTTCAGCATTTCTTTCCTCTCCAGCACTCTTCTCTGTGAATTCTTGCTGCCTTCATCTTCCCAGACTCTTAGCTCCACCTTCTTAACCCAGTAAATCAAGTAAGTTCCACCTGTGTTCCTCCTCCCTGCAATACACCCTGGAAATTCTTTCAAGGCAATAATCTGGGACAATTGTAAGTTTTAAGTATCTCAGGGATCACTGTGCTTCACTGCCTGATAATGTTGAGTCTTTTGAACACCAGTTCTCCATATATTTTTCTAATTGTTTTCTTGGTTTCAGATGGGAGGATAAATCTTATTCCTGATAGTCCAGTTGAGTTGAAAACAGAAGTCTCTCTCTCACCCTCACTCAAATAAATAAATTTTAAAATCCTTAAAGAATAAAAGATAAAACTAATGTGAGTCATTTGCAATTAAAATTATACACACACATATATAATTTAATATATATTTAATATTTAAGGTATTTATATTCAGTTGTCTCAAGTAAAAAGAAAAAAGGTAGTAAAAACAATTCAAACTATCATGCCTATATTTATTCACTACAGCATCAGTCATTTTTACCTTGATCTTTTTACAGTCTCTTAAATCTCAAAAACATGGTAGGATTGGGCTCTAGGAAAAAAATAGAATCTAAGGGTTGAGAAAGACCTTGAAAGTCCTGTATCATATGTAGATATAGAATGATGACTTATTTGTAAAGAACAAATATCATTTATATAAACCATTTCCCCATTCAGAAATCTCCAATTAGTTGTATTCCCTACAGAAGAAACACTGTTTAGATTGCTTTATATGAACTAACCCCAAATTCTATTCCTAGTCCCATGACCTTCTATTCTTCATACACCTCTGCTAAATGTGAATTTAAATATTTTTTAGAAACCCATGTTCTTTTAGGCCCAACTGTCTGTTCTTGCTGTGTAGCCTCTGTCATAATTGCCCCACCTTTTTCCCACTTGGCAAACTGCTGTCCATTCATTAAGACACAACTCAAAAGTCATCTGTTTGGCAATCTCTCTATTCAACTAGACAGTTAATTACTTCTGTGCTCCTGTAGTATTTTTATGTAACTTCTGTTATACATTTATTACTTTATGTTGTAATTCTTTTTTGCTCCTCTTATTAGCTCTGCAAGGGCTTTGGAATTACCCTCAGTAAATACTCAAGGGTCTGCAGCTTGAAGATACTTGACTAATGATTTAAGATCAGTTATTTATGGGGTTCCTGGGTGGCTCAGTCAATTAGATGTCTGACTCTTTATTTCAGCTTATGTCTTGATCTCAGAGTCTTGAGATTGAGCCCTAAGACTCAATAAGGCTCCACACACAGTGTGGAGATTCTCTCACTCTCTACCTCTTAAGATTCACTCCCTCCCCACCCCTCCCACCAACACACATGTGCTCTCTCTTTCCTCCTTAAAAAAAAAAAATCAGTTATTTCCTAAGAACTTCCCATGTGCAAGATATGGTACCAAGAACATTAATCTGCACAGTGACCCTAAAATATAGGTAGCATAAGTTTCCCCATTTAACAAATGAGGAAACTAAGAATCAGGGAGGTTAAGTATCTAGTCTGAGATCACAGATCCAGAAATTGGCAAAAAAAAAAAAAAAAAAAAAATTCAAACCTAGGATTCCAGAGAACATAAATAATGGAGAAATTATTGAAAATTATGTTTTCCTTTGTAAACACAATACACTATTTACACATGAGATTGTTTACTATTTGTACTTAATTAGCATGTAATAACTCCTGTAACATGAGTCTTCTTAGTCTATTGTTCATAAAATTTCATTAGCTATTCATGCAATGTGATGATCTGCTTTCAACCTCAAAAAATCAAGGGAAATTTGGTGCTAGTCATATCTCATTATCTCATATTTTTAGAAAAGAAGCATGAAATAGGTAGGGCTGCTGGAGATAGAAACAACTCTCTGTATTATCTACTCTGTGTGACAGAAGAGGTAGGTTAAATATAATATGCATTTACATGCTTTGAATAATAATTAGTCCAATTATTACAATGTTATTGAGGTCATAACAGGGAGAGACCCTACCTTGGATAGATGTTAAAGTATCCTTTTTTTTCTCTTTTTTTATCTGTTTTAAGGATTCTTAATATCTATGCTTGAAACAAACTAGCTAAGGTACATCTACATGGAAACCTTTTTACTTTTATCAGTGGTCAGGACCAGTAGGTCAGGACCTACATAGTCTGTAGAGCATAGTGTTATAACATAGTTATAACACAAGATATGGGGATCCCTGGGTGGCGCAGCGGTTTGGCACCTGCCTTTGGCCCAGGGCGTGATCCTGGAGACCCGGGATCGAATCCCACGTCGGGCTCCCGGTGCATGGAGCCTGCTTCTCCCTCTGCCTGTGTCTCTGCCTCTCTCTCTCTCTCTCTCTGTGACTATCATAAATAAATAAAAATTTTAAAAAAAGACAAGATATGAACTTTTTCCATATAATATTTTATCATTAATCTGTTTCCACATTATTATTTAATCTTAATAATGTGTTCTGAGAAGTTTTCTTCTAAGCTTGGAATTGAATCTGACATACTCATCTGCTTTATCAAGTACATCTGCATGGAGCAACACTTTTCAGAACCTAGAGAATGCCATACCAGATTCTAGTACAAGTCCTTCCAGTGACTGAATTCCAATTTCCTTTTCTGTATTAGATAAAAATGAAAATAAGAACTATAAAGGTAAATAGCAGTAATAGAGCAGTATTTTTAATACTAATAATATTAGCTATCAGTTCTTGAGCACCAAAAATTTTTGCTGTGCCTATAGTATGCCAAAAGTATGTTATTATGCTAGGCACTTATAGAAAATACATTATTTCAAGAATAGTCATGACAGTCTTGTAGAGAAGCAATAAAGTTGAAAGACTGAGATTAGCAGATATCAAAGCTTATTTTAACTTAGTAGTTAAGACATGGTAGCATTGATGCTACTGAATAGTAGAACATTATACAGAATACAAAAACAGACACAAAGTAATGGTCACCTGATTTAATGACAAAGACGACTCTGCAGTACATAAAGTAAAGATGGCCTTTTCAAAAATGCTGCTGGAACAATTGTATAACTATATGGGAAAATGTACATTGACTCCTACTTTACATCACATACAAAAGTCAATTCTGGATAAATTACAGATCTAAATAAGAAAGACAAAATGGTAAACATTATAAGATAAAAAAATAGGAAAACATCTATGTGACATTAAAGATTTATGTAAAGATTTCCTAAAATAGAACACAAAAAAACATAAATTATACAAAAAGTTGAGAAATTGCACTTCACTAATTTTTTAAAAGATTTTATTTATTTATTCATGAGAGACAGAGAGAGAGAGGCAGAGATATAGGTAGAGGGAGAAGCAGGCTCCATGCAGGGAGCCCGATGTGGGACGCAGTCCCGTGATTCCGGGATTATGCCTTGAGCCAAAGGCAGATGCTCAATCGATAAGCCACCCAGGCGTCCCAAAATTTTTTAATTCTGTTCCTAAAGATATCATAAAGAGTGAAAAACAACCACTTGATGGGGCGGGGGGGAAATCGCTGTAATACATCTTAGGTGACTAAGTCCTCGTATATAGAATATCTAAACAAGTCCTGAAAACTGATAAGAATAAAACAGTTCCAACAGAAAACCAAGCAAAACCTGATAATTCACAACAGAGAATATCCATATTGTCACCAACCATATGAAAATTGTTCAACTTAATGAGTCACCAGAGAAATACAAATAAAGCCACAATATGATAGTACCCATCTACCAAAGAAAGTACCAAGTATTAGTGAGAATATAGGGTAGTCATAACTCTCCTGTACTTTGGGGGGTTTATAAATTGGAGCAATCACTTTAAAAAGCTATTTGAAGGAATCTAAAGCATATGACTCAGCAGTTCTTCTCCTCCTCTATGTAACTAGTAGAATTCTGTACATATGTTGATCAAATAAACATGTATAGGAATCTATTCATAATAGAAAAAAAACCCTGAAAGTATCCAAATGCCAATCAGCAATAGTATGGATAAATAAACTGTGGTATATACAATGGAATTTTATTCAGTAATAAGAACAAATGATCTACAACTATATACAACAAAATGGATGAATATCAGAAAACATAATGTTGAACAAAGATTCACAGACATAGAAGGGTATATACTGCATGGTTCCACTTATGTAAAATACAACAGAAAATCAAAACTAATCCCTGCTGTTTAAAGTCAGGATAGTGATTACTGTTGGTGTAGATGAACAGTAACAATGATTGAAGAAGGTCTCAGGGTGCTAGTACGACCTTTTTAAAATCTGGATACTATGCATTGGATATATTTGGCTTGTGAAATGCATTGATATATACATTTATGTGTATTTTTTCATATGTCTAAGATACTTGTGAAAAAGTTAAAGACATGTATTATTACCTTGAATTCATACCCAACCAGTTAAGTAATATCCTCATTTTAGAGATGAAGAAAAGTTATTGGATTACTTTTTAGTTACTAATAGCTACGCAGCTATTACATAGCTCAGATTAAATGATCTTTAGTTTCCTGTCAAGTTCAAGATACTATAATTTTATAAATCCACTAAATTATAATCTAATTAACTTTCTGACTTTCTTTTTATCCTAATTTTTATTGGCTTCCCTAATCTATTAATGTCCAAATTTCTATATTAACAGATAAGTTCCCTTGATATTTAAAATAATACTACAGGGACACCTGGGTGGCTCCACTGGTTGAACATCCAACTCTTGATTTTGGCTCAGGTCATGATCTCAGGTTGTGAGATAAAGCTCTGTGTTAGGCTCTGTGCTCCATGGGGAGTGTGCTTGAGATTCTTTCTCTCCCTCTTCCTCTGCTCCTCCCCCTCATTTGCAAGTGCACACTCTCTCTCAAATAAATCTTAAAAATAGTAAAATAATACTACAGTAAGCTTTATCGAATATTGCAGTTTATTTCTATTAATTTCATATTTATTTTCTATACTTACTGTTTTGTAGGCAAGCAAAGGTCGGACTACAATTGTCATAGCACATCGTCTTTCCACTATCCGAAGTGCAGATCTGATTGTGACCATAAAAGATGGGATGGTGGTGGAAAAAGGAACACATGCTGAACTAATGGCAAAGCAAGGTCTATATTATTCGCTTGCAATGACACAGGTATGTTAATGTAACATAATGCTGTGTTAGCAGGTTTTTTTTTTTAACTTTTCAGAGATCATACCACAGAAGTCCTGAATGGTAAGGAGCTTGGTGTGCAACAAACAGAAAGGAGGCCAGCCTTCCTTCCATGAGTAAAGATGATTGTTGGTAGAATAATAAAAAATAGTTGTATTTTTTAAAAATAGTTGTATTTTTATATACAAATCCAAATCATGAAATTTCTTAGAAGCCATGCAGAGGGTTTGTTTTTTTTTTCACACTGATTTACTTTACTTTACTATGTAAATCACCTAACACAGTGCCTGACAGTGGGCACTCAATATATGCCTGCTTAATAAATGCCTGAAGAGATGTGCACACAAATGTATGTGTATAAATGATATCATCTCAGGTAGACCAGAAAGCTTATGGTAGCCAATCAATAGGAGACATGATAATGCTGGAAGCACTCTGGCAAATTCCTTGATTTTAGGGTCCATATTTCTGCATGCCCTGTGATCTCACATAGTTTTTTTCATTAGGACACATTAATATAAATGATAGGAATTAGGCTGTAGCTAACTTTGTCCTTTGTCCTTCTGGCCCGGCCTTATTCTCTTGACCTGAAAGGTAGCCTTCTGTCCATGGAATCATTTACAGACAACAAATCTCACCTCTTTGCAGCTTATTTCACTTCTTCAAACGTTCTGATTATATTTTTTATGTCAATATTATTATTTCAAATATAAAGGATTTATACAACTCAACACCAAAAAAGCTAATCCAATTAAAAATGGATAGAAGACATGAATAGGCATTTCTCCAAAGAAGATATTCAGATGTTCAGTGTGAAAAGATGCTCAACATCACTCATCATCAGGGAAATTCAAATCAAAACTACAATGAAATATCACCTCACACCCATCAGAATGACTAAAATAAGAAATCCAAGAAACAAGTGTTGGTGAAAATGTGAACAAAAAGGAACCCTCATACACTATTGGTGGGAATGCAAACTGTTGAAGTCACTGTAGAAAACAGTATGAAGGGTCCTCAAAAAGTTAAAAATAGAACTATCCTATTATCCAGTAATTACACTACTTGGTATTTACCCAAAAAATACAGAAATACTAATTCAAAGGGAAACATGCACCCCTACTTTATTACAGTCTTTATTTATAATAGCTAAATTATGGAAGCAACCCAAGTGTTCATCAATTGATAAATGGATAAAGAAGATGTGGTGTGTATATACAATAGAAAATTACTCAGCCATAAAAAAACAGTGAAATCTTGAAATTTGCAACAACATGGATGGAGCTACAGAGTATAATACTCAGTGAAATAGGTCAGTGAGAGAAAGACAAATACCATTTCACTCGTATGTGGAATTTAAGAAACAAACAAAAATAATAAGCAAGAGGGAAAAAAAGAAAGAGACTCTTTAACTATAGAGAACAAACTGAGTTACCAAAGGGGAGGTAGATGAGAGGGACTGTAGATTAAATAGGTGATGCAGATTAAAGAGTATATTTATCATGACCAGCACTGAGCAATGTATAGAATTGTTAAATCTATACATCTATCACTATATCACTATATTGTACATGTGAAATTAATATAACACTGTATGTTAACTATGCTGGAATTAAAATTTAAAACTTAATAAATAATATTATTTCACAAATTAGTAAATTTAGAAAGTTATGATCCTCCATCTCTTCATCAAACTTAAAACTTCAAAAACGCTAGCTTTCTTTATAGCTTTATCCTTCTATAAAGCAGTGATAATTTTTAAAAAGTTTGAAAATATAATCTTATATTGACTCAAAAACTTCGAATTCAGTTTATTTCACATTAGGCCATATTTTCCTTTAAAAATAAAAGTTAGGGCAGCCCGGGTGGCTCCGCGGTTTAGCGCTGCCTTAAGCCCAGGGCCTGATCCTGGAGACCCAGGATCGAGTCCCACATCGGGCTTCCTGCATGGAGCCTGCTTCTCCCTATGCCTGCGACTCTGTCTCTCTCTGTCTCTGTCTCTGTCTCTCTCTCTCTCTCTCTCTGTCTCTCATGAATAAATAAAGTCTTTAAAAAAATAAAAGTAAAAGTTAGAGAGATGTCTGGGTGGCTCAGCCGTTGAGCATGTGCCTTTGGCACTGGGTGTGATGCATGGTCCCAGGACCAAGTCCCACATCGGGCTGCCTGCATGGAGCCTGCTTCTCCCTCTGCCTACATCTCTGCCTCTCTCTCTGTGTCTCTCAGGAATAAATAAATAAAATCATAAATAAATAAATAAATAAATAAATAAATAAATAAATAAATAAATTAGCTTTTATATGCTAGTTAAATTTGCATCATTTTCATTCCAGAGTAGACTTAATAATTTCTAAAATTATTAAGTTCCATATTTTCAAACTTATTTAAAATAAATATAGGGCAGCCCTGGTGGCTCAGCGGTTTAAGCGCCGCCTTCAACCCAGGGCCTGATCCTGGAGACTCAGGATAGAGTCCCACGTCCGGCTTCCTGCATGGAGCCTGCTTCTCCCTCTGCCTGTGTCTCTGCCTCTCTCTCTCTCTCTCTTTCTCTCTCTCTGTGTGTGTCTCTCATGCACAAATAAAAGTCTTTTAAAATAAATAAATAAATAAATAGCTATGGTTAAATGAACCCTATTTTGAGATGTTTTTTTAAACTACTACACTGAGATCTTTCTTTGAAGTAATATGTCCTTATTTTTCATTAAAATTAAACAAAAACTCTATTATTAGGTCTTAAAGAGTTTCACAATGTTAGGAAAATTAAAGTGGAATATTTGTGGTATAAATATATAAATATTTAAAACACCTTATTCAAAATGGATTGGTAGTCTCCCAAAATAATGTTCATCCTGATAAAACAATACCATTAATATTAAATGATCAACTACAGTATTCTGGGTACTACATAGTAAATATAACATCCTTGATATCTACATACGCAGTAATTCATTGCTGAAACTCTAGAAGTGTTTATTTGCCACTATACCTATAGCGTCCAAATGAATCAGTTTATTAGACTCCATGATGATCATAAGTACTACAAAGTTAATGTTGATAATAGAATCATTTCCAAGAAGCAGCATAGCAGTGATTAGGGGTTATGGGCTCTGGAGACACTATTAATTTGAAATCCTGACTCTGCCACTTACTAGTTTTAGGATCTTAGGTGAGTTATTTAAATTTTCTGTGCCTCAGTTTTCTAATCTTTAACATGGGGAAAATAAGAATAATTTACTTATGAATTACTGTGAGATTAAATGAATCATTCATGTAAAGTGCTTAGAATCATTGTTGGTGTACTAAATTTTATTATATTACTAATACTAGCATTATCCAATCAAACTTTTTAGAAAAATTCAAACCAGAAAGATTAATGCTATAATTATTTATCTTGAACATACATGATTATTTTCAGACATATTCCTTTAGTGATTCTTCATATGAAAATGAAGTAAAAACAAGAGAGATACATACCAAAACTTCCTGTGATCATTATTTTGTTTAGCAGCCTTCTCAGGAAAAGAACTTGTCTCTGACCTGTTAAAGAACATTCTTAGAAAAATTTATTTTGAGAAGAGGTTGAAATTTTATTTTAAACTTGCCACAAAAAAAAAAACAAAAAAAACAAAAAACAAGAAACAAACAAAAAACTTGACACAAAGTAAATGGCTCCTGAAAAAAAGCCAAATAAAAGATTTCTTTCTTCATAGAGAAATTTCTAGAAAAAAAGAGAAAGTGATAGCATAGAAGAATGTCTGATTAGGGATACTACAAGGCTGGCTAAAGTTTATTGTACTTTGAGATGCCTGATTAACAGTTATTAAGTTTGTCAAATAATCACAGTCATGGAAAGCCTTCCATGTGCATATTCTCCTTTGCACCTAAATCCACCTAAGGCTTTCTACCTCTGTTCCCAACCCTGGTCTGGGACACCATCATCCAAACTGGGCTACTCATTTCTGTCTTGTCTCCTCCCCATGTCTTCATGGGGAAGTCACAGATTTACTCACACCACATTCAAATAAGCAGAGAATATGTAGTTCTTTTATTTCACTAAATTTGGTCTCATTTCTCTGAGTAGCAAGAAAAGCAAAAACTAAATTTACAGCAGTCTGGTTTAGAATGTCATCCTATCCTAGGATTTAAACAGTCTTTTTAAAGTTAACTTGATGTCTCTGGGATTTCTTGTCCTGTGGGAGCTGGTCCAATTGATTTTGCTTTCTGAACAGTTTGGAATGGGCAGCAATTGCAGACCTGGAAAATGTTCTTGTCTCCTAAGATCTTTCTCAGGCCCAAGGCCAGCATCACATTTAAGTGCTTAGCTATGTTATTAGGCTTATAAGCTCCAAAAAAGACTAGATAGAAAGGAGTCAGAAAGAGTATCTTTGTGTCATCTCCCTCACAAAGCTCTTTTTACTAAAATCTGTCCCTACTAATGGAATAATTCTTTTGAACTAAGGCATTGTTTTCTCCAGTTAATTATACAGGTCTTTGGAAAAAAAGACACAATAAGCTATCGTCACCCACCAACATTTTAGTATAAGTTGGAATTACCAGCTCCCTATTAAGCCTGAAAACTTCAACAAAAGCTGCATAGGAGGGAAACCTGGGTGGCTCAGCAGTTGAGTGTCTGCCTTTGGCTCAGGGTGTGATCCTGGAGTCCTGGGATTGAGTCCCACAATGGGCTCCCTGCATGGAGCCTACTTCTTCTTTTGCCTATGTCTCTGCCTCTCTCATGAATAAATAAATAAAAATCATTAAAAAAAAAAGCTGCACAGGAATGTATCACTTTCAGTATCAGAGGCAATACAACTTTAGAGGAATGCTTACTAAAAGTCTTGAATTTTGAAAACATTATTCTAATGGTAACATGTATATTCTTCATTTAAGGATATTAAAAAAGCTGATGAACAGATAGAATCAATGGCATATTCTATTGAAAAAAATATCAACTCAGTTCCTCTGTGCTCTATGAATAGCATCAAGTCAGACCTTCCTGACAAGTCTGAGGAATCCATTCAATATAAAGAGGTAATGGTTTAGCTATCAACAAGTTTTATCTACATGTTCTCCAATTATCTTTTATCTAACTCTTGTAATATTTAGAGTTTACAATAACATATTACTGTAGTGCTAATTGTACAAAACATGTCTTACCCAAACTTCACTATAATATCACTGTGATGCTCTAAGAAAGAGGCCCTCAGGGGTGCTTGGGTGGCTCAGTGGTTAAGTGTCTGCCTTTGGCTCAGGTCATGATCCAGGGTCCTGGGATCGAGTTCCACATGAGGTCCCTTGTGGGGAACCTGCTTCTCTCTCTGCCTATGTCTCTGCCTCTCTCTCTGTGTCTCTCATTAATAAATAAATAAAATCTTAAAAGAGAGAGAGAGAGAGATGCCCTCAAAAAAGACAGTATTTATGTCATAGGTCATTTGGGGGGCAAGAAATCTCTTAAGAATGGGCTTTGTTCTTCTTTTTCTAGTTCCTTTAGGCATAAGAGTAATTGGCTAGTGAAAACTAAGAGAACTCTAAAGAATGCAGAAGTAGCGGATAGAATTAGCAACCACTACTGAAGTTGAAGTAGAGACCCAAGGAAGAGCCCTCATTCTTCTCCCCCAACCAAGGCTGAGATTCATGCCTCACTTCAAAGAGTGCAGCTTTAGTTCATTGGATGGCAGAGAAGTTGCTAAGTTACCTCACTTGGTAGAGTTTGCCGGAAATCTGTCCTATTGCATGCCAGAGCCTATTGGTACCAGGAGAAGCTCCGGTGCACTGTTGGAACCAGGAGCTGGGGAGGTTGCCCTCCTCAGGAGGTAAGTACAGTTCCATGTGTAGGAGGATGAGGGCATTAGTGACCTGGCTGAAACACAGGCCAGTGCTCTCTGAGTCCCACAGTTACACCTCTCCTGGCTAAGCAAAGAGCTGGAGAAAGCACTTGGTGGCCAAACATAGGATAAAACTGTACTCAGCAGGTACCTAATTCTTAATAAAACTGTGCAAGCAAAGCAGTAGAGGAAAAAAGCTTATCCTGGAGGAGCCTACCCAGTAAGCCAGTAGAAAGAGCAGGAAGAAAAATTCCCTCCTCCTGCAATGTTTTTCCAGTACCCTCAACAGACAGGGCTTGGCATCTTACTAGCTGGTAAATGGAAAATATTTATAAGGTAAAAGAGTGAATTTGGACCCAAGAGGTAATAAATCAGAAATCAGGACAAAGATGGTATTATTTTAAATAGGAGGAATAGTTAATATAAGGAGTTGGGGGCACAGTGAATAAGAAGAGAGGATGGTGAGAGAGTTGTGTGAGATACTCAGGAGCCAGATCATGTAGAACCTTGTAGATCATAGTAACAGTTTTAGATTCTTTACTTACTCTAACAAAAAGTCACCAGGGGTTTTTAACCAGTAGTCCATGATCCACAAGAAAAATCTGGATAGAATTCAGAGACAATGATCCTGAATGAAAAAAAAAAATCATAACTTTTTTCCACCTGTCATTGATAAAAAATTAATTTAATTATGAATATAAACAACAAACTACAATAGTATTACCAATGCCAATGGTGTCACCAATGAAAATCACAGAATTGTTTTTTAAAAGATTTACTTATTTATTTGAGAAAGAGAGAGAGCACGTGAGCATGGCAGGGGGTAGAACAGAGAAAGAAGAAGAAAGAGAATCTCAAGCAGACTTTACTGAGTTCAGAGCCAATGCTGGGCTGAGTCTCATGACCCTGAAATCATGACCTAAGCCAGTATCAAGAATCAGATGCTTAACCAACTGAGCCACCCAGGCACCCCTGAAAATCACAGAAATTTTGATACCACATTACAGTTATTATAAATATGTTAGAATATCTTTACACTCATCACTATTATATCTTGTTATTTAATGTGCTAATAATGAAGCACAACCATAACTGTATCATAACTTCAAATTTTTTAAATATTTTGAATACTATATTTCAGTTAATTGGTTTTCTTTGAGACCTATGCGTTATTTAGCACATTGTTATAAATTCTGGCAAGGAGTCCCCAGACTTCACCAGTCTGACACAGGGATCCATGGCACAAAGCAGGTTAAGAACTGCTGCATTAAAAGGGTCTTATTCCGAAGAGTGATGAAGTGATTTATTTGAGTTGGCTGCTGTGTGGAGAATGGTGTTTGGGAACCAGAGTGAGATCCGGGAGAAGAGGGCATGGGAGAGATGATGGTGGTTAATGGACCTGTTGGATTTGATTAAAGCTATCTAATGAGAGATAAATTGCAGGTGGAGAAGCAACTAGGACAGGAAATGGAAAAGCAGGATACCGCAAAATTCCGCAAAATTTAAATTCCGGTAGAAAAGCAGTAGCCAACAAAGGAGCCTAAAGAATGGCTGGAAAATAATAGGAAAGCCAAGGGAGTATGGTATCATAGAAACTAACACAGAAAAGTGTTACAGCTATAGGAAACAAACTGAGGGTTGCTGGGGGAGGGGTGCTGGGGTAAATGCATGATGGGCATTAAGGAGGGCACATGACATAATGAGCACTGGGTGTTATATGCAACTGATGGGTCACTGAACTCTAACTCTGAAAGTAATAATATACTATATGTTAATTAATTTAATTTAAATAAAATAACATTTTTTAAAATAAATTTAATTTCCCCTTGTTTCCTAAAAAATAAAAATAAAAAAGTGTTACAAAAGAGGAAGAGATCATTTGTGTTGATTGCTGTGAAATCCAGATGAAATTAGATTTCTGCTTCCAGCCAAGGTAGGTTAACAGGAACTGGATTTACCTTTCTGCTTGAAACACCTAAGAAATGGAAGAAAACATGTAAGACAGTTTTCTAACATTGGACATCAGGCAGAACAAGATCATGATCCTTGAGGAAAGGGAAACAAATGAGGTGAATCTTATCATTGGTCCAGATTACTGCCCGGGTTGTTTCCAAGCCTTGGAACTAGCAGGGGATATCCATGCAGAACCCAGGCAGCCATATTAAGGAACATCCTCATTGTAAAGAATGAAAAAGAGAATTTAGAGAGCTCCTCAGAGTTCCAGAGATCTCCACAGGTTCTGCATTGAGTTTTCATCCAAGTAATGATCAGAGCATTTATTGAGAAAACTGCCAAAGACAGAGGAAAGATCTACCAGAAAGGATGAAAGGAACAATCTTTTCACAAAGGCTCACAAAGGGCCAGGAGTAGTTCTTATTATTTTTTAAGTTTTTATTTTAATTCCAGTTAGTTAACATACAATGTTATATTAGTTTCAGGTGTACAGTATAGTGATTCAACACTTCCATACATCAGCCAGTGCTCATCATGACAAGGGCACTCCATAATCCCTATCACCTATTTAACCCATCCCTCCCCTCTGATAACCACCAGTTTAAGAGTAGTTCTTATTAAACCAGCTGGAATGAGCAGTTTCTAAATTCATGGGTCATTGAGTTAGAGATTAAGGTAGATATTACCCTGGGAGGGGTGGGGGAAGGTTGGAAATAGCCCCATGCTAAATGCAGCTCTGAGCCCAACTAACAACACCTAAAAGCAAACCTCAAAAGGATCAAACTGTTTCCAAGTAACCTAAATGTGTCCTGGTATAAAGCTCAATAATATATATAAGAATTCAAAAATACTGGGGCACCTGGCTCAATAAATGTTGATAAAGCATACAACTCTTGATTTCAGGATTACAATTTGAGCCCCATATTGGGTATAGGGATTACTTAAAAAATAAAATCTTTGGGATACCTAGATGGTTCAGGTGGCTAAGCATCTAACTTGGTTTAGGTCATGATCTCAAGGCCCTGAGATAGAGCCCTACATCAGGCTCCCAAGTTCAGCAGGGAGTCTTCTTGCCCTCTGCCTCTCCCCCTGTTCCTCCACGCTCTCTCACTCTCTCTCAAGTAAATAAAATCTAAAAAAAAAAAAAAAAATCTTTTTAAAATTTTTAAAAAAATGGGCAGCCTGGGTGGCTCAGCAGTTTAGCGCAGCCTTTAGCCCAGGGCGTGATCCTGGAGACCCGGGATCGAGTCCCACAAGTCCCACACCAGGCTCCCTGCATGGAGCCTGCTTCTCCCTCTGCCTATGTCTCTGCCTCTCTCTGTCTCTGTGTCTCTCATGAATAAATAAAATCTTGAAAATTCTTAGATAAATAAATAAAATTTTTCAAAAAAAAAACAAACCCAGTGAGTAAAATTTAGTGTCTGGCATCCAATCAAAAATCACCAGTAAAGAAGCAAGAAGAGTTCCCAAAAATGAAGAGAAACTAAATCAATAGAAACAGACCCAGAAATGACACACTTGGTAGAATTAGTAGGAACAATAAACAGTTGTGGGTTTTTTCTTTCTGTTTTAAAGATTTAATTTACTTATTCATGAGAGACACACAGAGAAGCAGGGACATAGGCAGAGGGAAAAGCAGGCTCTCCGTAGAGACTGATGCGGGACTCAATCCCAGGATCCCTGGATCACAACCAGAGCCAAAGGCAGATGCTCAACCACTGAGCCACCCAGGTGCCCCCAATAAGAAGTTATTATAACTATTTTTCACATGTCCCCAAAAGAAAGGCAAAAACTTTTGAATAAACAATGAAAAATGTTTTGATGAAAACTAAAAACTCACAGGTTCAAAAAGCTTAATAAATTCCAAATACAAGAAACCTAAGTTACACTACGCAAAGGCACATCATAATAAAATTGCTTAAAACCTAAAATAAGGAGAAAATTTTAAAACAGCCAGAGAAAATCAGCATATGATGTATAGGGGGGAAAAAATAAAATCACAAACTTCTCATTAGAAACAAGGCAAACTAGAAGACAATAGAATAATATCTTTTTTTTTTTAGAATAATATCTTAAAAGGGAAAAAAGCTCAAATTAAAATGCTACATGCAGAAAAATATTTCTCAAAATTGAAGGCAAAGTACAGAAGTTTTCAGAGGAAAAAAAAGTCTAAAATAATTTCTCACCAGCAGACCTACACTCCTAGAAATGTTAAAAGAAAGCCTTCAGTCAGAAGGAAGATGATACCATATGGAAATCTGAATCTACACAAAGGAATGAGAAATATCAAAAATAGTAAATAAATGTGTTAATATAATAATGATTAATAATTCTTTTAATTAGGCTCCATGCCCAACATGGGGATTGAACTCATGACCCTAAGATCAAGTCTCATGTTCTACTGACTGAGACATCCAAGCACCCTAATAATGCTTTTTTAAGTATGTTTTTAAAATAATTTACTTTTCTAAGAAAAAAATAACATTATACTATCAGGCTTATAACAGAATAAAGTATAAGCAAAAATTTATAAAAACAATAGCCAAAAGACTGCAGGGAGAAATGGAAATATTCTATTTTTAAGGTTCCTAAATGGTATACGATATTACTTGAAGATAGACTGTGATGTTGATAGTAGTCAATGTCAATTTCAGAGAAAAAAATACCAGAAATAAAAAGGCTATTTTCATAATTGTAAAAGGATCAATTTATCAAGAACTGAAAAGAGAAATAAAAATTTACCATTTTAGGGCAGCCCGGGGGGCTTAGTGGTTTAGCACCGCCTTCGGCCTGGGGTGTTTTCCTGGAGACCCAGGATTGAGTCCCATGTTAGGCTCCCTGCATGGGGCCTACTTCTCCCTCTGCCTGTGTCTCTGCCTCTCTCTCTCTCTCTCTCTGTGTCTCTCATGAGTAAATAAATAAAATATTTTTTAAAAAGTTACCATTTTAGTCAGAGATTTCAATACTTCTCTTAAATATTGATAAAGCAAATGGACAAAAATTCACAGGGATAGAGATGACTTTAATAGCACTCTCAACCAGCTTAACCTAATAGACATTTACAGAAGACTCCACATATCAGCAGAAGAATACACATTCTTCTCAAATGCATCTGAAACATTTATCAAAATAGACCATATTGTAAGCATACTACAGGTCTCAATATATTTTTTAAAATTCAAATAATGAAAATTATATTACCTAACCAAGGTAGAATTACATCAGAAATTAAAAACAGAGGGGCACCTGGCTTGGTCAGTTAGTAGAGCATGCAACTCTTGATTTCAGAGTTGTAGTTTCAAGCCCCATGTTAGGTGTAGAGATTACTTAAAAATAAAATCGTAAAAAAACAAAAAAAAAAAAAAAAAGAAAGAAAAGAAAAGAAATCAAGACAGAAAGTGGCCTGAAAATCTTGAAACATTTCCAAATAATGCATGTATCAAAGAAGAAATCAAAAGAGAAATTCAAAAGTATTTTGAACTGAATGAAAATAAAACCAAATATAATCAAAATGTACCCTACAATCCAGCCATTACACTACTAAGTATTTACCCAAAGAATACAAAAATACTAATTCAAAGGAATACATGCACCCAGATGTTTCTAGAAGCATTATCTACAATAGCCACATTATGGAAACAGCTGAAGTGTTCATCTACTGATGAATGGATAAAGATGCAGTATATATACAACAGAATATTACTCAGCCATAAAAAAATAATAAAATCTTGCTATTTGCAATGATATGGATGGAGCTAGAGAATATTATGCTAAGCAAAATAAGTCAGTCAGAGAAAGACAAATAACATATGATTTCACTCATATGTGGAATTTAAGAAACAAAACAAACAGGCAAAGGGAAAAAGAGAGAAAGAGAGAGAGAGGGGCAAACCAAGAAACAGACTCTTAACTATAGAGAACAAACTGATGGTTACCAGGGAAGAGGTGAATGAGGGGGTGGATTAAATAGGTGATGGGAATTAAGGATTGCACTTGTGATGAGCGATGTATGGAAGTGTTGAAACACTATATTGTACACCTGAAACTAACAATTACACTACATGTTAACCAACTGGACTTTAAATTAAAACTTAAAAAAAATAACTCAAGTTTTTAAAAAATATGAAATTTAAGAAAAAAAACACAAATTACCAACATCAAGACTGAGAGCGGTGACATCACAACAGGTTCTACAGATATTAAAATTCTTTTAATAAGATAATCTTATGAAAACATTTATGCAAATAAATTCTACAACTTAGATGAAATGGACAAATTCTTTGAAAGGCATGAACTACCAAAGCCCACTCAAAAGTAAATTAATTTTAAAAAGAATAAATTAATAGCTTAAAAAATCTTATATCTATTAAAAGGAAATTGAATTTTTAGTGAAAACTTTTTCCTTAAAGAAAACCTCAACCCCAGTTGGCTTAACTGGTGAATTCTACCAATCAAAAAATTGAAGAGGAAAGAGCTCCTATTCTATGAGACCAACATTATTCTGGTATCAAAATTATTAAAGATATTACAAGAAAATAAAATTATAGATAAATACCCCTCATGAACATAGATGGAAAAATTCTTAACAAAATTTTAGTAAATCTAAAAGCAATGTATAAAAAGAATAATATATCATCACCAAGTAGGACTTATCTAAGAAACACAAGTTTGATTTAACATTAAGAAATTAATGTAATTCTTCCTATTAAAAAAATTAAATGAAATAACTAGCTAATCATCTCAATCAATGCAGAAAATTCTTTTGACAAAATGTACTGTCTATTCCTAATAACTCAGCAAACTAGGAATTGAAAGAAATTGTCTCAACCTGATAAAGGGAATCAACAAAAGATCTATGGCTAATATTCTCAGTCGTAAAAGACTTAGATCAAGAACAAGGCAATGATGTACACTTCCCACCATTTCTAGTCAACATTGTGCCAACTTCCAGCCTATCCAATAAGGCCAAAAAATAAAAGGCATCCAGACGAAAGAAAAATAGAAAACTGTCTTTATTCAAAAATAACACAATTATCTATCTAAACCATCCTATGGAATGCACACAAAAAAAAGGTACTAAAAAGATAATTGAGCTTAGCAAGGTTGCAGAATACATGATAAATATATAGAAATCAAAAATAGGAATTGAAATTTAAAAAATAATGTCACATACAGTAGTATCAAAATTATGAAATACTTGGGGCTAAATTTGATAAAAGATTATAAGATCCACACACTGAAATATACAAAATATCACTAAGAAAAATAAAAAGAGACCTAAATAAATTGAGGGATATACCATATACATGAATAAGAAGATTCCATATCATTGGGATGTGAGTTGTCCCCAAATTGACCTACAGGTTCAAGGCAATACCAATCAATATTTCAGCAGGATTTTTGTAAAATTTGACAAACTGATTCTAAATGGAAATTCAAAAGGATAAAATAAGCAAAACAACTTTGAAAAAGAACAAAGTTGGAGGATTTGTCATACCTAATTTCACTTCTTAGTATACAGCTATATTAATGGGAATAATGTGCTATTATTAGCACAAAAATAAGTAAATAGATCAATAGATCAACATAGAGTTAAGAAATAGACCCACACGTATATGGTTAATTGTATTTAAACAAAAGCCCAAAATCAATTCAATAGTGAATGTAGAGTCTTTTCAAGAAATGATGCTATACTTCTATACAACTATATACAAAATAATCATCCTCAATCCATACCTCAGATTATGGATAAATTAACTCAAAATGGATTACAGACCTTACTATAAAACCTAAAATTAGAAAACTTCCATAAGAAAATCCAGTAGAAAATCTTTGTGGCTTTGAATATAGCAAAGATTTCCTAGATACAGCACCAAAGGCACAATTCATAAAAGAGAAAAAAATGATAAATTAGACTTCACAAAATCAAGATCTTTTCTATTTGTAAAATACTTTTAAGAAATGAAAAGATACACCAAAATCTGGGAGAAAATATTTGTAAGTTATATATAAAGGAACTGTGTCCAAAATATACAAAGAACTCCCAAAGCACAATAATAAGACTACCAGCAACCCAATTGAAAAATGGGCAAGGGCAGCCCCGGTGGCACAGTGGTTTGGCGCTGCCCGCAGCCCGGAGTATGATCCTGGAGCCCCAGAAACGAGTCCCGCGTCAGGCTCCCTGCGTGGAGCCTGCTTCTCCCTCTGCCTCTCTCTCTGTCTATGAATAAATGAATAAAATCTTTTAAAAAGTTCTTAAAAAAAAATGGGCAAAAGATTTGAATAGACATTTTGCCAGAGAAGATGTGCATATAGGAAACAAGCATACAAAAAGATGCCAGACATTGTTAGTCATCAGAGAAGTGCAAATTAAATTCGTAATTGAGATATCATGACACATCTATTAGAATGGTGGAATCTAAAGAGACTGACTTTAGCAAAGTGTTGGCAATGATGTGAAGCCACTATTACTCCATATTTTCCTGGTGGGAACATGAAATGGTAAACTCAATTTGGAAAATAGTTTGGCAATTTCTTAAAAAGTTGAACATACAACTATCTGATCCAGCCATTCCATCTCTAGGTATTTACCTGAGAGAAATGAAAATATATGTCCACACAAAGACCTGAGTATGACTATTTATAGCAGTTTTATTTTTAATAGCCCAAAACCCAAATTTATGTCAATGGATGAATGGATATATACATTTTGGCATATCCATACAATGGAATACTACTCAGCAATAAAAATGAATGAAATGTTAATTTACACAATATTATGAATGAATCTCAAAGTAATTATGTTATGAAAAGAAGCCAGATGAAAAAGAATACATACTGTATGATTTCATATATCAAATTTTAGAAAATGCAAAATAATCTGTAGTGACAGAAAGTATGTCAGTGATGTAGGGGAAGAGGATTGGCAGCTGAGAGGTGTGGGAGGAGAGGATTACAAAAGGCAGTAGAATCTGGAAGTAATGGATATGTTCAATATCTTGACTGTGGTAATTATTTCATGGATATGTAGTGATGTCTAAACTTATCAAGTTGTACATTTTAAATACATCCAACTTGTATGAAAATTATAATAACTCATCACAGCTCTAAAATATAAAATTTAAAATTATTTAGGAAGGTTTGTTTTTTAACAATTTTTTAAGATTTATTTATTTATTTTAGATAGGGAGCAGCAGAGGGGAGGGCCAGAGAGAAAGGATGAGGGAGAGAATCTCAAGCAGACTCCCCACTAAGCATGGAGCCACATACGGGGCTCCATTTCTTGAACCTGAGATCATGACTTGTGCCAAAATCAAGAGATGGACTATTAACTGACTGAGCCACCCAGCACCCTTTTTTTTTTAACTTTTTAAAGCCCTTTTGTATATCATTATAAAATATTTATAGTTTCATATACTTTTATATCAGGTTCACTTAAAACATGATATAATCTGAAATATATTTAGGTAGCACAAAAACTTTCATGCTCTTACCGCAATTTTTCATTTTATTTTTGTCTTATTCTATCTTTATTTTTTTATGTTCATATTTTACATTTATGTTCATGATTTATTTTTTTTATTTTTATTTTTTTATATTTTCTAAACATTTTAATTCTAGATGGAAGTCTTCACTCATAAGCAGGCTGTTTTTTTTTTATTTTTTTAATTTATTTTTTATTGGTGTTCAATTTACTAACATACAGAATAACCCCCAGTGCCCGTCACCCATTCACTCCCACCCCCTGCCCTCCTCCCCTTCTACCACCCCTAGTTCGTTTCCCAGAGTTAGCAGTCTTTACGTTCTGTCTCCCTTTCTGATATTTCCCACACATTTCTTCTCCCTTCCCTTATATTCCCTTTCACTATTATTTATATTCCCCACATGAATGAGAACATATAATGTTTGTCTTTCTCCGACTGACTTACTTCACTCAGCATAATACCCTCCAGTTCCATCCACGTTGAAGCAAATGGTGGGTATTTGTCATTTCTAATACCTGAGTAATATTCCATTGTACACATAAACCACATCTTCTTTATCCACTCATCTTTCGTTGGACACCAAGGCTCCTTCCACAGTTTGGCTATCGTGGCCATTGCTGCTATAAACATCGGGGTGCAGGTGTCCCGGCGTTTCATTGCATTTGTATCTTTGGGGTAAATCCCCAGCAGTGCAATTGCTGGGTCGTAGAGCAGGTCTATTTTTAACTCTTTGAGGAACCTCCACACAGTTTTCCAGAGTGGCTGTACCAGTTCACATTCCCACCAACAATGTAAGAGGGTTCCCTTTTCTCCGCATCCTCTCCAACATTTGTGGTTTCCTGCCTTGTTAATGTTCCCCATTCTCACTGGTGTGAGGTGGTATCTCATTGTGGTTTTGATTTGTATTTCCCTGATGGCAAGTGATGCAGAGCATTTTCTCATATGCATGTTGGCCATGTCTATGTCTTCCTCTGTGAGATTTCTGTTCATGTCTTTTGCCCATTTCATGATTGGATTGTTTGTTTCTTTGGTGTTGAGTTTAATAAGTTCTTTATAGATCTTGGAAACTAGCCCTTTATCTGATACGTCATTTGCAACTATCTTCTCCCATTCTGTAGGTTGTCTTTTAGTTTTGTTGACTGTATCCTTTGCTGTGCAAAAGCTTCTTATCTTGATGAAGTCCCAATAGTTCATTTTTGCTTTTGTTTCTTTTGCCTTCGTGGATGTATCTTGCAAGAAGTTACTGTGGCCGAGTTCAAAAAGGGTGTTGCCTGTGTTCTTCTCTAGGATTTTGATGGAATCTTGTCTCACATTTAGATCTTTCATCCATTTTGAGTTTATCTTTGTGTATGGTGCAAGAGAGTGGTCTAGTTTCATTCTTCTGCATGTGGATGTCCAATTTTCCCAGCACCATTTATTGAAGAGACTGTCTTTCTTCCAATGGATAGTCTTTCCTCCTTTATCGAATATTAGTTGACCATAAAGTCCAGGGTCCACTTCTGGGTTCTCTATTCTGTTCCACTGATCTATGTGTCTGTTTTTGTGCCAGTACCACACTGTCTTGATGACCACAGCTTTGTAGTCCAACCTGAAATCTGGCATTGTGATGCCCCCAGATATGGTTTTCTTTTTTAAAATTCCCCTGGCTATTCGGGGTCTTTTCTGATTCCACACAAATCTTAAAATAATTTGTTCTAACTCTCTGAAGAAAGTCCATGGTATTTTGATAGGGATTGCATTAAACGTGTATATTGCCCTGGGTAACATTGACATTTTCACAATATTAATTCTGCCAATCCATGAGCATGGAATATTTTTCCATCTCTTTGTGTCTTCCTCAATTTCTTTCAGAAGTGTTCTATAGTTTTGAGGGTATAGATCCTTTACATCTTTGGTTAGGTTTATTCCTAGGTATCTTATGCTTTTGGGTGCAATTGTAAATGGGATTGACTCCTTAATTTCTCTTTCTTCAGTCTCATTGTTAGTGTATAGAAATGCCACTGATTTCTGGGCATTGATTTTGTATCCTGCCACGCTACCGAATTGCTGTATGAGTTCTAGCAATCTTGGGGTGGAGGCTTTTGGGTTTTCTATGTAGAGTATCATGTCATCGGCGAAGAGGGAGAGTTTGACTTCTTCTTTGCCAATTTGAATGCCTTTAATGTCTTTTTGTTGTCTGATTGCTGAGGCTAGGACTTCCAGTACTATGTTGAATAGCAGTGGTGAGAGTGGACATCCCTGTCTTGTTCCTGATCTTAGGGGAAAGGCTCCCAGTGCTTCCCCATTGAGAATGATATTTGCTGTGGGCTTTTCATAGATGGCTTTTAAGATGTCGAGGAATGTTCCCTCTATCCCTACACTCTGAAGAGTTTTGATCAGAAATGGATGCTGTATTTTGTCAAATGCTTTCTCTGCATCTAATGAGAGGATCATATGGTTCTTGGTTTTTCTCTTGCTGATATGATGAATCACATTGATTGTTTTACGGGTGTTGAACCAGCCTTGTGTCCCAGGGATAAATCCTACTTGGTCATGGTGAATAATTTTCTTAATGTACTCTTGGATCCTATTGGCCAGTATCTTGTTGAGAATTTTTGCATCCATGTTCATCAGGGATATTGGTCTGTAATTCTCCTTTTTGGTGGGGTCTTTGTCTGGTTTTGGAATTAAGGTGATGCTGGCCTCATAGAACGAATTTGGAAGTACTCCATCTCTTTCTATCTTTCCAAACAGCTTTAGGAGAATAGGTATGGCTTCTTCTTTAAACATTTGATAAAATTCCCCTGGGAAGCCATCTGGCCCTGGACTCTTGTGTCTTGGGAGGTTTTTGATGACTGCTTCAATTTCCTCCCTGGTTATTGGCCTGTTAAGGTTTTCTATTTCTTCCTGTTCCAGTTTTGGTAGTTTGTGGCTTTCCAGGAATGCGTCCATTTCTTCTAGATTGCCTAATTTATTGGCGTATAGCTGTTCATAATATGTTTTTAAAATCGTTTGTATTTCCTTGGTGTTGGTAGTGATCTCTCCTTTCTCTTTCATGATTTTATTGAGTCTTCTCTCTCTTCTTTTTAATAAGGCTGGCTAATGGTTTATCTGTCTTATTAATTCTTTCAAAAACCAACTCCTGGTTCTGTTGATCTGTTCCACAGTTCTTCTGGTCTCGATTTCGTTGAGTTCTGCTCGAATCTTTATTAACTCCCTTCTTCTCTTGGGTGTAGGATCTATTTGCTGTTTTTTCTCTAGCTCCTTTATGTGTAAGGTTAGCTTTTGTATTTGAGTTCTTTCCAGTTTTTGAATGGATGCTTGTATTGCGATGTATTTCCCCCTTAGGACTGCTTTTGCTGCATCCCAAAGATTTTGAACGGTTGTATCTTCATTCTCATTAGTTTCCATGAATCTTTTTAATTCTTCCTTAATTTCCTGGTTGACCCTTTCATCTTTTAGCAGGATGGTCCTTAACCTCCACGTGTTTGAGGTCCTTCCAAACTTCTTGTTGTGATTTAGTTCTAATTTCAAGGCATTATGGTCTGAGAATATGCAGAGGACGATCCCAATCTTTTGGTATCGGTTCAGACCCGATTTGTGACCCAATATGTGGTCTATTCTGGAGAAAGTTCCATGTGAGAAGAATGTGTATTCAGTTGAGTTTGGATGTAAAGTTCTGTAGATATCTGTGAAATCCATCTGGTCCAGTGTATCATTTAAAGCTCTCGTTTCTTTGGAGATGTTGTGCTTAGAAGACCTATCGAGTATAGAAAGAGCTATTTCTTCACTTTGGTTAATAATTGATTTATATATTTGGCAGCTCCCACATTCGGGGCATATATATTGAGGATTGTTAAGTCCTCTTGTTGAATAGATCCTTTAAGTATGATATAGTGTCCCTCTTCGTCTCTCACTACAGTCTTCGGGGTAAATTTTAGTTTATCTGATATAAGGATGGCTACCCCTGCTTTCTTTTGAGGACCATTCGAATGGTAAATGGTTCTCCAACCTTTTATTTTCAGGCTGTAGGTGTCCTTCTGTCTAAAATGAGTCTCTTGTAGACAGCAAATAGATGGGTCCTGCTTTTTTATCCACTCTGAAACCCTGCCCCTTTTGATGGGGTCATTAAGCCCGTTCACATTCAGAGTTACTATTGAGAGATATGAGTTTAGTGTCATCATGATATCTATTCAGTCCTTGTTTTTGTGGACTGTTCCACTGAACTTCTTCTTAAAGGGGAATTTTAAGAGTCCCCCTTAAAATTTCTTGCAGAGCTGGTTTGGAGGTCACATATTCTTTTAGTTGCTGCCTGTCTTGGAAGCTCTTTATCTCTCCTTCCATTTTGAATGAGAGCCTTGCTGGATAAAGTATTCTTGGTTGCATGTTCTTCTCATTTAGGACCCTGAATATATCCTGCCAGCCCTTTCTGGCCTGCCAGGTCTCTGTGGAGAGGTCTGCTGTTACCCTAATACTCCTCCCCATAAAAGTCAGGGATTTCTTGTCTCTTGCTGCTTTAAGGATCTTCTCTTTATCTTTGGAATTTGCAAGCTTCACTATTAAATGTCGAGGTGTTGAACGGTTTTTATTGATTTTAGGGGGGGATCTATTTCCTGGATCTGAATGCCTGTTTCCCTTCCCAGATTAGGAAAGTTTTCAGCTAGAATTTGTTCAAATACATATTCTGGCCCTCTGTCCCTTTCGGCGCCCTCGGGAACACCAATTAAACGTAAGTTTTTCTTCCTCAGGCTGTCGTTTATTTCCCTTAATCTATCCTCATGGTCTTTTCCTTGTTTGTCTCTTTTTTCCTCAGTTTCCCTCTTTACTATCAACTTGTCTTCTATGTCACTCACTCGTTCTTCCACCTCGTTAACCCTCGTCGTTAGGACTTCTAGTTTGGATTGCATCTCATTCAATTGATTTTTAATTTCTGCCTGATTAGCTCTAAATTCTGCAGTCATGAAGTCTCTTGAGTCCTTTATACTTTTTTCTCGAGCCACCAGTAGCTGTATAATAGTGCTTCTCAATTGGCTTTCTGACATTGAATTGTAATCCAGATTTTGTAACTCTGTGGGAGAGAGGACTGTTTCTGATTCTTTCTTGTGAGGTGAGGTTTTCCTTCTAGTCATTTTGCTCAGTGCAGAGTGGCCAAAAGCAAGTTGTATTGGGAAAAGGAGAAAAAGAGAGGAGAGAAAGAAGGAAAGAAAAGAGAAAGAGAAAAAAAAGGAAGAAAAAAAACGAAAAAAAAGAAAAAGAGAAAGAAAAAGAAAGAAAGGAGAAAAAAGGGGGGTGGGGGAAGGAAACAAATCAAAAAGCAAAACAAAACAAAACAAAACAACAACAAAAAAAAGAACCACGGGGGAGTATCTTCTGATTCTGTGTACTTTAAGTCCCTTGGCTTCTCCTGGAAGTTGTCCGTCTAGCTGGTCTTCTGGGGAGGGGCCTGTTGTGCTGATTTTCAGGTGTTAGCAGTTGGCGGAGCTGCTGTGCCCCTGCCTGGTGCAGGGCTCAGTGGGGGTTGTTTACCCCGTGAGGCCCCAGGAGCAACAGCCCTAGTGGCGGGTCCAGCTCTGCAGCCCTGGATTCAGCTCCGGCAGGAACTCCGTCTGCAGGGCCTGGAGGCTCCGGGCGGGGCCGCTGATCTGCTCAGCTCGGGGCAGGAGCGTCCTTGCGGTCCTGGGCCCTCCCGGCCTCTGCTTGTCCCGGGGGAGGCCGGATCCTGGGCTGTGTCCCGGCGCCCTGTGCTCCGGGGCCTGCGCTGTTGGATTCACGCTCCCGGCCGCGCAACCCCCTCCCCCGAGCCGCCCCCGAGCCCCTCCGAGCTGCTCCTGGAACCACGCAGCCCCCTCCGCACGGAGCCTCTTCCTCTGCCCGAGCCCCTCCGAGCTGCTCCGGGTCCCGCCGGGTCCCGCCGTGGGCGCTGCAGCCCTTAGGGAGCTCGGCGCACTCTCCTGGGCGCGCAGTTGCTGTTACTGTCTCAGGGAACCCGAGGGCATCCCCGCCCTCCTGGGTCCTGCTCCACCTCCCTGCGAGCCCCTTTACGCCCGGGAAGGTCGGTGCAGCTCCTGCTTCTCCGGGACGGGGCTCTCCTGTCCTGGGGACACTCGCCCCGGCCTCAGCCCGGCTCCTCGCGGGGACCCTCCCCCTTGGAGGCCTTTGTTTCTTTTTTTTTTTTTTCTTTTTTTTTTTTCTTTTTTTTTGGGGGGGGGGATGCCTTTGTTTCTTTATTTCTTTTCCCCCGTCTTCCTACCTTGATAGAAGCGCGAACTCTTCTCACTGTAGCATTCCAGGTATTCTCTCTTTAATTCTCAGGCCGAATTCATAGATTTTCAGGATAATTTGAAGGTTTTCTAGGTAATTTGGTGGAGACAGGTGATTTGGAGACCCTACTCTTCCGCCATCTTGCCCCTCCTCTTATTCTATCTTTATAACATTATTTAAGTAATACCCATTTTTTACCTGTTATTGTATATTTTTCCAAAGTCAAAGGGCTAAATTATTCTGTAGGAGTGAGAGAGCTTGCGTACATTTGCTGTCTCTAACTTACTGGTGTTAGGTACTAGAACACACTAAATCTTAGCTTCATTACAAAATGAGGTAATTTTATAAAGAATTTGATGAAAAATCTGTGCTCAGTGCTTGACAATGAGTTGGTATGCAACTTTTTAAATTTCTTTTTTTTTTTTTAAAGATTTTACTTATTTATTCATGAGAGACACACAGAGAGAGAGAGAGAGAGAGAGAGCGGCAGAAACAGGCAGAGAGAGAAGCAGGCTCCATGCAGGGAGCCCGATGAGGGACTTGATCCCAGATGCCCAGGATCAGGCCCTGGGCCAAAGGCAGCGCTAAACCGCTAAGCCACCCGGGCTGTCCCACTTTTTAAATTTCTGTATATTCTTTTGAACAGTCACCTAACTGAAAATTGAGGCTTTTTGTAATGATGATATTCAGAAAACTTCAGAGGAAAGATAATAGTCAAATTATTAAGTAACCCAATGTAACTGTGGTTAACCCATCCTGAAAATAGATCATAAAAGCTGTAGAATTTTAAAAGTTCTATTGTTCAAACAATACAGTTTACATTATAGTTGCCAGACTAAGATTAAAGCAAGAATTACAAACTATTTTATAGTTGTTCCTGAAGAATTCTCTTATTAGGTTCATAAATGCCATGATTTCAAGAGTGAAGGCCAAGAGGAAGTTTTAATATCTGCTTTCTCATTCAAAATAATCACTCATAACAAAGTTATTTACAAGATTTTTTACTTGTAAAAAACAGTGCAGTGTTCTCTCTGCATAAGACCTGAGATTTTACATAATATAATCCTTCTTCTATAATAATACTGAATTAAACTCAATTCTAAAAATAATCCTAGAAGATAGGAACTGATATCATCACTCTCAGAAAGATGAAGAAACTGAAGCTTGGGGAGTTTAAGTAATATGCTCAGATACTGCAGCATTTTCCTTGTAAATGGGAACCCCAAAACAAGAAAAAAATGTTTCTGTATATAAGTCATGAAACTGGAAAATTTTCAAGCCTGAAATTCTAGTAAAATTTTTACTTCCTATCTATGCTTAGTTCCTTTTGTCTTATCCTAGGGTATAATATTCCATCTAGTTTAACAGAAATAAAGAAATATGTCTGTCATTTCTTCTGTGAATCTTAGCTGTCAGAATTTGTAAGTTAATCTGTACTTTTTAAATGACAGTAACAGTGAAATACCAAAAGGATAAATTGCACAAATAGTTTGGGGTAAGATTCTTCTACATATTGAGGACATCAAGTAATATGGGTGGCAAAATTTTTCTGAGAAATATTCTTTTTTTTGTATATTTTTTAATTGGAGTTCTATTTGGCAACATAGTATAACACCCAGTGCTCATCCCATCCAGTGCCCCCTCAGTGCCCATCACCCAGTCACCCCATCCCCCCACCCACCTCCCCTTCCATTACCCCTTGTTTGTTTCCCAGAGTTAGGAGTCTCTCATATTTTGTCACCCTCTCTTATATTTCCCACTCATTTTCTCTCCTTTCCCCCATAATCCCTTTCACTATTTTTTATATTCCCCGAATGAATGAAACCATATAATGTTTGTCCTTCTTCGATTGACTTACTTCACTCAGCGTAACACCCTCCAGTTCTATCCACCTTGAAGTAAATGGTGGGTATTTGTCATTTCCAATGACTGAATAATATTCCATTGTATACATAGACCACAGCTTCTTTATCCATTCTTCTTTTGATGGACACCGAGGCTCCTTCCACAGTTTGGCTATTGTGGACATTGCTGCTATTGGGGTGCAGGTGTTCCGGCGTTTCATTGCATCTGTATCTTTGGGGTAAATCCCCAGCAGTGCAATTGCTGGGTCGTAGGGCAGATCTATTTTTAACTCTTTGAGGAACCTCCACACAGTTTTCCAGAGTGGCTACACCAGTTCACATTCCCACCAACAGTACAAGAGGGTTCCCCCTTCTCCATATCCTCTCCAACATTTGTGGTTTCCTGTCTTGTTAATTTTCCCCATTCTCACTGGTGTGAGGTGGTATCTCATTGTGGTTTTGATTTGTATTTCTCTGATGGCAAGTGATGTGGAGCATTTTCTGAGAAATATTCTAATTTTAACTCTGCCACCTATTATTTATGATATTTTACATTATAAATCTGTTTAAGATTAACTAACTTCTGTAGGTTCCATTATGCTCTCAAACTGAAGTTTTAACTAAAGCATTTTATTCATAGCCAGGTCTTCCTGAAGTTTCTCTGTTTAAAATTTTTAAATTAATCAAGTCTGAATGGCTTTCTGTGTTTCTGGGGACACTGGCTGCTGTTCTAAATGGAGCTGTTCATCCAGTATTTGCCATCATCTTTGCTAAAATCATAACTGTAAGTAAAGCTAACTTGCTAATATTTTTAAGCATTTTAAGCAAAATAAAGCCTGAGAGAACAGACCTGTTGTACTCTGACCCAGCTCTGGGGAAATTGGGACTTGCGGTGGATCACCCATAGTGTTGGATCCGTAATAGGAAGGTTAACTAATGTTCTCTCAGGGGATAAACCAGCCTCTATTGTGAAGTCTTGGCTGGGCCTTGTTGACTGGGCAATCAGTAAAGAAATTACTTTGTTTTCTAATTTTGACTCCAGTGCTGTATCAGCATTCCAAAGCACTGAAGCAATAAAATAGACAAATACAACTACTCTTCTCTCAACTAGTCCAAACAATGGCCATTTTTTATTACCACCAGCTCAAGGAGAGGAAATAACAAGAGCTTGGGATTGTGCCAAGGAACTCAGGAGGTTGATGAATTCAAGAACCCAGTCACGTTGTCTTCAGTCTCAGATTTGCACAGCTATGCTTTGTCAGTATAGATGCCAATATATGTATAATTACTAATTTTAGGAACAATGCCTAGGGACATATTTTAAGGTCTCAGATTGCAAGGTAGTACCTTAAATAGAAGAATAGTAAGAAACCTAAGTTATTAGCAATTATTAGAAATAGTAATTCAAACAAACTGGAAGTTTCTTTGAAAATATACTATGATAATAATAACAGAAGACTCGTCTGATCTCATATTTACATAGTTTAAGAGAGAAAGTTGACAGCAAATCATTTTTTATCATATGTAATGAATGTAGTGGATAGAATAATGATATACTTCTTTTCTCCAGAAATGTACATATAATCTTATTATGTTGAAATCTGTTCAAAAATTCCTGATGGATAGACATTTTAGTTTTTTCTTCCTCTTTTTATGTTTTCTTCCAATCACCTGATAAAAAATCTATTTCTTTTCAGATGTTTGAAAATGATGATAAAACCACATTAAAGCATGATGCTGAAATGTATTCCATGATATTTGTCATTTTGAGTGTTATTTCCTTTGTCAGTTATTTCTTTCAGGTAAGTTTTTAATGAATTAAGCAAGTTTGAACATGATTATTTTTTGTGTCATTCTCTCTGAGTTAAAAATAATAATATAATAAAATATAAATACGTAAATGTAGTGACTAAATGTTACAAAGAAATATAAAAGAGAATTAAGAATAAATATAGATTTTCTTTTTGTTTTCCAGGGGTTATTTTATGGCAGAGCAGGGGAACTTTTAACCATGAGATTAAGACATTTGGCATTTAAAGCCATGTTATATCAGGTCAGTGTTGATTTTTTTTCTTATTTTATTTAAAATGTATTTTTAAATATTCCAACTTGTAGTTTTCAAGTAGTTGTAGTTTTGTCAATTTCTTGACATAATCTTTCCTTTGATCCCTTAAAAGCATCCTTTTTGTTTCTAAGCAGCATCTAACATCAGAATTCTTACAGTATACTTTTCTAATAGAAGCAAGTCCAAAATTGTTATGTTTGAAAATACAACTTATAGAAAATAGGATTTAGAGTCTATTCCTTTTTCCTTGTGTTTATCTTGACAGTTTTTTAATGTATAATGTACTGTTCTGGATCAGATTGAAAGACCATATAAAAACTGAGAAGAGTTATAATATCTCAGGGAACATATTTGAGAAGGAGGAGTTAATTCCTCTAGTCTCATCCATGTGCATAGCTTAAGTTTTTTCACTCTGCACTTTTGAAAGCAGCCAGAGTCTCTGTCCTTCATCAGAAAAGAATTCAGGTAGCAGGCTCCCTGGCAGGTTGACCTCACATACACAGATGGTCAGTCACACCTAGGAAAGAACTAAAACTAGGTAGATCTAGTAGTAATCTTGAGAAGTGAAGGTTGGGGGCAAATGGCAGGAATGTCTCAGACTGGCATTTCTAAAATTCTTTCAGGAGGCTGAGGTATATATTGGGTTCCTTGAAAGCCAGTAATCATTTGGAGCCCTTCATCATACTTTCTGTCTCCAGAGCTCCCTGGGCAGGAGCAAATAGCTTCCTGCTGAGGTCATTTCTTGTCAGAAGTAGAATTACTGCCACTCCAGCTGAATCGTCAAAACCAGTTTTTACATCTTGTGACAGTTAGCAGTAGTGCTCAGAAGACTGCCATGTAACAAAATTCCTAGGTTTTTGTACTCTTGGGGAACTATAAGCTACAAAAGTCAGTAAAGCCAGAGCAAGGTTTCCCATAGCAACTTGATGCTTTGAAGCAGCTGGTGCCTGACACTCACTGCTCAAAGATCTGTCAGAGATAATTGAAGACTCTCCTTAATCCAGAAAAACAAAAATCTCCTTGAGGGATCATAAAATCATGTAATGCCTGTACAACTGCTCAAGTTGAACTTGTACTTTAATTTTGCTTTTTATTTATGAATACTTTATATCCTTCCCTCATCTTTGATGAAATTAGGTGGGATTTTATTTTTTTAGGTGGGATTTTAATCACTAATACTATATTTTTCACTTATTGACAATTTTTGCCCATTTTTGTGTTTCTGTATGAATTTGTTTTTCCACATTCAAGAAAATGTATTTTAAGTTTCCAGGAATTTTTTACAATGTTCCCTGAATGCCTGAATGTTTTGAACAAAAGGATGTATATAACTTTTTCAAACCTTGCTTTGAACTGTGTAGCTAGACATTAATGGCATGCTTTTGGTGAAGTCTCAGGTCCAGGAGCCAGTTTAACCCAGTGGTTATTGTTAATCCAATATCCTGAAGGTTGATACTAGACATTAATACTCTGCCTACCATTAGCCATGTGTATAGCTGGACAGTAACATTCTTGGATAAAATAGCCTCTGCCCATAAGAATGCCCAATTTATAAACCAAAAACTCTGATCCTTCAAGAAACATGCACATTCAAAGACACACACAGAGAAACTCTGGTCTATTCAGCAGATGTTATTAAATTCACTCATAAATTCAACCCAGCCCCTTTCAGCTCATTGTTTATTTTCTCTCTTCATGCTGTACCATTCTTTTTGCTCCTTATCTTTGTTTTTTAAAATTGGAGGAAAAGAAGAGTCGTCTATTTGGCCTTTTCTTTATAAATACCTTCCCAATTTCAGTTTTGTCTATAGTAAGGGACATTCCTAATGTGCAGTTTTGCCTAACTCTTATTACCTGTTTTTTGTCCTAAAACTTTTTAAGGCTTAGAATGCATGCTGAGACTTGCACTGTTTTTTATAACTATTTTGAAACCTCATTTGAGGTAGAGGTATTTACAGAATCAGGTGTGGTCTTTTGTAGATATAAAATCTGTTATTTTATTTGATTACTTGACATCCTTCCAGTTAAAAAGAATGTTCTAAGTGTTGCTGACTTCAATGGTTGTAAATAATTCATTGCTCAAAGCTAAATTTATATTTCTTAATGATAAATATTGACCTGTAGGTCTGTTGGATTTCTGAAAAGATACATATTTTTGCCTATTTCTCTTTAAATTAGATTGGCTAGGGCTTCTTTAGGGATCTTTAAATCATGAGATGATAAAATTAATGGTGATCACTAAGGGATCTCAAAAAGCTACTTTGAGGTAAAGATTTGAGGTAAAAAGTCCTGAATCAGGAGAAACAGGTAACTGTGCGTCACCTGTAATATTTCAGTTAAATGGGAGGTAAAACCTGATAGTTGACTAAAAACTCTAGCATCTGGCTGCCTAGGTTCAAATACTGGCCTCACTTGCACTTGCCAGCTATGTGGTCTTGGGCAAGTTATTCAATCGCTCAGTACCTTGGCTTCTTCATTTTTAAAACATGGATAGTCATACTATCTACCTCATACAGTTATGATGATTAATTGAGAAAATGCATACCAAAAATTTATACATCATGGTGTTATTGTAAAATTTTTTACTTGTAGTATAGTTATTGACAGGAAAAATGGATTTACTAGTATCAAAAACTCGATTGTCTTTACTTACAATCATTTGACCATCAGGAGAAGAAAAAGCAAGTTAACTTTTACTCAACAACAGCTATGTTCCAGAAATTCTAAGTGTTTTAGTATATATTACCTATATTGGAATGCAGGACCTAGAGTACACATTGCTGACTTGTTGGAAAGTAATTTTGGACATCTTGCAGATTAGACATCAGATAGTGACCGAGAGTGTGTTATACAAGTTACTCTAGAATCAAGAATGTAATATTCCACAATAAATTATCCTTCCCAGATATTTACTTTACATTGTAACTAAAATTTCTTTGTGTATTCCTTGCCATGTTGAAATATAGAAATAATTAGAAAATGTAAAGTTTGTCTTGATTTTTTTGAGTATACAATTAAAAAACAGGTAATGTCTTCCAGTTCAAGAATGCTATAGTTATTATCGATGTTGATGCGTGTTCACAACGTGTTAGGCTCTTGAGCGGGGTTGTTTTCAAAGTGATGATTGGTAGTGCAGACTCTGTAGGATGCCCTTTGGGTATCTTGTATCCTCAACTATTTGGAACACCTTCCCAACAAGGGCTTGCAGAATAGTGCTGTCATTCTGGGGTAGTACCCACCCTTGCTCTTGCCATATTCCTCCATAGGAACTTTCTTCTCACATAACTGTGTGATTAATGCACAGCTCTCTTTCTGTTATGCTTCTGTTTACTTTGTTGGCAGAAACATGTAACCTGGGTGTCAGAGTCCTGGCTGAGTTATAAACCAACAATTCTTTTGCTCTTCACTTACTAAGAATAAGTCATTTTTCAGAGCCAGGCTCCATATGATTTTAATCCACAAGAGATATAAGTGGTTTGAGTGAGTGGGAGGAAACATTCAATAGCTAATAAAAGAAAATCAGAATTCCTCAGGCTGAGAAGTGCTGAGAAGTATTATCTCTATTTGCTGTTGAAAATGAAATTGGCTATAATATTATGCTTTTATTGCTTGTATTTTTGACCTATCTCCTTCAGATTGCATGCTTCCTGGCCACGGGGGTTTTACATTGGCCTTTTTGCCTTGTTAGCCTCTCACAAGGCCCAGTGCTTATACAATCTAGGGAGTAATATGAAGTGTCAGGGAAAATCTTGCCTATGTGTATCCTAAAGAGAAGGAGATAGACTTTTATCATTAATCAGCTTAAGACAGAAAGGTTTGGAAATATTTTTTTTTTAATTTCAAGTTTTATTTAAATTCTAGCTAGTTAACATATATGGTAAAATTGGTTGTAGATGTAGTATTTAGTGATTCACCTACAACATCCAGTGCTCATCATCAGTACCCTCCCGAATACCCATCACCCATTTAGCCCATCCTCCACCCACATCCCTCCATCAACCCTCAGTGTGTTCTCTCTACTTAAGAGTCTCTTATAATTTGCTTTCCTTTCTTTTTTCCTTCCCCCTATGTGTATATGTTTTGTTTCTTAAATTCTACATAAGAGTAAAATCATACAGTGTTTATCTTTCTCTGACTGACTTATTTTGCTTTGCATAATACACTGTAGTTCTATCCTGTTGTAAATGGCAAGATTTCATTCTTTTTGATGACTGAGTAATATTCTATTACACAATATGTCTCTGTGTGTGTGTGTGTGTGTGTGTGTGTGTGTATCACCTCTTCTTTATCCATTCATCTGTCTGTCAGTGGACATTTGGGTTTTTTCTGTAATTTGGCTATTGTTGATAATGTTGCTATAAACATCAGGGTGGATGTGCCCCTTCAAATCAGCATTTTGGTATCCTTTGGGTAAATACTGAGTAGTGTGATTGCTGGGTAATAGGGCAGTTCCACTTTTAACTTTTTTAGGAATCTCCATATTATTTTCCACAGTGGCTGCCTTCTCACCACCTGTGTAAGAGGTTTCCCCTTTCTCCACATCCTTACCAACATCTGCTGTCTCCTATGTTGTTGATTTTAGCCATTCTGACAGGTATAAGGTGGTATCTCATCATGACTTTGATTTGTATTTCCCTGTTAATGAGTGATGTTGAGCATCTTTTCATGTGTCTGTTAGGGATCTATATGTCTTCTTTGGAAAAAATGTCTGTTCATGACTTCTGCCCATTTCTTAAAAGGAATATTTATTTTGGGGTGTTGAGTTTGATAAATTTTTTATAGATTTTGGATACTAAGTCTTTATCAGATATGTCATTTACAGATAACTTATCCAGTTCCATAGGTTGTCTTTTAGTTTTGTTGATTATTTCCTTCACTATGCAGCAGCTTTGTATCTTGATGAAGTTCCAATAATTCATTTTTGCTTTTGTTTTCCTTGTCTCCAGAGACATGTCTATCTAGTATGAAATTGCTACAGGTAATGTCAAAGAGGTTATTGCCTGTGTTCCTCTCTAAGATTTTGATGGTTTCCAGTCTCACATTTAGGCCTTTCATCCATTTTGTATTTGTTTTTGTGTATGGTGTAAGAAAGTAGTCCAATTTCATTCTTCTGTATATCTCTGTCCAGTTTTCCCAACACCATTTGTTGAAGAGACTTTTTCCATTGAATACTCTTTCCTGCTTTGTCTAAAATTAGTTGACCATAGACTTGTGGGTCCATTTCTGGATTTTTCTGTTCTGTTCCAGTGATCTGTGTGTCTGTTCTTTGTGCCAGTACCATACCATCTTGATGCCAGTACCATTCTGTCTTCTAACACAGTTTGTAGTCTAGAATTGTAATGCCTCCAGCTTTGCTTTTATTTTTTAAGGCTGCTTTGGGGTCTTTGGGTGATTCCTTACAAATTTTGGGATTGTTTGTTCTAGCTCTGTGAAAAATGCTGGTGGTATTTTGATAGGGATTGTATTAAATGTGTAAGTTGCTTTGGATAATGTAGGCATTTTAACAATATTTGTTCTTCCTTGGAAATATTTCTAAATTGTTTTGTGCATTAACATTTGAAATAGTTGGGCAGCCCTGGTGGCTCAGCGGTTTAGCGCCACCTTCAGCCCAGGGCGTGATCCTGGAGACCCTGGATCGAGTCCCATGTCGGGCTCCCTGCATGGAGTCTGCTTCTCCCTCTGCCTGTGTCTCTGTCTGTCTGTCTGTCTGTCTCTGTGTGTGTGTGCCTCTCATGAATAAATAAAGAAAATCGTAAAAAAAACATTTGAAATAGTCTGCTCTTCACAAATTACTTATGGAATATAATTACAACTTACTTTGTCATTCAAAATGACCATTTTTATGTTGATTATTGTACAGTCTTGTAGTATTGGTGATGGTTCCAATAATACATTCTTCATTTTGTATCTAAATATAAATCTGTGTGAAGAAACAAAGGTCATTTGATTCATAGTATTTATAAGAATTAAATACTGAGAGTGGGGGGACAGATAAATGTCTTCTGACTTATTACACCCGACTCACAAATCAGAAAAGAATCTTTTTAATAACCATGAAGTTTTTTATTTTGGTTTGGTTTGGTTGTGTTTTTTTTTTTTTGGTTTTTTTTTTTTGTTTTTTTTTTTGTGTGTGTGTGGTTTTTTTTATAACCAATGTTAATTCTCCTTTTTCTCTAGGATATTTCCTGGTTTGATGATAAGGAAAACAGCACAGGAGCCTTGACATCAATATTAGCCATAGATATAGCACAGATCCAAGGAGTATGTATATCGCTTTTTTTGGTGGGGATGGAGGGCTTCTTTTATTCTTAAAATGGTGTATATATGTAGTGTGTATGTATGCACACAAATGTATCTGTGCATATTTATAAGCTATACTAAGATGATCCACATCCTTAAAAAGACCAGTTAAGTTTCAGGGCTAACTGAGAGCTCTTAATGAAAGATATAAGGAAGCCTTTCAGTTCTGTATATTTTTAACAACAGCAACAAAAAAGTTATTGAATCACTACATTGTACACCTGGAACTAATGTAACATTCTATGTCAACTATATAATCATATAAATAATAATTAAAAAAGGAAAAAAAAAGATTTACCATATGTAATAGGATAGCCAGAGGACTAAAGAAGATACAAAGAATGAGTTAGAGAAAAGAGTTCAGAATTAAATAGTAAGACAAGAAAAGGTAGCCACGTGAAAACATACACACAATTTAGAAGTTTTAATAAAAGAAGAAAGTGTAGTTTTTCCTTCTAAAGATAGATTTTTCAGAGAGGGTGACAGAACATGAGAGACTCCTAACTCTGGGAAACGAGCAAGGGGTAATGGAAGGGGAGGTAGGCAGGGGGATGGGGTGATGGGGTGACTGGGTATGGGCACTGAGGGGGGACTTGACAGGATGAGCACTGGGTGTTATACTATATGTTGGCAAATCGAACTCCAATAAAAAATATAGAAAAGAAAGAGAAAGAAAGAAAAAAGGAAAGAAAGAAAGAAAGAAAGAAAGAAAGAAGAAAGAAAGAAAGAAAGAAAGAAGAAAGAAAGAAAGAAAGAAAGAAAGAAAGAAAGAAAGAAAGAAAGAAAGAAAGAAAGAAAGAAAGAAAGAAAAAGATTTTTTCTTACCAGAGAATAGAACAAGTTGGTTACAGTTGTGAATATTCGCAAACATCCATAATGGCTTGCAAAACTAATTTTATGTTGTAGAAAAAGCTCAAGAGGAAAAGTGGCATCATCTTCATTTCTTCCTGAAACTCCTTTTCATTATTTGAAAGCAAGGCTCTAAATTTATTAGACATAATTTATATTTTAAAATAGGGCTGAGGGCAGCCTGGGTGGCTCAGCGGTTTAGCGCTGCCTTCAGCCCAGGGCGTGATCCTGGAGACCCGGGATCGAGTCCCACATCGGGCTCCCTGCATGGAGCCTGCTTCTCCCTCTGCCTGTGTCTCTGCCTCTCTCTGTGTCTCTCATGAATAAATAAATAAAATATTTTTAAAAATAAAATAAAATAAAATAGGGCTGAGATCAATTTTATTGGCATAAGTGGGGTAAAATGATGGATAAAATTTCCTTAATAGTCAAGTAATAAGCATAGCATTAATCTTCCGTAGCACAATAGAATGATCTGAATGACAATTTCTGTTTAGGAATGACAGGGTTCATTCCTTTAGGGAGAAATATCCCTATAATTCCAGTTGAATCTCCACTCCACAAAATTTGCTATTTTTTTTCTTTACCTTGCTGATATTTTTCTCTTCCTACCTATCATCCAAAGTTTTTAAAATTCCAGTGAAATATGCATCCCTACTAGCAACTATATTATACATGTATGACATCTCTTTTTAACAAGTATTTACTTCAGCCAAAAGAATGAATTAGAACTGAAAGATCAACATTACTCTCCTTACATTCATTAGTTGTTTTTGACAAATAGTGTTGTCTCTGGTTGAGAAAAATTAATGAAAACATTTGAAAGCCTGATTATTAACAGGCATCTGACTAATAACATTTGATCACTGGAAAATTTCTTGTTGCAATTTGTAAATGTTGGTCTCATAATAATTTCTGAGCAAGTCAGATCATTTTCATTGAATGAAAACTAATAGCTAAAGATTAAATGGTTGAAATACTGATGGGAGATTTTAAAGCTGTCAAATTTAAAAAGTAGGACAAGCAAAGAAGTTTTCCAAGAGTGAGACTATGTCTACTAGCATGTAATTCGCATCAACCTTTGCTTTGCAATATAAAGGCAGATTCCTATATAACTTGAATGAATACTCTTTCTACTGAAGGAAGAATTATTTACCAGTTCAATTTGCTATTTATTTTTTCACAAAATACACTAGACTAGAGATGAATTAGGAAATAATAAGTCAAGGTCATATTTCCTATCTTACCAACTTAAGACATATTCCATCTCAGTTTCTTCATCATGTAATTTCAGTTAAATTTTATCAAATGATTTAGGGTAAATGTTCATAAAATAGCTCCTTCAAAATAGTAAATATTACTTTGAAACCTGTACTAATGGCCAAAAAATATACACCAAAAAATACTTTTAACCATTTTTAGAAACTCTGCTACTTTGAAAGTCATGAGAAAAATATGTTAGTGAAATAAAGTCATAGAACAACATGATTCCTAAAATACCTAATTGAAAACAACCAATTTAACTGATACTATTTCAGCCTAAAGTAATGGCTTATTGCCATACATCTGTCAACAGACTATTTTTTGTGTAATATATAGTGTTATTAAAGGTACAAATCCATTTGAGATTCTTTGGGAAACTTGATTCCACAAAACTACAAGGTATTATTTCTGTACTTTTTAAAAGATTTTATTTATTAGAGAGAGCATGAGCAAGGGACAAGGAACAGAGAGAGAGGAAGAAACAGGCTCCCCATGGAGCAGGGAACCTGATGTGAGGCTCAGTCCCAGGACCCTGGGGATCAGGACCTGAGTCAAAGGCAGATGCTCAGCCAACTGAGCCACGCAGGCACCCTATTTCTGTATATTTTAGCAACCCCCTTTCATCACCCTAAAGTGTTACCTCATTTTCCTCCACAAGAAAGTGTGTTATTCATGCCACGATGTATGCTTGATGTACCACTGACAGATACAGTGTTAGTTCCAAGAATTCTTCTCATCAGAACTATAATTATATTGCCCCAAGAAATCATAAAAATTTCATTTAACTCCAAGAGCTAGATAAATTGATTGGATTCTAGCCAGAGCTAGGACCTCATTTCCTGATTTAACTTCTTGACATGAAAAGTGTATAAAAGTTTGATGTTACTTGTGATTCAAACTATATTAGTCATCATTTTCATTTAACTTCTTTGAAAATATTATCACCTATAGGTGCTCCACACAGACCTTTTAGAACAGCACATTTTTTAATCACTTCAAACTCAACATTGACTCCTCAAAAACCAACAACTAAGCAGTATCAGTAACATATGTCAGACCATCAAGAGCCAGGAAAAACTATTTTAAAAAACTTCCCTGGTTTCTGATCGACTATTGGTGTTGCTGCAGTGTTGTCAACTTTTTGAGGAACTGTTCTCACCAAAGGACTAATCGTCTGATATAGGTTTATGCTCACTGAACACATTTCTTCCACTGCTGCAATTAACATAATTTAATTAATTCACTACCCATAAATGATTTTCTTTGCTTAGCTAATGAATGAGCCACTCAGAAACTTACTTTGGTTTCAGCTTCATTTTCACTTTTAGTTTTATCAAGAAATTCTACCAAGAGGTGGTTGGGTGACTCAATCAGTTGTCTGCCTTCAGCTCAGATCATGATTTTGGAATCCTGTGTCAAGCTCCCCACTAAGCGGGGAGTCTGCTTCTCCCTCTGATTCTCCACTCTCTCATGCTCTCTGTCTCTCACTCTCTCTCTAAAATAAAGAAAATAAAATCTTTAAAAAAAGAAAACAAAATTCTACTAAAATGAGAAATTCCATTTTAAATTTTCTAAGTTTCTGAACAAATTAAGAATATTATGAGTGTTAGTCTGGAAATGTTGACCTATTTTGTATATTTTTAGTACTATATAGTGTCATAATAAACACAACACTGTGGCATCTGATTAAAAAAGTAATCCACAGTCCACTATGCCTTAAAAGCAGGACATTCAAAGTCTACTTATCTCTTCCTTTCTTATTTTTAGATGATGGACATACAATGAATTTTTAAAAGTAAAATAAAATGTCATAGTACAGCAGTTCATGTGGCACAAAACATGCTGTCAAATTATAACTGCATCACAGATTTGTAGCACACTGAGCAGCAGTACAAAGTTAGGATACTGCACAGTGAGGACAGTATGGTTACTCTAGCAAATACTCAACTCCATAATTCTAAGACAGCCACTCACAACAATAGGTAAAGAAAGGGCATGATTATACTCCAATAAAACTATGGACACTAAAATTTGCATTTGTAAAATTTTGGTGTGGGTCTTTTTTGTATGTCCCTTATCTCCTAAGTTTTTGAATATATGTTATCCAATAATTTTAATGTCGTTATCTACTAAGTTTAACATTTGTGTCAGTTCTGGGTTAATTTCAAAAGATTGATTTTTATATTCATCATGGGTCCTGTTTTGCTTTTTTATATATGTAGTAAATTTTGACTAAATGTCACACTTTGTGAATATAACATTTTTGGGTGCTGGATATTTTTATATTTCCCTCTGCAGATATTCAGATGTCTCTTTCTGTGTGCCTTTCTCTTCTCTGGTATTTTGTGCTGCAAACCCTAGCTTTCTTAGATGGCCCAGGTTCTCAGTTTTGTCTACTTAATTTAGGGAGTCTGTTGGGTTCTGTCTCAGTACGCTCACTCTACACTCCAGCCTGGAAGCTCTTTCAAGGGCTAAACTAGGGCAGTCTTGGATTCACCTTGTTTGTTTCTCATCTCTGCCTTTTTTTCATATGGGAGAATAAATCCATTTCTTATTACCCCATGTTAACCAGAAGCAGAAATCCTGTCATATGGAATTTTATTTCTACAATTGCCTTCTGAGTTTTCTTTCATTTATTTTCTTATACTAGCCGTTCCTCTTTGTATGTTATAAACATTCTTATAAAAGTTATATTCTCGAGGTGCCCGGATGCCACACCTGGTTAAGCAGCCAACTCAGTTTCAGCTCAGGTAATGATCTCAAGGTCATGAGACTGAGGCCAGTGCCAGTCTCTCTCCCTCTTGCTCTGCCCTGCCACACACATGTGTGCTCTCTCTCAAACAAATAAAATCTTTTTTTAAAAGTTGTATTCTCTTGCATTTAGCAAATTCCCATAGATTGTTATCTAAAGAATTATTTAATCATACTTCCTGTTCTTAATTTCCAAGAAAAACTTGTATCTTTATGCATGTTGCTAAAGAATCTAAGGAAGTTTAACTAAATTTCCTGGATTCCAGTCCTAAATTCTTTCTAGAGGTACACTATCCTCTCGGTCTTTAAGCCTATTTTCTATTTTCCTTTGGTTCTTGTAGTATTTTTCAAGGCCAGATGTCTATTATTTCCTGTTAATTCTTCCTGGAACAGAAAAAAATATATTCAGATTTTTCTTATCCTACCACTATCACCAAAAGGCAGGGGATGGGAGGAAAGGAACAAGTAAGTGTATTCATTTGCTAGGGCTGCCATAACAAAGTACCACAAACTGGATGGTTTACACCACAGTAATTTATTTCCTCACAGTTCTGAAGGTTAGAAGCCCAAGAAAAAGGTGTCGGCAGGATTGGTTTCATTTTGAATCCTCTGTGCTTGACTTGTAGACAGCTATCTTATTGCTGTTTCCTCATATGGTCTTTCCCGTGTGTGCACATGTGTGCATTCAAATTTCCTTTTCTTCTAAGAACATCAGTCACACTGAAGTAGGGCTCACACTAGAGACCTTGTTTTAACTTAATTACCTCTTTAAAGACCTCATTTCAAATACAGTGACATTCTGAAGTACTGGAAGTCAGGACTGCAACATACGAATTTGGGGGTGGGGAGTGACACAGTTCATCCCATAACACACAATATCATGTATGTCTAGCATCATCTTTCAACTCTCAAGAGACAGAGTATAAGTCAGCATTAAGAAGCAAATAACAGGGATCCCTGGGTGGCGCAGCGGTTTAGCGCCTGCCTTTGGCCCAGGGCGTGATCCTGGAGACCCAGGATCAAATCCCACGTCAGGCTCCCGGTGCATGGAGCCTGCTTCTCCCTCTGCCTCTGTCTCTGCCTCTCTCTCTCTCTCACTGTGTGCCTATCATAAATAAATAAAAATTAAAAAAAAAAAGATTAGAAGCAAATAACATTCATATTTCAACCTCTTAGGTCTTAGAATATAATAGTCTAAGACATTTAAAATAGTTTATCTTAGTTTTCATTATTTCATGGTTTGTTTGGTGTTTGCTTTTGTTACTTGTTTTTGCTTTTTGAAGTTTTCTTTCATAGTCTAGTGAGAAATAGAGAAACAGCAGATTAGCAAATGCCATCTTGAACCTAAAGCCAGAAAAATATTTTAGGAATAAAGCAGAGCCTTGAGGAATGCAAGTCTTTTTCTTGTTGTTATTTTAATAATGACACTAATTTGAGGGTACCTTAGTGAAAACTGATATAGTCTTCTAGAGAAGCAATTTGATAATATCTATCAAGAATGTAAGAGTTTATACTCTTTAACTATAATTCTAGGTATTTAACATTAGGAAGGATAAGATGAGCATAAACATTTTGCACAACGATGCTTATTACATCTTTTTTTTTAAAGATTTTCTTTATTTATTCATGAGAGACACAAAGAGAGGCAGAGACATACAGGGAGAAACAGGCACCCAGTGGGGAGCCTGATACAGGACTCAATTCCAGGATCCAGGACCATGACTGTAACCAAAGGCAGACACTTAACTGACTGAGCCACCCAGGTGCCTTACATCTTTATTTTTAATAGTGAAAAGTTGGGGGCACCTGGGTGGCTTAGTCAGTCAAGCATCTGCCTTTGGTTCTGGTCATGATCCCGGGGTCCTGGGACCAAGCCCCGTGTTGGGCTCCCCACTCAGTTGTTGATTATAGCTACTTTTCTAGGTAAATGGATTCTCATTTGTTTATCTGAGCATTAAAGGAATTTAACATTTTGGTTGATTACTTATCATGTGTCCCACTAAAAGTTGATTCATAAGACATACAGTTCTCATAAAATAGTTATAAAGATATTTCTACTTATTAGGGATTTTTTTCATAATTTCTTTTAAGTTACCTTATACCATGATGTCTCCAACTCCTTTTTGATATATCTTGATAATGCTGCTTTAGACCTTTGATCAGTGGAAACCAATTATAAAATGCAGAAAATGGAATATAAGACATGATGTCCAAAGTGTAAACTTTAATGAATACTATAAATCACTAAATTCAGCACTACTACAGTATAGTGACCAAGAGTGCCAGCCCCTTGGTCGAAAAAAGAAGAAAGGGTTGGGTTTTGGAGGCCGCATATGGTGAGTTACACATACATGTATGTGGCAGCCAGGTATGGGAAAGCCAAGCTGGAACAGAGGAAGAAAGGTGTCCACGCAGGGGAGGAGCAGGGGCCATGATACCAAATTGGTTACATGCAGAGTATGATTACATAAATCTATTTTTAAAAATGGGAGCCAGGTTTCCCATTGTTGCAGAACAGGATAACAAATATAAGAAGGAAGAAAGTTGAAAATAACTTTGTGGTGCTGGATTGGAATTAGAAATATTGATGTGAATTCATGATTCATATAAAGAGAGAAATATAGATTTCAGCTTGTGCATACATCTTTACACACACATTCCTTAGTTCTGTTCACAATATTAATGGCTATCACAACTAGTACCATGTATTGACTTCTAAATAACATTATCCACCAAAAGGAACTAGGACTCCTTGGAGAAATGATAGATTCCAAGGGTAGAGCCTGGAGAATATTTTTGGTCAGAAAGTAAGGACATATTCAGAGAATGATAGGAACATCCAACATAAGATAGACAAAGCAGGGGCAGCTGGGTGGCTCAGTCCATCAAGCATCTGCTTTCAGCTTAGGTCATGATCCCAGGGTCCTGGGATCGAGCCCTATGTCTGACTCCCTGCTCAGTGGGGTGTCTGGTTCTCCCTCCCCCTGCTCTTGCCTTCCCTGTCTCTCCCACAAAGCATTAATGACTCCTTAGTAGTGGACAGTTTTTTAAGTATGGGTATTATTTAATTTCTAAGTACAAGTTCAAAGTAAAAATGTAAATATAAATCTTAAAAAAAGCCTGCTTTGTTTTGTAAGAAACTTTAAGAATTCTTTTTTTTTAAAGATTTTATTTATTTATTCATAAGAGACACACAGAGAGAGGCAGAGACATAGGCAGAGGGAGAAGCAGGCTCCCCACAGAAAGCCCAATGTGGGAGTCTACCCCAGAACCCCGGGATCGCACCCTGAGCCAAAGGCAGATGCTCAACTACTAAGCCACCCAGGTGTCCCTATAATAAGATTTCTTGTAAATTTAAGATTAATTTTTTTCTCAAAATCTGTCTTATTATAGGCAACAGGTTCAAGGATTGGTGTCTTAACACAAAATGCAACTAACATGGGACTGTCAATTATCATTTCCTTCATATATGGATGGGAGATGACACTCTTGATTCTGAGTATTGCTCCAATACTTGCTCTGACAGGAATGATTGAAACCACAGCTATGACTGGATTTGCCAACAAGGATAAGCAAGAACTTAAGCATGCTGGGAAGGTAAAATAAAGACTTGTTACCGTCATAACATTTTAAGAGGAAAACAGTGAGAGTTCCCATTTTTACAGTATGCTAACTTCCTTTCTTAGGAATTTGTAAAGTGGCATATGTGTATTGAAATGCATACAGGGGCAGCCCGGGCGGCTCAGCAGTTTAGCACCGCCTTCAGCCCAGGGCCTGATCCTGGAGACCAGGGATCGAGTCCCACATCTGGCTCCCTGCGTGGGGCCTGCTTCCCCCTCTGCCTGTGTCTCTGACTCTCTCTTTCTCTCTGTGTCTCTCATGAATAAGTAAATGAAATCTTAAAAAAAAAAAAAAAAAGCATAGTTAGGATGGGGTGTAGATAATGCTATAGTAATAGGATTAATTGAGCAAGTTATATCAACCTTTCTGGACTTCAATTTCTTCCTCTGCAAAGTGGGAATAATAATAATACCACTTGCAGATTTTTCTAAGTATTATACAAAACACTTAGCATTATTATATGCAAGATACTTAGAATAATGTCTGGAAGACAGTATGCACTCAATGCCAGCCATATTACCATATCATGGGAGAACTTGCTAACATCATGATTCCTCATTCTCTGTTGAATAATTAACTTTTCTTAAATAATTATAATTATTTTTCAAAATGTAGAGGAAATATAACAGTAACTGGATAGAAGTCAATTCGCTGTTACTGACAGTGCATAAATAAGGTTTTAGAAGCAAGGACTATATACTGACCAAAATGAACAGCGTTTTAATTACTGGGAAATGCTTAGTTATCTTTAAGTTTCTCATGAACAATTGTATTAGAGGTTTAGGGGACATTAGTACTGTAGTATCATAGCATCTAAGAATTGAAAGAAATGTCATTTGATCCGACCACTTACCCAAAGAAGGAATCCCTTGTACAACATCTCTATCAAGGGTCCATCTTTTACCCATCCTTTTCCTCCAGTGGCAAGCAGTGCATTACTTTCTCAGGCTGCCTACCTTTGAAAAGCCTTCGGATGATAGGCAGTTTTTGGTTTTGGTGTTTGTCTCTTCGTTTGTTGGTGGCCTTCTATCCTACCCTTCTTGGCTTTCATCTCAGCAGAGGTCCAGGCCTGTTTCTCATGGCAGCCTTTAGGAAGCTGCAACATGTAAATGCCAAGTCGTCATCTCTTCTCTTCTCTCCATCCCCAGGTCTTTAAGCTGTTCCTCTCCTGGTATAGTTTCGAGGACTTTTATCACTTGAGTGAACATCCTCTGAACCTGAAAATGATTTTAATACCAGTTATGGTCTATATCACAGTGACTGTCATAGTTGGCACATTATAAGTAGCATGAACAATGAATAGGGATGCCAAGTATATGACTCATCAATATCTGGTTTGTGTGACCCTTGGACCTTTTCACCTTCCTTGGACTAAATAAGAACTTGGCCAGTACAGACTGAACCATTTAGGATATAGGATATATTTGCCTCAGAGACAGTGAAAAGTTGTTTGGCCCTCCTTGTGGTGCAAATTATCACAACTTCCAAATTAATGGAGCCTTAATTAAATATATTTGTTCATCTTAATTTTTATATCCTGAGCTTTATTTTTTTAATAATTCAGGTTTCTTTTTTTAAGATTTTTATTTATTTATGCATGAGAGACATAGAGAGAGAGGCAGAGACACAGGCAGAGGGAGAAGCAGGCTCCATGCAGGGAGCCCGACATGGGACTCGATCCCAGGTCTCCAGGATCCCACCCTGGGCTGAAGGTGGCACTAAACCACTGAGCCACCAGGGCTGCCCCATATCCTGAGCTTTAGTTGTATATGTGTCCTTCGATTTTTCCTTTCGGGATTATTTGAATAACCCCTGATTATACGTCAGTAAGTCTAATCAAACAAATAATCTGTGTCTTTCTTATTGGCTTTTAATGTATTTACTAAACACCAAAACTTAGAATAGGGACCAATAAAATATATTCATTCTTCTTCTGTTGCACATATAAATTTGAACAAATCGTCAAATGTTTCATTTTTCAGACTTAAAATAGCCATATTAGTTTTTTGATTTTTTACAGAAGACTATTTTCTAGGATTCTATGTTGATATTAGTCTTTTCTCCATTGTGAAAAATGATCACAAAGATTTTTTTGGCTCATTTTTTTCCTCAAGGTTTCAGCATTTTTACCCATTTTTCTTGCATACTACAGCATATGCAAGAAATGCTGCATTTGCAAATGGAGGGTTCTTTGGGCTTACTTTGAAATTAATGAGAATTTAGAACAACTCAAAGTCAAAACTGAGAGCAGAATCCAGGTGTCCTGCCCACTATCCAGAAATCTGGTTCTCTTCTGTAACACAAGTCATTTTTTAAATAACACTAGATGTCCACCTAGGTCTTCTTCTGTCCCACATTCTACTCTGCCATTATAGAAATAGAATGTGAAAGCAGCAAGTTTATCTTTCAAGTCAACATGTGTTCTCATGTCCAACAAGTTACTCTAAGCCAAAAGTCTCCTCTGTTTTGGATCCCATGTGATTGTTCCTTCTTTTTCAAAAATCATAGAAATATGGAAAAGCATTGGGGGGCCTTGGTGGCTCAGTCAGTTAAGTGGCTGACTCCTGATTTCAGCTCAGGTGATAATATTGAGGTGTTGGGACTGAGTCCCAAGTCAGGCTCCATACTCAGTAGGGAATCTGCATAATGATTCTTTCTCTCCCTTTCCCTTTGCCCCCTTCCCTCTGCTCATGTACTCTCTCTTGCTCTCTCCCTCTCATTCTGTCTCTAAAATAAATTAATTAATTTTAAAGATTTTTTTTTTTTGTTAGCGACAGAGAGAGACACAGAGACATAGGCAAAGGGAGAAGCAGGTTCTCTGCAGGAGCCTGATGTGGGACTCGATCCTGGACCCTGGGATCACGCCCTGAGTCAAAGGCAGACGCTCAACCTCTGAGCCTCCCAGGCATCCCTCATTAACCATATTTAAATTAAATATCTTCTTAAGTTCACAGATATCAAAAAGAAACAACTATAACATATAGCATTTAATAGCCATACCCATATTACTTTTCTGCAGTGTTCTGAGTTTTTGGTTGCTATTTGCATTGCTGTGCTGAATCAAATAATTATTTATTCGATTCTGTCTACTGTTTTCTTGAATTATCTCATAATTTCTTTGCATAATTGCATATGAACATAATGCTAATGTTTGATCTCTCTGCCTATGGAACCAGTTTAACTAGAAATTCAGTGAAGACTCCAAAGGAACTGAATTTAGATCAGTGGGTTGAATCTTTTCAAAAGAAATTTTCCTTAAGCCTAGTATCCTAAAATGTTATTTTCCTATCTTGTTTTTGGGAAAGAAAAAAAAAAGCTAAGAAAACTTGTCAGAAAAACTTAATACTATTCTTTATATGCCCCCAGTATAAGTGACCGGAATTCACAACCAGAGTTTAACTGTTACTAATTTTATTTCTTTATTTTATTGTCCTATTTTATAAGATAGCAACTGAAGCTGTGGAAAACATTCGGACTATAGTGTCATTAACAAGAGAAAAAGCCTTTGAACAAACATATGAGGAGACACTTCAGGCACAACACAGGTGATTGTAAATTCATACTGACTTCATTAACTAACTATAGTTGTCCCTGTAAAGGCAGTCTTCTTGGAGACTCCAGTGGTTTGACAGACGATTTGTTTGCTCTGGAATCTTTCCTAATAATGGCGCATCATAATTTCTCATATGACTTCACCAAGAGGAGACTAGAAAAGGAACTGAGAGCAAGCACATGTAGAATATTTTAGTCCTTTCACATTGCTATGAATTACTATGAACTATGCACAGTTTCATTATTTTCCTGAAACAAAATTGAGGAAGTAACATATTCAAGAAAGAAAGTAAGTATATATATATATACTTTATATATATAACAAATGCTGGGCAGCCCGGGTGGCTCAGCGGTGTTTAGTACCTCCCTTCAGCTCAGGGCAGGATCCTGGAGACCTGGGATCAAGTCCCACGTCGGGCTCCCTGCATGGAGCCTGCTTCTCCCTCCGCCTGTGTCTCTGCCTCTCTCTGTGTGTCTCTCAAAATAAAATCTTAAAAAAAAAATATATATATATATATATATATATCATCATTCCTCTTAATTTTAAACTAGTCCTCATCACATTTACTTAGTGATACTATCTGTATTTATCAGAGAGATAGCTTTGTACTCTTTTACATTCATGCTTGTGGTTGGTACCACTTTTTAATTTCCACTATTTATTATGTTAGTGAAAGGTTACAATAGAAAATATTTCTAAATACTTCAAAACCAAATCTCTTCAAGTCTTTGATAAGCCGTTCATTCACAGACTTTGTCCATTCATTTGAAAGCAGAGGCAACTTCGTTACACTGAACTACAGAGTATATAACTATAGAGAGAATAATTATATTGCCTATTTTCTCTATAATAATTCTCATTTTAAAAAATTCACTTTCATTCTTAGAAAAATGTATATCCCTTAAATGATTCCATTAGACATTAGTCTTCTGTATTCATTACTCTACATTTATTAAAATCAACTTGCTATACTAAATAACGTCCCATTACTTAGTAAATTTTGTGCATTTCAGAAATACTTTGAAGAAAGCACAGATCTTTGGAAGTTGCTATGCATTCAGCCATGCTTTTCTATATTTTGCCTATGCAATGGGGTTTCGATTTGGAGCCTATTTAATTCAAGCTGGACGAGTAACCCCAGAGGGCATATTCGTGTAAGTTGCACAAATATTTAAATCCTGTAAATGGGTTAAGTACTTAAATTAACCAGAAAGATGCCTACTTTATGCTTCATCTATCATTTAAATCACATATATGGAAAATACATGTTGGGAAAATTTTTAAATATTTTGTTATTTAATATCTCTTAGTGCAGTCTTACCTAGTAAACTGATACTAATATAGTATTAGGTAGTCTGAGTTAAACTTGCAAATGAATTTCTCCCTACTTCAGTTTACTAGAATGTAGGAATGTAGGAATAAAATATGCCTTCTTGTCATCCATTCCTTCAAGAATTTGTAAGACTTCATGGAACTCTCAGGGTGGAGATGGCATTATCAACTAAGACTGTACATTAGTGAGGTTGAGTTCTTTACTAAGCAAAGAAAAGTCACATTTGAAATTGATCATGGCATTCCAATGAGGCTGCCTCTTCCCAAGTCACTTGTTTGAGCTTCCATTTTGGAATTTTGTTCACATAGTTACAAGTTGCTTTACTTTCTAGGAACACCTAACTTCAACTTCCGAAATTAGAAAAATTGATTTTGAGTGTTAATTCTGAACTTCCTAAGTCTCCCTAAAATGACAGAACGTTGCTAATCTGTATCATAAATGTCACTGCTAAATATTTAGAGCTAGAGAAATCTATACAATATTTGACTCCAAAAATAATGTTATGTTTTTTTACAAGCCCACCAAAACATATACATCAAAGCAAGGATCAGCCTCTTCAGAATACTGACTTGGGAGATTACACCTGTTCCAAACATGCTGCCACTTGGCAAAATATGTTGGGAACTGCCCTTTGGGGTTTGCGTCCCAAGACTCGGGCACATTTTTTTAAATTCCTCCATGATGGTACATATTTATATTTTGAGGATATATTCAATTTGAGGAAATGAGAAATAGTCATTTGAAGCCAGGGCACCTGGGTGGCTCAGTCAGTTGAGCATCTGCTTTTGGTGCAGGTCGTGATCCTGGATTTCTGGGAAATAGCCCCACATTGGGCTCCCTGCTCGGTAGAGAGTCTGCTCTCTCTCCCTTTGCCCTCTCCCCCACTTGTCCTCTCTGTCTCTCAGATAAATATAAATAAATATAATCTTGTTTTTTAAAAAAGTCATTTGAAGCCAAATAATTTCAGAATAACTTGCAATAATTTTTGGTTTCTATTCATGTGATTATGCATTTATTTATTTATCAAATATTAACTGAGTTCCTAGGAATTTTTTTTGCTAGGCATTCAGAAGTAAATAGACTACAGTTCACCAACCCAGTATTCCTGAATCTTACCTGACTATAAGTCCCCTTAGCAGTTTTCTGGAAGCAGATTTCCAGAAATAAAATGGAGTATCTGTATTCAAAATCACAACAGAAATTGTAAGCTCATTGTTCTGGGTTCTCCTACAGCTTAAAATAGTGTGCAATATTGCCTGTATGAACACATAAACCACAATATGACATTTAGTGGTGGGCCTCATTCTGATTACACAGACTAATTTACTTAGATTAACAAGAAACCAAATATAGAATCATTTATAGCAATTTATTCAGCTCATCAGTCTGCACTAAATTAGCAAGTTTTTCCCTTGGTCTTATGTGATACAAGCAATCACAAGCTTTAAAGTTGGTTGTATTCCAAAAGTTTGTTTGCAAGCCAAATGTTTGACTCAGAACATATTTTCCTCATTTTGCTCTGAACTTTCTGCAGCCATCTTTAAATCCCTAGGGTCTCAGTTCTTCAGGGTTATTTGTCTTTAGTATTAGTAGAAGGCAAGCCAATTAAATATATTCATATTAATGTAGGATGTCTGATGATTTTATCAATTCTCACAAAATAATTCTCATATTTAAAAACCATTGTAGGGACACCTGGGTGGCTCAGTCGGTTAAGTATCTGACTTGGTTTCAGCTCAGGTCCTGATCTCATGCCTTGTGAGATGGAGCCCTGTGTGGCATGGGGCTCTACACCCAGTGGGAGTCTGCTTGGGTATTTTCTCCCTCTGCCCCTTACTCCACTCAGATACTCACTCTCTCTCATATAATTAAATAAATCTTTAAAAAAAATTAAAAAAATAAATACATTTTAAAAAGTTATAAACCAAATTAATTTCTAATGGGTTTACCTGAAAGTGGCATAACAAAGCAGTCAATAGGTAACTACCCTGGGGCACCTAAGTGACTCAGCCGTGAAACATCCGACTCTTGATTTTAGCTCAGGTTATTCAGGGTCTTGAGATCAAGCCCTGTGTCAGGCTCCAAGCTAAGCACGGAGTCTGCTTAAAATAATCCCTCTGCCCCTCCCTGCTCATGCTCTCGCTCTATCAAAAAGAGATAGAGAGAGAGAGAACCACCTCATCTTTCCATCACCAAACTCACCAAGACACCACATGGTCTACCATGCCTGTCATCTCTGTGGAAGAAATAATTGTCCCTATTTACGATGAGTTCCAGCAATTTCCAGCAATCATCTCTTCACACTAGTTTTTCTGTCACTTTTTGCTTTATAATCATCTGTCCTAAGAAAGAAATCTGTCTCATGTCCCTGAGTCTCCTTCTACCTACTTTCAGTGGCTCTTCGCTCTCCTTTGCAGCAAAACAAATTCCAGAGTTGCCTCTTTTGGTTCTCTGGACCTTCTCATCTCCACAATCTCTCCTAAATTCATTCCAGTTAAGTCTTGGTTCCTATCATGCCACTTCTTAACAAAGTTTCCACTGTCCCCCATTTCACCCATCCAGAGAGTCATCCACTGCTCATTCTCCCATTTACCTAATCTGACCTCTCAGCAGCATTTGACACTCTCCTTCCTGAAACATTTTCTTCTCTAGATTTTTCTTCTTTGTCATTGGCTCTTCGTCCTCTGTTTCCTTGACTGGCTCCTATTTTTCTGTCAGACCTCCACATGTTGGAGTGCTTTAGAGTGCTCAGCATTCTTCATCTACACATTGACATTACTGATGTCATCCAGTCTGATAGTTTTAAATATCATCTGCATCCTGATAATCCTCTTCTGTGTATTTCCAACTCTGACATGTTTATCGAGCTGTCTGCTAGGCATCTCACTTGGATATCTAATAATATCTTAATATGTCCAAAACAGAACTCAAGGGTTTTTTCTTCCCAAAGGTTCTTTCTCTTCCCCAACATTTCCCTATCTTAGTAAATAGTACCACCATCCATTCATTTGCTCATCCCAAAAGTTGGGCTTTTCTTGCTTTCACCTACCACTTATGGCAAGTCCTGAGAGCTCTACCTCCAAAATACTTCTCACCATCTCCACCCAAGTTACCCTCACCCTTACCTCCTTGCCTATCTTTTTTTTTCCCTTAAGATTTTATTTATTTATTTATTCATGAGAGACACACACAGAGAGAGAGAGAGGCAGAGACATAGGCAGAAGGAGAAGCAGGCTTCCCACAGAAGCCCAATGTGGGACTTGATCCCAGGACCCTGGGATCATGACCTGAACCAAAGGCAGATGCTCAACCACTGAGCCACCAGGGATCCTCCCCCTTTTTTTTTTTTTCCTCCTTGCCTATCATAACTGGCCCACCAAAGCAATCTGCTCACTGATGTCCCTGTGTTTATTCTTGCTTCCCTATAATCCATTCTCCACATAGTAGGTAGGCTTACCTTTTAAAACACAAATTTGATTCCATCAATTTATTGAAATATTGTAATGACTTCCCATTGAAATTTAAATAAAGCGAAATTCCCTACTTTAACCTGAAAGTCCTACAGATTGGGCCTCCGCCTTCTTGTCTACCTTCACTCACCACTCATTTTTGTAAACTGCTTGTTAGCCCCACACTTGCCATTTCTGTCATTGAAGTCCCCATGTCTGTGCCTTTACACTTGGCTTTTCCAAACTCTGCCCGAATTTTTACCATCCTGCCCTCTGCTGGTAAACCCACTCCTTAGAGAGATTTTTGCTAAAGCAGTCTCCTTACCCATCCTCCTTATCACTCTCTATCCCATTACCATGTTTTATTTAATGTATAGCACTTAGCACTACATGAGATCATCTTTTTTGTTGCCTTATTTATTGAGTGCATACACTCTAAGCTCCATAGGGGCAAGGTTTAGGCTGTTTTGGTCACTGATGTTTCCCTAGAGCCAAAAACAAAAGCTTGGAGCATAGCAGGCACACCATAAATATTTATTGAATAAATGAATGAATGAATGAATGAATGAATAAAAAATAAAGAGGAAGATTTGGATTGGTGCATAATTAGGCAGTCCAGTTTTTCCTGGAAATGTGCTTCCAGAATCAACACATTAGTTGGGTTTTTCACAAATTTCTATTTTTCTTTCCTTCTACATTCATACCTCTAATACCAGGTGTTCTGGCAAAAGGACTGAGTCTAAGTCCAGGACAACCATTTATATAAAAATAGGATGTTTATAATTGGGAGCCTGCTTCTCTACTGAGATTTGTTTAGTTTAAAACTAAGCAAAAAGGGCACCTGGGTGGCTCAGTGGTTGAGCATCTGCCTTCAGCTCAGGTCATGACCTAGGGCTCCTGGGATAGAGTCCCACATCAAGCTCCCATAGGGAGCCTGCTTCTCCTTCTGCCTGTGTCTCTGCCTCTCTCTCTGCCTCTCTCGTGAATAAATAAGTAAAATCGTTAAAAAAAAAAAAAAAAAAACTAAGCAAAGAATTTTCTTAGTTAAAGAATGATGCAGCCTAAAAATCATGCTAATTACAATCATGCGTATAATTGACATCATTCTATTTCATACAATAATCACTATAACAGCAAAACTGGATTGAGTCCTTACTCAGTATTAGAGATTTGTAATGTATTATCTACTTAATACTCTCAACTACTATGTGCAACATGATTCCCAGTTTACGGATGGGGAAAATTAAGACTCCAAACTCAGGGCGCCTGGATTACTCGGAAGAGCCTGCGACTCACGGTCTCAGGATTGTGAGTTCAAGCCCCATGTTGGGTGTAGAGATTACTTAAATAAAAATTTAAAACAAGGGATGCCTGGGTGGCTCACTTGGTTGAGTGTCTGCCTTTGGCTCAGGGCATGATCCCTGGGTCCAGGATTGAGTCCCACATCAGTCTCCTTGCATGGAGCCTGCTTCCTATAGCTAGGTCTCTGCCTCTCTCTCTCTCTCTCTCTCTCTCTCTCTCTTTCTATGTCTCTCATGAATGAATGAATGAATGAATGAATAAATAAATAAATAAAATCTTTTTAAAAATAAAAAATTTAAAAACAAAGCAAAAAAACTCAAGACTCAAGTTACCTAACTTGCCCACAGTCCACAATTCAAGATGCCAGAGGCTTTAACAGATTTTTTTATTATTATTGTCATTATGGTTATTATTGTTACTAGTTCTGTAGAAAGTGTTTATAGAATCTTCTGTAAAATTATTTTTCTAAGTCTTTCTTAAGAATTTCCATAAACAGAACAAGTAACTTGCTTAATGTTATTTTATGACCCTAAAATATAGGGGAATTGAAAGGCCCCAATACAAAACTCCTCCTACTACTAACCTATGACACTTCCTGAATCTCTTTTCATTAAATTCATTAAAAAAGGGTCATTTCTGAAGACATAAGCATTTTTAGCTGTCAGAACATATGTAGGACTATTAATATAAGGGCAGTGGTTAATGAATAGTATCACATGGGTATTTCCTAGTACCCTGAAAAAAAGGAAGAAATAGGAAGCTGTCAGAGCTAGAGTCACTGGCATCATTTTTTATTTGAGTTTCAATCAACCAGACTACAGACAAAGTAGGGATACCCATACTTTTATAGTATGGACAAAGGAGAGTCTCTGGGAAATAGGAATACAGGGCTGTGCAAAATGTGAATACATGGGATTTGTTGCCAACACGACAGTCTCCAGCCTTCTTAGAGACCCACTGTAGCCCCCAGTTACCATTACTGTGTTACAGTTGTCCCTTAGACACTCTAAATTATACCTGGCCTTGTAGACACTGTGCCTTCCAGAATCCAGGGTGACAGACGGCTATCTAATCAACTAATTGAATGGAAGAAGTTTACAAAGAAAACTTCCTCTTATTAGAACCCTCCTCAGATAGAAAGAACTTTGTGCTATTCTCTCATCAGTGGTTTCCCAACTTAACAATCAAGGAGCTGGTTAAAAGTGCAGATACCCAGGTCTCACCTCACATATTTAGCCCAGAGATTTGTAGATTTGAGATAGGGCCAGGAATCTACATTTTAGCAAACATCTAGATTATTCTGAGGCACAGACTCTGAGGATCACACTTTGGGAACTATAAACATAGGGACTAAATGTCAGGCAGTTCTCCATACCTGCTTAAAACCTTAGAGTTCTTTTGGCCCCTACCAGAAACTTTCCTAGAATTATATAAAAATTGGTGAAATCATATTTTAATTTATTGTTTAAAAAATATTTTATTCAGTCAAATAAATGTGAACATATTTTCATGATTTATAGCCACAGGAATGGGCAAGCTGTCTTTGTCAGAAATGACAGTGTGCCTTGGGAAAGGAAAATGCACAATTTTAACAGCAGAATCCTTTGATGTGCTCATAATATTAGTTTATCAGCAAGGCTACTATCAGCCTTAGCTTTTTCCTTTTTTAAAAACACATATATTTCTAATGGTAATAACTGTCTTCATCCTTCTCTGTTACTATAGGAGTTTCTCTGAGATAAGCATTTTAAAAAGGTGATAACATTTTCATTCTGCTGGCTTGCAGCACTGAATAGGCATTTAGAAAATCTCTTGTTTAGGTTTTCACACACCTATGTGTAGTAAAACTCTCCCCCTCTGCCTCTGTTAGCCCTGACAACACGTTTGATGTATACTATAAATGTACAGATTTTGAAAAATACAAAATAAGTTTACTTTCTCCTGTATGATTTTCCATTAGCACTTTTAGGTTAGATTCTAGCTGACTTGCCTTTTGCAATATAGCTCAGAAACCATTAGTGTCCAAGTAGAGGTTTCTGTAACTTTCCATACCTCGACTTCAAAACTTCCCTCTGTCTCTGTCTCTTCTTTGCTATACGTGTTAGCAGGAAACAGATAGGTACAGCAACCTACAGTTCAGTAATAATAAAAGCCACAATTTTGAAAACTTGCTGAAAAGCAGAATCAGGCATTTTATGTGTTGTGGCCTTGTCCTCCAATAATCCAAATAAAGTTCTTGACAAGAAATCCTTTGGACTTTGAATATTAAATGTGATTATCAAAAAAAAATAAATAAATAAATGTGATTATCGGCCATATGGTAATCAACATAAGTTGATTACCTACTTAGGTTTTCAATGAATATTAATAGTTGGTTGGTGTCTTCAAATAGTAAGGGATAGGAGACAAGCTAGGCCTCCACCACCATCTTTGCTGTGGAAGGCCAAGCAGCCATGGAAGAACTGTGTGTGTCATTATTATAATTGGAAGAATAGCCTTAATTAGCCAAAACAAGGAAAACAGGAAAGTTTTCTTTCAGTGTTCACTGCCATGGTAGCCGCCCAACTTGTGCCCAGCTCCTCCTCAGGGATTATCTAGAAGAGAAGACAAGATAAGGAGAGTAGATAAGAGTGATCAACCACTGAAGGGATCTAAAGGAGACAAATCAAAGCAGATTTGATTATCTAGAGCCCTCTGAAGATTCTAAAATGGAAAACAAGTAGTAACAAGCCCCAACATGCAGGGAAAGACAGTTCAGGCCAGCGTTCCCCTGGAAGGAACAGCATATAATGGAAAGTATAGTGAACAAGATTCAGGTCCCAGCCCTACAGGTTTATAACTGTAATCATGGACAGACTGCTTAATTTCTCAGAGCTAGAGTCTCTTCATTTGTTAAAAGGGTTGAGAGTTCCTGTCCTATTTATCTCTTAGGTGATCTAGTGGTATCATGTATATGAAAACATTCTCTAAAACCCAAACTACCAAATAAATATAAGTTGTGTATTTTCTCTCTTCCATGTATTGAGGAAGGGACTTAAGTGGGGAAGGAAAGAATCTTTGGAGTGTTATATGGATGGATGTTAGGGGCAAAGAGTATGAGTATGGATATAATTATAATGACCACCTCTGTAAGAAAAAATATTCTGCTTTCCAGTCAAAAAGAAGAAACTTTCTGAGTACAGGCATCAGAAGTTGTCATTTGACCTGGTGTCCTGATGTGTCTCTACAGAAATGTGAGAACTTATGTGTCAACAAAAAGTGTCTCATTAACTTTCAGTTCTATGAGAGTAATAACAATAATTTAAGCATTTGTTGAGCGGTGTGCTAAGACTTTATATTATTATATTTTTTTAAAGATTTTATTTATTTATTCATGAGAGACACAGAGAGAGAGAGACAGGCAGAGGGAGAAGCAGGCTCCATGCAGGGAGCCTGATGTGGGACTCGATCCCAGGTCTCCAGGATCAGGCCCTGGGCTGAAAGCAGTGCTAAACTGCTGAACCACCCGGGCTGCCCCAGCATTTTATATTATTAATGTATTTAATTCTCACAACAGTGCTATAAGATGAAGATAGTCCTGTTATCTCTTGTTTGCCAATAAGGAAACAGAAGCACAGAGAACATGTCCAAGGTCACACAGCTAGTAAATAAATAGTGGAGTTTGGATGTAGTCCTGGTGATCTGGCTTTAGAGCCCAGACTCTGAAACCCCACCACATAGTATACTTACTCTTAGAGCAAGTCACCAAAGGTACACAAACTGGGTATGGAGGCAAGATTGTCATCATATCCTCACTACAATTATTCTTTCAAGCATGTCCAAGCGATGAGGAAATCCCCTTGCCCATCATTGCTGCTGAAATCAAACTGGAATTTTACAAAGATTAAGGAGAGACAAATAGATTTGAACCAATAACTATGCAGGGTATTCCTATTTGGATAAATTGTGTTAAAATTAGGATTATTCATTCCTGTACTTTTTTGCATTATTCCTAAACAAAGAATCTTTGTAAAATTCTAGTTTGATTTCAGCAGCAATGATGGGCAAGGGGATTTCCCCATTGCTTGGACATGCTTGAAAGAATCATTGTAGTGAGAATATGATGACAATGGCCCCATGAACCCATCGAGAAACCATAAGACTAGAGAAATAGAAGCCTCGCACCTGAAAATCCTTCCCAGACCTCTTCTTCAACCCTGGCCAACCCACAAAGTGGCAATACTGTTTGTTGTGCAATAAACAGATTTTGAGTAAAGTTGAATTGCAGTTTAGTTTATTCTAGCTAATTGGGCCAGAGTCAGCTAGGGCACATTCTGTAGCAGACCAGCACTTGCCTGTCTTTATACAGAACCTGCCTGGGGAAAAAATATATAGGAGATTAAAGTCCCTGACTCAGGGCAGCCCTGGTGGCTCTGAGGTTTAGTGCCGCCTTCGGTCCAGGGCGTGATCCTGGTGACCTGGGATTGAGTCCCACGTCGGGCTCCCTGCATGGAGCCTGCTTCTCCCTCTGCCTGTGTCTCTGCCTCTGTGTGTGTGGTGTGTGTGTGTGTGTGTGTGTGTGTGTGTGTGTGTCTCATGAATAAATAAATAAAATGTTTAAAAAAATAAATAAATAAAGTCCCTGACTCAACCTCCAGATAGTTCCTTCACCACAAAATTGGGTTCCTCAGTATAATCCTCATCAACATCAACCCCCTTCTGGACCTCCCCTCCCCTCAACACATACACAATAAAGACAGCATCGGAGTTTTAGCTAGTACTCTCCCTTCTCTACTGAAATTTTCCTTCCTCTAATGTGCATCCTTCAGGTCATTTATCTCTCACAGATACAAGTTCCAAATGGAAGGTCCTACTCCCCTTCTCAGTAAACTTCCATTTTAAGAGGATCTAACAGGGGCACCTGGGTGGCTCAGTGGATTGAGTGTCCGACTCCTCATTTCTGCTCAGGTCATGATCTCAGGGTCATGGGATCAAGGTCTGAGGTTGGGTTCCACGCTGAGCACAGAGTCAGCTTGAGATTCCTCTCTCCTCCCTCTGTTCCTCCCCCCGCGTGTTCTCTCTCTCTCTCTCTCTTTCTCTCTCTCTGAAATAAATAAAACCTTACAAGAAAAAAAAAAAAAAAAAAAGAGGGACCTAACAAAGACATTGCCCTCTGTATATTTACCCTTAATGCTTAAATTGACTTTTGTGGTGGAAATTTTAGGACAGATAGATATTTTGCATGTCTGAAATTAGAGGCAAAAGGTATTTTCTCTCTTGTTCTGAGAAGCCTCAATCCCTGTGGGACTAGAATCCAATCCCATCTCACCTGCTTACTCTTGGATCAATCAGACTGAGGCTTAAGTCTGATTCAATCAGATTTTTTCCTTGAATTAAAAAAAAAAGACCAAAAACTTTGATATGTTATCTAAACTCCGTAATCACTTCTGATATATATAACTGAATATTAAGTATTTTGAGTGGTGTTTTGAGGTTTAAACAATTTCCATAAATATGAGTACTAAAAATGCCTTGGCATTACAGAACTAATGGCTACTGTAAGCATCAGACATCCAAGTAAACTAGTTTTTATATTTTATACTGTGCTTGACCTTTGAAAAGACAACAAGACTCAGGATCTGAGGTTTAGGTCACTGAAGAGATTGCATCAACATCCACCCATTGGTAGGTTACATCTCCAAAGAAATTCACAAGGAGACCAGAACATGTTTATCTTGCTGTGATCCAGCACTGCAAACAAGCAACTGGGTTCTGTGATGTCCTTTTACTCACCAGTGAGGAGAGAGGGGATAGCGGATGAGCAAAATAGGTGAAGGGGACTATGAGATACAAACTTCAAGTTATAAAAAAAAAAAAAAAAAAAAAAAACTTCAAGTTATAAAAGAAATCAGCCACCGGGATATAAAGTACAACATAGAGAATATAGTCATAATATTAAAATAACTTTATATGGGGACAGATGTAACTAGACTTAAAATGGTGATTATTTTATAATGTATTAAAAAATACACTATGAATCACTATGCTGCACCCCTAAAACTAATGTAATATTGTAGGTCAACTATACTTCAATAATAAATAAATATTGCTCCTGGAACTTGTCCATTCTTAGCTGAATTATACTTTTAGTTCTGCTGGGTGGATACATTTGTTATTCTATTAAAATATTTCCATGGCTGAAATCAAAATGAGAGAAAAATATTTGCCCATGGCCACATGATATGCCACATATCTGTGAATATTCTGTATGCTTCCAGACATCATTTTCATACTTGCTATATTATAATTGAAACATGTTTTGAAACTGAGATTATAATTTGTAGAGCAAACCTAAAAGATCAAAGCTCTTCTTCCAGGCTTGCTAAGGCATATTTTAGTCAGATTTTGTTTCGAGGACCTTAACAAAGTACAATCTCTGTGCTTTGCTCTCTTTAAATCATGTAGCACTTCAGGCAGATAACCAATCATCTGGTATCAACTGTCTGTTCTAACTACATTATATGCAAAAAAAAGGGGAAAAAAAACCATTCACATCTCCTGTGTAAATTCAGATCTCACTCCTGGAGACTCATTCTTCCCATTGTCAGTTGAGTTCTCTGTCAAATCTCCAAGCAAGTGAGCCTTATATCAAGATGGCTAAGAAGTTTTATATTCACTAGTTAGGGCCTTTGATCTTTGTCTCTAATTGGAAGAGAAATGTTTAAGATTACCTGAGCTCCAAAGGTTATTTTGGTGTATAGCGCTAGGGATGATCACTGTGTGGTGGAAAATTACAAAAGAGCTATCACTGGGGCTCCTGGGTGGCTTAGTCAGTGTCCGACTCTTGATTTGGGCTCAGGTCATGATCTCAGGGTCATAGGATCAAGCCCCATGTCAGACTCTGCACTCACCGGGGAATCTGCTTGAGATTTCTCTCCCTCTGCCCCTCTCCCTGCTCACACTCACACTCACACTCTCTTTCTCTTTCTAAAATAAAGTAAAACCAAACAAAAGAGAGATCATTATTGGGGCTTCAACATTACTGGTGGCATCTGGACCAAAAGGCTATTTATTTTCCTGTGCCTGCCTTTTCCTTTATGTTTTTAGAGTTCTGTTGTTTGAAAATGAACCTAAGATTCAAATATTTTATCTTTTGGTAGAATTTTTACCGCAATTGCATATGGAGCTATGGCCATTGGAGAAACACTTGTTTTGGCACCTGAATATTCGAGAGCCAAATCTGGGGCTGCACATCTGTTTGCTTTGCTGGAAAAGAAACCAACTATAGACAGCTACAGTCAAGAAGGGAAAAAAACAGTAAGCATAACTATGATTTTAAATGTGTACATTATTAATTATACATGTGCATGTTCTCTATATAGAGACTTAAATGAAGGCATTACTTGATAACTTTGCAAAACATAGTGCTATAAAGAATTAAAAACATGTATAAAATAACTGTTATGGCTACAAAGGGAGAAGAGGGTCTTGCCTTAAGCAAATTTTCACCTCTGCAACTAAAACATATACATATTTTATATTTAAAAATATACTTCAAGTTTATTTGCCTGATGCCTTGAAAATGTTCTTGAACAAAGAATTGATTTATATATTTAATTTTATTTAGACAGCCAAAACTTTATTTAGTCTTAAAGGAAGATTTGCATTAGAGTTAATTCATTTTTTTCTCTGATAATATATACAAAGTGAATAATGCTTGCTGTTGCATACAGCATATTTTATGGAAAATATATCTGCAATCATTAGAGGGAAAAAAAGAAACTATATTTATTAAGTTCACACAGACACACATACTTAGCCAAAACTCTAAAAGACCATGAATATTAAAAGAGAAATAATAGTAAGATTGTATAATTTTCAAAACAAGCCTTTTAATAGTATCTTATACATTAAATATATATTCAATTTTAAGACTTTCTGGACAGTTTAAATTTAAAAGTAAGAATAGCCAACAGGTATATGAATAGCCAATAGGTATATACTTAAAAGAAATTTTTCAGTTAAAATTATTTCCCTGCTGATTTTAATAGTAGATTTATGATAGCTTAAAATAGTACATTATCTCTAAAGCTACATAATTATTAAAAGGAAGGCCAGTCATTAGTTACAGAAATAAAAATATCTTGAAATCCTCAGAATACTCAAAGATGCATCATAGTCAAAAATAAGATTTTGTACTTGTCTTTTAGAAAGTAAAGGATGTAGAAAACTTTAAAAAAAAAAAAACTTAGGATTAAAAAAAAATCTTAGGATTTAGATGTGTAATAACGTTGCTACTCATTTCTTTCAGAACAGTACAGTATGATGGATTGAGTATCTTTTATAAATGTCTTCATAGAATTACATTACATGGCATGGAATATGGAAATGTTTCTTATAAAGACTAAAATTAATTTATTTAATCATTTTATTTAACATACTAATACTTCTAAATGTCACTCCCTGTGCTTTTAAAAATCAAGATCTAGTAAAACAAAACTGGCAAATGTTGGTCATATTGAAGCTGGGAGATAATCCATTACATCTTTCTCTCTACTTTTGTAGATGCTTGAAATTTTCCATAATAAAATGTCTAAAATAGTAAAAATAGTTTTTAAAATGTATTAAAATCTAGAAGTATAAAATCTCTCTATGCCTTTCCCAAAGGCACAAGGTGTACTCAAAAACAATGCACTCCTCATTATTCTGTAGTTTCCAGGTTTATTTTGTTAAACATTTCTGCATAAATAATATTCATTTCAAGGAAAAGCAGAAAGCACTGAAAAAGCTAAATGTAAGCAACTATGGCACTTAACATGTTGGCATATATTTTTAACATTTCTTTCTTTTGACAACAGAGTATCATTATCAAACATTTTTTGATGCTCTCGCTCTTGTCCCCTACTTCTACCTTCTGCCTGTATGCTTGGTTCAGAATATGCTGAGCATGACTATTGAAACTGCCTATTTAAAATACAACTGAATGAGAGCAAACAAACATGAAGTTCAAAAGAACCCAAAATCTTAGAACCATATATATAAAGGGAAAGTTAATCATTCAGTGATAGTTCTGGAAATCCTTTATAAACATCCCTGTTATAGATAAGTATTGATTTATGAATTATCAAAAGAGATTGAAAAATAGAAAAATAAACTTTTAGACATCACTGCCAAATAATGATCAACTGAAAACAAAGATAAGCCCAAATTCAAAGCGTAATGTATATTAACTGTAAAACCTGGCCCAACTTACAAAAATAATAATAAACTCTACATATGGTTTGTGAGGACCAGGTATTCTGAATTAAGCAATAAAGGTCTGTAAAACAGAAACTAAAGGTTTAAAAATATATACAATTATTCAAAACATTTGGTCAAATAGCTAATCTGCAGATTGGACTATGTCTCGGTAGTGAAGCCAGAGGAAACCAGTGCTTTTTAGGAATTTAGGAAACCAGTGCTTCATTCATCCAGTAAGGAAGACAAGAAGTACAGATATAGAAATCTAAACAAAAGTGACAGAAATGATCATGCAGTCAGCAGCTCTATAGAGAGGAATACTGTTTAAAATAAAATGGTTGTGGAAACATGCATAATTTTCAGGAAGCATTCGGCCAATGTGCTATAATGTGCTATAATCTTTTTAAGTTATCATTCTAAACCCTGCCAACTTTCTTTCCCAGGATACATGTGAAGGGAATATAGAGTTTCGAGAGGTCTTTTTTTCCTATCCATGTCGCCAGGATGTTCTCATCCTTTGTGGCTTATCCCTCAGTATTGAGAAAGGAAAGACAGTAGCGTTTGTTGGGAGCAGTGGCTGTGGAAAAAGCACTTCTATCCGACTTCTACAGAGATTTTATGACCCTGTGAAAGGACAAGTGGTAAGACTGATTTTAAATACAGCTTATCTAGGTTTTAGTGATGTTATTCTTAACATCATTCCCTTGGGCTTAATCATCCTTACTGGTTTGAATAGGGCAAACTGTGCAGTAGTTAAAAAAAAAAAAAAAAAAAAAAACCTCTCTCCTTTAACTAAGTGGACAAGCAAACCCATAACAAAAATGATGGATAGGACTTTGAGGCTAAATACAAAGACTCAAAAATTCTTCAGTCATGATACTGGCAGTAATTTTTATCTTAAATTGAAGACAACACAAACAAATAGATATTCCATGTTCATGGATTGGAAGAACAAATACTGTTAAAATGTCTATACTACCAAAAACAATCTATGAATTTAATGCAATCTCTATCAAAATAGCAACAACATTTTTCACAAAACTATAATAAACAATCCTAAAATTTGTCTGGAACCACAAAAGACCCTGAATAGCCAAAACAGTCTTGAAAAAGAAAAGCAAAGCTGGAGGCATCACAATTCCAGATTTTAAATTATATTACAAAGCTGTAATAATCAAAACAGTATGGTACTGGCACAAAAACAGACACATAGATCAATAGAACATAATACAGAGTCCAGAAATAAAGCCACACTTATATGGACAACTAATCTTTGACAAAAGAGGAAAGAATATACAATAAGGAAAAGACAGTCTCTTCAATAAAGGTGCTAGGAAAACTGGACAGTTAAATGCTAAAGGATGAAAGTGGACCACTTTCTGGCATCATAGATAAAATAATTGAAAACAGATTAAGTACATACATGTGAGACCTGAAACTGTAACAGTCCTAGAAGAGAACACAGGCAGTAATTTCTCTGACATTGGCTATAGCAATATTTTTAGATATGTCTCCTAAGGTAAGGGAAATGAAAGCAAAAATAAACTATGGAGAATACATCAAGATAAGCTTTTGCACAGGGAAGAAAACATCAACAAAATAAAAAGGCAACCTACTGAATGGGAGAAGATATTTGCAAATGATATATCCAATAAAGGGTTAATATCCAAAATAAATACTTTCTACAACTCAACACCAAAAAAAAAAAAAAAAAAATTCAATAAAAATTCAATTTAAAAATGGGCAGAGGACCTGAAAGATACTTTTCCAAAGAATACATACAGATGGCCAACAGACACAGAGAAAATGCTCAACATCACTTATAATCATGGAAATGTAAATCAAAACCACAATGAAATATCACCTTACACCTATCAGAATGATTAGAATAAAAAAGACAAGAAATAACAAATGTTGGCAAGAATGTGGAGGAAAAGGAACCCTCATGCGCTCTTGGTAAGGATGTTAATTTATACAGGCACTGTGGAAAACAGTATGGAAGTTCTTCAAAAAACTATAAATAGAAATATCATATGATCCAATAATTCCACTAGTGGACATTTACCCGAAGAAAACAAAAACACTAATTGAAAAGATATACGCACCACTATGTATATTGCCCCAGTACTTAGAATACCAAGATATGGAAGCAAACTATGTGTTCATTGATAGGTAAATGGATAAGGAAGATGTGGTACATATATGCAATGAAGTATTTACTCAGCCATTAAAAAGGATGACATCGGGATCCCTGGGTGGCGCAGCTGTTTGGCGCCTGCCTTTGGCCCAGGGCGCAATCCTGGAGACCCGGGATCGAATCCCACGTCGGGCTCCCGGTGCATGGAGCCTGCTCCTCCCTCTGCCTGTGTCTCTGCCTCTCTCTCTCTCTCTCTCTCTCTCTCTCTGTGTGACTATCGTAAATAAATAAATATTTAAAAAAAAAAAAAAAAAAAAAAAAAAAAGGATGACATCTTCCCATTTGTAACAACATTTATGGACCTAGAAGGTATTATACTAAGTGAAATAAGTCTGACTAAGAAAGACAAATACCATATTATTTCATTCTTTGTGTAATCTAAAAAACAAAACAAATGAATTAACAAGCAAAAAGCAGAATTAGACCTATAAACACAGAGGAACAAACTGATAGTAGCCAGAGGGAAAGGGGGAATGGGAAGAATGAATGAAGGGAGTGAGTAGAAGATAGAAGCTTCCAGTTATGGAATATTCGAGTAAGTCACAAGAATAAAGGGCACAGCATAGGGAATATGGCCTGTACTATTGTAATAGCCATGAAATGTGAGAGATGGTAGCTACATAGTGGTGTGCATAGCATAATGAAACACTAGAACATAGTGTTATGGATACATAGCATAATGGATCACTATGTTGTACCCCTGAAACTAATGAAACATTGTGTGTCAACTACACTCAGATTGTTTTAAAAATGTAAAAAAAAAAAAAAAATTTAAAGTCTACAAATTAGAAACTTTAAAAAAGAAAAAAGAAATTTTGATCTTATAAAACATGGAATTATTTTAAAATACAGGTGTTAGAAGAGGGGTCTAATATCTGTATCTGGGCTCTTTATTTTGTTCTGTTTAAGGCAGAGATAAGTTTCCACCCTGATTCAGGCTTCCTACTTTTTTACCCCCCAACTCTCAAAATTTTATGCATGGTTAAAACTTATCTGAATCAGCTGCATCCTGATCTCAAAAAATAAAAATAAAAAAAAAATAATGCAACCTCTCTCCTTAGAATTCCAAAGACTTTTTCTCACCTGGCACCTTTCGTACTCTTCCTTATATTCAGGTTTTCAATTATTCTCTCCCCTCAACAAGCAGCACACACCTTCCTGTTCTGTCTCCCCCCTCCCACAAAAAAATCCTTTTGAAAGTCAAACACTGTCATATCAGTCCTCATTCTTCTGCATTTTGCAGGGTTTCTTTCCCTTCACCGATTCTCAATGACTATTTGCAAAATAAAATGATCCAGAATGGCTCCCTTGTTACCAGTGATAGCACTGAGTTAACAATGAATCCAGAATTAGATAACAGTCATCTATTTGCACATAACATAGCACATCCCCTCCATTAAACCCTCCAATGATTTCCTACTGCAGTTAAAATAAAACAGAGTCCATACCATCAATCATGGTTGTTCATGATCTAGTCCCTGCCTCTCTCTCCTATTACTCCCCACCTGTATACTGTGTGTAAGACTCAGTGGCTTCTTTGTGTTCTTTAAACTCATTTGTGGCCTTTGTTCCCGCTGTTCCCCTACTTGGAATTTTCTTGCTCTAACCTCTTTGCTGACTCCTTTTTATCATTCAAGTCTCAATCTAAATGCTACTTCCTAAAGTAGGGCTTCTTAGATTACTCTGTATAACATAATGCATTCATTCACCTGCTTCCCACATTCTCCCTACATCCTCAGTCACTCTCTATCCCATTATCCTGACTTCATGGAATTTTCTTTTTTGAGTTGATTACTTGTTAGTGTGTTTATTGCCTGCCTGTCTCCGCTAGACTATAAGCTGCAGAAAGGCAAGAGCTTTGTTGTGCTTACCTGGTACCTGAAGAGTCCCCATCAGCTAGTAGGTATGCTCATCACATTGCCAGCTGAATGTTGTTGTATGTTCATGTAAATAAGTATGGCTATGTACAAAACGACTCTATATATGGACTATGACATCAGTCTATACCTTCTATCTCTGGACTTTAATAAGTAGGCTTCTAATACAGAGCAGTTGCTCATTTTCCTTCTGACTTCAGCACAGAGCACCAGGCTTTACTCTAGATTCCAGGCAAGTCTTTAGAATATGTAGTCATTCATAGAAATGTCAAGTAAGTTTAGGAGTTGGCATTTTAATCACTTACACTCTGCTTCTATACAACGTGATTTACAATCCATCCTTGGGTAGTATTTTACTGTGAGGAGGCTTGAATTCCTACTCTTCTTGTTATAATCTGTATAGGTTTGAATATAGTGAACTGTAACATGATACAGTTATTGGATCTTCACATACCATTCTCCATTCCGCTTTTGGCAGCTATTTGATGGTGTGGATGCAAAGGAATTGAATGTACAATGGCTCCGTTCCCAAATAGCAATCGTTTCTCAAGAGCCTGTACTCTTCAACTGTAGCATTGCCGACAACATTGCCTATGGTGATAACAGCCGTGTTGTGTCATTAGATGAAATAAAAGAAGTAGCAAAAGCAGCAAATATCCATTCTTTTATTGAGGATCTCCCTAAGGTAAGAAAAATATCTGAAATCTTGAATTACAAAGCTGCCAAGTAATCCTACATAGTTGTTTTTATGTGCTACTTGAATTATACAATTTATTTATTGCTAGCATCTAATATAGGTAAAAAGCGAAGACTGAGATTTTTTGTGACCAGATTTTCCAAGACCAAACTGTATTAATGTTTACTGAATTCACTTTCTGATTTTGATTCTTTGCTTTTTATCTACTCATGTCTACACCATCATCATCCCTCCACCCCTGTACCACTCCAGTAGCATTTTAGTCTATCTTCCTACTTCCAATCTGCCCCTTTATAATCCTTCTTCTTCACAGTAACTAGGGGAATCTTTTAAAAACATAAATCATATTCTGTCCCTTCCTGCTTAAAACTTCCTAATGACATCCCTTTGCATTTACAACAAAGTCCAAATTTCCTGTGTGGCTGGCAAAGCTTTCTGTGATATGGTCCTGCTTGTTTCTCCAGCTCCTTCCTCATGATATGATCATTCTGCTCCAGCAACACTGTCCTCTATCTCTTGAGCACACGAAGCTTTTCCCTTCCTCAGAACATTTACACTTGCAAAAAAAAAAAAAAAAAGAACATTTACACTTGCTGTTTCTCCAGCCAAGACCTCCTTTCCTCTGGCTTTTTGCAGAGCCAGCTCCTTAATATTCAAGCTCCTTGAAATGCCATTTTGCAGAGACCCTCCCTGGCCACCTTACTTAGAAGAGTCCCTACCACTTTTGTCACCTACTACATAGTTTTCGATGTGCTTATCACTAAAATTACTCCAAGGGATTATTGACTTGTTTAGTGTCTCCTCTCCCCACTAGAGTGTTAGGTCCTTGCCTGCCATTTTTGTCACTTCTCTGAAATTGCTGTGACAGCTGACACAGAAAAGTTAAAAGTCTTGGCTAACTGTAGAAAAGGCTTTAGCATAGCAAGCATTAATACAAATCCAGAAGTGGTGTACAGAGATGGGTAATCATAACTTAAAGTGCTTACAATATCTGAGTGTTTATACCTGCATACACTGTCACACAAATAAAATTAAAATATATCTACTTTTAACTAGAAACAAACTTTTATAATGTGATTTTCTAGCTCACTTTAAAAGGAAATGCCAAAGTTTAATAACCATTAAACAATTAACCTAGTATCCTATTCTTTTGGGGAGAGTAATGATCACCATACTAACTTTTTTTTCATACTAACTTTTATACTAGTAGATCTCCCCTCACCATCTCCTGTCCACACAAAATGGTGCCTGTAACTAAAAAGGAACCATTAACAAAAAATTTACCCTACTCTAGTAAGATTCTACAGTACTAACCATAATGAAAGGATTGACATATTTTTTTATGAACATTGTGACCCTGTGAATGTCTTCCAGTGGTAAGTCCCCTTTTTAAGCAAGGCACTCCTTGCATTATTAATTTGTGATCAGAGTGTTATCCACACAATCCTGGTAGGTTATTTTTTTCTTTAATTTATGTATGATAAAATGCTATCCATTTCATAGTTACACCATTCGACTCTTATTCTTTTTTTTTTAATTAATTATTTATTTATTTATTTATTTATTTATTTATGATAGTCGCACAGAGAGAGAGAGGCAGAGACACAGGCAGAGGGAGAAGCAGGCTCCATGCACCGGAAGCCCAATGTGGGATTCGATCCCGGGTCTCCAGGATCGCGCCCTGGGCCAAGGGCAAGCGCCAAACCGCTGAGCCACCCAGGGATCCCTTAAATTGTTTATTATCTTTCATTATTTTTGTTGTATTATTTCCCAATTTACCCAAAACTACATATTGCAGAGACTCAATGTGCTTTTTACAATAAACTTTGAGAACCAGGATGATGTTATTTCCCAAAAAGAAAGAAAAACTTGTTCTCAGTGTTTTTAAGTTTAACTTTAGTTTGACTTCATATCAGTTACCCAAAAAACTATATGTAGAACCATAAAGAAATCTAGTGTCAAAATATCATTTGGGCATAGGACATTAGACATCACATCTAGCAGCAATGTCAATGACCATTTGCAATGAGGAAAAGACAAGGAGGCGGGAGATAACTTAGAAGCTATTTCCAGTGTTATGAATGCCTGAATTAGTAATTATAAAGTGAAATAAAACAAGGAAAAGGATTTAAAAGATAATGGAAAAGTGGAATTGCCAACATGTGGCTCAAGATGTCTGTGAAAAGTGAGCAAGAAAGTATATGATACACTGGACAGCCTGCTGAAATAAAAACACACAGAGCATATGATAAGAATACAAAGGAAGGAATGACAAAAGTCTCTAGGAGCTCAGAGAAAATCACACAGAAGATGTTGTTTTAAACTGGGTCTTTTTTTTTTTTTTTAGACTTTTATTTATTTATTAATGAGAGACAGAGAGAGAGAGGAAGGCAGAGAGACACAGGCTGAGGGAGAAGCAGGCTCCATGCAGGGAGCCTGACATGGGACTCAATTTGAGTCTCTAGGATCAGGCCCTGGGCCAAAGGCAGCGCTAAACTGCTGAGCTACCCGGGCTGCCCTTAAACTGGGTCTTAAAGAATGAGTAAGAGTTCCCCAGGCAGAGAGGGGGACAAATTCATACGTAGAAGACAGAATAAGCAGATGGAACATATACATGTAAAAGAGTTTCAGGTATTTGGAAGGAAATAAATTTAAAATCCTGATCATAAGGCATAAATTGGGGAAACTGAGAAGAGGCCAAAATATGAGCTAATTGTGACTAAATGTGAAGGTTCCAATATACTAGTCTAAGAAGCTTGGACTCTTATTGGAAATAGGAAACCTTCAGACATTTTTAAGCAAAGAAATAATGTGATTAGATTTTAAAGCAAAAAATTGCTACTGAAACTTAGCCTTTTGTTTGCTCATCCAGGAAGCACTGTGGCCTTTGTGGTGATGGCAGAGATTGGCATTAAAAGGACAAGTCGTGATGCTTTACAATATTCTGGATGAGAGCAATGCAGGTCCACATTTTCTGTTCCCCAGTTCCAATTTCCAAAAGCTGTTAAACTCCATCCCTTACAGACAAATTTTGTGTGTATGGTGCAAATTTATTTGGTGTCCAAAATGATGTGAAGCTATTTGTAGTCTTTATTAATCCTACTTAGAATGAATAATCAAATATTTCTGCACAAATATTCATATATTTGATTACCACTTACTTCCCCAGAATTTCTTTGGGGTGTTATTATAGATCACATATTAAGTATGTATAATATATAGTATATACAATTTATGGAATCTAAAGTCAAACAAGGGCACCTGGCTGGCTCAATTGGTAGAGCATGTGACTCAATGTCAGGGTTGTGAGTTCAAGCCCCACGATGATGCTAGAGAGCAGAAGAGAGGGGCAGAGCAGGAGAGAGAATCTTAAGCAGGCTCCATGCCAAGCACAGAATCCAACATGGTGCTCGATCTCCTGACCCTGAGACTATGACCAGAGCCGAAATCAGGAGTTAGATGCTTAACTAAGTTAGCCATCCAGGTGCCCCCCAAAACAGAATTCTTAAACAAATATAGCCCTAGAGATTTCTGGTAAGGTATTGTGGACCTGTCTGGCAACACAAACTCAGAGGGTCAAAAGCAAGACATCAACTTGGAGTATGCTAAGGGTAACACATCTATACTGTATTGCCATAGAGGTGACCCGCAGACATCCAGGAATATCCACCTAGGAGAGGATTTGAAGCAACACCACCATGGTCTTGAGGATCATACTAGGTGTAGATGCAGCTCTCAGGCAAGCCTTGACTTGAATAAGACTTTGACCACTGAAACCACCCTAAATTCCTCCCCAGGGACTGCAGGGGTTCTCTAGAATACAGTTGCTTTAGGATTAGACTCTTCTGATGTTCCCTCCAGAACCCAATTGGCTTTAGCCTCAGGTTCATATTGAGAAGCCATTGTTTCTTGAGCATCTCATAAACAGGTTGCATATTTCAGGACAGTCACCATTCATCCCAATGTTTGCCAGAAAATTGATTCAGATTTTCAGTTTAAACAGGAGAATGAGGGGCACCTGGGTGGCGCAGTCAGTTAAGCATCTGCCTTTGGCTCAGGTCATGATCTTAGGGTCCTGGGTTCAAGCCCTGCATTGGGCTCCCTGCTCAGTGGGTAGTCTGTTTCTCCCACTCTCTGCCCCTCCCCACTGCTCATGCTCTCTCTCTCAAATAAATAAAGTCTTTATTTTAAACAGGAAAATAAAACTCTGGAGTTCTTCATTGGAAAATAAAAATCTTTGAGTATTTGAAAATGTTTTTAGGTTGGTATTGAGACAATGTATATATTCATACATTTATAATCTGTTCTGCTTAATGATGGACAAGAACAAGAATTTAATTTTCATCCAATTCATTCCTGAGACTAATATCTTCCTGCAATCCAGAAAAGGCCAATAAATGCAAAGTGATTTCTAAGCTAGTATTATCTTCTTCAGCTACACTTGGACGATCCATGTACAATTTAAGCTAGACTGGCAGAAAGAGCTGCAGACCATTATCATTTCTACCTAATCCTCTCTCAATTTTTAGTTTAGGGTTGGATTCTCTAATTTGTTTTTTGTTTTGTTTTGTTTTTAAGATTTTATTTATTTATTTGTGAGAGACACAGAGAGAGAGGCAGAGACCCAGGCAGAGGGAGAAGCAGGCTCCCTGCAGGGAACCCGATGAGGGACTCGATCCCGGGACCCCAGGATCACGCCCTGAGCTGAAGGTAGATGCTCAACCGCTGGGTCACCGAGGAGTCCCTAGGATTCAAGCCACCCAGGATTCTCTAATTTGGATGAGAACTTCGTGATGTGTGGAATATGAATGACATACTTTTATCTGATTATCCTGCCCTTTGATTCCAATTTTCATAAAATGCATTTTAGAAGGAAGGGGCCCAGCAGGCTGGCAGTCCTAGATAAAAGCACAGAAGGGATTAAGTCTGTTTTCTTTAGAGAACATTCACTTCAAAAAAGACACTTTTACTGGGTTTTAGTAATTCACACACCATTGTTTTATGTAAAGCAAACAACTGTGCATTTTATATTGAAACGAACTTTGAGGTAAAGGTGAAGACACATTTATCATAAGGCTCTGTCACACGCTCTCTCAATACCCACTCTGCCTAAATGGTACCCCTTGAAGGCAGCCAAATGTGGAGGGAAAGGCAATTGATTGAAGCTTCTCTAAGGCAGTAAGACAAAATGAACAGGATATTAATCACGTGCTGCATCTTCTCTATGATGCTGCTACTGGATCCACCTTTAGCAGGTTGTAAAATTAGACTTGCTTTCCCAGTGGAGTCAGGCCATCCACACATTCTTGTCTGGATATCAATAGTATATATTTGTTAGACACATAGCAAGGGATACTAGAAAGCAGTATGAAACCTTGGAGGGAAGTAGAGGCAATGGGATAATCTAGAAAGTAAGTGGTAGCTTGCTTGCACTAACCAAATGGACCAGTCATGATTTAGCAGTCTACAACAGCATCAGGCTACCCCTCTAGCAGTTTCTTTATCCTTCTGTGGAGGAAAACATTGGAGAAAAGGTCATTAGTAAGTAGGAGGGCTGTAGAAACATTGGGAGTGCTAAATGTCACTATTATGGCCTGAAAAGATGAACAGACTGTCTCTAGACACCAGCCTAATTTACTGCCAGGAAGATACCTACAGGAATGAGAACAGGATCCCAGTCTCTGAAGAAATGTACCCCTAGAGGTTTGGTGAGAGCCAGAGTGAAGAAACTCAGTGACTTCCTTGTTTTTTTATACTTTCAACCATTCTGACCTGAAAATAGAAGGTAATGTAATTTAATGGAAAAAGATTTGTTTACCAGGAACTTTCTTTTGCCAATAATTTTTTTCTTATGCTTTAATTCAAACAATCCCTTTGTAGAAGCATAATGGCAAAGGTCTACTGCTTGTGATCAGTGTAGATATGTAAATAAGATGGTAGTGTTTACTGCTGGTTTAGCGTTGATACGCAACAAAGCCCAAGAATAGATTTCAGCACTTGTTGGGACACAAATTTTCGAGAGTAGGAAAATTTGAAATATTTAGATGGTTCTCGCCCACAGTTGCCATGCTAATTTAAATAACCAAGCCTTGCTTTCTTAATTGCATGTTCCCGTAATAGAAATACAACACACAAGTTGGACTGAAAGGAACACTGCTTTCTGGAGGCCAGAAACAAAGACTAGCTATTGCAAGGGCTCTTCTCCGGAAACCAAAAATTTTATTGTTGGATGAGGCCACTTCAGCCCTTGATAATGAGAGTGAAAAGGTAACATTCTCCTATTTCATCTCAGAATATAATATCAAATAAGAGAGTGGAGTATTATGGAAGGAACCAAGGTTAGTTGGGGGCGAGAAAAACCTGGAGAGAATTGTAGTCATAGGGTCACAAGTTCTAATTAAGGTTTTGGCCTTTAAAAAAAGTTAGAGACTGGTGGGGAGGTGAGAGGGAGTTGGGACACAGGGCATCTTATGATCTAGAAAGGTTTTCTCACTTGATTGGTTTATCAGAAAGGCCTAATTCTTGAAATGTTTCTCTTGTCAAAGAAAAAAGCCCAAGGAAAATAACTTCTATTTCCTGTTTTGTTTGTATTCTTATGATACCAAACAAATGAATAAGGCAATCTGCATGCATAAAAGAGTAATCTACACTGCAGTGTCAGAGCCTGCTAGTTACTCCATCTTCTATAGACTATTAGCTCTGTTTGAGAAGAAGACAAGGAAGCAGATGTGCCAATAGACCTATACTGCAAGCTCCTTCAGATGTTTAATTTTGCTATGTCCTTGTGCTCTCGTAGTTTCTTGCACATAGCAGGCCCTTGTTAAATGAACATTGGTTGAACAAATTATAATCTTTAATATTTACCAAGTGTCCAGTATATGCTATTATCTCAATCCTCACAACTTGTTGAATTAGCTTATTTTATTAGCATGTGTGTTTTATAGGTTGGCACACTAAGGCTTAGAAATGTTAAGTAACGTCTCTGAATTTTAATAGAGTATCTGATCTAAGAGCTTATGTGGTTAACCATCACACGATTGCTATTTATAGATGATTATCATTCTTGATTTCTAAGGAGACAGTCTGTTATGAAAGAAAAAACATGATTTTTGGAATCAGACATACCTGAGCTGTAATCCTGGATTCATCAGTTACTAGTAATATGACCATGGTCAAGTGACCTAGACTTTTTGAATCTCAGTTTATTCATCAGAAAAGTGAAAATACCCCTCCACCTTATGGGGTTATGGCAAAGATTTAAATAAGATATCCATCATTGGAATGAATATATTATATATTCAACAAATATTGGTTTTCAGCCTCTACTCTCATTTGCTAGGTGCAGCATTATAACCCATCACAGCTGAGATTTTAGCCAGGACAATTTTATAGCTAATTCTACTAAAATAAATAAATATGAGAAGAAATGAAGTGAGAAAATTAGTCATTTTACTTAGGTGTGGAAATATTATTTTCTGAATCTGAGTTTGAAACCACCTATTTACATAGAAACAACCATCTCATTTTTATTCATTATCACAAAAGCTTTTCTAATTAGAAGCCTAAATGTGTCTGTAATTACTTTTTCTAAATTTCTATTGAGTATAGTAGATATTTCACAAAGCAGGGCAGTTGCCTTTGGGGATAAGCAAATACACAAGTAATGTTATGAATTACCTTTACCAATTTGATTTGGGTAACTTTATTAGCATCTAAGTCAAGTAAGCAATCACAGGTCCTTTTCTCTTCCAGGTGGTTCAGCATGCTCTCGATAAGGCCAGGAAGGGGAAGACTTGCCTAGTGGTTGCTCACAGACTCTCCACAATACAGAATGCAGATTTGATAGTGGTCCTGCACAACGGGAAAATAAAGGAACAGGGAACTCATCAAGAACTCCTGAGAAATCGAGATATGTATTTTAAATTAGTAAATGCACAGTTGGTGCAGTGATGCTGTTGAAGTTAGCACATATTTTGATCTTTGTGTAATGCAAAGAAAATACTTAGTAATTATTTGGCATGCTTTGATCTCTTTTATTACATGTATCAATACCTGGAATCATGCTATTCAAGTACAGACATGTTCTGTGTACACAACATTTTCTCTCCAGATTTTTTTAAAGGAAATAAAATTTGCTAAACTCATGTAAGTGAGATAACGCCTGCAGCCCTCCTTTGTAAAAATGTTCTGATGTGTGTTTGTAAAGCAGTTTTCTACAAAATGAATCTGTTTTCTTGTCAACTTCTGCTATAAAATTGGGAATATATTCCAAGAGAGAAAAATTTTCCAATTAACTAAATTGAAAGATTTTAGTAAAGAGAGAGACGTAGTTGGGCCTGACATTGTAGGGAGAATGATTTTACTTTGGAGCTTCCAGCATTTTGTAGCACATATTAAAGCACTATGAGCAAGTCCCATTCTTCAGACCATAGGACTTTCTGTCTTAACCTCTCTCAGTGTTTCTTTTAATGAATACCTGCTATTTCCCAAAATTCTATTATATCGCTTTGTTAGGGAGATAAGGAGGATTACAATGTAAAATTTCTGGCAGAATTAGATAATTATCTTACAATTTAACAGTAAGTAAACTGCCTCACATGATCCATCTTGAAGATTTCATTATTCCAAGCTTTAGGTTTTGCAGAATAAATTACAGGCATATTTGTATATGAACACTTACTTATAAATAAAGTAATAATAAAACTAGGTTTATTACTGGTGAAACATTTAAAAACCCATCTTCTATTATTCAATCAAGTAACTTGTTTAAATTTTATATGTGCTTTATTTTATGTAATATATTATCTATAAGTTCAGCGTAAATAACAATATTGGTAAACTGAGTCTTATTTTCCATTTACTTAAATATGTAATTTCATCTAGTGATATTATCTCTATTCTTAATTGTATTTTCTTCCATTTACAGTGACACTTCCAGCTTCTCTAAAGTATACTCTGCCAATAATCAGAAATATTGTGAAAAAAAACTGAAACCATTTGTGCATTTTTGCCACTTTTTTTTTAAGTGGAAAATAAAAATAGGAGTGGGGGGTTGAGAACAGATCTGTTGTTTAGGAGCATTAGGACTGAAAGTCTGTGGCTACTTTTTATTTTTTTTGTGTGTGTGGCTACTTTTTAATTTAAATTCAATTTAACTAGCATATTCTGTATTATTAGTTTCAGAGGTAGAATTTAGTGATTCATCAGTTGTATATAACACTCAGTGCTCATTACTTCAAGGGTCTTCCTTAATGCCTGTCACCCAGTTACCCCACCCCCAACTCCCCTCCAGCGACTCTCATTTTGCTTCCTATGGTTAAGAGTCTCTTATGATTTGCCTCCCTCTCTGTTTTCATCCTATTTTATTTTTCCTTCCTTTCCTCTATGTTCATCTGCTTTGTTCCTCACATTCTACATATGAGCAAAATCATATGGTATTTGTCTTTCTCTGATTGATTTATTTCACTTAGCATAATACCATCTAGTTCCATCCATGTTGTTTGAAATGGCAAGATTTCTTTCTTTCTGATGGCTGAATAATATTCCATTGTGTTTGTCTATACACCACATCTTCTTTATCCATTCATCTGTTGATGGACATCTGGGCTCTTTCCATAGTTTGGCTATTGTGGACTTTGCTGCTATAAACATTGGGGTGCAGGTGCCCCTTCAGATCACTGTTTGTATCCTTCGGATAAATAACTAGTAGTGCAAATTGCTGGGCCGTAGGGTAGCTCTACTTTTAACTTTTTGAGGAACCTCCATACTGTTTTCCAGAGTGGCTGTACCAGCTTGCATTCCCACCAATGGTGTAAGAGGGTTCCCCTTTCTCTGCATCTTCACCAACATCTATTGTTTCCTGGGTTGTTAATTTTAGCCATTCTGACTGGTGTGAGGTGGTATCTCACTATGACTTTGATTTGTATTCCCTGATGCTGAGTGATGTTGAGCATCTTTTCATGTGTTTGTTGTCCATTTGTATGTCTTCTTTGGACAAATACCTGTTCATGTCTTCTGTTGTGGGTACTTTGCTATTATACATGGATATAAAGCTATTGGTGGTTTCTGTTTCCAGTCAGGTGGGGAAAAGGAAAAGTACAGTACTGTATGGATATGCTTAAAAGCCCCAGAGCAGGAGAACTTCAGGCTCCAATTCTGTAACCCTTCCTAGATTAGCTAATACAGGCAAACCTCATTTTATGGAGTTTTGCTTTATTGCACTTCGATATTGTATTTGATTTTTCAACCAGGCTCCACGCCCAATGTAAGCCTTGAACTCATAACCCTGAGATCAAGAGTCATATGCTTTACCAACTGAGCTAGCCAGGTTCCCCTCCATATTGCATTTTTTTACAAATGGAAGATTTGTGGCAACGCTGCATTTGGCAAGTCTATCAGTGCCATTTTTTAATAGCATTTGCTCACTTCCTGTCTCTGAGTCACATTTTTGTAATTCTCAAAACATTTCAAACTTTTTAATTATTATTATTATATTTGTTTTGGTAATCTGTGATCAGTGATCTTTGATGTTGCTATTGTAATTGTTTGGGGTCACTACAAACCACACCCATTAAGATAGTAAATTCAATTGATAGATATGTGTTTTCTAAATGCCTCACGTACTGGCTGCCACTCCCCCATCTCTTTCCCTCCCCTCAAGCCTTCCTATTTCCTGAGACACAATATTGAAGTTAGGCCAGTAACCCTACAATGGCCATAAGTGTTCGAGTGAAAGGAAGAGTCAGTCACACATGGCTCACTCTAAATCAAAAGCTAGAAATGAATAAACTTATTGAAGAAGACATGTCGAAAGCTGAGATAGGCCAAAAGCTGGGCCTCTTGCACCAAATAATTAGCCAAGTTGAGAATGCAAAGGACAAGTTCTTGAAGGAAATTAAATGTTCTACTCCAGTGAACACACAAATGATAAAAAAGTGAAACAGACTTATGGAGGAAATTTTAGTGTTCTGGATAGAAGATCACACCAGCTACAACATTTGTTAAACCAAAGCCTAATCCAGAGCAAGGTCCTAACTCTCTTCATTCCTATGAAGCCTGAGGAAGCTGCAGAAGTTTGAAACTAGCAGAGGTTGGTTCATGAGGCTTAAGGAAAGGGGCCATCTCTATAACATAAAAGTGCAAGATGAGGGACACCTGGGTGGCTTAATCGGTTAAGAATCTGACTCTTGATTTTGGTTCAGGTCACAATCTCAGGATTGTGACTCTGAGCCCTACATCGAGCTCCATGCTAAGTATAGAGCCTGCTTAAGATTCTTTCCTTCCCTCTTCCTCTGCCTTTCCCCTGCACTTGCTCGCTTGCTTGCTTATTCTCTCAAAAAAAAAAAAAAAAAAAAAAAAAGCAAGATGAAGCAGCAAGTGCTGATATAGAATGTGCAGCAAATTATCCAGAAGATCTAGCTCCGATAATTAATGAAGGTGTCTACTAAACAACAGATTTCAATGTAAATGAAACAGTCTTATATTGGGAGAAGACACCATGTAGGACTTTCATGGCTAAAGAGAAGTCAATGCCTGGCTTCACAGACTGACTTTTGTTAGAGGCTAATGAAGCTAATGGATGACTTTAAGTTGAAGTCAGTGCTCCTTTGCCATTCTGAAAATCCCAGGGCCCTTAAGAATTATGCTAAATCTATTCTGCCTGTGTTCCATAAGTGGAACAGCAAAGACTGAATAACAAAAATATCTGTCTATAACATGGTTTACTGAATATTTTTTTTTTTTATTTATGATAGTCACACAGAGAGAGAGAGAGAGGCAGAGACATAGGCAGAGGGAGAAGCAGGCCCCATGCACCGGGAGCCCGACGTGGGATTCGATCCCGGGTCTCCAGGATCGTGCCCTGGGCCAAAGGCAGGCGCCAAACCACTGCGCCACCCAGGGATCCCCGGTTTACTGAATATTTTAAGCCCACTGTTGAGACCTACTGTTCAGGAAAAAAAAAAATGTCTTCCAAAATATTACCACTCACTGACAATGCACCTAGTCACCCAAGAGCTCTGATGGAGATGTACAATAAGATGAATGTTGTTCTTATGTCTGTCAACACAGCATCTATTCTGTGGCCCCATGATTCAAGGAATAATTTCAACTTTCAAGTCTTATTATTTACGAAATACATTTCATAAGGCTGTAGCTGCCATACATAGTGATTCCTCTGATGGATCTAGGCAAAGGAATGGAAAGTCCCCTGGAAAGGACTCATGATTCTAGATGCCAGTAAGAACATTTGTGATACATGGGAAGAAGTCAAAATATCAATATGAACAAGGGCTTGGAAAAAGTCAATTCTGGCCCTCATGGATGGCATGGAAGAGTTTAAGACTTCAGTGGAGGAAGTAACTGCAGATGTTGTAGAAATAACAAGATGTGGAGGCTGAAGATGGAACTGAATTGATGCAATCTCATAATCAAACTTGAATGGTTAAAGAATCACTTCAAGTGGATGGGAAAAGAAAGTGGTTTCTTGAGATGGAAACTACTCCTGGTGAAGGTGCTCTAAAGATTGTTGAAATGACAAGAAAGGGCAGCCCTGGTGGCGAAGTGGTTTAGCGCTGCCTACAGCCCAGGGTGTGATCCTGGGGACCCAGGATCCAGTTCCACGTCAGGCTCCTTGCATGGAGCCTGTTTCTCCCTCTGCCTGTGTCTCTGCCTCTCTCTCTCTCTCTGTGTGTGTGTGTGTCTCTCATGAATAAATAAAATTTTTTTAAAAATGACAAAGATTTTAAAATATTGCATAAACTTATTTGATAAAGCAGCAAGGTTTAAGAGGATTAACTCCAGTTTTGAAAGAATTTCTACTTTGGGTAAAATGCTATCAAACAGCATCACATGATAGAAATCGTTCATAAAAGAGAGTCCATTAGGGGATCCCTGGGTGGCGCATCAGTTTAGCGCCTGCGTTTGGCCCAGGGTGCAATCCTGGAGTTCTGGGATTGAGTCCCACGTCCAGCTCCCTGCGTGGAGCCTGCTTCTCCCTCTGCCTGTGTCTCTGCACCTCTCTCTCTCTCTGTGTCTATCATGAATAAATAAAAAAAATAATAATATATATATAAAAAAAAGAGAGTCCATTGATTCAGCAAACTTCAGTATTGTCTTATTTTAAGAAATTGCCACAGCCACCCCAATTTGAGTAACCACAGCCTGATCAGTCAGCAGCCAAGCAAGACCTTCAACGAGTAAAGTGATTATTAAGCCTTGCTGAAAACTCAGATGATGGCTAACATTTTTTAGGAATAATGTATTTTTTTAAATTAAGGTATGTACACTTATGAGTTTTAAAAAAAATAATGCTACTGCACATTTAATAGACTATAGTGTAGTGTAAACATAATTTTTATATGTACTGGGAAACCAAAAAATTCATTTGACTCACGTTATTGTGATATTTGCTTTATTGCGGTGATCTGGAACCAAACTCAGAATATCTCCAAGATATTTTTGTACCTGCAATGCCTACTTTCCCCTTGAACCTGTCAACACCAATCCCATAGTCATACTTACAGATGCCAATAAAACACCTTCTTTTCCAATTAATAGCCCCACCTAATTTTTATTCACATTTTATTACAAAATATTTATTTATTTATTTATTTATTTATTTTTATGAATTTATTTTTTATTGGTGTTCAATTTGCCAACATATAGAATAACACCCAGTGCTCATCCCGTCAAGTGCCCCCCTCAGTGCCCGTCACCCATTCACCCCCACTCCCCGCCCACCTCCCCTTGCACTACCCCTAGTTCATTTCCCAGAGTTAGGAGTCTTTCATGTTCTGTCTCCCTTTCTGATATTTCCCACTCATTTTTTCTCCTTTCCCCTTTATTCCCTTTCCCTATTTTATTACAAAATATTTTAAAGAATGCTCCATGAGTAGCATTCTCTTAAATTCACTTCTCTCACCAGAACAAGCAACCATGCTGAGAACTGGTGTCCCAAACAGTTTATAAGGACCTGTGGGGTTATCAGCTAATAAAGCTGGAAAGTAAGTGGAGACTAGGTGCTTTGGGGATGCCACAATTTAAAAGTTTAAAATTGCTATACTGTTCTTAAAATTGTTTTAAAATATATCCTTTTAATTAAGACACTAATTTTAAAGTAATCAAAGCATCTTGTCCCCAAAATTATTTCAGTCAGCTATGGAATTTTTTACTTTGATGAGTTCAGGATTTTGAGGACACTTATAATAATTTTTTCAAAATGAACAATCATTTATACACACATTATCAATTTTATAAGTCTATTTAATCCCTATACTTTTTCTTAAAGCAAGTGTTCTACAACTGAAAAAGAAGCTAAATCATGGATTGAGATTTTTATCTTTAAAGAAAAGAAGAAATGAGAAGGTACTTCAGCAGATTCAAATCTAATTTTTAAATTTTAAATCACTCATTAAACTCATAATTATCAAATAATAACATGTTTAGGTTTATAGTTCACAACTTGATATTTATTTGAGGACTTTGAGTAATGAACACCACAGTACTCATGGCACCAAATCAGCAAATTTAAGATGCATTATCTTCTTACAGTGCCTCAGATATAGTAGATATTCAATAAACTCTAGATGATTCAGTTTTTGAAGACAGTTATAGTAGCAGGTTGCATTACTGATATTAAAATGAGGCACACACATTTACTGAAAAGATGACCTGGTAGGCTGTAAATTATTTTTATTTCAACAACCACAACATGTCATGAGTATTTTCACGCATTAGTGATCTGTTGGATAGTTTACTTCTATTCTAAGCCAGCATAAGTCCAGAAAAACATTTTATTCCCATTCACATGACAATTTTAATTTTAATTTAATTAACTTTAATTAATTTTAGCCTTTTATTATAGCACATGAATTGGTTTATTTAATTTTGAAATAATTTGGTAATTAATGGTAGAGAAATTAATAAAGGCTTGAAAACTACTGTCTTCCAATGCCTCTATCCTCATTTTTTCCCTTTCAAGTTTCCCAATTTCCTTCCTTGACTAGTTCTTATGAGTGAATTTTTTTTTTTTTTAATGAGTGAACTTTCTAATCAACCAATGATTTCACCTCATAAACCTTTTGGAATAAGAGCTCAGAATTAAAACAATGAATACATAGGTGGACACTAATGGGAAATAATTATCATACAGTAGGTCATATCAAAAGCACTCTGTGTATACTATTAAACTAACCCATTGAGTAGGCTAACAACAAGGTTATTAAGTATGACCTAATTTGACTTAATATAGAGCTAAGTTGACTTAACATAAAACACACTACAGCTTATTTTAAGGAGTGGCAAGATATAAAGTAGATTGGTTGGGTTAGTTATAGAACAGATGTGACACTGGTGTTTTTTTCTTTTCACTAACATCTGTGCTATACCTTATCCTTGTTGAACTGTTTATATTCCATGGGTACTCTCATTAGTGTTTCAATTATTTTAAGACTCAATGAACAGCTAGCTTTATCTCTTAGGAAGGAAAGGTAGTACAAAGGATAAAATGTGATGAGGGCTGAGGGCTACTGTAAAATATTAACATTTAGAGAATGACTCTTTGATGGATCCTGACCTCTGGTCAGATGCCTTCACTGTATTTTGGTCTTTCTAAGCCAGGTATTTACAGGTACTCTCCCCACCCCTTTTAAAACTAGTGCTTCATTCTTGTCTCTTATAACTGTATCCAATCCCAAAGGTAAAAGACAAGTAGAGGGCAAGGATGCTTAGCCAGGTTTAGATTGAGGTTAGTCTAAGTTTAGGCTATGAATCACAGCTGGCAGAAATCAGTGTTCTCCTAAGACCAGGAAGTCCTCAAGACCAGGCAATGTAGATAAAAGACTTCTATAGACATTTTAAATGTAGATAAAAGATATTTTTAAAAGATAAAAGACTCTTTGTAAACTTTTACAGATACAAGTATTGTGGGAAATTTGGCCCACAAGGAGAAGCAATTTGGCAATTGTACACTTAAGTACCAAATTATTAGGGTGCCTGAGTGGCTCAGTCAGTTAAGCATCTGCCTTTGGCTCAGATTATGATCTTGGAGTCTTTGAATCAAGACCTACATTTGGCTCCCTGTTCAGTAAAGAGTCTGCATCTCCCTCTCTCTCTTTCCCTCTACCGCTCCCACCCTGCTCATGCTCTCTCTCAAATAAAATATTTGAAAACAAACAAATTATTTCAAAATTAAATTAAACCAAGTTCATTTAAAAGCCATAATTACATATATAAAAAAAGCATAGATCACGAAATATCTCTACATAGTCCCTCAAGTAACACAATTTGCCTCCTTTTAGCAAAACCACATTGATAAAGCTTGTATTACATTTCTATTGCTTGTTTCCTATTGCTGCTATAACAAACTACCATAAACTTGGTGAGTTAAAACAACAAAGGGGGCCCCTGGGTGGCCCAGTCAGTTAAGGGTCTGCCTTCAGCTCAGGTCACGATTCCAGGGTCCTAGGATTCAACCCCACATCGGCTTAACAGGGAGCCTGCTTTTCCCTCATGCTCTCCCTCCCACGCCCCCTGCTTGTGCTCTCTCGCTGGTCAAATAAATAAAATCTTTAAAAAACAACAACAACAACAGATTTACTATCTTATAGTTCTGGAGTCAAAAGCCTAAAATCAGTCTCTATGGGCTCTGGGGACAAATATGCCCCTTGTTCTTTTTCCAGCTTCTAGAAGCTTCCCATGTTCTTTGGCCTACATCTCTCTGATCTCTGCCTTCCTTTGCCACATTTCTCTCTGCCTTTGACCTTCCCTCTCTTATTCTTATAAGGTCCCTTGTGATTATGTTAGGCTCACATAGAAAATCCAGGATAATGGACCCATCTCAAGATTCCTAATCACATGAGCAAAGTCCTTTTGATATGTAAGGTAAAGTCTGTTACCTTCACAGGTCCCAGTAATGAGGATGTGTACACCTTTAGGAGGCCGTTAATCAGCTTAACTATTTAAACTATCTGTTTAAACATTTGAATAACCTATTGAAACATTTATTCCATGTAGGCCAAAGAACATGGGAAGCTTCCATTATTCCATGTAGAAGATAATTTTTCAGATTTACATTAAGTTACAGCTCAAAGAAAACCCTGAAAACATCCAGTCCAACATCATCATTATATATTGATAAGAGAGCAGAAACATTATCTTGCCTCCAAGCACTTGCTTTTTCTATCACAGCATATCACAACCACCTATCCTCATCGCTAGTCCAGGATTTGGAATGTGTTTATCTTTCTCTCTTTACTTTTGCTTCTGGATTCTGCTATTGCTATTCCTTTACCCTAAGACTAGACTTACTAAATAGAAATTTATACTAAGTTCTACTTTCTTAACCATATTCTCTTTCCACTAAATAGCTTTATGTGCTAGCAAGCAAAAACAGCATCTTTCATACTGCAAATATATGAGCTTTCACACACTTATGACCCAGTGCACTTTTGAATTTTCCTAAAACCATTTTAAACTACTGCTTCTAATGAGCTAATATTTTTTTAAATTTTTCACATAGGTATAGGACAAGCACTATATGTACATTATCTCATTAGTCCTCATATCAATTTTATAACGGCATTTATTATCAATATTATCTTTCTTTAAAGAGAAGAAAATTGAAGCTTAAAGAAATTAAGTAACTTGTTGAGGCTTGGACTCTAGGATTCATACCCTTGCTAACTCCAGAGCCTACAGTCCCAGTCACAACCCCAAGGACTTCTGTCTACAGTTAATTGGGGAAGATGGCTAGCTGAATGGAGTGTGGTCATTGCTCACATTGGGAGTACATGAAGTCATTGGGAGGGAGAAGCAGGCTCTCTACAGGGAGCCTGATGTGGGACTCGATCCCAGGATTCCAAGATCATGACCTGAGCCAAAGGCAGATGCTCTACCACTGAGCCACAAGTGGGGCACTTGACAGGATGAGCACTGAGTGTTATGCTGTATGTTGGCAAATCGAACTCCAATAAAAAAAAATATACCAAAAAAAAAAAAAAAAGTCATTGGGAGGATTCAACCAAAGTCAGGGCAGCAGTTACACGGCCAAATAAAACTGACTAACCATGCCCTAAAAATACTCTGTACATCCATCCACACCCTTGGAAGAACACTGAATTCAGCCCAAGGTATGAGATCTGTTTTTCTTTTAGTATTTATTTATATGTCTAAGTATTATGGATTTGGACACTTCTTACACGGGAGAAATTGCAGAAATACTAGAATTCCAAGCAAAAAAACAAATTTAAAGAGACACACTTTTTGGACAAAAGCATAGTATCTTTGATGATAATGTCTGTGGAAATACACTAAAAATCATCGCTAATGTAACTGAAATTGTTGGGCATGTTTTCTTAATGATTTATACTTAATTATCAAGGTTCAGCTTAATCATACTAAAATGTTTTTCTTTTTAACTGCTTGAGTATCTATTTAGAGAAGAAGTTTATTTAAATTTCAGAAAAGCAAAAGTTGGACAATTAGGTGTGAAAAATTATAATGAATGCAATTACTGTTACATTATTAGACTGATGGAAAGAATGGTCTAGTAAACTGATCTGTGTTTTTGTAGGTATAAATGATGGAATGCTATTCTTCATGAGCCAAGTAAAGTTTGTTATTGAATGGAGGTATTTTGTTTGATCATCAACTTTACTACATCACAGTAATATAATACATGGCTAAAATATTTTCTGCCCAGTTGAAAGTCAAGAAAAGAGTCTCAGAAAAGGATTGAAGTTGTTAAATTAACCACAACATTCTGGACAATTATGAAGCAAAAATGAAAAAAAAAGAGTGAGAAAGAAAAAGAAAAACTAAAGAAAGAAGAAAAAATATTTGAAGACACTCAAATGATAAAAAAGAAAAAGAAGAAGAAATGTAATATGTTCTAGCAACCATCTTAGTAATGGAAGGGAAAAATATTTTACCATCATATCCTCAGAAAACCCACAAAAAAGAGGTACAAATTCCAATTAAATTCCTAGTTCCACAGCTCCAATTCAGGCAGAATTACACCTTTGCCTACATTAGTTTCATGAATTCCTTTAGTTCCTGATTTCCTGGAGCCCTGAGAAGAGAAGGATTAATAAGTGACATATTAGCCAGAGAAAAAGAAAAAAAGAAGGAAAAAAAAGGCTTAGCTTTCACAGATGGTTTGTACAAGGACACCAAAGGAAGACAGGAGCAAGAGTGGAATCATCAAGAATAACAGCAAGGTCAACAGGATTCCCAAGTATAGAGAAAGGAGAAACTCTCCAAAATTACAAAAAGAAGGTAAATGTGTTCCATTATAAAATGGAATGCTCCTGTTATTAGTAGTAACAATAATAGATCAATAATACAGTATCAATAATACTTAATACAGTAGTAAGTAACTACTAAGAGAAGTTTGCTTTCATTGAGCACTGATCTGCTGGGCACTACAGTTGAGCCTTGTAGGTCTTAGCTTAGACACTTTGATACATTCTATTATTATTCAAATTTTACTGAGTAAGGAAATTGAGGCACAGAGTAATTAAGGACACTTCCCAAGGTCAAACACCAAGTAAGTGACAGAATGAGGATTCGACCCAGGAAATCTGATTCCATCGCCCATGCTCAGCTAACCCACTATCCCACTAGGATGGAACTGGAAATGTAAGGTACTTCTGAGCTATTCACATAGGAAACGACTTGCTATTTGCCTCCTCCTTACACTACAAAAATATAAAGGTACATGGTTCCTCTTTGGTTAACATTCTGATGTGAAGCTGGATGTTTTTCTGCCCACCCACACTCTGAAAAATTCTTGTACACAACCCAATTACAATTTGGAAGAGTTAGAAATACAGCTGTTCCAGCAATAGCACATCTTCCCCACGAGCCTTCAGTCTTCCCCTGCACACACCATACACACACATACACACACACACACACACACACACACAGAGTGTATGGGAAGATTAGACCCTGGTATCTACATAGATTGTCTCTCATTGTTGAATCATCCCTGCTATCTTTATTTTCAGGGTGTTTATCATAACTCTTTTGTTCCACTTGCAACCCACTTGCTGATGCATCGTTCCTTTCTTTGGTTAAGATAAAAAAAGATCTTGACAGCTGTATCATGGAGAAACCAAGACAGATTTACAAATGTAACTGAAAAAAGCAGTAACCTATGCATTGAGTAGTGTTGGCTAAGGTGGAGTCATCAAAAGTGGTTCAAGGTTTGCTTAAATAAACTGAGGCTACTACTCATACAAATGACTTTCCAAATATTCTAAAACAAATGCTGCCTCAAGTAATGAAATTGTTTTAAAGCTGAAGTTTTGAAATTTAATGATGAACTATAAAATTCTACATATTTCTATATTGGCAGAAGGCATTATGATATCAACTTAGAGAAAATTAAAACATTTGGAGAAGCCACTACTAAATTATATCACAAACCCAGCATATACATAACAAACAAGGGCAGTACAAATATCATAAAATTTTGATTATATACTTTGAAATATGAAGGACAACACCCCACCCCTCGTCTTATATGTTTCAAATTGCTCCTTAGGTAAAATTGTAATCTTCACATTGTAAAACTGAAAACTCTACATTCTGAAAGGGAACAGTTAACCCTTCTCCTTTCTTCATGTTAATTTTTATCAATCTAGATGACAGAACCAAAGATAAAAGACACTTTCTTTGATTTATTCAAGTGAAAATCTTCTAAAATGTGTAACATTTTTTTAAGATTTTATTTTTTTAAGATTTTATTTATTCATTCATGATAGACACAGTGGGAGGCAGAGGGAAAAGCAGGCTCCCCACAGGCAGCCGGACATGGGACTCAATCCCGGAATTCCGGGATCATGACCCGAGCCAAAGGCAAATGCCCAACCACTGAACCATCCAGGTGCCCCTAAAATGTGTAAATTTTAGTAGCGCATACAAACTAAGGACTCAAGAGTACACTTCCCACTCTAAATTTAAGGTCCATTTATCGGCATCAAAGAAGTGTTGAGATGAGCATATTTTTAAGATAAGATATATAGCCTGCATCAGAGTCTCAAAGGAATTTGTTAACCAAAAAACAGCCAAAAAAAAAAAAAAGTTGAAAAACCTTGTTCTAGATTTTAAAGGAAAAAAAAATATCTTTAACTATAGAATTCATGAAAAAAAGTTATAAGCTTGAGCATGGATAGAACAATTAAGTCCAGTAAATGTTCACTTATTTCCTCTGTTGCACTACAGTTTTAAAAAGGCACAGGCTCTAGTCCTCATTGTTTTGGTCTCTTTTTAGAGTGTTTGGAAATTTCTGTATATAGTTAAAAGAAAGAACTGTTACTTTTCTAAATCAATTCAGCACCATCAGTGAGCTCTCTTAGTTTGTTATATACAACAGAATATTTAAATTTACTTAATAAGTAATTGTATTTGGATGACAAACTAAATTAATCTCTGTCCCCATGTAACAATTTGACATGCAAATACATTGGGCTTAATTCCTGGTAAATACATATATACTCCATACCAAGGTGAAAGTTATTTTAACACACTCTGAGCATTTTAAAATTATAATACTATTGCCTACATGTTGTTAAATTATTAAATAGTTAATTTTAAAGTCATAAGGGCAGGATGAAGGGTAATTATTCTTTTCAAATCATAATTTTTCTCTTAAAGAAAGAATTCAAAGAATATTTTTCTTTTGTTTTACAATTATAAGTAAGTTCTCAAATTATGACTGTGTTTCATGATCATACTTAAGGCTCATTTTTAACCCAAAGTACTGAACACGAAGTAGGCATCCAGTATTTGATTTGATTTTTTTACTTTTTGAGCAAAAGCAAATATATCATTTAGAATACCACTATAAGATACTGTTGTCTATAGTACAAATTGAAGCTATATTAGAGATATGATGTATGACCAATCTACTCACCCTCTTCTTCCCTTCCACCCTCCAACAACTCAAGAGTTTAAGACTATTTTTTTTAACATTTTATTTTTAAGTAATCTCTACACCCAATGTGAGGCTTGAACTCACAACCCCGAGATCAAGAGTCATGTGTTCTACCAACTGAGCCAGCCAGGTGCCTCAAGAGTCTAAGACTCATTAGTGGTTGTATTTAAGCATTTCTTTCAAGTGTGAATGTGTATGTCACCTAGGTATGACAAAACTTTAAGCTTTCTAAAGAATAATTCTCATATAGAATTATGTAAGAAGCTTAAAAAATGTAGAATTAATTAGTAATTGAAAATAGACTTTATGCTTAGACACTATTTCTCCAATGTCCATAAAATATTAAAATTTTAAAATAGATCTTTTTGTCCAGCTACCGCAGCTCATTCAAATCAGAGTTCTCTATGATGACTATGAATGAATGAATTCTCTTTAAAGGTTAGTTCTGTGGCTTCATGCAGCCAGCAGCCAAACATCTGGCTAATTCAGTTAATAAACTATAAATATTTTTTTTGGTTATCCTATAAAATTATTTGTTTAAAGATTTTATTTATTTAGAGAGAGAGTGCACATGCACACAAACAGGGTGAAGGGGCAAAGGAGGAAAAGAGAGAGAACCTCCATCAGACTCCTCCCCAACTGAGGCAGGGCTTCATCTTTGCGACCCTGACATCATGACCTGAGCTGAAATCAAGAATCTGACACTTAAGCAAATGAGCCACCCAGGGGCCCCTATCCTATAAACTCAGTGATTGATCATTTTTACTTATCAACCAGTTGCAGCTAACATGTTGAAATGAATCTATATTTTTGTACCATGTGACAGTGCAAAACAATGTCCATTCTTAGTTGGGAAATAGAACTGTTTGTTTTCCCAAAATTTTTCTGTAAAAGGATAGCATAAATAAGGTTCCATTCTGCCTACTTCCTGTTGTTAATCCAGTACTAATAAAAGGAAACTGATTTTCCAATCCCAGTTTAAGGAAACTATATGGTTTGAGGGCTTGAAGAGACTTCCTGCTTCCAGAGCCAGCATTTTCTCCCAGAATATTCTCCATTGGCCCAGACCATCTGCTTCATTTTGCCATCAAGTGGACTCATTCAAAAAAGGGTATAACCACAGGTGGTGCCTGGGCAGCTCAGTCGTCAAGTGGCTGACTTCAGCTTAGGTCATGATCATGGGGTCTGAGGATAGAGCCCCAGGGAGGGCTCTGTGCTTAATGGGGTCTGCCTGTCCCTGTCCCTGTCCCTCTCCCTCTGCTCTTCCCCCATTTGTGCTCACTCTCAAATAAATAAAAATGTTTTAAACAAACAAAAAAGGGGGCGCCTGGGTGGCTCAGTGGTTGAGCATCTGCCTTTGGCTCAGGTCATGATCTCAGGGTCCTGGGATCGAGTCCTGCAACAGGCTTCCCACATGAAGCCTGCTTCTCCCTCTGCCTCTGTATTGCTCATGAATAAATAAAATCTCAAAAAAATAAAATAATAAAATAATACAAACAAAAAAGGATATAACCATAGAAGGACAATTCACAACCAAAAATTATAATGGCAGGGATCCCTGGGTGGCACAGCGGTTAAGCGCCTGCCTTTGGCCCAGGGCGTGATCCTGGAGACCCGGGATCGAATCCCACGTCAGGCTCCCAGTGCATGGAGCCTGCTTCTCCCTCTGCCTATGTCTCTGCCTCTCTCTCTCTCTCTGTGTGACTATCATAAATAAATAAAAATTTAAAAAAATATATAATGGCAAATAAACACGTTGAAAAAATTTTAGGAATCTAAAATTTGCAACTCAAAGCAATACTGAGATTTATTATTTCCTTATTAATTGAACAAAGATTAAGAATTCAGTGCATTTAAAGCTGGTTCTTTCAACTACCATTTCCTGGAGTATAAACTGAAGTATAAACTGGAGTATAAACTGCTACATACTTCCAGGACAGTAACCTGGTAATCTCTATCTAGAGCCTTTATTTATTTATTTATTTTTAAGTTTTTTAAGTATAGGGATCCCTGGGTGGCTCAGCAGTTTAGTGCCTGCCTTCGGCCCAGGGTGTGATCCTGGAGACCCGGGATTGAGTCCCACATCAGGCTCCCTACATGGAGCCTGCTTCTCCCTCTGCCTGTGTCTCTGCCTCTCTCTTTGTGTGTGTCTCTCATGAATAAATAAATAAAATCTTTTTTTAAAAAGTGTTTATTTATTTATTTAAGTAATTGCTACATCCAGGTGGGGTTTGAGCTCACAATCCCCAGATCAAGAGTTGTATGTTCTGACTGAGCCAGCCAGCCACCCCTCTATGCAAAGCCTTCAAAGTGTTCTTATTCCTCAAAAATTCCTTTCTCCTCTAGTATCCTAAGGAAATAATCAGAAATTAGAACAAAATGTGCATAAGGATGTTCAATTATTTGGAAACAACTAAATACCCAGTATTAGGGAAGTAGGTAAAATTTTGATATATGTGGCCCATATAGTATTTTACAACACATAATTTTTAATAGTAAGAGAGATTTATTTTAATGTTAGTGGGGCAAAAAAACACATTATACTCTTATATAGAGAGGTAAGAAAAAATCACATCAGACAAAAGATTATAAATAAAGACACAATTGTTACATATCAGAAGTAGGATTAAGATAATTTGTTCCCTCTGCTTCACAATTTCTTGTACTTTCTAAAATATCTCCTGTGAGCATCTAATTGCCTCCAAAGAAATGAATTTTAAAACTTTAATTGGGGGATCCCTGGGTGGCTCAGTGGTTTAGCACCTGCCTTGGGCTCAGGACGTGATCCTGGAGTCCCGGGATCAAGTCTCACATCGGACTCCCTACATGGAGCCTGCTTCTCCCTCTGCCTGTGTCTCTGCCTCTGTGTATGTGTGTGTGTGTCTCATGAATAAATAAGATCTTTAAAAAAATGTAATTGTAATGGAAAGTATTTGGATTAAAATGCAGGTAATATGATGCGACAAAGTTGCAGTTGTTTGTGAATGCCTCTCTTAAAATTCAGAGGGGTAGCTATGTTTTTATATTTTAAAACATCAATTGGTTTTAGAAAACAAAATGAAGGACAAAAAAGTAGAATGGTTTGTGGGAACCTACTAACAATTTTTCAGGGAATGTTCATCAAGCCAGCCTCCAAAATAAGTTTTCCTAAACTTCTCACTTACCAGTTTCTCTGAACTCTCACAGTAATAACCGTAATGGCTAGTGAAAGCAGAATCTAAGAAGTGGCTACTTTTTAAGCGTTGGGTCCTTGATAAGTTATCTGCTTATGGACAAAAGACTGTATATATTATTTTTAATGATAGATCTGATTGGTATGCGTGGCCTGTTAATTTTGTTTCTACTTTATGAGCTGTGTGGAGACAAGATGGATAAACCTTGAATGCCAGGTTCATTCTCCCCCTCAACCTCTTATTAGCCTGTATTGTATACAAGCTACACAGAATTTTACCTATTATTTCTGGGGATAATCACAAACAATAATTATGAGAAGATAAGAAATTATTAGGAAAATTAACAGCAAAATGAACCACAAGAAGAACTATTATAGTAAGAGAAAATATCATGAATAACTGAGTGGATATTACCTCTATTTCTTATAGCAGTGTTTCCACAAAAAGAAAAACAAACTCTCCCAGGATGGAGAAGTTTAACATTTGGGGATCCCTGGATGGCTCAGCGGTTTAACGCCTGCCTTCGGCTCAGGGCATGATCCTGGGATCCCAGGATCGAGTCCCTCACTGGGCTCCCTGCATGGAGCCTGCTTCTCCCACTGCCTGTGTCTCTGCCCCTCTCTCTGTGTCTCTCATGAATAAATAAATAAAATCTTAAAAAAAAGAAAGAGAGAGAACTTTAACTTTTGATTCTTTAGTTAAAGTTTATGAAATACCTAGCAAGGGAATTTGATACACAGTAATGCTGCTACAACTTATACATGATTTCTAGAAATAATAGATGTCCATGTTTGTGCAGGTTAATTAAGAGTTAAGCCAGGAGAGGGGTGTAAAGTACCTAGGAAATAGAATTTACATGAGCAAAATTTAGCATAGGCTCTCAACTGCAAGAATCTAATGAGTAGAAATTAGGATTTTTTAAAAGATACCTCCTTTTTAACAGCTCTAATATTATAAAGAAGTGTGGAGATAATGACCAGCAAACATCAGCATAATAATGCTTTCTTGATAGCTAGCTAATATAGTATCTTAAAATGCAGGATAGAACTAGTATTGTAAATGTGTAAGGATAACTCAGAATGAAGCCAAATGAGCTGAAAAATAAGAAACACAAAGGAGTCATAGGAAAATCAATTTTATATTTTCACCCTGCAGGTAACAAGTAAATCCTAATTTCATTATGTTCTTAGCATTTTCATGAATAGGCATGAGTTATTTTTTTATATTGTCTTTTTTTTTTAAGCTTTGCCTTTATGGATACATAAATTTCATTTGAAAAGAAGAAAAATTAAAAATCAGAACTTCCAGTTAAATTTGAATTTCAAAAAAACAACAAATCATGTGTTGTAAATGTTTCATGGGGCATACTTCTATTAAAAAGTCATTTGTTGTTTATCTAAAATTCAAATTTAACTGTGTATCCTATATTTCATCCAGCAACCCTAGGTATGGTAAAAATATATTCTAAATAAAGAATACTTTCCTTTTTTTTTTTTTTAATGAAACTCCTTATAATCTTACTTAGGACAAAAACCCATGCAAATGTATTGCTCCTATAGGAGATACCTGTGTTTAAAACAAGAAAAAAGACAAACCATTAGGTTTTAAAGCTTTTTATACTCTGACAAACTAGTTCCTTAGCAAAAAATAATCCTAAAATCTAACTTGAAAAACTATGGTGGGAATAAATAGAGTCACTGGATTACTTGTATTTTGTAGTTACTACATTAAGGACAATAACAATGAGTAAATAAATCATCCTAAATTGTAGAATAAAAAATAGGTCCAGGCTACAAATAAAACATTGCTAAGAATAAATTTTTGATAACTTGAGGTGAAACTGTCAAACATTCAAAATTTAATTTGATGCTTCCATACATGGGGAAAAAAAACTTAGCTAGTTATGTCTTCTGATATTTTAATTAACTATGAAAGAAATAAAAAATTTCATTCTAAGAAACTATACATCAAAGGCATATCCCTGAGGAATAGCTCTCTATGTAACTTACTCTAATGTAGTCTCTGCATAGGCAAGCTGACCAAAGAAGTTCAGCATCTTCCTAAACTATATTTTGCCACTGACTGACGTGCCATGCAACATCTGTTGCCTTTCATTCTCTATTTTTTAAAAATTATATACCAATATTGATTTCTTAGGTTCGACAGATATTACCATAGTAATGTAAAATAATAACAATAGGGAAAACCCCAGAACTCGCGGTACTGTTTTTACAATTTTTCTATAAATCTAAAGTTATTTCAAAATGAAACGTTTACTTTAAAAAAATGAAGTAAAAAGAACCATGCCACTGCTTTTGGACTATAAAATAAGGAGTACTAAAACAACTTCACAGATATAAACACCATTTCTTTGCAACAGGGGCCACTATTATACTCCTCTTATGAAACTAAAATTTTCTCTGCAAAACAACAGATGGAATTTTAGGAACGGAACACTTCACCGATTCTGATTTTCCTGGATATATATATATATATATTAAAACACTCAAGTAAACATATCACTAAGCAAAGTATGTTCACATTTAATAATTTTATCATATGCTAAATAAATTATATCATATGCTCTCTACAAAGTATATGCAACTGAAGAATATATGATGTTTTTTTTCCCAAAATATTTACAAGGTTGTTTTACTGCTCTCTATTGATTACTATTACAACATTCAATTGTGATAATGAACTAAAATATGTCACTATTGAAGGCATAGAAAATAAAATATATGAGTACCTTACCCAAACTTAATTACTTCAGTTTTAAGCCAAATAGTTATTTATTAAGAGAAAGAGCAAAATTTAATTTGCCTCACAGTATAAAAGCTACTGAATTGTTGCCTACAAGAACCTTATCAAAGTTGGGAGCAATATAATTTAATGTTATTAAAGTGATGATTTTTCTCTAAATAGAAACTTGGTGTTTTTTTTAAATAGAAACTTTATGTATCCATAGACAAATTATGTTAAAGAGCATTTTCATAACATAATATTTTTAAAATATCACTAAATCAATGTGAATCTCTTTTAAATACGTTTCCACCTGCCACCAGGTACCCCCTCCCTCACAAGGACCATTGTTGGTTAAATTGAAAGGAGAAAGAAACTGCTTATGAAAAAAAAAAAAAAAGCAAAAATAAGGGATAGGCATGTAGGAGAGAAATGAAGCATTGATCACTGTAGAAGAATGAGCACAAAACTTCCTGAAATGATAGGAAACCTGATGATAGGGTACCTGCATAATTAGGGACATTAAATTGGGTGCAAAATTGCACAGTACAAATCCTTTACTTTCAGTTGAACTACACAATCATCTGAACTCTAGGGGGGAAAAACATCTACTTTCTTTCTTCTATTTCATTGCTTAAAATGGAGTGACTAAAAACTTAAAGCTGGAAGGATCAGTTCTCTCAAAGATGTAAAGATAACCCTAGGTGAATTAGTGAGGTGTTTTTTTTTTTTCAACATTCACATAGAGTACAAAGTGAAATGAGCATAATGTAAATCAACTCATTGTTTAGGCCCTTTCAAATTAGTTGCCAAAAGAAAAGTGAAAACTTGATAAGCAGGTTCCAATTTCTATGTGTTGATTTAGAAATCTTAAAGCTTGTGGGAGCTTAATTCATTTAAAGAAAGAAATTTAAAGAGAAGAAAAGTAAACAAGGAAAATGCTATGCAATGAAACACTGATGTGAATGGGGTAGAAAGGATTTCTTTTAAAAAACAAAACAATAAAGAGTTCCATTGTGCCTTTAAATTACAAATTTAGATTTCTTATAGTTTGAGTCTGATTTCCTTTTGAGCATCAAAATGTCATCATCCATTTCAATATTCAAACCGTTGATGTTGTTTCTTAGTATCTTGGGGGGAAATTAAATAAAAACCAAAATCTTAAAAAAATTCGTTCACATTTTCTAACAGGTAGATGACTATTTTGAATAAAGCCGCAAAGGCATTTTTTTTCTTTTAACTTGCCCCCCATGAAAAGTCCATTTCCAAACTTGCAATTAGATAGTTCAGAGCTCTGATTGCAGCAGCTCCCAGTCTTGACCCTTTTTCTCAGGATTCAAGCAAAAAATAAGTGAAGAGAAATGGCAAGACTAAGTTCAGATATTCAGAGACAAGTCCTAGGTCGCTCCTCTTTCCAGGAAACTATGGTCCCAGGTTTCATCAGTGTGTACTTTGTCTTAATAGGAATACTATTTAATCATCAAAGCAAATATTTTCTAACCTTCAGATAGAAGATCTTTAGTAGACCTATTTTTTAAGTATTTTTAGATCACAGATACATTTAAATGATAAAAAATGTGAGGACAAACTGCTTTGCAGGAGTGAGAAAGGTGAGAGCAGGAGAGGACTATCATTTGCACCGAGATCTGAAAGACACTTGTAGCTTACTTGAGAAGCTTCATTTAGCATTGAGCCAACGGGGAAGTTCTGTTCCTGGTGACAGCGCAGTGGGAATTCCCACTCCAACAACCCATGAAATGTTACTGCATAATTATTCACCTTCTGAGACCCATTAGAACTTATCAGTAAAGAAAGAAATTTAATTTAAACTCACCCCTCTGTGCTAAAGAATGACTGGGACATGAGATCAAAGCGCAAAGCTCTGTCCTCCAGTGGTTTGCAACACCTAGGCACAATAGGGTGAGAGAACGAGGCATTCCAGCGCTTCCCGGCTTTCCGGACCCCGGAGAGAGGGGTGGGAACAGGGGCTCGAGTCACCGGCTAGTTGGAGGGAGGAGGGTGGTGGCGGCTCCAGAGGTGGTCGCGTCAAGTATATCCTGGAGCTTCTGGCGGCCAGAATGTTTCTATCCGAGGCTGCAGGGGCTGGGCTGGGCACCCGAGGCCCTCACTGCCCCTGCCTTACCCGCTACTGGGAGAGGCGTCAACTGAGCTCTGGATTTAACCACAGGCGCGACGAGCCTGCAGCCGCCGTACCATTCGCAGGTGTGGGGCTCTGCGAACACCCTGGATGTAAGCGACGAGGAAGATGCTTGCGGCGCAGCAGCAGCACAGGCTGTCTTAAGTATATAGAGACGGTGCATGCATAACTTTCGCTTGCAGCGTACAACGTGCAAGCCAAGGATCCAAACCTGTACGATGAGGTCCTAGAGGCGCCTAAGAGAGGAGGGGTAAAGAGGCTTCCTGGGAACCGGCTCCCGTCCTCAGGCCGCCTTGGAGCTGCAGGTACATTCTCCAAGGAAAGCCCTTTAAATAAAGGGCGTTCTTGTTCTCCCTTTCCTTCAGTTGTCACCACAATATGGGGCCTGGAGGATGTTGCTAGCACTCCCCAAATACCTAGCTGCCCGAAGGGTCAAGAAGCAAAGAGGGAGAAGAACACTTGAGAGAAGTTGCTGGGGTTTAGGTACAACACAGTAAAGAAAAGTTCAACAGGTACAACGATTGTCCTCTCTCTCGATCTATTTCTAAATCTATAGCTACCGACATATCTTTCTCATCTATCATCCATCTAAGGCTGCTCGAAGGAGTCAGTGAGGGGGCTCTACTGTTCCTTGATTCCCGAAATCAAAAAGGGCAGTTTTTGCGCAGCCAATCAGACTTGTCTTTGCTTCCTTTATGATAGCAGCGTGGGTAAAGGTGCGGGAGCTCCTTGGTGTGCGTCTGGCAAACCAGTGACACAAGGACAAGGCTAAAGCTTCCCGCGGAAGGAGGACGCCGCGCTTGGCTGAACCCCGCGAGGGGGGGGGGGGGGGGCGGGCGCGAGTGAATGCGGCGGTTCGGCCCAGAAAGGAACACCGAAGGCGACGAAGGGCAGGCAGTCGTCGCTAAGGCAATCGTCGCTAGGACAGTCGTTGCTAAGAGAAGTCCAAACACGTTTGGGGAGGACGACCTGGGCCCGTCCTCGCCGCGGGAGGCCCGGGTGGCACAGGCGGGACGGAGAGCCAGCCCCGCCCGCAGCCCCCGGGGCAGGGGGAGGCAAGCCACGAGGTGCAGGCGCTCGCGGATGCTGAGAACGGGGAGAGCCAGGGGAAGGCAGGCCGTCCTCCACCCCTACTCTGGCCTACTCGAGCGTCTTTTTGGAGCGGGGAGGTGGGCTCGGGGAGGCTCACCGCCGCGATTCCCACGGTCGGCTCGCGCGGGCCGGGTGGCGGCGGCCGGGCGGGCGCTGGGCGGCTGCAGAGCGAGCGCGGGGCGCACGGGGGCGCTCGTCGTCCGCGCAGCCAGCGGAGGCGCCCGCCACGTCTTTGTGTGCACCGGCGCTCGGCGGGCGGCTGCGGCCCGCAGCTCGGCGGGGGGCGGCCGGGGGCGGCCGGGGGCGGGGCGGGGGCTCCCAGGCTCGGCCCCACCCTTCGCTGCAACCCCCCGAGCGGACGCGGTGGCTCGCCCGACCCGGACTCTTCCCGGGGCTGGGGGTGGGGTGGGCTGGGGGTGGGGGGTGCTCCGAGGGTCCTTCTGAGAGCAGCCGGCAGGACAGGGAAGCGGAGGCAGCGTTCAGACAGGCTGGGAAATCCTCCGGGGTTCAGAACCTGCCCCCTGAATTCACAGAAGAGCCGGAGGGAAACTTCGGGCAGCCCAGGCCCCGGCTAAGAGCGCTGCCAGGGGAGCCGAGGACGCCTCTCGCGTGGCCTCCCGCGCTGCAAGAACTGGTGGCCTGAGAAGCAAAGTTAGGGAGGGGGCTTAAAGGAGCACCCCCACCCCCACCCACCCCACCCCACCCCCGCCAGGGCCTGCAAAGAATGGCTTGAGAGCGGCAGGGGAAAGCCGCAGCCCTGAGCGGGCGCTGTCTGCCCGCGCGGCCCTCGATCACCCCAGGCTCTCCTCGCTGTCCCGAGAGCTCTGGAAGCCCCGACAGTCCTCGGGAACCACAGCGAAACGCAGGAGGCTGCTTCCTCGCCGCCCGGGAGACTCCGCAGAAAATTAAATTAAATTAAACACGCGCCCAGGGACCAAAGAAAATAGATTTCCCCCCTCCCCCACGCTACAGCAAATCAACACCTCTGCTCCCCGGGAAGGCAGCGAACCTAAGGAGAGGGCCACTGACGCGCATCCCCTGCAGCCGCGGCGGCCGCAGCCCAGGGTGGCAAGGAATTACCGGCTTTCCTTTAATCCGGAAGCAGGGAATAAATAGGGCCGCGAGCAAATTCTGAACCTCATTTTTAAACCACAGCCACAATTGTATAACAAGCAAAGTCCTCAAAAGATGCCATAAGAGACACTCCTAACTTAAAAATGAGTACACCATACTCTACACGTCACTCCTTTTGATCCTTCCTTAACACGATTTTCTTTTTTCCCAAATACAGTGATAGAAATAATCTGCTGGGCTACTTTTTTTTTTTTTTTAATAAAGAAAGGCAGGCAACTGTAGAAATCCTATTTTTTAAAAAAGAAAGCGTTAATCCTACCTGAGTTTTTCTTACGGGTGTCTGTCGGGAGAAATAAGAACGCCTGTCTGGACAGAAATAACATAAAACAGCAAGAATACAAAAACCCCAGTTTGTTCAAAATACCTACATCAAATTAATCCCTTTGAGGCTATTCATATGAAAAAGTGAGCAAAATGTAGAACTTCTTTCATTAAAATGTCTATCTCCACCACCTTAAGCAGCCAGAGAACAATCACATCTACAATTTTGTTCCTCTGAATTTCCTGCCTTAATTTACCAACCTAAAAGATCATCTGACCTTTGAGCTCATCGTACAAAATATTTAATTTAAAGAAATTCCTCCACAGGCCTTCTGTAACATTCCATTCAGTAATCTCACCAAAAGATCCGCAGGGAGATGAAACTTGATGGCAGGAATATCGATCTGCCCACTCAGGAGTCTAGTCTCATCACCCGCTTGTCTTTAATTTTTAATTTCAGCATTCTCTCCCCAAGGGAAGCCCAGTTGGGAAGTTATACCAAGACTAGGGTAAGAATAAAGTTGAAGGAAGGCAAAACCATCTAAGAACTTTTTCTAAGATGGGTTGATTAGGGAGAGTAACTCATCACATTGTCTTAAATGAAGTTTCTAGCATAAAATAATTTTGTTCATAGTCCAATGTCAACAAGTCACAGTCATGTCCCCAAGATGAAGGAGATCACCCAGAGAGAGAGAGAGGGAAACTGAACCAAGGTAGGATAAAGCAAGGTAGGGAAGAAAGTTTGGGGAAGAGATGAGGCGGACCAACAGAAAAGGCTAGACTGAGCCATGGCCCTGTTCCAGTCTCTGGAGGGAGCACTGATAAAGCTGGCCTGACCTCTGGGTCAACAACTCGTTTAACTCTACCTTGATCTGAAGACTGGAAGCTCGTCCCTTGGTTCAAAGTGAGATCCAGCCTTTGGCTTCATTTGTGTGAGCCTTCAGGCACTGTTAAGAGGTTCTTTACCACAGACAAAGCAGAGAGAAAAATCACAACTTTGCACCTTATCTTCTGTCCTCCGACCCCAAAAGAGAACCCTGCCCACCCTCCACAAAGTGAATCTAGAAAAACTGCTCAATAACCATCAAAACAAACTAAACCAGAGCTAGAAGAGGGAGGAGGAGGGGAAGGAGAAAAGTGAAAGTTTGCAATCTGTTCCCCTCAACTACCCCCAAAGAAATCCTCCAGACAATCTCTCTCCTTGTCATTACCCACTTCTTAAATCAAATGGGATGCTGTATGTAATGCAACTTATATTATAAATGTACCAAGCAGCTTTCCTCTTACCTGCCACTACATTTAACTCCTTCAGAGCCGCTTTCTCGGAATCCCTCAGCATTTCAACTTTCAATAAAAAAGAAACAACACTTAAACTGTGTTCTGCGTGTTATTCCTAGGAAGAAAGTGACAGAAAGAGACTATTTTACTTTTAAAAACCATTTCTTAGAGCTATAGTATACCAAAGAACCAGGGCTAACCTTGCTTGCAAAACCATAGGGATTGGAGGTCTCGAGTACCTGCATAGACAACAGGATAAAAGCAGTCTGCTACTTGGGTACAAACTGTATTATTCTAAATTTTTTTTTATCCCTAATTGTTCTTTTCTCCTGAATTTACAATATTCATAGCATTCTGGATTTTCAACTTCTATGGATAATAATGACTTTATAGAAATTTCAATGGAAAATTTTCAGGTCAAGAAATACACCACGACTAAACTTGGGGTGGAGAGAATACAAACAGAAAGAAAGAAGCTAAACTTAGAAGAATCTGAACACACTAACTTTTTATTCAATTTGATTCAAAATAATAATATTAATCTAATAGTGAAATAGTTTGATATAACATCAATCAACATTTAAAGTATTTTATGTTTCAAAGTATGGCTCAAGGAACACTCATTGCTTAAATGCACTTAGACATAACAAGACAATATTTTTTTATTGGCATCATTGACACCTATGAACAATAGCCTAGTAAATAGATTAAGGTTTAACCTTCCTTTTCTTTGGTGGCTGTTTAGAGACTTTAAAAGAACAGATAACTCATTTCAACAGGAATCTACTACTGATATTTACCTCTACATAATCTTTAGCTAAGACATGGAATGCCAAAAACAAGCTTTTGTTAGCTTGACCTCCTCCACCCCCTAACAACAAAAGTTATCCCCAAACCCATGTTTTTATTTTAGATGTACTGATCTTCCAATGTAAGGCTTGGCCTTTTAAATACCAAATACAATCAATGGCCAACAACCTGACTCCTTCTGGAGAGAAGGAAGCAGAACAGGGAGATTTCTTTGAATTGTTTGGTGACTTAGTACAAATTTGAAGAGGTCAGTAAATCCTGATGCTTTGAGCTAAATCTACTGGTAAATAATTAATTACATTTCTTAGACACTATAATCTTAATCTTGGTAAATAGAGAAACACAGCTTTGCCAAATAGATCATTCCATCTAAGTAATATCTTAAAGGCAATTATTTAAATATTACCACAAAAAAAACAGGGTTATATTTTGCTTAAATTAGACATTTAACTGAAGATAAAATGCAAATGTCCATAGTTTAAAAAGGAAAAAAAAAATACAAATTAACTGGCCTAGTCTTTTATCTGAGTTTATTAATACCATTTAAAATATTACAAATAAATCAATTACATCTCATGCATTTAAAATGCAAGTCTAAAATGTTCCAGAGAAAGGCTTTTCATTTCAATGTGAAATATCCAAATTATTTCAACATTACAATGAGCAATTAGTTTGCAGAATCTGCAAACATTTAAATGTAGTGTCAGGAGTGTTTATTAACAGTTAACAATATTACCTTCAGGAAATACACAAAGGCCAAAGTTAGTTGAGTTTCACTTGGACAATTTATTTAATACATGGGTTTTAGCAGACCCAGTTATTATGAAATATAGGAGAACTCTCACTTTAACTATGCCTGAACTGCCAGCAAATGCAAAGAAGTACATGCTCCATTAAATTAAATGTCATCCCACATTTATCAAATATTGTCTTAGTTACAGTTTGATACCTATCTAAATTCATATTCGAGCAAAACTAAGCCCCGAAAGTGCGTTTGTGGCTCTGCACCTCCAGAAGTGAGTTCAAAATACCTGCAGCTCATCAGAACTGCAACAATAACTCTTAATATTTTTTGTGACAAAAAAAAAATCAACTTTACTTCAATATATTTTCAAATATTTACTGGAAGTAATGTACAAGAAAAATACTATACAAAATCGTCTCCTGGACAGCTGCACCTCGCACCCATACACTGGTGGAGTTATAATTGGTAACTAATCTAGAACGATTCTCCAGTTGTACAAACCATTAGGTTCAGATATATTTTACAAAGTTTTTTTTTTTTGTTTCCTATTTTCCCTCTTTTGGCATTTAAACTACAGCCTCGTCTCAATTAAACGATAGCTTCTTCACTTGTTTATAAGTTTAAATCACACAAAAAAAAGTTTAACCCTAAGAATCTTCGATGAATTCCAAGAATTTACAGAAATGGGTACAATACAAATTGGTGGCTGGACTAGCAAAAAAAAAAAAAAAAAAGATTGGGAGATTATGCTCGGGAGTGGTGGAAAAAACGAGGTAGAAAAGGACAAACACGGAGATAGTTAATCTGGTCTCACCGGAAAGGGGGTATTTTTGCATAAGAAAAAGACACCTAACCCTCACCCCCACCCCCACCCCATAAGTTAAGTTAATGCAATCAAAATAACTTTGGGATCGCTGTTAGCAGTTTGGAAAGAAAGACTTGTTCACTGCTAGGGGAAAAACTATCTAGAAGGGGAACCAAGTGGAAGGATGCTGTATTTTTTTTTCTTTAGTTTTTTTTTTTTTTTTTTAGTTAAAAAAAAAAAATGTTATAAAGATGAAAGAAGGCTGCTGCAGCGATCCGCCAGGACTGCCCTTAGCTGAAACTTGAATCGGTTCCACCTCAGGGAACAAAGGAAAAGAGGCCGAGCTGGCGTTGGGAGGGCTAACTCCGCAAACTCCGGGGCTCGGGGCCGCCCGAGATGGGCACCCGCGCAGCTGCGGCAGCTCTGCGCACTGAGGGCCGCGGCCCGCGGCGGCCAGGCGGGGCCCTCGGGAGCCGCGGTTCTCGGAGCTGGTGGGCGGCTGCCCGGCGGGGACGCCCTGCCTCCTGCCTCGCCCTCCCCACCGCGCCGCTCGACCCGGAGGCCCCCGGTCCCGCGACCGCTTCCCTCTAAAAGACACGCTCGTGCCAGCCCGGGGATGGCAGAGGGCGGCCGAGGCGAACTAAAGCGCCGGCCAGGCGCCGGCTGGGGCTGCGCGGAGCTCCGGGCGAGCGTGTGACCTGGGGCAGGTGGGAGAGCCGGCGCCCAGGGGAGCGGCGGGTGTTACTTACATGTCCACAGCCCCTTTACAAAGTCAAGTCACAGAGTGAGCTAAGAGAGAGAGAGACAGAGACCGAAAGAGACAGAAAGTGCGAGCAGGATGCCGAGGACAGAGGCTGGAGCAGAGGCCGGGGCAGACGCGGCCGAGTGGACCGGGCTGGGAGGGGGCCGAGCGGAAGGGCAGCCGGAGGAGGCGCGTCACTCCAGGCCGTTGCGGTGCCCGGGCTCCGGCGGCGGCAGCAACTCCGGGGAGTGGCAGGGCGGGCTGCCCGCCGCGCTGTGCTCGCTGTCGGTGTCGCTGCCCTTCTTGCCGCCGCTACCCGAGCCCGCCGAGCCGCCGCCGCCGCCGCCGCTGTGCGTCTTCACGTGCTTGCTGAGGTGGTCGCTGCGCATGAAGCGTTTGTTGCAGACAGGGCAGGCGAAGCGCTTCTCGCCCGTGTGGGTCCGCAGGTGCCGCTGCAGCTCGTCGGAGCGCGTGAAGCGCTTGCCGCAGAAGAGCCAGTTGCACACGAAGGGCCGCTCGCCCGTGTGCCAGCGCAGGTGCGCCTTGAGGTGCGACGTCTTGCCGTACACCTTGCCGCAGCCCGGTATGTGGCAGCTGTGCAGGCCCTTGCGCCGCAGGCTGGCCCCGGCCGGGCCCAGCCGCTCCGCCTCCTGGCAGTTGGGGCAGTCGCAGGTGGCGCGACCCGAGTAGCGGCGTGCGGAGGAGCGCGGGGAGCCCCCCAGCGGCGCCGACGGCCCGGCGCTCAGCATGGAGCCGCCAGCGCCGGCCAGCGGCGACGGGGCCGAGTCCGGGTAGGAGCCGGGCAGCACTGGCTTGAAGCCGTCCATGAGGTGCTGCCCGGCGGGGCTGAGCAGGTGCGAGGAGGCGCCGCTGCTGAAGGCGGAGTGGCTCAGGCCCGAGTAATCCGAGTTGTAGCCTCCGAGCGGCGAGTGCAGCGAGGTTTGGAGCCCCCCGGCGGCGGGGTGCAGCGAGCCGGGCAGCGCCGCCGCGCCATTCGGGTTCTGCACGTCGATCCAGCCGGCGCCCACGTCCCACCAGCTGGAGGCGCCGGCCGAGCCCACGTCGCCCGCCGCGCCCAGGCCCGGGTGCGAGGGCTTGAACCAGGACTCGTACGGGTGCGCCATGCCCACGCGCGGGTAGATGCCCTGCAGCCCGTCCACCGAGGTGTGCACCTTGGAAATGAACACGGGCTGGTGGGAGCCGTCCTGAGAGTGCGCGGAGGAGCCGCCGCCGCCGCCGCCGCCCCCTCCGCCGCTCGCCCCCGACACGCCAGGGGCCTGGAACACGGAATAGTCGTTGGCGAAGGGCGAGCTGGAGGCGGCGGCCGCGGCGGCCGCGGCGGCGGCGGCGGCGCTGCTGGAGGTGAGGGAGAAGGCGCTGGAGCCCGGCGAGCCGCCGCAGCTGAACGAGTCGGACACCAGGGCCGCCGCCGCCGCCGCCGCCGCCGCGGCCGCCGCCGCCGCCGAGGACGTACCGCCGTTCCTGGAGGCCCCCGACACGCCGAAGCTCGAGAGACTGGAACCCACCACGTTGCAGCTGCCGGAGGAGGAGGACGAGGAGCGTTTCCAGGGGTGGAAGCCTTTGCCGAAGGAAGAAGAGCTGTCCGAGAGGGAGGAGGGAGACGGGCTGGGGCTGCCGATCTTATTACAGGTAGCAGCGAGCATGGCCAGAGGAGTGGATCCCAACCTCGGTTCTTCCTGCGGGAAGGAGGAGAGGGAAGGGGTGGGGGAGGGGGGCAAAAGGCCGGTGGGGGAGGGAGGAAAGAGACGTGCATCAGTCCTCCGGTAGCCTCCAAAACGCCCCACGGCACCCCATCTCTCGTTGCGGCGCGCCGCCACCAACTCACCTGGCTCCCCCAACAGCCCTGGCACCCGGCTGCTTCCTACTCTACGGGAGGGGACAAGTTTGGCTGTCGGCGTCTGATTCGGGAGCAAAGCGCCATGCTAAAGAAGAGTTTGACAAGTAATCTCACCTAAAACAACACTCTCGTGCACACAAGGCCCCAGGCACTTCGAAACAAACAAGCAAGCAAAAAAAGTCCAGATTGGGGAGGAAGGAAGTTTCCTTTGCCGAGAAGCCTGGGGAAAAAAACCATTGGATTGCTTTTAAGAGCGCTTCCCCTGTAATCCAGAGAGAGCTTTGAAAATCCTGTTCCGGTCCCCAGAAACCCATGCTGGGTTGTTTCTCCCAGGCCAAAAGAGGTCAAACTAGAGGGCTCGCTCGCTCTTCCTGCTTTTCTTTTTATTTTCTTAAAAAAAAAAAAAAAAAAAAAACTACAATAGTAAAGAGAGAGAGAGACGGTTCAACGTACCTGCAAGGCAAGGCGGGCTGCGATATTTTTTAAGGGGAAGAGGGGAAATCTGCAGTTTGCTCAGGAGGAAAACTTGCTCTCTTTACCCCCGAAATCGTCGCATATAAAAAGGACTGGGCGCAAGTCTCCCGGGCAGGGAGCAGCCGGGCGCTGCGAGGTGGCTTGTCTAAATGCCCTTCGAACCTTTTCCTGCGCTGAAAAAAAGTGACTCTGCCCCCCTCTCCCCCTCTTTCTTTTCTCCAAACTCACTTGTATTTAAAGGAAAAAAAAAAAAAAAAAAAAAAAAAAAGCTCTCAATAGAGACTGATAGCCCGTGGCCTGGCCGGGGCGACTTTAACCCCCTCCGATCGGCAATAAAAGGAAACTAATTAAACCAGCAAGAGAAAATCCTGAGACTCACCCCTAGAAGTGAAGTTGCCATCACACAAAAGTGCCCTCCTCCTCTCAGAGGATCTTTTTTATATTGATAAATCAGAGGCAGTGTTTTTTTTAGAGGTGTGCAATACAATGATCAGTTCCGCCCATTCCACCACAATTGTAGCTCCCTCTCCGGCTTTGAAGTGCCGCGGAGGCGCGGCCAGCCAATCTGCGGCCTCGCCGGGCCGCGCCGCGCGCGCGCCGTGAGGTCATCGGCGCCGCCGCGGGCCGCCGCGGGGGGGCCGGGGGGGGGGGGAGCCGGCGCGGGAGCGGGAGGGGCGCGAGTGACTGCGCGTGTGTTACAAAGCGGCGTGCGGGTGTGTAACAATGTAACTGCGTGCTTGTGTGACCCAGCTGCGAAGGAGACGACGGTGCAGCCCGGGGGCGAGGGGGGGTGTGTGTGTAGCGGTGGTGCCTGTGGCAGAGTGTAGCGGTGACAGTGTGGCGGCGGGGGAGGGGGGAGGCCGCGCAGCGGAGGGAGAGGGTGTTATGGGTGACAATATAACCATGTGTGACAGGAGGGTAGAGGGGCAGATCAGTAAAGTGTTGGGGGAAGGGTGTGAATGTACTACAGTGCGGCTGCGAGTGACAAACCTAGGGAGAGAAGGCCAGGGCAGTAAAGCGTGGCGGTGGGGGGAGGTGGTGTGAGTGTGTTGTTTGGTGTGGGGGGAGAGGGAAGAATATTACTGTGTGTGTGTGTGTGTGTGTGTGTGTGTGTGTGTGTTTGTGAGTGAGGGGAGAGGGAAGAACATTACTGTGTATGTGTGTTGTGGTGTGAGGGGAGAGGGAAGAATATTTGTGTGTGTGTGTGTGTGTGTGAGAGAGGAGCGTGTGGTGTGTGTGTCTTTGTGTGCGCGCGCGTGGGCCGCGAAGCTGGGGGTGGAGCATACAACAGTGCAGTGAAGTGTCCCCACACAGAAAAGAAATGGACAATCCGCGGAGTGAAACGCGCCGCGAAGTTGACTGAGGCTGAGTAAACAAACACTCGCGAACGCCATCTCGGTCGCCAACTTCCTCGGGTTCCTCGTACCTGAAAATCTTTGAGTGATTTTTTGTCTTGACTTCTTGACTTCTTGGACACTCTCACTACCTGTTCGAAGGGAGCCGTGCTCATACCTGCCTACACTTTTGCAGCTCTACAGCGGAAGGGCAGAAACTTGAGGCGGCTGAGGGGCGTCCCGAGGGGCGCCTTAGGGCGTCTGTGCGCCTGCGTCCACGAGTTGTTACTTTGATTCGGTGGCTTCCCCGCCCCCCCATCCCCCGCCCCCTTCTGGGTCCTGAGGTGGGATTCCGCTTTGGAAGTGCAAGTCTCACTCGGGGGCGGAGGGGGGGCGGGGGGACGGGCGGGTTCGTCCCGCGACGCTGAGTAAATTTCAATACAAAAGGATTAGATAGAGATGGGGAGGTGAGAGGGTATTGGGCTTTTTTTTTTTTTCCTTAGGTGAAAAAAATGAGGAACGTCTTATGGAATTTAACGTCTTCACAGGAAACCTCACAGACACTTTCTGAGGAAAAAAAAATAAAGATTTTGACTGAAATCTGTGGATTTTATTTATCAGAGAACAGAGGGCCCTTTGGCAAATCTTGGACCACATGTGTGGAAGCGTCTGAGGGTGTGTGGGCCAGATAGCGGAGTACGTGTGCATGCTAATATATACACTTTAGTTCAAATTTGGTGGGTTTTGGAACTTGCCTCCCATTTGGATTATTAGTTGCCTTCAGAAATGTCATTACAAAAAAAAAATGTCATTACGATTTTACTGTCACCACAAGGGAACATCTTAAGCCACAGTAAAAACCACACCAGTGTAGCAGAGAAGTCCACAGCTTTCCCAGTACCATTGATTGAATACTTCGTGTGTGTGTGTGTGTGTGTGTTTTAAAGTAATTCATAGTTTCAAGCAGTTGCCAATGCTCTCAGAAATCTAATTTTTAATGTAGCATTGATTAAAATGTTACGAGCTGGGCAAGGTGTCTTGTTTTGACTGGGGAAACATTTTATTGTTTTCGAGCCCTCCTCAAGTGCATGAAGAGCTTCTGTAGCTGTTAGAGAGAGAGAGAGAGAGAGAGAAAGAAATCCTCCTTGGATTTACTAAACTCCAAAGTCAGGTTGTATCATTTGTGTAAGTTTCACTGAGCATAGTTGAGGCTGATGTTTGTGCTGTGAGTGTGTTTCTGACCCCTTTTTTACCAGTGTTGGGATATTGACTGTACATCATATCTATTGATTAAGGGGGTAAGGTACATTCTCATACTTTGAAGTAAGGGTGAAGTAAATTAATGAACTGCTTTCTTTCTCTGAAGGCTGACGCTTACCATAAATGTCGTGTTTCTCCCTGCAAGCCACTCTGAATGATTTTAGCGTGTTGAGAAGGCGTGACAGGCCAGCCCAGAAGGAGGAAGGGGTGGGGGAAGGAGGGAACTCCGTTTAACAAATAAAAGAGAATTAACTTCATTGCTTTGGTCTCTTTCTATAATGATATTCATTTTAAGGACCTAATGCACAGTTGTTCAAATTTGGGGTTTAATTCTAATCAATACCGTCATCCTTAAAGGTGGAGGGGGAAAAAAAAGCTTTGAAAGAAGACTCCCTTCTTTGAGGAGTTATTTATTTTATCTTTTTATCTTCCTATCTTCTGAAAGGAAGTGAGGCAAGAGTATTTTAAAAAGTTAAATGCTGATTCTGAGAGTAAATCTGAGAAGCATTAACCACCGTTTCCTCAAAAAAGGCTGGAATCAGAAAAAGCATCGTGCGATTACAGTTATGAGCTCCCTCCTTCTAAGATTTTTATTGGCATAAATTCACTTCAGAATAATATGTAAGTCTTCCTATGACAATGGGTGACAACTTTGGTGTGGATTTAGTGAACATACTGGATTCCCCAATTTGTATAAGGTTGTCTTGCATTTGGGTATTTTCACAAAGGTTTGTATGCGCGTCTTTCTTCATTAGAAGATATATAGAGATATGGATGGAGATATATACGTACATACGTACATATTCCATCCACCCCACTTTAAAAAGTTAGGTGTTGGTTTCATATTAGGATTAGTCAAAGGCACTTTTTTCCTTATACGATGCCCCCTCCCCAAAAGAAGTGGTTAGTGTTTGTCATAAGGCATAGACAACAGAGTCAAAAAGGAAAAACAAATCCATAATTGACCAAAAGTTAACACAGCAATAATCTTGCTTCTGGTTTGAATGAAACTGGTCTTCCCGGCACCCCTTTCTCCACTTGGGAGAAGTGACTCAATCATTCTTGGATCCCCCCCCCCCCAACACACAGGTCAAGAAACATCTGTAAACCATTGAGGATACAACCTGTCCAGCAAAGACATGTATTTTAGAACACATACAGTTCAGTTTACCTTTTGTGATGTTGATCATTACTCCTGAGTATTGTGGTGTGACAATATGGAGGCTTTGAAAGGAAAGAGGAAGGAAGATAAGGAGTGCACACTTTCTCACATTGGAAGTTTCCCCCACCCCATATCAAGTTTAACATGCTGGCAGAGGAGTAGTCAGTAGACAGATATTCTGCTGTTTCTTGCAAACCTGTGGGATCCACTTTCAATAAAGCTAAAATCTATTAGCATTCTGTATGCATCTGCAGCATAAATTTCATTTGAATTTCAAATTTAATAAACCAGGAGGTTTTTAATCATCCCTGGTTTTATTTGTTTGATATTAACATGCTTATTGACCGGGTCTGGTGACCAGTTTGATCATTACAGGACAGCAAAAAGTTAATTAAAACGACCACAGCCCCTTAATCATATCATCTGTCTCATCCATGTCGCTCTCTTTATTACCGGTGATGATGGATAGTCTCCCAGATTAATTTCTCTGTTTCTTCGATTTGGACAACAGCTTTTGGGACCTAATTTACATCCTGGGAACAACTTGCTCAAGTATATCTAACACCTTGCAGCTACAATATACATCAACATCTCCTTAGGTGGAGAGAAGAACGGGGGCTTTTTTTTTTTTTTTTTTTTTTTTTTTTGCAGGCGGGTTTGAAGACTAATCAATGCTGCGATTTGGAGTGCTTCTGCTTTCACAACCAAAGAAATAAAAGGTCCTAAAAGCAAATTAGAGGCCTCGATCCTTGCTTTTCCTTTTCAGGGCGTGGGGAGTGAAATATGCCTCCGCTGTTTGGTTAAGTAGATTAAAATGTGTAGATACAACGACAAGTAAATAAAACCATTTGTAACCATTAAGTACAATTAGGGATTTATAGTGGACAACATCAAAGTTATCCAGTCTTTCAAGTGTCCGGCAACACATCTACACCAAATACGGTTCTTGGTTTAAGCGTGGGCCGGTGCATACACAACACTGAAAAAGCCTGAAAGGAAGAAAACGCAAAAAAGAATGCACGGGGACTGCTGCCTGCTGCAGGCGCGTACCCCCGCTGGGTACGTGTAAGCCGGGCTCTTCGCGCCCCGGTTCCCGAGCGAGGGCTGGGACGCCGAGCTCCGCAGGCGGATCGGCCCGGGCCGCGGCGCACCCAGGGAACGCGGACCGGCCGCCAGGCCCTGGCAGGCGCCTCTTCCGAAATGGGAAGGCAGCCCTCAATCCCCGGCCACCGTGAGGGGACCTGGCGCGGACGTGCTGCTACTAAATAAAGCGTGAAGCGGGCCGGCTGGGCGGCCGAGCGCCGCCGCCGGCTGCAGGGAGGAGCGGGCTGGGCCAGGTTGGGGACCATCTCGTGGTCGGGAGCTCTGCTCATAAGTTACTTTCCTGCTGAACAGGAAACCCGGCCGGGCGTGAACCTGTGGATTCCTGAGGGGTGCCCTTTTGCTGTCCACTCCCGCTTTGGGGCGGCTTTTCTAGGAAGTTGCCTGACATTTCCTGGGAAGGGAGGTAATAAAAGCTCGTCGCTGGTGGCAGATTGTTGAACCGTAGGTGGGAAGGGAACTGTCGTCAAGAGCCCAGAGAGGGCTGTATTTTCCTGATTGGAAAATGGGAACTTCCACGCTCAACAATAGCCCCTATTAGTGAGGTTATTCGGTTTCAAACCGTCCGGCCACATTTACAGCCGAGTCCTTACTTCTCCTGGTACTGCTTAATTGGGTGTATTGGTTGACCACAGTGAAGCAATAGTGACTCTTCATCTACTTGCATGGGATCTCCTGGTGGACGCAAAGCATTGCCTTGGTGACTCTCTTTGAATAAATGGGACCACTTGAGAAAACATTCCATATTTTTTTCTTAATTGACTCGATATTTTTCTTCTGTGTCACACTGCCTGATCATTTTTTTTCTTCTCTGCCACTTCAAAACATTCAAAAGTTAGGAACGGTTTAGTTAAAAGAGATTTACTCATCTAACTGAGGATATTATACACTTTGATCCACTTTAGCTAGGGCATTCAAATTGCATATGTTCAGAAGACAAGGAGGGCTTTTCCCCTGTATCAATCATATGAATACGTAGATAAGTTCACTGGCTGGAAAATATGAAGATATTTACCCAAATAGGTATTTCTTCCTATATTAAGGGAATAAAAAAAATCTTATTTCCTTATCTGTTGTCTGCATGTATAGTGTTCAATTTCTCATAGTATGCTGATATGATTGTGTGCTAGTTTTACAGGCAGGCGTGTGCTCTATGGTATATTTCATAGTCATCTCTCTGCCAGCCCACAGATGAAATTGATAATTAATTCTACAGCACTTCGTATTCCTCCTTCATCATGTAAATGAAGGGTATACACATAGGGAAAAGAGTTTGTTCATTTCGGGTGAATGGGGTGTGTGTGTGTGTGTGTGTGTATTTTTGTTGTGCAAGGCAAAAGAGAGACAGGCTTAGACATTCACGCGAGTTGTCCTTGATTTTTTCCTGGAATGGATTTGTTTCAGCTGTTTTCTCTTTTGGTATTATATATCACTTTCTCACAGCTAACATGCAGAGTTAAAAACTACTAAATTCTTATCCTCAACATTATTGATTTCTTTTCATTCTGTTCTGTTACTAGAGGAGGTAATGCTCCCAGATTACCTCGTGGTCTCCTCCAGACGGTTGACAATTGCAATCGTAGTTTCGGGAAGATAAATGTTACTTTGGGAATTGTGCTTAATTACAAATAATCTAGGAGCTGCTCTGGTCTCTGGGTTTAACTACACATGTGTTTAAACCATTGTACAAGGTTTACAACTGGGTGATATTTATGAAAGGGGATACAGTTAGTTTTTCTAAAATCATGGGATAAACTAGGATGCTCCCATTTGGGGTTTGTCAACAGACCTTCAGAGATAACACAGACCCGAATAACACCAACAACAAAAAGTGCAGAATCTCAGAGTACTTGAAAGCTTAAGGGGAAAAAAATCCACTGGCGTTTACCTTCAGGTCAATTTTATTAAAGTGAAAACCTGAAAATAAACCATTCTTTGTTGAATTCCTAAAATCTCTTAAGTAAAGCCATTTTTCTGTAGAGAGCATTTTTGAGCTAACATATTCTGATTTCCCTTTCTTTTCTTTTCTTTTTTCTGACAGAAGTCTTGTAGATTTCCCTGAAATAGCCCAATGGTTATTTTTACAGTTCCTCTTGTAACTCAGCTGCTACCTTTGTGTGTCTGATTCTTTGCTTATATGGCAGCTCAATTAGTGTTGTTTGTGTGTGTGTGCTCGCTTTTTTTCTAATAGTCTTATTAACAAGAAAAAAGGTGGCGAACAGGTTATTCTCTTAACCTGACCTGGCTGTAAGAGTAAGATGAGCAGCACTGAACAGATGTCCCCATTTAAGCCGTTCTTTTCCCACATGCCTGCTGGATATTGCAGGCGCGCAGGAAGCTCGCTTCAAACCTGGCCCATTTCAGGCCATAATGGCCACGTTATTTCGGCCCAGTGAACACGAACAAAATCGCGTGCTTTAGAATCATTCGACTCTGAGTCCAGGAAAAGCAGGGGGTGTGGTGGCAGTGGGGGTGGCTAGGGAGGGGTGTGTATGGGGGGGGTGCCGATTTCATCTCGGATCGCAGGAAGAGAACTTGCTCAAAAGAATTTTTCCCCAGCAAATATGGTATAATTTACAGCGCAACTTAATAATCCAAGGGGCAATGCAAAAGCCCTTTGCGTTGTAAACCGCTTCTAATTACCTGCCAGAGCAATTAGCTGACTATCACGAAGAAATTAGATCGCTCAATGTAGCATAAATAATGCGAATAATTTTGTAAGAAGAATGGAAAGCGAGACCTGGTGTTTCTTTATAAGGAAATAACACCTCGTACTGTACGAGCCCTCCATGAACACATATTAATGTCTAGGCATGCATGGCAATGAGTCCGAGCAGGAGCCCTCTGGCTGCGGTTCAGCACTTTTTCCGTTTACGTATGCGGGGTGAAAGTCGGCTTCCAGGCATTCGATCTCCAGCCTTCCAGCTCACAGTAATTAACACATAGCGACTTCAATGGGAAAACCTGTTTTCCAGATGATTTTTACAATGCAGCTTTATGTCTCATTTGGCAGTTTAAATAGCTGGAGTTGTTTTCTGGCTTCATCTCTACTATCATCTGTTGAGCATATTTTGCTTAGAATATTGAATCCCACCCAAAACTTGGGTGCAGGCTTTTGCTAACTTTTTTTTTTTTTTCCTTAAGAAGTGGAAATATCAGAAGCCACTTTGAGGACACTAGGGTAAAGAATTCTTGTGGGGATATGAAAGGTACGTTTTCCTGAATGAGGCTGCACAATATCTCCCTCAGTTATATATTTAAATTTTTTCCCTTGATAAGTGTTTCTTAGGCGGGATTCAGATAGTCCACGCATTTCTTAGCAAAGGGTTTTAAGAGTAAAGGGAAAACCCAATTACCGAGAAAAACTGACAGTGCATTTAGGTATCTGATAACACTATCAGGCTCTTTGAAATTTACTGGGTTTGTAAATTACAAATGAGAAGACAGCCTCAAAAGATGTTTGGAAATCGAATATGTGCGGCCGACACCCATTCACACACCCATCCACACTTTGTCGCCCACAGCTCCACGTTTTCAGGTGCCGCCAAAGTGAAGGGAGTCACGCCCTCCCCCTTCCCTAGTAAACGAAATGGGTCACATATTTGGGTCAAGTTGAATTAGCCGGGAGATTTTCCGTGGTAATCGAACTGGACGTCTCTATTGGTCACAGTAAAAGGGCGTCGTGTGAATCCGGCATTTGCCTGGTCCAGCACAATCGCTGGGGCGAGCACCGTCCCCGCAGCCCTAGGAGTTTAGGGTTAGCGCCCTCACATCCCCACAACCGGCTCATCCCTGCACATCAAAAGCTTCGCGCCGGGTCATTTTTGAACATCTTTCACGCCTGATTTCAGGGAGTTTTGCAGGACTTCGCAATGGTCTTGGCCCGACCCGCCGCTCACGCCCAGTTTCCTCCACCTGCGCAGAGACGATTTAACTGGTGCCTGGAGAGTTCTAGATGGAAACGGAAGGAATAGCAGTGATTAATTTCACCAACCCAGGCTACAGATTGGATTAGTACTCTTCGTGGCGTCACGTCTAAGCAGTTCCTTCTCCCCTATTAAATAGGCTCTAGCCACCTTAGTCATCGCCCCCCATCCCCTCCCTCCCCAATCCCCACCCCCCTCCGCCCCGTAGCTCTGGGCTGCTGGGTTAGGCAACAGGGTGTAAACATACATACTGGAGGACCCACTTAGCAGATTCCGCTCCCACTTCAGAATGTGTTAGAAATACAATATCTACATCAGCTCAAGGAAATTCATGACATGATGCGCTAATCGCTGGCTTCAAGGGCATCTACCTTACCCAGAGCGTAGACCCCTGCCAAGCCCATCTCCACGGATCAGGGAACTCTTTTTTAAGGCTAGACAAGCATTGACTCAGGTACTCTGCAAAGGCTACTTTTTGGAAGGAAATAAAAAAATCTTTCTTCTTGCTTATGGATTCTGGAAAAATAAGAAAGGCTGCTCAGAAGCCGAGAACGCAAATTTCCTCGGTCGTCCGCGGAAACATCCCAATTTACTGCATGGTTTCGCAGTTCCATTTCTTCTGAACACTTAGCATCACCCTTCCCCTCCCCCCAACCCCTGGCCTTGATGATTTTCTGTCTTAAATAACAAGGACCCTGCTGGCCACCAAAGAAGGCTGCCACATTTTAATTCAAAACAAGGGCCAAAATCCGCAGCATTGAAAGTGAGAAGAGATCAAACTCTTTCCTCTGGAAGTGTCTGCACTTAACCTGCAGTAGCCCTCCATACTCCTTTCCCTCTCTGTCTTAAAGGTTTCTTTCCTCATTTTTTGCACTGTTTCTTAAGATAAAAGAAAGCAGCTGAACTCATTATTTGTCATGTCTGTAATTGTTCTAAAAACATTTTCCAATGTGTCTTCCTAAGACAAACATACTGGACTCTGGTCAATACTGAAGACAGCAAACATTGGAAGAACCCAAGCCCACAACTTTGGAGTCTACACCCAGCACTCAGCATTTACCGCCCTGACATGGAATGCCCATTGCCTTCAAAAGGGCAGCTATTAACAACAGAAAGTTCTCATTTTTCTGTAGAGGGTGCTTCAAGTAGTTTTCTAGATTATACCTATTCTAACATAGGCATAATCCCCCACTTCCCATACACCCCTTGAAGCCAGGAAAAAACAATTGTTACAAACCCAGAGATTTGACTAGTACTGTCCAAAGTCAGTTTATATAAAAGTTTCTGGATAAAAATGTTAGAAGGACGAATGAACCCAACTCAAACCTTTTCCTGCTTTGGTTCAGGGAGTCCTCTAAACTTAGAGAACAAAAGGAAGACAAAAGCGATTTCTGCCATTTTGGCATACTTACCAAATGGGACTCTAAGAAGAGGTGTGTAGCAAACTAATAAGAGGCGATGTTAAACCAAAAGAAGTATAGTTTGTTGTTCTGAAAGAGACCTGCACTACTGATTTTATTGACTGAGTGGTATTAGGGCATTAAAGAGTGTTTTGCTTAATTTGTGTTTTAATAAATCTTATCAGATTTAACTGAAAATTGGCCGATTTAAATACGGTATTTAAAATTTCAAAACAAGCCTTAGGGATTCGCAACCAGTTTTATTAGGTGAGCTTGTTGTTGATTTACCAAGGAAAGCAAACTACTTTTTCCCCTTAACTTAAGCTTCGGTGATTTGAATTTCCTCTCCTTTAGTTACCTAAGACTTAACAAATTCCAAAGACAGTTAGAAATAAGTGGAAAACATGTAGGTTTACAAGTCTGTGGGAGGAAATTACAACCCGATGTTGACTTTTGGAAGGCCTGTGTGTGCCAGTCCACAGCTCAGTTGGAGGGGAGAACCTTGCGGGCCGAACGTCCCAAACAGGGGATGGGTTCGCTGAGGCCGCAGTGGGCGCAGGAAGCCGCGAAGATGCGCGCGTCCCCGCGATTAATTATCCCTGCAACTCGGGAGGTGCTCCTCTTTCGGTTTCACGTCTCCCCGGGGTGGTTTGCCCTGCACAGTTTACCAGGGGTCTTGGGTCTCTTTTCTGAGCTATGGCTGTCTAGGGGATCAGGTCAGGAGACTGGCAACGAAAGACCCCAGGCTACAGCCGAAGGGTGGGGAGGGGGGCGTAGAAGAAAGGCTCCCCCCGCTTGCATCAGTCTGCAACAGGGGCAACCGCCCAGAGGCCGACGCTCCCCCAGAACTCAGTTTAATCAATACCCTCTTTTTGGGAAAACTAGAATAAAAGGTGAGTAGTGGACAACTTTGGCCACCCGTCGCGGGACTGGGAAGGAATGAGTGACGGTTGTCTTGTGTAGCAGCCGTCGGCAGGTCCTTCCAAAACGAGGGAGGCGGGGGGGGGGGCCGTCGGGTTTCCAGGCAGTCTTCCGCGAGCCCGGAGCGGGGATCTCCGACAGCTCCCCAGATAATTTCCGTACCCAGCAGTCACAATATTTGCACTCCCCCTTCCGCCCGGCTCGCCACTCCCTCCCTCTCCTCCCGCGCCCCCCGCGCCCCCCGCGCCCCCCGCGCCCCCAGCGCCCGCCGGCCGTCCCGGGGCCCGCGCCCTCCGCCTGCCGCCCCCGCCGCGCCCCGCCGCAGGCCGCCCGCAGCTGGGGGTGCCGGGACGCGTGTGCCCGGGGCTGCAGCGGGCGCGGGCGCGGGCGCGGGCGCGGGAGGCGGAGGCGCGGGCGCTCGCTCCGCCGCGGCCCGGCCCAGCCCCGCCCCGCCCCACCCTCCGGCCCTCCCCTCCGCTTAGCCGCGCTCTCCCGCCGGGCGCCGCCGCCGGCTCCGCTCTCCGCGCCGCGCGCTCGGCTCTCCGGGGCCGGGCAGGCCGCGTCGGCTCCCGCCAAGGGGGAGGCGCCACCCCGCCCCGGGGCGGTGGCTCCGCGCGGACTCCGGGCGGCCCACAAAAGCCCCTTCCCGGAGGCCGGCCGGGCCGCGGGCCGGGTGTGCGCCGCGGCTCCCCACCCCTGCGCTCAGCAGCCCGCCCCGCTCCTCCTCCTCCCCTCCCCCGCCCCTCCTCCGCTCCCACCCCCCGAGGGTTCGCACACCCCGCGGGCGGGAAGGTGCCGCCCTCGGGGCGGACAAAGGGGCAGTCCGGGCGGGAGGGGGCTGCGGCCGGCACGCGCGGCCGCGGGAGGGGCCCGCCGCGCCCCGGGCCCCCGACCTGACTCTCGCTGGGCGGCCGCGGGGCGGAGGGAGGCGGGCGGCCGCGACCCCGGGGGGCGTGTGTGCGGGAGTGGGTCGCGGACGGGTCAGGCGGCCTGGGACCCACCGACCCGGGAGATAGCGGAATCCCCTGTGGTGCTGGCCACCCCCTCCAGGGCTTAACTTGAAAGCTCTTTTCAAAAATTTATATTCTTGTCTGTCAGCCAGCGAATAGAGCAGAATCACCCAAAGGGCTAGTTAAAACGCGTATTGGCAGGGCCCCCATCCCCAGAGTTCGTGCTTAAGTAAGTCAAGGGGTGGGAACTGATTCTTTGCATTTCTAACTAGTTCCCACGTGATGCTGAAGCTGCAGATCCCGGTACCTCAGTCCAGAGCCTTTGCCACACAGTTCCTGCCTCGCCACTCCCTCCCTTACTATACAAGTGGGGAGAAGGTCTCCCACAAAGATCCCAAATGCACTGCTTGTGCTATTGCCAAGGTAGTTTCACCTCTTTTGAAGGTAAGCTCTCTATTGAGTGTGGACTAGATTTTCTTGCCTGAAACTCTAAACTGGAAACTCACCAAATACTGGAGTGTATGTAATCCCAGGGCCCGTGGTGCTTGAGAAAGTGACGCTGCATAGATGTCGACCAGAGAAAGCCACAGTTCAGCTGGCCATTTCCCCTCATTCAGAGTGGGAGCCAGGGACATGGGTCTCAAAGCTCTAGCACACATTCAAAAGGGAATCAAGTAATTTTCTTCCGATGTAATAATGACAATGTACTGCCTTCTCTTCTCTATAAGTTTTTAATTTTTTTGTTCAGTCCTTTGTTCTGCATATTTTTATTGTTTTATATTTTTTTACTGAGGGACCCGATTTAAAAAAAAAAAAACAGGCAAAGGAACTGGATGACAAGCAGAGACTTGAGACTTAAAAAAAAAAAAGCCACATTACAGTTGAAAAATCCTGTTTTAAAACATACCTATGTATTTAAAAAGAACATGATTAATAGTACCACTTTAAACTACCCCCCCCCGCCCTCTCAAATCTGTTTCTTCCAAAAAATTATTTGAAAATCTAGTGTGAAATATATTTTGACATTCAAATCCAGTGAGAGTTAGTTGAGGAAAACTATTCCAAAAGAGAAGGGCTAAACTTTTCTTATCCCCAGTGGGCGGTGTTAATCATCTGGTTTGAGCCTTGTAGTTTTCACTGTCAAATACTTGGGTTTGCTCAAAGGGAAGAAAGTTGGAGACTTGCATTCACTGTTTTTCAAGAGGAGATTAAACACAAAATCGATTTAATGGAGCATCTGTAATCTTAAATACAAGAAGTCAAGAGCTGAGGCTATAATAGAAAGGTTAGCTTTCTTCCATTGTTCACACAATCTAACTCATATTTTTGGAACTTAATTATCAATGAAAGCTACTACATCAATGCAATACAGTATAGGCAAATTACAAGAACCTTTTACTTCTCCCAACTGGGTTTAAATTGCAAATCTTAACACTGAACAGTGTGCTTTTGGCATTGAATATTCAATACAGTGAAATGTGTTTTAAGTGAACCACCCAAGGGCCCAGGAACATTTGCTTAATAATGATACTTTGCAATTCTATAGGGCCTTTCAGGCAAGGATCTCAAGTGGAATGCTCTTTAACTATACCCTGCATGGGAAACCTTGGGAATATTTTAAAGTGCTCACTTAAGGCCTATTGGAAAGCATCTTTAGTATAGATTTCACAGTATGGTTTTAAGAAATGACGTACTGTAGAATTTTCAATCTCAGGGGTATCGTATCCATGGGGGTTTGATGGGTATTCAATATTTATTAGTTATTTCATGTGAGGTTTAAAATGTATATTTCCCCCAACTTTTTATTTTGAAAAATTTCAAACCTACAGAAAAGTTGAAATAATAGTAAAAGAAACATTTAATTTCAGTGAACACCCATATTCCTCTCATCTAAACTAACATTGTTAACATTTTGTGACAATTGCTTACATGTTGTCTCTCTCTCTTTAGGTAGGTAGATAGATATTGACACACTACATCTGGATAGGTAGATATAGCTATAAGATATCTAATTATTTCCTTGTTTGTTTATTCGTGCACATGAATATACTTCTGTTCCAACCATTTAAAGTACATTATGAACGTCATCGTACTTCTAGATGCTCCAGCACCTTTTCTGATAAAAGAGCAGTCTACCTAACTGTAATGCCAATCCAATATAAAGAATATATTCTTATTGTTGATTTTTAAAAAGCAATCCAATGACCTTATTTTTGAATACATAAATTCAATAATATAAAATTATTATTAACGTTATTAAAATCATTCGATAATAATAAATTATTATTTTTGAATAATAAATTTTGTCAGTATTGTCTATTAACTTAGAAAATGAGATTTAAGCCAATCCTTGTATAAACAATTCTAAAATACTTGTCTTACCTAGGCATCTTGGGAATTTAAGATTTGAATTAAGGAATTGCTGTAGGAACATATATACTAAGTGTTTTGAAATCTGATTTCAAAAACAATTCAGAGAAACAGAAGAGCTTTTTGACATGCTTATGGAACACAAAAGGAACATTTATATTCCAATCCAAGCTCCCCCCCAAATTAATCTGCTTTTACCTTAATTAATGTTTGATCTAAATTTTCAGAATAATTGTCTTAATTATCCACTTCGTTTTGCTAGCTAGTGTAGACTTGACCAAAGTGAAAATAGCATTAGCAGTTGTGTACTTTGAGAAGTGTATATAGACCATTTACATAATTTACTCAAAATGGCCAATTAATTGGTATAATTATGAATGTCTAGACTTAGCTTTTATGGGTAGGCCGAAGTAGTAAAACCTCTCCTCTTTCCAATGGTTGCCCTCCTCTAGCTTTAAAGATCCATATTTTTCCCGTATTGAATATTTTTACATTCCTAATTTGAAATATTCTCATATTTTTATAATATAGGCATGTTAATTGAAAGTAATTATCTGAAGACTATCAAGTATATCTTTTTGCCTCTTACAAGTCCTTGAAATATGACATAACTTAATGTGTGATTTATCCCACTTTTGGAAATGTATGTAATTACATATTTATGCCTTATACTTAATTTTCACTCATTAGCATTATTCTTTCCTCTATAGAAAGTCAACTTCAAACTGCATGAAATTCCTGGAGCTTAAAGCCATTTTACAAATAAATGTCGATGAATTTATGCAAGTTTTTAGGTGTGAAATTCATACAGCTTTAGGTAAAAATTAGTAGGAACATTAAGTTTTATACATACAATTACCTCCTTGGGTCAGAATCACTGTTACTTTGATTATTTAAATGTAATTTAATGTTTTCTTTTATTCTTATGCAGTTCACCTTTTTAACATGTTTTTCTACTGTATTTTAATAAAGTCTTCATCTTCTAAAGCTATTTGTCAAGGCAAAGCAAAAGTATTGATGGTTGTGTTAAACCTATTAAACAAAGAACTGCAGTATGAATAGTTTTAATCAGAATTTAAGCTTCAGAAATGTAAGACCTAAATTATAATACATGGTTTTGACAACTACTAATGGTTATTGTCTCTGTCCCTGGTAAATTTGTTTTTATTGATCAACTGAAAGAAATTAAGAATAAAAATAATTCCACAATAGATATACTTTTCCATACATTTGGAGAAGCTATAAATATAATAGATATTGAGTTATACATGGAAAAAACTGGTTTCTATTTCCAATTTCACTGGTTCTCTAGGTTAGATTAGATGACATATCACTTAAACTACTAGAGCCTCAGTTAGTTAATTTCTTTAAAAAGGATATTATTTGCCCTACCAAGTCCACAAGATGACTCTGAGGATCCAATCGGATAAGGTATTTGAATTGTCCTATTTATCAAGTACCTACTCCAGACAAACATAAGCAATAGATGCCTAATTTCAAGATATTTACAGTCCCTGAGTCAGAGAAGCAAAAGTGCAGGAAGTCACCAACGCAACATATGGTAGAGAATTGAATATGTGTTTAATGAGTAGTACAAATCATTACTTTGGGTCAATAGGGAGTAACAAGAAGACAAAAGTAGGAGTCTTTGGTGGATTATAAGAAGATACATGTAACACTTGATCTTAGCCAAAAGGCCAGAGAAGCAATGTAACAAATGTGTGGAACATTTTGAAGATAAAAATTTTTACTTCTCAGATTTTTGATGAATTAATCTAAGACAAAGCTAGAGCAGCCTTTATTTGACACATAGGATAAAGCTATAGATAGAGCAATAGCATACAATTTAGTAAAATATAGATAGAATTAAAAAGTAATAATAGCAAGTTAGGGAAAACTAATTGTTGGTGTTTTGCTTGCATTATCTGGTAAAATGGTGTTCTGAGACCTAATCAGTAAGTACTGCCTTGTACCAGTACTTCAGATATATTACAAAAAAAAAAGAGAGAGAGAGAGAGAGAGAGAGAGAGAGAGAGAAGACAGCTGGCTTAAAAAGAAAATTTTATTGAAGTAAATGGGGCTCTAAGACTGTCATCCTCTTTTGTCTGTCAGGGATGAGGTCCTGCCCACTTTGGGGCACTAGCTCTACATCTGTCATTCCATTCACCAGTAAGTCTCAAAGTCAGGACACTACAGCTGTCCTGTTCTTTTCACTCTTTTCTGGGATAGAAGAGATGAGACAACTGGCTGGCTGGTCTGGGCTTCATCGCATATTCAGCAAGTCTGTACAAGCACTATCGTGTAATTGTATTGTTCTTCCCTTTATTTGTAGAGCAGAACTTTTCAGTCTAAAATGTCATTGGAATGTTTATTTTACTATATGTCCTTATTTAATTATTTTTCTTTGAGTTACATTTGTTAATAAAACAATGGTGTCAAACTGTTAGCCAAATTTATGTTCTCCCATATACATCTGTGCATTTGCATACCCAGAAGTAGTGAAGGGAAGAGGAAAGGCAAATCCAGTTGGAAGGTTCTGGTTAGGTTTCCTTCCATATAAGGACTAATCTGTTGACTTCCCAAATAAGACATGTGGACATAAGTAAAGAGTCTTTTGTGTTTGGAAGTAGCAAATTCTACTAATTCGGTATTAATGGCTTGGATCTGTCACAGGAACTTGAATGTAGAGAATCAAATGACTTTTCTATTGGTTGGTGACTGAGCTGGTTCTGTTTCAACTCTGAAGCTTTGAGTAGTATTGAATTGGTATAGACAAGATCAAAGTTCGTTTGGGTTTTCGTTTTGCTGGCTGTTGAGTATGTATACATATGTGTGTATGTTTAAATTAGTCTTTAATTATCCTAATAATTGTAATGGAAAAGTACTAATTCTAATTTCCAGCACCAGAAATTTCGATCATTCCACAGGTAGGTTTGGAGCAGTTCTGGTGAAACAGATTTTAGAGCCAATGAACAGAAAACCAAGTTCCTAGGCAGATACTCCACGTACAAATTATGGGAGAAACATATGAATTCTGAACATAATTTCCATTTGGAAATTCACATTTATTTTCAGATATAAAGGTATTTTGCCATAGAATACTATGCCTAGCTACTTACCATAGGAAAGTTAGTAATATAAATAACCAACAATATAAGACTTCTACACAACTAATACAGATACAGAAGTTTGAGCAGAGTAGTCAGAACTAAAACTAAATAAGGCATTAAAAAAGAAAAAGAAAAATGTGAAGACTTTTTTTTGCTGGTTCTTTTTAATTGTTGAGAAAAAGAAGTTCTTTTGTTATTTGGAAGATTAGTCTGTCAGCTATTAGTACTTTACTGTAGATTTTAGCAACATGGGAGTTATTAACCCTAAAAATCCAGCTGTGTCTACATCAGAACTTCAGCGTCAAGTAAATCCTAAGGTTGCTCATTTCTTTTCTTTCAGCTTTGTTCCCATTCTAAACTGTTAGTGGTCAACAGCAGAGGAAATTTAAAAAATGCCTCAATTACTCCATAATTCTGCCTAGATACCCAGGAAGCATAGTTATGAGGCATCTCCAAGGGAGCTCTCTGGTAGGTAGTCCTTGTGCAGCTGCCATGAACTTAACTGCCTAATCCTAATGCATGGCCATCATACCCTTTGGATTTTCCTTGAATCTCAGTTGTTTTAATGTTGGCTATACTTTCATACTCTCTTGAGAAGGTTTCAGAAATCCTGGTGCCTGGGCCCAACCCTTAGAAGTTGACTTACTTGGTCTGGAATGTAGCCTGTGCACTGGGATTTTGAAAGCTCCCCAAAAGAGTTTTGACAAATGATTCTAACCTGCAGTTGAGGTAGAGAACCATTGACTTAAGGATGCACTCCTTAGAGGGTGCTCAAGAGCTTACAGTTGAGCAGCTCATCTCTAGGTCTCTCTTGCAAGGTCTTCAGTAAAGGATGATAATCTCAAATATCTACAGGGGAGAAGCAGGTAGAGTGTTGCCTAAATTCAGAATGGGAACAAAGTACACAGTATTCAGACCCACATGGAATGTCTCTTTTCATTTAATTAATACGATATCCCATAATAAATGACTTCATTTTGTTGTAATTGTTGCCTTAGATTTTAAATTCTTAAAGAACATTATTGCTTCCTTATACCATGTACCTAGAAGCACTTGATAGATTTATTTAAATAATAGTTATTTCATTTCCCTTGTTTTATAATCCTCCTCTGACTCATGTACAGTAGACTCAACCTAGTATTATTATTAGGGAACAAAAAGACATAAGTTGAATATTTCTCCACTAATAGTTACAGGGAAGGAATCCCTTCTTAAAACTTTATCTGTAGAAACTAAAAGCCTCCTCTTTTTTTCTTTTTTAAAGATTTTATTTATTTATTTGAGAGAGAGAGAGAGAGAGCACCAGCAGGGGGAGAGGCAAGTAGAAGGAGGGGGAGAAGCAGGTTCCCCATTGAGCAGGGGATCCCTGGGACCATGACCTGAGCCAAAGGCAGACACATAACTCATTGAGCCACTAGGCAGCCCTAAAAGCTTCCTCTTATACTAGTGATGCTTATCTTTTGTTTTATCTTTTTTTAGTCACCTTTATAAATTCCTAATATAATTTTCTAGTTAATCCCTTGAGGTTTTATAGGCAGATAGTCTACTGGAAATCATAATTTTGTCTGTCCTTTAATCACAGTTCATAATCTCTTAATCACATTTCCTTTTGAAAAATGGTAGTTTCTAAGTTTGGCACTAAAACCTAACTTGAATGGATATGAGGCTGTTTACAGTCTTTATGTTTCCATTTTGCATTACTATTCATACATTTTAATGTAGAAATATTGCTGATTATAGAGTGCTGCATCAATTTCTGTTATTATATGATATCTAGTAAACTTTTCTAAATTATGAAAACTTCTGAGTTCTAGAATGTATATAAACCCCAAATCAAAAAAAAAATAAATAAATAAATAAAAAATAAAAAAATAAATAAATAAATAAACCCCAAATCAAAGAAGGAAAGTAGACTATATTTATTGCTTTATCTTGTGTTTTTTGGGCTATGTTTCATTTATATACCTATTGAATGTCTAAATCCCTATTCATTTGATCAAAAATCTTTTTTTTTTTTTAGATTTTTAATTTATTTATTCATGAGAGACACACACAGAGAGAGAGGCAGAAACATAGGCAGAGGGAGAAGCAGGCTCCATGCAGGGAGCCCCAGGTGGGACTTGATCCCGAGTCTCCAGGATCACGCCCTGGACTGAAGGCAGCGCTAAACCGCTGAGCCATCCGGGCTGCCTCTCATTTGATCAAAAATCTTTTTTTTTTTTTAATAATTTTTATTTATTTATGACAGTCATCAGAGAGAGAGAGACAGGCAGAGACATAGGCAGAGGGAGAAGCAGGCTCCATGCACCGGAAGCCTGATGTGGGATTCGATCCTGGGTCTCCAGAATCGCGCCCTGGGCCAAAGGCAGGCGCCAAACCGCTGTGCCACCCTGCGATCCCTCATTTGATCAAAAATCTAATGTGAAATTTTAACTATTTTGTGAGTGAATATGGCACTAAGTTCTCTTTTTGTGATGAGGAAGTTGATTTTGATACTTTTAGTGATAATGACATTGATTCTGCCACATTTCTTCAGCAGGAAACAGCCATTGATTGTAACAAAAGCTTTATGTGTTGGAGGGAAAAAATTGTATTGGCAAGAATACTGTAGACTAGTGTTTGCTTTTACCCAAACATTGAAATCCCTTATATAGATCCTGAAAAGTAGCATGAAACAGTTTGTCTTCACTTCAGCTAACCACAGGCCACTAGGAAGTTATATAAGTGTATGTGGCAAGTAGCCAAAATGATCATATTATATGCATAATCTATTCAGTTAGGTGTTTACTGCTGATGGTGATTATTTTAAGTAGAGTTATACTCCTATTTTTTAAATATATAAAGATAAATAAATCTAATTCTGTTATAAAAAGCTAACTCCCTGTCAATAGTCTCTGAAGAAAATGTGATTTAGGGAATTCTAGTTAAATTTAACAGATTGAACATGTAGGTATTTTCCTGTCCTTTCTCCAGAAACCCATCAAAATAACGAAAGGATATGAGAGAGCAAAGTAGAACCAGAAAATAAACCAAGAAAGGGTCATAGAATCCAGAAAACAATCCAATCAAAGAGAAGAGATGAAGGAAAGAGTGACAGATATTAGGTTTGGAAACAAGAACCAGTACAGTTTGAATCAGGAAGTTGTGGGAGGGAGAACTTAAAAAAAAATTGTGAAAGTAGCAGATTATTTGATGTGCATAGATCTCTACAAAAAATTTAATGAACTAAAATAAAATAAAATAAAATAAAATAAAATAAAATAAAATAAAAAAATTTTGATGAACATTTGGCAAAGCTATTATAGTTTTTGGAGAAAAAAATAGCCATAAGTATGTAGAAAACTAAAGCAATGTGAAATCAATGAAATTAATAACTCCAGGAAAAACAAAAAGGTTAATGAGAGAGAAAACATTTGGAACATACTACTCGGCTTAATAGTAAACAATGTGTAATCATAATATAGTAAATACTGATTAGTCATCTAAATAAAATTTTTGATATAACTATTGGTTGAATGGGGAAGATAAATGTGTATGTGTGTATGTGTGTGTGTGTGTGTGTGTGTTTGTGTGTTTGCAAGGGAGGTGAGGTGCTATAAGGGAGCTAATCATCATACATATCATCCATAATAAGAAATCAGTGGGTAATACTAAAAAAGTTTATATTTATAATTTGGAAATATGTGCTTAATTACTAAAAGTGGTTGCTTTGGGCCATAGGACTGGAGGGGATGGTGGAGGGAAGTGGGAATGGGAACAGGGAAGCCTTTTTAATAGTATTTGATTTTTTTTTTTTTTTAGATTTTATTTATTTATTCACAAAAGACACACAGAGAGAGGCAGAGACATAGGCAGAGGGAAAAGCAGGCTCCATGCAGGGAGCCTGATGTGGGATTCAATCCCCGGTATCCAGGATCATGCCCTGGGCCAAAGGTGGCACTAAGCCTCTGAGCCACCCGGGCTGCCCGAATAGTATTTGATTTTTATACCATGTGTATGTATTACATAGATAAAAATTAAAATTAATTTAAAGAAATACTTTTAAAGAAAATAAACTTGTGGTTTGAGGAAATATCCTCAAACTATTCTTTCACTTCCAAAGCAGTCAACGTATACATATGTGATTTATTTTAAGGCTTCCAGATCAAAATATTTTTTTCAGGTTGTTATTTGAGGGGAATGCTAAAATTAAAGTCCTCAGAAACTCAGTTCTCTGGGCTCAGAATTCCAGTCAAACTATTAAAAAAATACAAGTTATAACAATAAAGGAAATAATTTAAATGTTTTATTTTTATTCAATCTCTTTGATTTCTTCGTGCAAAGTGCAATGGAGTCAACATTCCTGGGTTTGAAAAAACTCTCACTCATTATGTGATCTTGGGCCAGTAGCTTAATTTCTCTAAAGATTGGTTTCTTCTTTAAAATCAGATGATAAGGGCATCTATTTCACAGGATAGTTGTGAGATCTAAATAAAATGAGATTATATTAGTCAGCAAAGTGTTTGGAACATCACAAGATTTCTTAAATGCTTAACTATTATTTTTCCTTTCCTTTCCCTCCTTCCTGGAAAACAGAATATTCTCCAACAGCTCTATTAACATGCATTGTGTTCTACCACTGGATAACTAGATGCTTTTGAACTTGCCTTATTAGATGGTTATCTCATTATCTCTAGCTACATCTGTTTTTATGAACCAATGAATTATGGGCTATTGTATGCTCTACAACTGAACTAATTTCTTAATAAATATCTATTATATATTATACAAGAACAGGGAACTAGTTTCTGATGTTCTGAGGGAGTATATTTAATATTAACTTAATTAAAAATAATAATAATAATAATTTAATTATAGAGAGTTTTCATTTGTCAAGCTTAAATTGCTATATGTAAAATCTGATTAAGCCTTTGATGAATTATGAGTAATTTATTAGCCCCACTTAGCAGATGAGAAAACTGAGATTTGAAAAGCGTTTTTATAGATTATATAGTTTATGTTTTTAAAATGGATTTCATTCTGTTCTATTGTAATATATGATATGCCTCAATTCATTTTAACTTTATCATTTTAGTACTATCATAAGTGCTGCTGAAAAGGTAATAAAGTATTTCAAAATTTGAATATATAGTCAGTGATAACTTTGTGACACAAATTGGAAGGCATTTTTGAATCCTAAGTGGCTATAGAGTTACTCTTGGTTGCCACAGGGTCAGTAAGACTTTTCTTCACTGAATGCTTTGATTGTGCATTTGTTCATTAAATTACTACAGAATGGTCACAATCATTTTCCATCCACTCACTTTCAATCTTGAGGTGTCTTTGGGTCTAAAATGAGTCTCCTGCAGACATATATCGATGGCTCTTGATTTTTTATCCAATCTGATACCCTGTGTGTTTTCATTGAGTCATTTAATCCATTTACACTCAGAGTAACTATTGAAAGATATGATTTTAGTGCCATTGTATTACCCATAAAGTCACTGTTTTCTGTATATTGTCTCTATTCCTTTCTGGTCTATATTACTTTTGGGTTCTCTCTTTGCTTAAAGGATCCCTTTAATATTACTTGCAGGGCTCGTTTAGTGATTACAGATTCTTTTAGTTTCTGTTTGTCCTGGAAGCTTTTTATCTCTCCTTCTATTTTGAATGAAAGCCTTGCTGTTTTAAGTGTTCCTGGCAGCATATTTTTCTCATTTAGCACCCTGATTATATCTTGCCAGTCCTTTCTGGCCTGCCAGGTAGATAGGTCTGTGGATAAGTCTGCTGCTAGTGTAATATTTCTACCCTTGTAGGTTATGTACCTCTTGTCCTGAGCTACTTTCAGGATTTTCTCTTTGTCTCTGAGATTTGCAAGTTTCACTATTATATATTGAGGTGTTGACCTATTGTTGATTTTGAGGGGGGTTCTCTGTGCCTCCTGGACTTGAATGCATGTATCCTCTCCCAGATTAATGAAATTTTCCACTATAATTTGCTCCAATATGCCTTCTATACCCCCTTTCCTCTTCTTCTGGGACCCCAGTTATTCTAATATTGTTTCACTTTATGATATCACTTACCTCTCAAATTCTCCTCTTGTGATCCAGTAGTTGTTTATCTCTCTTTTTCTTAGCTTACTGTCCATCATTTTGTCTTCTATATCACTAATTCTCTCTTCTGCCTCATTTATCATAGCAGTTAGAGCCTCCATTCTTTCATTGCATCTCATTAATAGCCTTTTTTATTTTGACTTGGTTAGACTTTAGTTCTTTTATTTCTCCAGAAAGGGACAAAGGGACTCTTTAGTGTTTTCTATGCTTTTTTGAAGCCCAGCTAGTATCTTTATAATCATTATTCTGAACTCTAGTTCTGACATCTTACTTATGTCCATACCAATTAGGTCCCTGGCAGTCAGTACTGCCTCTTGTTGTCTTTTTTGAGGTGAGTTTGTCTGTCTTGTCATTCTGTACAGAGAAGAATAGATAAACAAGAGAATAAAATACTAAAATGGCAATAACAAAGCCAGAGAAATATACACTAAACAAATCAGAAGATATCCAAAACTGAAAAAAAATTAACGAAGAAACAAAAGAATATAATTGGACAGGTGAACAGAGCAGACCAATATACACTGGATCCTGTGTGTATTTTGGTCTGTTTGTCAGAAAACTAGATCCCAAAATTTTAAAGAAAGAAAAACATATATATGTACAAAAATAAATACAATGAAAGGATAGAATGTAACTATAAAAATGAAAATTAAAAAATACTTTTTAAAGTTGATAAAATAAGAAATTGGTTGAAAAAGGGAAGAGAAAAGAATTAAAATGGAGAGGATAAAGAAAAAACAAAAGAAAAGGTTTGGTCCTTACCCTCAAGCAATTCAGTGGGGAGATCTATTCTCACTTATTTTTAACACTGTGTTATTAAGGACATAATGCAAAAGTGAACAGGGCTCTCAGAAGAAAAAGCACCTACATTATTCAGAGAAAGTCAGGCTTGGTGTAGGTTAGTTCATCCTAGACTATGCAGGAGAAAAGGACCTCTCATCTGGAATTTGCCTTCTTCTCTCTGAGTGATGACCCTAAGCAGATTGCATTGACATTAACCTTAAAAAAAAAAAAAAAAAAACTTTCTCACTGGGACACCTGGGTGGTTCATTCAGTTAGGTGTCCAACTCTTGATTACAGCTCAGGTCACGATCTCAGAGATGTAAGATTGAGCTCCATGTTGGGCTCTATGGTTAGTGGAGAGTCTGCTTAAGATTCTCTCTGTCTTCTTCTGTCTCTCTTGCTCATTCTCTCTTTTCTCTCTCTCAAATAAATAAATTAATCTTTTTAATAAAATGAAAAACTTTCTCACTGAAAGGGCAATGACATTTCCTATTTGTCAGTAGTTCTCTTGAGACCCCTCAGTGTGTCTAGCCTCCAATAGTCTAATCTCAATCTTAATCTTAATGAATGAGACTCTATTACTAGGGCACTTGGCTTGTTGGCTTTGGATACCAATTTCCAAGTGAATAGTAGACTGAGATTAATTTTCTGGGGTCCACATCATTGGAGGCACTTTAGAAACATGATTACAAATTCCATGCTCCATTACTATACTATACTATACTACCTCTGACAACATATTTGCAGTATCTTTGTTAACAGGAAGAATATGAGATATCCATAATGAGCCCATAATGACTCTTCATTAGCTTGTGTTGCCCTGTCTGTTCATTTCCCTTGTGAATTCCTGATATTGGAATGCCACAGAGTTGTATAGTGTGACCACGATGACTGACATTCCTGAAAAGTCTAAAGTGGAGTGTACTGGCTAAAAGTACAGTGATTTGAGTGTTGGCTCTTGTTCATGGTCACCTTGGGCAAGTTATTTAACTCTCTAATGCTTAGTTTTCTCATCTATAAAAGGAGAATATAGTAGTGTCAAATGCAAGTGGTTGAGAGGAATAAACCATCGTAAGTACCTAAAACAGACTGGTTTTACTGTTTGCTCTCTATATGCTAGGCATTCATGTTTAAGGAGAATACAGGAAGCAGAGGTTTCTAGAAGTTTCCTTGCATCTTCCTTCTAGTGTGATCTCTCAGAGGATTTTGCTATTTCTTCAGCATATCTCATTTTGGTGTTTGGCTCACTTTCAGAGCCTGGATTTGCAAATGACAGCTTTTCTACTGTCTTTCCATCCTTGAAATTGTAGCTACTGTGAGATTTTTATCAGTAAGTGTTGGGACACTGGAAACTGGTTGAATTTAACCAGCCTGGTGGTTACTTTCTGAATGTCCTTCTATATTTTTATTTCAAACCGTACCCACAGTTTGTCCCAGCACCAAGGAAATATTTATATAGAGCCTCAAAAATTGTGAATTGGTTAGGGGTGCCTCACTGGCTCAGACAGTAGAGCATGCAACTCTTCATCTTGGGGATTGCAAATTCAAACAAATTTTTAAAAAATAAAATAAAATCTGGAAAAAATTGTAAATAGTTTGTAATTTCCTTCCCAAAAGTGTATATTTACATGTCATTTTTATGTGGTATGGAACATCTAATAATTAAAAGTGTGGTAAATATTCTTTCTTTATTGCATAACAGAGTAATAGAATGTTATGACTCTAAAAGTACAAAAGTAATTTTTTGCAAGTAAGAATACAGATATGGAATATTTTTATTGAATCATAATATATATCTTAATCATAGACTCCATAAAAATCTCAGCATTTTAACTCTAAGTATCAGCTAAAAATTATCAACATTTGATTATTTCTATTTGATAATAGATATTTTACATTGCTTTAAGAATTTTTTAAACTTAATTTTTATTAATTATGTAATTTTATTAAAGACTTAATCAGCAAGCAAAATTTTCTATATGAGAAGTAATTGGCATACATCACTGTTTAAGGTCAAGGTGTATAGCATCATGGTTTGATTCACATATATTGTGATATGATTTCCACAGTAGATTTGGTTAGCATGTATCATATATGGATACAATAAAAAGAAAAGGAAAAAAATTCTGCTTGTGGTGAGAACTCTTAGGATCTACTACTGTCATAACAACTTTCCTGTATATCAGATAGCAGTGTTAACTGTAGTCTTCATATTATATATTACATCCCTAGTACTTATTTATGAGTTTATTCCTTTCGAACACCTTCCTCTAGTTCCCTGTCTCCTCCCTCCTACCCTCTCTGATCTCTTTCTGAAATCTGATCTCTTTCTCTATGAATGTAGTGTTTTTTGTTTTTTTTCTGTTTGTTTAGATGCCATATGTAAGTGAGATCATATGTTATTTATCTTTCTTTGATTTATTTCCCTTAGTATAATGCCTTCAAGGTTTATCCATATTCCTACAAAAGGTAGGATTTTCTTGCCTTTATTTATTTATTTATTTATTTATTTATTTATGAATGGAATATCATTCAACTCATTATTATTTCATCATTCATTATTCATCAATGAATAATATTTCTACGTGTGTTTGTGTGTGTGTGTGTGTATCCATCCATTCATCCATCTATGGACACTTAGGTTATTTCCATGTCTGGATTGTTGTAAATAATGCTGCTATGAAGATGGGTGTTAGCTATCTTTTCAAGTTAGTGTTTTTTATCTTCGGAAATATTCCTAGAAATCGAATTGCTGGATCATATGGTGGTTCTATTTTTCATTTTTTGAGGATACTATATCTTCTTTTCCATAGTGGCTGCACTAATTTGCATTCCCACTAATAGTGCCCAAGCTTCCCTTTGTTCCACATCCACACCAGCACTTGTTATCTGTTGTCTTTCTGTGATGGCCATGCTAACAGGCATGAGGTGATATCCCATTGTGGTTTTAAACTTTATGAGTTTTTTTAAAACAGAATTTGTCATGAGTGAACTCTTAAAGGAAAAATATTTGGTGGAAACTTGAAATATTTGCTGCCTGTGTAAGTAGATCTGGAATCAATGTGAGACCCAAATGATGTTATACAAACATGAGTCAAAGATGGTGTTTGCAGCATGCTAGGAGGCTAAAATTAATCACCTCATAGAATATCGAATGTTTGCTTCTCCTATTTGTTTGAAATTTCTTTGAGAGCTTGACCATATTTTAGGCCTCTATTTTCCTTCTAGTTTACATTATCTTGCTTTGAACATAGAAATAGTATGTGAATACTCAAATGAATTAAATGAACATCAAACATTTCATGAACTTGAAATCTGAAATATATGCAATAAACTCCAATTTAATAGTTTATCTGATTCTAATAATTCTTATCTGTATCACTGTTAATTTCTATCACTCTGGTTAGGTGGTTAGAAGATCAGGTTTTGAATTAATTTGCAAAAGTAGACCAGGTTTATCATGTCATTCAGAAAAAAAAGAAAACTAATAAAATACTGGAATTGTGGATAAGATATACTCAGTAAAATATTTTGATGAAGAAGTTTTTCTTTAAATAATCATTGTAAAATAATAGTTTGGACGAACACATGGAATCATTAGTTTAGGGTAGACTGCTTCTAATTCTTTTGTGGTTTTTTGAACATAAATATTGTGCATAAAATAGAAATTAAAATTCAAAATACGTAGTATCTTCAATTCTTTTAAAATAATCATTTCTGGTGTGCCTGGGTAGCTCAATCAAACGTCTACCTTCAGCTCAGGTCATGATCCCAGGGTCCTGGGATCAAGCCCCACATCAGGCTCCCTGCTCAGGTGGGTATTCTTCTCCCTCTCCCTCTGTCCCTACCCCCCATCTTGTGCACACTCGCATATGTGTGCCTTCTCTCTCTCTCTCTCTCTCTCATGCACTCCCTGCGCCTTCTCTCTCTTGCTCACTCTCTCTCTCAAATAAATAAAATCTTAAAAAAAATAAAATCATTTTTTTCTTTTCTTTTTTTTTCCCAGTGGCTATTGTAGCACTTAGAAAATCATATACACTTCAATCCCAGGAATAGTAGTATTGCCAAAGCAAAACATCTTCTATTTACATATAAATATCCTCATTCAGCATGACTGAATACCTTTCACATTTATAATGATGTGGCAACAACTACAACAATCAAATTCCAAGACATAGATACTAGATTAAAGTGACTGAGCAAATCCCAGGATCAAAAAACAATCTTTCAAAAATTCAGCCTGGTCCCAATGTATAATCTTTCTTAAAGCTATTTTGAATTACTGCCAGATTCCTGGCTATGATTTTGCAATCTCAACCAAATAATTCATAAGACCTTTGGAGGAGAATATTGGAACTTCCTGTCTCATCCAGTGACACAGAGGGAGTGTTGATCTATTTTCACTATACCATCTATCTTTTGCTGAGAGACCAATAGTTTGAATTTATAAAGTGACCTATAGAAGTCAATGAACATTGTGGTTTCACATTAACCACAATATTGTCATTTCAGATGGAATGTACAAGTTCATCACAATCCATTTTAACCCTTTCATGTCCTCACAGCTGCTGGAAGCCAGTTTATGTGGTCAGTTAAATGGCTCTTGACTTTGACTTACATACTTTATGTCATGCTCTGATCATTGAACTTGAAATATCTTGAAAAAGCAAATCAGGACATTTAAAAAACTCAACACAATTTATTCTGCAATTGTTCATTTTAAAATTTAAAATAATGAATTCATTAACTTATTTAATCTTTGATTCAATATCATTTAAATATTAATCTCACTATCAGTTTAGCACAATAAGTCATTTTCTGCCGTGTTTTTATATCTTTTATTTTTGTCCCGTTATCCCTCCACTGATGAAGAAGCATAACTCCATCAAACTGTTAAAGAACTAAAAGCATCTCAAATCATATGAGCAAGAGGAGATAATGGTACAGCTGATTTTCATGAAGTTTACAATACTTCAGATAATGTATTCAATGAATTCTTTATTTTTTAAAAGGATTCCATAAATCTTTAACTTCTACATGTGATGATTTCTGTGGAAGGAATGATAAATAATGTGATTGGGGTGTAGAATTTCCTGACTGGAAAAAGAATTATTTTGCATGTTTGAATCAAGTTCAACAGAGTATAAGAAAAATTAATAAATTGAATTAAAGAATCTATCAAAATTGTTTAATATTAATATTTATAATTATTAGTTTTATATTAATATTCAATCATTGTTAAATTTTAAGAGTCTAAACTATAAGAGTTTAATTACTGGTTAAGGATCTACCATCTGACCCAGTAGTATAGCTAATAAGAAGGTGCTCAGATACAGGGTTTAACTAGGCATCCCCAACTTCACCAAACAAAGTAAACATGGAAATGGTTTTCCTTAAGCAAGAATCTTTGGGGGAGTACAAGTGGAATTAGTGCCAGCAAATTTACCAAAGATCCAAAGACAGAGGCCTCAGGGTCTTAGGTAACACAATTTCATTGCCCTGATGTTGAGGAATGTTTGTGAAGAGCGTGGCTGCTGTAGAATTTAGCATATGCCATCACTACCTGACTAGTGCATTGGAGTATAAGCGGAGGCTGTAGTCCTATCCCACCAGCTCTAGCATGAGCTTAAAACTGCCCCAGCCCTGCCTTTACATGTTTACAACCACCATTTTAGGCCAACGTCTTAAGTGGAACTGTGTGTACGTGAAAATGAGGAGCACATGAAGTAGAGCATGAAGCCATTTATTGAGTTTCCTTTTTGAGTTGTTTGATAATGGGGTGAAGGGCAAGGGTGGAATATAGACAAAATAAATACCCATGGAAGAAGGACTTGAAGTCATTAGACCATTGGTAACCAACGTTTTCTTGTAGTGGAACATGCCAACAACCCTTGGCCCTTGCTTTTGTTCTTCTCATGTTGGAATGCCTTACTTCCTGTCTTGCTTAGTGGTATCCTGTATATCTTTTAACGACCTGTTTTTTTGGGTGCTTGGGTGGCTCAGTTGGTTAAGTGTCCAGCTCTTGGTTTTGGCTCAGATCATGATCTCATGGGTCATGGGATCCAGACAGGCTCCATGCCCAGTGGAGAGTCTGCTTGAAGATTTTCTCCCTCTACCCCTCTTGCATGCTCTCTCTTTCTCTCAGATAAATAAATAAAATATTAAAAAGAAGAAAAAGGCCCTGTGTGTTAACACCCTCCTCAGCTTGCCTCTTCCTTCTCTCATCCTTTTCTTTCAGTCTCTGGAGACTGCCAGCCCTATCCTCTGGGTTCTTACAACATATTCCTCTTATGGTGTATAGTTAGTTCATGGTTACTTTTGTTCCTGAATTAAGATATCCTTGTCGAAGAAACCTAATTTTTATAATATTGGCATATAACACAGTGGGAGACACAGAATCAACACATGATAAATGTTCTTATAGTGAAATGATACTCAGAATAGCTATTTGGATGACTTCAGAGACACAAAAAGAACTGAAGGGTTTTCAGCTAAAAAATTGCATATAGAGGTGCCTGGGTGGCTCAGTTGGTTAAGCATCTGCCTTCAGCTCAGGTCATGATCCCAGGGTCCTGGAATTGAGCCTCCTGTCTGGCTCCCTGGTCAGTGAGGAGACTGCTTTTCCCTCTGCCCCTCCTCCCACTCATGTTCTCTCTCTACCTCAAATAAATAAATAAAATCTTTAAAAATTTTTTTAAAAGTTGCATATAAGCGTGAACTATATTCTTTTGTGAAATAAGTAGGCCCTGTTTGTTTAATACCTGGCGGAAAGAATTGGCCAATGCGAAAACCATCAGATTCCACTGTCCCCTCTTAGAGAACCCACTGAATATCAACAGAGTCTGCTAATTAAAAATCTTTCCACCAAGGAAATTAACTTCCTGGGATTTAGAAGCTGTCAGAGAGAGGTCAGAGGACATCAGATTTACAAGAGATTGTGAAATAAAGGAAAACAAATCAGGCATTTCTTCAAAAGAGAGATCTCTTAAAGGACGGCCTCCCTGCCTAACCCTCCCAAAGAAAAGAAAGAAAGAAAAAGAAAAAGGATTGTTTCTACTTCTACTCTGTTCTGGGACTTTATCAACTCTTTTTTTTTTAAATAATAACTTTAATGAGATATACACCAAACATCCACCTATTTAAAGTGTACAATTCAACATTTTATAGTATATTCATAGGGTTGTACAACCATTACCACAATACATTTTAGAACATTTATATCTATACCCCCAAAAGATACTCCAACCCTATCACCTTGTAAATGTCCTGTTTTCCCCTCTCCGCTAGGCCATGGTAGTTACTAATCTACTTTCTGCTCTGTACATTTTCCTACTCTGGACATCTCAGATTAATGGAATCATATAATATGTGGCCCTTGTGACTTTTTTCACTTAACATTATGTTTTCAATTTTATCCATGTTGTAGCTCATACCAATACTTCATCCTTTTTATGAGTGAATAATATTCCATTGAATGGATATATGACATTTTGTTTATCCATATATCAGTTGATGGCATTTGGGTTGTTTCTACCTGTTGGCTATTGTGAATAATGCTACTCTGAGTATTCAGGTTCAACTTTAGGTGAGTACCCATGTTTTTATTTATTTGGAATATATCCCTAGGCCTCTTTTTCTCCAGATGCTCAGCAGGCAAATAGCTTTCACGCATATAGGCTAAGGCCCTTCTGTAAGTTCTGAGGGTTATTTCTATGAGCTCCTGCTGCCAAGCCTGACAGGTAAAGCCAAATTCTACTCAGTCTTCAAGGTCTGCTTTATTTATTTATGCATTCACTCTATGCATTCACTTTATGCATAAATATTTGATCAATCCCTACTATGTGCCAGGCACTGTGCTATATATGCTGGATATGCAACAGGAAATAGTAAAAGTAAAAAACAGTTATTAGCAGGCCTTATTTATATTTTAGATGAATAAAATTCTGATAACTTGTTGAAATAAGAGGATGAAGTAGAATCAGAAAATTTAGGTTCATGTCCTATGCCCTTATTATTTTTTTTTTTTAAATATGTAATTCTTTTTTTTTTTTTTTAATTTTTTTTTTTATTATTTATTTTTATGATAGGCACACAGTGAGAGAGAGAGGCAGAGACACAGGCAGAGGGAGAAGCAGGCTCCATGCACCGGGAGCCCGACGTGGGATTCGATCCTGGGTCTCCAGGATCGCGCCCTGGGCCAAAGGCAGGCGCCAAACCACTGCGCCACCCAGGGATCCCTGTCCTATGCCCTTAGTCTGTCAATCTCTTGTTGTATAATGTTGGGTAAGTGATAGAATTTTTCAAATCGTTCCTAATCTGTGAAACAGATATATTTTCTACCTCATGAAGCTGTGAAGATTCAGTTTAATAATGTACACGAAAACATTCTGTAATGTTTAACAAGTTAGTAGTTATTGTTCCTTTTACTATTCTAGTCCCTCCTAGACTGAGTAGGGTTGTGATTAAGAGAAGAACCAGACTATCTTGGCTGGATCATAGTTCTGCCACTTACAAGGTTGTTGTGAGGATAATGAGTTTATACATGTAAAATTCAAGACAGTGCTTGCACGTAATAAGCACTCAACAAATAATAATGATTATTTTTAAAGATTTGTTTTATTTCAGAGAGAGAGAACATGCACATGCACTCCTGCATGAGTGGGGGGAGGGGCAGAAGGAGAGAATCAAGCAGACTTACTTGATCCTGCTCAAGCAGGATTGCTCTCCTGCTGAGCGGGGAGTCTGACCTGGGGCTTGATTCCAGGACCCTGAGATCCTGACCTGAGCCAAAATCCAGATATTTAGGCACCCCTAAATATTAGTTACTATTATTTATGAAGTAATCTTATATGGTAGCATCATTCTCTTTTAAATTTCTGGGGTTTACACCATTTGCTTCGATGTGGATGGAACTGGAGGGTATTATGCTGAGTGAAATAAGTCAATCAGAGAAGGACAAACATTATATGGTCTCATTCATTTGGGGAATATAAATAATAGTGAAAGGGAATAGAGGGGAAGGGAGAAGAAATGGGTAGGAAATATCAGAAAGGGAGACAGAACATGGAAGATTCCTAACTCTGGGAAACGAACTAGGGGTGGTGGAAGGGGAGGAGGGTGGGGGGTGGGGGTGACTTGGTGGCGGGCACTGAGGGGGGCACTTGACGGGATGAGCACTGGGTGTTACTCTGTATTTTGGCAAATTGAACACCAATAAAAAAATAAATTTATTATTAATAAATAAATTTCTGGGGTTTTTAAAACACAAAAACCCCTCTCTGTTTAAAAAATTACAGTATTCTCCCTCTCTCTCCTAACTAGAAACAGGTTACACGAGTAAATAAACATTTCACAAGTAAATATAAACATTTCTGTTAGATGAGCAGGCTCAAAGACTTACCATATCACAAAATTAGAGCTGTCATTTGTTGCAGAGCCAGCAATAGATGAATGAGGAGGCAAATTACCTCAATAAGTGCATGGATGTCAGAGTCGAGATATAAAAAAGGTGTTATATCTTCCCAACCTACTTTCTGGACAAAAGTGGAGGTTATTGTAAAAATAAGACTGAATAGTTAACTCTGAGAACACTTATCAAATATTAACAATTTTCAGGTAAGACCCAGGTCTCTTCAGTATGTGAAATGCTAATGGCATTTTATTTCCTTTGTTTCTTAGATTGCTTTAATAAGCTATGTATTTAATTGCTTAAGATGACCAAAACTCTTTTGTTAATATTACTAAAATATATAAGCATTCGTGGATGGTTAACTTAATTACTTACCATTGATCATGATTGAATACCACTATGGGTGTATGAACTTTGCCCCATGTAGTAGGTATGGCCTGGAGCCTCTACCCATTACCTATGTCCTCACAAATACATGACATTCATTATCATGAGAAAACCCTGCATCTTCAAGGGAAATGTTATTAAAGATAAACCAACATAAGAAACAGATGCTAAATATATGCCTTAAAGAACATAGAGGTTCACATTTCTCTCTTATAACAAGAAGAACAGTTGAGGGCAATTCGGCTACATGAAATCATTTAATGACCCAAGTGCCTTCCTTTAGCTTACATAAGCATCTCCTAGGGCTTATTGCCATCTGTTTTAGTCAAAGTAGGATTGCCATCTATCCAATTTCCTTCAAATGAAAAGGGCAAAGAAGACATAAGGAAACATGTCCAGCATCCTAAGGCTCAGGCCAAGTTGTGCCATTTGTCGCTTTTCTTCTCGCTCTATGGCCACACCTCACCACAAGGGATGTTGGGAATTGTGGTCTAGCTCAGTAGTCATGTGCCAGAAAAAGAAGAAAAATAGATTTTGGTAGACTGCTAGCAGTGTTTACTCAATGTATTATTTTGTTGATTTGCAGAATTATATCTCCAATATAAATACTTTGTTACTTCAAAAACTTTTTCTTTGATTCATAGCAATTTACATCTGCTTTCATATTTCGCTGGACTGCTATTTTATCATGCTATATGGAGAGCAAAACTTATGCTTGGGAGGAAAGTACTTTTCAATTTGGGCTGAATTTCCTTAAACAAAGCCAGATAGCCCAAAAATCTTCTGAATGATACCTTTTCCTCAGGGCCCAAAGATGAATTCTTACTATTTGAGAATGTCCAAAAAGATAGAACAAATGTAAAAGTACTTTGGAAAGTGTAAAGCCTTGTATAAATGTAAAGATTGTTATTATTAAAGTATTATTATCATGTAAGTATTAGTGGTCTCTTCTTTATGGGTTATTATGTGTATTGGGTCAATAAGAAGTTGAACTCCATATAAAGAAAGGCATTTTGTTATTTACCTTCCCAGTTCACTTGACTAGTCTGTCCTCCAGAGTTAAGTGTACTCGGCAAAGATGACCAAAATATGATGATAAATAGAAAAGACTTGGTTACAGAAATGAATAATAGCGGATCCCTGGGTGGCTCAGCAATTTAGTGCTTGCCTTCGGTCCAGGGGCGTGATCCTGGAGTCCCAGATCCAGTGGCACATCAGGCTCTCCGCATGGAGCCTGCTTGTCCCTCTGCCTGTGTCTTTGCCCCTCTCTCTCTGTGTCTCTCATGAATAAATAAAATCTTTAAAAAAAAAAGAAATGAATAATATAGTGAAACTCTGTTTTCATGATCATAATCTATGTATTTATGCAGTTTTACCTTCTTGTTCTGAACTCATAAAATTTCCGGTATTGTTAGTATACTAGTTTCCCACAAATTAAGTTTATTTCTTATGATTTGCTCTTTTTAAGAAAAGTTTTCATTAAAATTTACCTTTATTTACTGTGATACTGGCTTTTCCATCCAAGATTCTCATAATTGTTTAGAATGTTCTTTGAAGAAGTAACCCTTAATTTTCCTGCAGTCATTCCATAGACTGGTCTCCCAACAAAAGGAGCTTGATTGTCCTGTAGCTGGGTGTCTTTTCTGGCAGGTAAGAAGAAACCTGTAAACATCTTGCTAGTTCTTAGGAAAAGAAAAAAGAAATTCTTTTTTTTTAAATAACCAATTTATTTTTTCTTGTAATGTACTCTGTTATCATCGTTGAATGGTATGATTGTTGTCAAACAGTAATGACTTCTTATAATCACTTATGATTTGCATTTTTGTACTCTTTACGTGCAATTTTCTCCAAAAGAAAATGGGAGAGGAGCTTTACAGTAATAATTATTCCTTAAGAGTGCCCAAGAATATAATAGTATTAGGTGAGTGAGTTATTTAATTTTTTATTGATTAGGTAATCCCTGCATATTAGAAGCCATGAAGCATGAAGATACCCTTGCCTTCAAAAAGCTCACATTCTAATCTTAGAAAAATGAGACTACGCTGACCAGAAAAAGTTCATTTTTGTCTCTCTTGGAAAAACATATTGCTTTTAGAAAGTACCTCTACTGATGCACCAAAACATTAGTTTAGACCTTACTTGGGTTAATTTTATACACCACTCCTATTGTTTTAAGAATGTTTGTCCCCTACAAATGTCTCCTCTTTCAAAAGTAAGCCCATTTGGGGATTATGGTAATCTTTGTTCCTGATTAAAATTTCTCTGTCCTGTCGCTTTGTATTTTACCTTTCACAGTAGCTTAACCCACATTCTATGGTTTTGTGATTAACTCTGAATATGGAATCTTAGTGTCGGTTTCATATAAGCCTCATCTGAACATAAAGTACGTCTCATTGTTTCATTTAAAATTTCTGCAGTTGCATTGATTTACCTCACTTTAGTTTTGTTCGCTAAGCAAAGAATTTTCTTTTGAGTCCCACCCCCCCCCAAACCCCCCACTTCTTTCTTTCTTAATTGGTCTGCTCTGGTGGGTGATTTTGTGGATTTTTTTTTTTTTTTTTTTGGTTCAAAGCACTGATCAGTGATTCATAAAACTGATTTTCTTTTTTTCCTTACAATTAAAATAAGCAGTGACATTTAGCCATCGACAAACCCTGGCCCTACTGTCCTTAGTGTTAAGATAACTGATTAGTTCCGCAGCCCCGCTGAACACCTCCCAGCATTCACCTATAATGGGCCATAAACTTGAAAGCCTCCTCAGCCTCTTTCCCTGTGTCTGGGTGAGGCTTGCAGGGTGGAGGAGGGGCATCAAACCCAGCGGAGAATGAGTGAGAAACACTGACAGAATCGCAGGGGGAAAGGAAAAAAAGAACTTAAGAGGATTATAACAAGAAAGGAAGCATTTGGAGTCCTGGGAGGTGATGCCAGTCAGGATCTCTGAATGGCTAAGAAAAGAGAAAATTTTCCCGTCTACATGTAGGGCCTTGGGCAGGGAATTTCTTTTTCACACTCATATCTCCTTCCATCTTTCTTCCTGAGAATGGATGATCCCCCATGTCACGAGAGAAGAGACCAGGCCAACTTCTCCAAAGAAGGAAGCTTCTTGAAAAGATGGCTTTGACTTTACATTTTCATGGGGTAGGAAGAGGCAATCAGAAGAGGCTGGAGTTTCAGCCAGATAAGCTGATGATGTCTGAAAAAGGCAGGCCAACATGACTTCTAGTGGAATGTAGAAAATTGCTATTCAGCTGTGGCTATTCAATTTAGGGCTTTCTAAGAAGAGCTTTTCCACAAAAAGCCTTGAACTTTCTGAAGGAAGGTCAGGCAACATGGATCATTTAAATAAAGATTTTAATCTTGAAGTGTGTTTTGGTCATATTAGATTGTGTATCCTTTTTTTTTTTTTTCATGAACATGTAAAAATATTCAGTGCTAGAGAATCCTATAGTTTTGAATTTTAAAAAATATTAATAGACTTGTTACTAATCACAGTTATGAGGCTATTTCTAGTGCTTATAATTTAGATAACAGATTGTCACAAATATTCAAGATTCTTATTATGGATAATTGCTGATTGTAGAGGTGAGAAATCTATTCTTTTTTAAAACAATGTGAGAAATTTGCTAATAATTTGCTTAAGAATACATTAATGGAAGCCAATTCATAAAAACATATGGTATTTTAATGTCCTACAACATCATTTTGAAGGATTGAGACAGCAGCAAAGAGGTTAAACATAGTCCTTCAATAACAGTGGATCTTTGGGGTAGGGATGAGAGCAGCTCCACTGGTAGTCACCAACAAAAAGGACTCTACAGATAAAAAAAAAAAAAACAAAAAACACACAAAAAACTTTGAGACCCTTAACAGCCACATATATCTATATCTATATGCATGACTATCTCCTATATTTTTTTAATTAAAACTGTTTTTAGAGCAATTTTTTAGATTCACAACAAAACCAAGAGGCAGGGGTTTTGTATATACCTCCTGCCCCATACATGCACAGCCTTTCCCATTGTCAGCATCCTCCACCAGTGTCATGTTTGTTACAACTGATGACCCCACATGAACACATTGTAATCACTCCAAGTGCATAGTTTACATTATGATTTGGCCTTGGTGTTGTACAATCTCCGGGTTTGGACAAATGTGTAATGATATGTATCCATCATTATGGTATCACACAGAGTATTTTAAGTGCCTAAAAACCTTTTGTTCATTTATTTTATTTTATTTTATTTATTTTAAATTTTTTTATTGGAGTGCAATTTGCCAACATATAGTATAACACCCAGTGTTCATCCCGTCAAGTGCCCCCCCTCAGTGCCCATCACCCAGTCACCCCATCCCCCCTCCCACCTCCCCTTCCACCACCCCTTATTCGTTTCCCAGAGTTAGGAGTCTCTCATCTTCTGTCACCCTCACTGATATTTCCCACTCATTTTCTCTCCTTTCCCCCATAATCCCTTTCACTATTTTTTATATTCCCTGTATGAGTGAAACCATATGATGACTGTCCTTCTCCGATTGACTTACTTTACTCAGCATAATACCCTCCATGTTGAAGGTATGGTGGGTATCCTTCTATCCATGTTGAAGCAAATGGTGGGTATTTGTCATTTCTAATGGCTGAGTAATATTGCATTGTATACATACACCGCATCTTCTTTATCCATTCATCTTTCGATGGACACCGAGGCTCCTTCCAAAGTTTGGCTACTGTGGACATTGCTGCTATAAACATCAGGGTGCAGTTGTCCCAGCGTTTCACTGCATCTGTATCTTTGGGGTAAATCCCCAGCAGTGCAATTGCTGGGTCATAGAGCAGGTCTATTTTTAACTCTTTGAGGAACCTCCACACAGTTTTCCAGAGTGGCTGCACCAGCTCACATTCCCACCAACAGTGCAAGAGGGTTCTTTGTTCATTTATTTATCCCTTCTCTACCCTCCCGATCAACCCCTGGCAACCACTGAACTTTTTACTGTTTAATGTCTTTTTAGGAATGTCATATAGTTGGAGTCATAAAGTACACAGCATTTTCAGACTGGCTTCTTCCACTTAGTAATGTGCATTTAATATTCCTCAATGTCTTCATCGCTTGATAACTCATTTCTTTTTAGCACTGAATGCTATTCCACTGTCTAAATGTACTACTGTTTACTCATTCACCTACTGAAGGACATCTTGGTTGTCCTTTTGGCAATTATGAATAAAGTTGCTATAAATATCCATGTGCAGGTTTCTTGTGGACATACATTTTAAACCTCTTTGGGTAAATACCAAGGAGCACAGTTGGTGGATTGTACGGTAAAAATTTAAGAGTAAGGATAAGCGACCACCAAACAGTCTGCCAAAGTTGACTTACCATTTTGCATTCCCACCAGCAATAAATGAGAATTTCTGTTGTTCTACATCCTTGCCAGCATTTGCTCTGGTCGAGTTTTTGGGTTTGGGCCATTTTAATAGGAGTTTAGTGGTATTTCATTGCTGTTTTAATTTGCATTTCCCCGATGACGTATAATGTGGAACTTTTTTTCATCTGCTTATTTGTCATCTGTATATCTTATTTGGTCAGGTGTCTGTTAAGGTCTTTGGCTCATTTTTTATATCAGATTTTTTTTCTTATTATAAAGTTTTTTTTTAATTTTAAAAATTTTAAAGATTTTATTTATTCATGAGAGACATACAGAGAGGGGCAGAGACATAGGCAGAGGGAGAAGCTCCCTGTGGGGAACACGATGCAGAACTCAGTCCTAGGACCCTGGAATCACGACCTGAGCCAAAGGCAGATGCTCAACCAACTGAGCTACTCAGGCGTCTCTCTTATTGTAAAGTTTTAAGAGTTGTGTGTATATTTTGGATTACAGTCCTTTATCAGCTATGTCTTTTGCAAATACTTTCTCCCAGTCTGCAGCTGTCTTCTCATTCTCTTGACATTGTCTTCCACAGAGGAGGAGTTTTTTGTTTTAATGAAGTCATTTTATCAATTACTTCTTTTGTGGATTGTGCCTTTGTGATTATATCTAAAAAGTCATTATCATACTTAAGGTCATTTGGGCTTTCTCCCATGTTATCTTTTAGGAGTTTGATAGTTTTGCATCCATTTGTATTTTATAGCATAGGAATTTATAGTTTTAGGTCTGTGATCCAGTTTGAGTTAATTTTTGTGAAGGGCATAAGGCATGTGCCAAGATTCATTTTTTTTTTTGCATGAGGCTATACATAAGCATACATAATTGGGTACACTATTATTATTGTGTACAAATTGTTATCAGTTGGATCAGTTAAGAATAAGAGAAATAGACATTTTTATTTTACCTTTGCTTATTCTTTCTTTGATCCTATCTCTTTATGTAGATCCCAGTTTGTGATCTGTATTTTTTTCCTTCTCTCTAAAGAACTTCTTTTAATATTTCTTGCAAGGCAGGTCCACTGGCAACAAATTCCTTCCATTTTTGTTAGTCTGAGAAAGTATTTCTTTTTTACTTTTGAAGGATAATTGAAGGGTACAGAGCTCTGGGTTAGTGATTTTTTTCCTCTTAACAATTTAAGTATTCCACTCCATTCTCTTCTTGCTTGCATGATTTCTCAGGAGAAGTCAGACATAATACTTATAGGAAAGGTTCTGGCTTCCTTCAGGATTTTTTTCCCCTTACATTTGGTTTTCTGTAGTTTGAAAATGATTTGACTAGGTATGTTTAAGGGGGCACTTATTCTGAACTTCCTGGAGCTGTGTGGCATGGTGTTTGACATTAACTTGGGAAATTCTGTTACCATCCCAAATATTTCTTCTGTTCCTTTCTTCTCCTTCAGGCATTCCCATTTCACGTATGTTACATCTTTTAAAGTTTCCCATGGTCCTTGGATATTCTGTTCTGTTTCTGTTTGCAGTCTTTGTTCTCTTTGCTTCAGATTTTGAGGATTCTACTGATATATCTTCAAGTTCAGAAATTCATTCCTCAACAGTGTCTTGTCTACTAATAAGCCTATCAAAGGTGTTATTTCTGTTACAGTATTTTTTATCTTTAGCAAGATATTTTCTTAGGATTTCCCTCTCTATGCTTATATTGCCTATTCTTGCAGGCTGTTTATCTTTATCTATTAGAACCTTTAGTATATCAATCTCAGTTGTTTTGTTTTATTTATTTTTTTAGATTTTATTTATTCATGAGAGACAGAGAGAGGGAGAGGCAGAGACATAGGCAGAGGGAGAAGCAGGCTCCAGGCAGGAGCCCAATGCAGGACTCGATCCTGTGACCCCAGTATCACGCCCTGAGCTGAAGGCAGATGCTCAACTCACTGAGCCACCCAGGCATCTAATCACAGTTGTTTTAAAATATCCAGTCTGATAAGTGCAACATCATTGCCAGGTCTGGTTCAGATGCTTGCTCTGTCTCTTTAAAATTGTGTTCCTTGGGGCACGTGGGTAGTGTGGTTGGTTTAGTGACCAACTCTTTTTTTTTAAATATTTTTTAAAAGATTTTATTTATCTATTCATGAGAGACACACACAGAGAGAGAGAGAGAGAGAGAGAGGGAGAGGCAGAGACACACGCAGAGGGAGAAGCAGGCTCCATGCAGGAGCCTGATGCGGGATTCGATCCCGGGACCCTAGGACCATGCCCTGGGCCAAAGGCAGACACCGAACCCCTGAGACACCCAGGCGTCCCTAATGACCAACTCTTGATTGCGGCTGAGGTCATAATCTCAGGGTCATGGGATCAGGCACAACATGGGGTTCCACACTTAGCACAGAGTTTGCTTGAGTCTCTCTCTCTCTGTCCCTCTGCCCTTCCTTGCACTTCTTGCCCTCTCCCCTGCACACATGCTCTCTCTCTAAAATAAATAAATCTTAAAAAAAAATTTTAAGTTGTGTTCTTCATCTTTTGGTATGTCTTATACTATTTCTTGATAGCCTAATATGATTTACCAGGTAAAAGTAGCTACTATAAGCAGATATTTAGTAATGTGGTAGTGAGGTATTTGGGGAGGGGAAAGATTCTATATTCCTATGATTAAGTCTTAGTCTTTTAAAAAATTTTATTATTTTTAAAAAGGTTTTATTTATTTATTTGACAGAGAGAGATTCAGAAAGCACAAGCAAGGGGAGCAGCAGAAGGAGAGGGAGAAGCAGGCTCCCCACTGAGCAGGGAGCCTGACATGGGGCTTGATCCTAGGACCCCGGGATCCCTAGCAGAAGGCAGATGCCCAACTGATAGAGCCACCCAGGTGCCCCAAGTCTTAATCTTTTAGTGAGGGTATGCCTCTGGACTACGAACTATACAAGAGTTTCTGAGTTTCTTTTCTCCCCCATTAGGTGGAATAGGATAGCTAGAGTGGGCTGGAGTTGGCTATTTCACTTCCCTTTGGTTAGTTAGCCTCTGATAATATTCCAACAGATTAGGCTTTAGGTTAACTAGTTTCCCCTGAGAGCAGGCATTGTTAAGAATAGAGTGCTCTGTTGTATTTGTGTTTCAAAACGGTTCCTTTTCCCCTCCCTCTTCTAGAAGCATAAGGGCGTTTTTATCCAGTATTTTTTGTGGGAATCTGGCGGAGCTCCTGGAGGTAAGTCTTAGAATATTGTGGGACCCTGTTTATGATTGCGTTCCCCTGAAGTTTTTAAATCTCAGACTTGTCCATACTGAGCCTCTAGCAATTTGTCATTTATGGTTCTAATTTTTCTCCCCTAGCACTGGTTTCTGCTTGTGTATCTCTGCTCCAGGAGGGTGGGACTTCTCATCTGGCTCTCTGGTCATGGGGTAGCATTTTGCTCTGTGTCCTCCCTTCTCTTATGGCTCCCAGAAGAGTTGTTTTCTTTCCAGTCTGTTCAGCTTTTTACTTGTTATTCAAGTGACAACTCTCAGAAGTTACATGCAAAACCAGAACTCTCCTAGGTTTTTTTTAACCAATTAGAAGAGTACATATTTCAGAGGCTGCCCAGTGGTTGTAAAAGCAGTAAGCAGTTTTTCCATGTAAAAGCACGTAAGCAGTTTGGTGGTCAGAGATCTATTTCTTCCTTCTTCTGCATAGTCCTCAGGAAGTCTGTTCAAAAAAACAAAAACAAAACAAAATGAAAGAAAATCCCATCTGAGAACTCTAGAGGTAGTGCATCATGTGATTCTGTGTGTGTCCCCATGTCTCCCTGGAATGAATGCCTTGAGAAGAGATTAACATGGCAACTTGATGCTAGTACATCTGCTATCCACAGCTGGTGACTCTCATACCCTCTACTCAGAATGAGTAGAAGTTCCCAGCAAAGAGAAGTCTTAAGGTAATAATTCTTTTCTTTTTCTTTTTTTTTTTTTTAAGATTTTATTTATTTATTCATGAGAGACAGAGAGAAAGAGAGAGAGAGAGGCAGTGACACGGGCAAAGGGAGAAGCAGGCTCCATGCAGGGAGCCTGATGTGGGACTTGATCATGGGACTCCAGGATCATACCCTGGGCCAAAGGGAGGCACTAAACCACTGAGCCACCCAGGGATCCCCTCTTTTTCTTTTTCTTTTTAAAAGATTGATTATTTATTTATTTATTTACTTGAGAGAAAGAAAGAGTGCGAAAGAGGCACAGGCCTGGGGAGAGGAAGAGTGAGAAGCAGACTTGCCCCTAAGCAGGGAGCCTGACGTGGGGCTCAATCCTAGGACCCTGGAATCATGAGCAGAAGGCAGATGCTTAACCGACTGAGCCACCCAGGTCCCCCTTAAGATAATATTTCTTAAGAGCAGCATTTCAGAGTATAGTCTTACTGAATCCTGACTTTTGATAAATTTGGTCAGGATGTAAGCAAACTTTTAAGATCCCCTATGATAATCAAATGGGACAGGCTCCTGTGGATCGACTTGGAGGAACAAAGCCTGATAAATCTTGAGCAGTCATCTAGAAAACCTGTGTTGGCTCATCTTAATGGTCTCAATGTCCTTTTACACTGATTGGCTTAAAGGCAATAGGGTTTGGTGGTGTTGGTTCAGATAGGCTCTTGACTACAGATTCATCAGTTTGGCTGCAGTAATTGTCAGAAGCAACAGGACTTTATTATCAATGGGTTGCATTTAATCAGCACCGAGGCTGTGCTCTGCAGCTAAGGTTTGAGATGGAGCAGGGAGCCTTCCAGCCCTTCCTAGAGGAAGATCTGGTGCCAGCCGCTCACATTTCTCCTTTCAGGTATTATATGATTTTCTCCTGGCTCACTCTGCTCCAGCCTTACTACCTCTGTTTCTTAAGTTGGCCAACGTTTTGTACCTGCTGTTTGCATTTCTCCCAGATTTTCCTGTGCATCACTCACACCATCCCATCAATAAGTCTCAACTCTAAGGTCCCCTTTTCAGAGAGGTCTTTTGCAACTAGTATGGCAGTCCTTTATCTCTCATTGTCGGTTATGATCAAAACACTCTGCTCTATTCATGTCATTTATCACTCTTTGTAAATTATCTCTATTATCTTTTTTCCCTTTTTTTTTTCTTTGATTACATTCCCTATGAGGATGTAAGCTCCGTGAAAGCTGGACTACTTAATACTGTTTCCCAGCACCCAAAACTGTAACTAGCACTTAGTTGGAACTGGATAAATGTGTCTCATGAATGAATAAAAAGAATTCCCTGGGGTGTCTGGGTGGCTCAGTCAGTTAAGCATCTGCCTTTGGGTCAGGTCATGATCCCAGTGTCCTGGGATTGGGCTCCTTGCTCAGCAGGGAACCAGCTTCTCCTTCTCCCTGGGCCTGCTGCACCCCTCCCCCCACTTGTGCATGCGCTTTCTCTCTCGAAGTGAAATAAATTTTAAAAATCTTAAAAAAAAAAAAGGAGTTCCCATTCATAGTAACACTCTTGAACTCCAGGTAAATGCCACATCGTTGTTTTTCTCAGCTGTCATATGAGATCTTACATGCTTCGGCCATCCAGTTTCCAGACCAATCTAAACATAAATGGGTATAATGTAAACATCTTTAGTTTTCCCTTCAGATGGAGGATGCAGTGGTCATGAGCCCAGCCCTGGGTTCTGCAGACCCCACTCCTGATAAGGGTGGAGAGTTTTGTTGGTTGCTCTGAGATATGGACTGCTGTGTCTCCAAATGACTTTGAGACTCAGCAGTGGTCCCAGGCCAGTTATGCTCCATTGGTCCCAGTTTCCAAGAGTGCTGCTGCTGGTTCTCTTACCTCCCACCCTATGCCTCACCCCTGTCTCTGTAGCATGGGATCCAACATGATCCTTGGTGAAGATCTCATTCCACATGGACGGAATACCTAGTTGACAACCATCTGCCATGCACTGGCTCTCTCTAACTTTCTACCAAGTTATGCCATCCCACCCCCTCTCAAGTTAATTACTGCTTGGCAGTGCAGAACGGGCCTGCAGGCTGGGGAAAGCAATGCCATTACTCAACCCTGGTCAGAATTGCTTGCATTTGGAGAGAATGAAAACAGTAGATAGTGAATATTTTCAGGACAGCTTGAGTTTTTGCTTTGCTTTTGGGATAAGCATTTCTTGTATTGCATATACTTTATTTTTTATTTTTCTTTAAAGATTTTATTCATTTATTCATGAGAGACACACAGAGAGGCAGAGACACAGGCAGAGGGAGAAGCAGGCTCCATGCAGGGAGCCTGATGTGGGACTTGATCCTGGGACTCCAGGATCACACTCTGGGCAGAAGGGAGGCACTCAACCACTGAGCCACCCAGGTGTCCTGCATATACTTTATTTTAAACACAGTGAATACACACAGCATTGATCTGATGAGAAAAGTCTAATTGACATTGGAATTTCTCATTTCTCTGTTTCTTTTGGTCACTTTTTATCTATGCACCTTAAGAATCTAAATGTAGGAATTCTGATACTTTTCCTAAAATCCAAGTTGAGTTGACACTATGTCCGTTATGGACTACTACCATGCCTCTGGTATCAGCAGGTAGGAGGGAAGAGGGTGAAGTTCAGGTATGTATTCTCCTAGCTCCCTCCCTGCTAAGTCGCTAGATAGGCCACAGCTCCTTCCATGAGGACTCTGCAGCTGCTCCTTTTGGGTCCTAATATGTGTTCTCCCTCTTGACCCATCAGGCCTGGGGGTGGTAATAGTGCTCCCCTGTTGCTACCCTTTGGAGTGCTTCACCCTTGTGGATTTCTCTATTGTCTTCCTACACCTTTGTAAAATATCACTTTATTAAGCTTTTGCAATTATCTGTTCAACTGTGTCATTTTGTTTTTGCTGAGACCCTCGGTACATGGGATATAAATTAGGATAAAAGGATTAGTACATTGGGGGCACCTGGCTGGCTCAGTTGGTAGAGCATGCTACTCTTGATGTCAGGGTTGTGAGTTTGAGCCCCATGTTGGGTGTAGAGATTACTTAAAAACAACAACAACAACAACAACAACAACAAAAAACCTAAAAAAATGTATTAGTACAATGGATATAGTGTATGTGTAAATGTTAGAAGAAAACATAGGAGAAAATCTCCAGGATTAGGACTAGAATAAATGTTTTTAGACCTGACACCAAAAGCCAAGAAATTAGGCTCCTCGAAAACTTTTGCTTGGTGAAAGACCCTGGATAAACGGGCAGGCTACAGACTGAAAACAGTTGTAAATGACCTACAAACCCTGTATCTGACAAAGAACTCTGAAAACTCAACAGTGGAAAAAAAAAAAAAAACCAGTTAGAATCATAATGTCTAAAATAGAAAAATAGTGGTAACATCAAATACTGGCAAAGATGCAGCTAAACTAAATCACTCACATATTGCTGGTCAGAGTGAAAAATGGTACAGCCACTTTGGGAAATATTTTGGCACTAACCTTAAAAATCTAAACATACTTTTACCATGCAACTAGAAATGAAACTCCTAGGCATTTATCTCGGAGATAAGAAAACTTACGTTTACACCAAAATGTCTATGTGAATGATCCTAGCAGCTTTATTTGTATAGCCAAAAATTAGAAATGAATCCTGTATCTTTCAATGGGTAAGTGAAAGGTTAAAGTGTGTCACATCCACACCCTGGAATACCAACAAAGAGAAATCACCTGCTGGAGTACATGTATAACTTGAGTGGATCTCAAGAAAATACGCTGAATGAGAATAAGTTATAAACAAAAAGGCTGTATGTTGAATTAATCTATTTTTATAATTTCAAAATAACAAAACTATAAAGATAAAGAGGAGATGAGTGGTTGCCAGGGAACAACATTTTGCAACTTTCTGTAGTTCTATAATTATTTTAAAATGAAAAGTAGAGGGGCAGCCCGGGTGGCTCAGTGGTTTAGCATCGCCTTCAGCCTGGGGCCTGATCCTGGAGACCCATGATGGAGTCCCACATTGGGCTCCCTGCATGGGCCTGATTCTCCCTCTGCCTTTGTCTCTGCCTCTCTGTCTGTGTCTCTCATGAATAAATAGATGAAAGCTTTAAAATAAATAAATAAATAAATAAATAAATAAATAAATAAATAAAATAAAAAAGTAGAAAAAAATTAGCCCCCAATTAGGATGAATAACTTGGGAAATAGGTTGTTTTTGTCTTTGGAGTGGGAGAGCTGAGTTGATGAAGGTAACATCATGAGCCATGTGCTGTTACCTGTATGTCAGTACTAAGCTGTGTCAATCATTGTTAAATTGGCAAAAGGACAAAAATCAAGATCCCAATATTTCTGATGGGAGGATTTTATTTTTAATTGTTTAATTTAAAAACAAATTTAAACAATGGCTTTTCCATACATTATCTCTTTGTGGAGTTACAAATATACAAATGTAAAATTTCTACTTTAAAATACTAGTAATTTGCACCCTCATAATATTCAAACTTGTACACAGACTTCATCTATCTTCAGGAACCCTGGGCATACTTACAGAGACTTTCTAAAGAGATGTCACTGTTCTCAATGTACACATGTTAAACACTCTTCTGCACAGTGAATTCAGAGTTCTCTAGACCCTGATCTCAAAAAATTACCCAAAAAAGTGTTCTGAAAGCTTGGGGTGCATGTTCTGTCTATATAACCACATTCAGGAGTGCTTCTGCAGTGATGGATACTAATGTGCTTTCCAAACAACATTAAGTCTTTCCCATGCAACCTTTTCTTTGCTTTCCATACACACATATATTCCTCTTTTTATATACCCATGTTTGGATCCATCCAAGTTATGAATAACATATTTTCTGAATGAATAAACAAAATCTAAAACTTAATAAAGATTTACTATGTTCTCATTTTATAGATTAAAGAGATTTATGACATAGTGAAGGAATACCTAGATTTGAATAGGGAAGTGTTTATTATCTCTGTGACTTTAGGTAAGTTACAAACTCAGTTAGTCTTGCTTTTCTTACTAGTAAAACTATGTCACAGATTGTTTGGAATGGTAAATGAGATCTTAACTGTTGAAGTGTTTTGTTAAGTATTTACATTATACTGGAGTTAGTGGCCTAACTCGAAGATTGAAGTTAGTGGCGTTGATAGAGATTGGATATAGGTCTTCTCAAACGTGGCTCAGTTCTTTCTCCTGTAGATTTGTTCTGTGTTCAGTGTTGTTGCTCATCTTTTAACCTTTTCTAAACCTGGTTTGAGAGAGCAAGTATAGTTTTCTACAACATGACACAGAGAGTACCAGAGCAGGATTATATCTGTCACAGATGAAAATACTCTATTTATGTGTCATAGTAATCTATTCATTGGTTTATGGACCCAAAATTCTCCAGGGGGACTCACAAATCCCCATAATGTTTCTAGGTGCCAGATTTTTCATTTGGAGCTCTGATTTAGTTGACAGATGTGTAAAAGTCACATGTAGCCAAATGACTCTTCAGTCAGTACAAAGCTGATAATGCTGAAGACTGGTTATTCCAGCTAAGATTCACTGGAAACTCTACCCAGACTAGGCTTTTCAAATCTCATTCTAGAGTTTAATGTTATTTTATGTTAATGGCAGCGCTTGCTCCCCAAAGCCATATCTTTCAAATATCCTGCCCCCCCCCTTTTTTTTTTAAGGAAACACTAACTTACAGAGAGAGCTCTCTTAGAGGAAGTTAAAAGAGGTCAATAAGAGCATTTAGTTCCTCAAATGTGAGTGAAACTGTTTTGGCGATTCATATATAAATTGGACTGGGAGAAAGTTTCTATTTAGGATAATAAATTATACAATCTTAAAATATAAGAATTAGTTGGATGTTAAATATTGAGTCCCCAGCTGTGTCCCATCACTAAGAAAGAAGATCAATAGAGGAAAATTGATTTGCCCAAGGTCTTACAGACAATAACTGGGAAAGTTACAATTTGAATCTGGGTCTTCTGATTACTCTGATCGGAATGCTTTATTTGTTAGTACTATCCCTGAGATAAATATGTTACAATAGTCCCTCCTTATCTGTGGGGATAAATTCCCAGACCTCCTCAATGCCTGAAACCGCTGATAGTAACAGACTGTGGATGAGCTATGTTTTTTTCCTATTAATATATTACTATGATAAAGTTTAATTTATAGATTAGCCACAGAAAGAGACAATAATAACTAATAATAATAGACAATTATAACAATATACTATAGTAAAAGTTATGTGAATGTAGTCTCTGTCTTTCCCTCTCAATATCTTCCTGTACTCATACTTCTTGTGATGATGATATGAGATGATAAAATGTCTGTGGGATCAGATGAGATGAGGTGAGGCAAATGACATATGCATTGTGAGGTAGCTTTAGGCTATTGTTGACCTTCTGAGGATGTGTCAGAAGGAGGATCACCTGCTTTAGGATCACAGGAAACTTCAGCCACAGTGAACTGGATGTGGTGGTGGTGGTGGTGGTGGGGTGCTATTCTAATTATATGTTGGCAAGACAGTTCTGGTAAGCACAGAAATTATATTAATTCCCTTTGGAGTGATATTAAATATTAGGTTGCATTAGTCATGATTTTCCAGAGAAATGGAACCAAAGGGAGATATATATGTAATACAAAAAGAGATGTATTATAAGGAATTGGTGCACATAGTTACAGAGGCTAACAAGTCCCAAGATCTGCCGTCAGTAAGCTGGAGAACCAGGAGAGCTGATGGTAGAGTTCCAGTCTGAGTCTAAAGCCCTAAGAACCAGGGAGAGCCAGTGGTAAAAGTTCTAGTTCAGTCTGAGACCAAAGGCAAAAGAAGACTCCCATGTCCCAGTTTGAAAATAGGCAGATAGTGCAAATTCCCCATTACTCATACTTTTTCTTTTGAGGCTTTCTGTGGATTGTATGAGGCCTACCCACGCTGGGGAGGGCTATCGGCTTTACTCATTCTACCAATTCAAATGCTGATCTCATCCAGAAATCCTCACAGACAAACTCAGAATAATGTCTAACCAAATGTTTGAGTACCCAAATATTTAAATTAACCATCACAGAAGTAGACAGAGTCCCAGGTTTTTCTTTTAAGATTTCCTAATAATGACTAAGTAGGATAGTTATTTTGTAGAAAAATTCCACATACTTTACATTTCTGTTTTTTTGCCCTTTGCATAATTCAGGATTTCACCCTCACCCTTTTCTTTCTTCAACTGGAAAAAAAAAAATGCTACTAAGTTTCATTAGGTTGATTTATTTTTCTAAAAATTCCATTATTATTCCTAATAAGTAATATTCCGGGTTTTTTTTGGTGTGATAAGAACAAATAAAAAGTTTTCATTTGTAGCATACATACTACTGTATCAAACATGTACTAAGATGTATATCAGAGTAGGGGTATTTTTTTTTAGAAAGAGAGTGTGTGAGTGGGGGATGGCAGTGAAGGGTTGGGAGAGGGAGGAGAGGTGGTGCAGAGGGAGAGGGAGAGAGAATCTTAAGCAAGCTCCACATCCAGCTTTGAGCCAACATGGGCCCCAATCTCAAGATCCTGAGATCATGATCTGAACTGAAATCAAGAGTCGGATGTTTAACAAGCTGAGCCACTCAAGCACCCCAGAGTAGTTTGCTCTTAAATATAACTAATCTTTTATATTTATTTATTTTTATTTTTTGTTTTTTATTTTTTAAAGATTTTTTTTTTTTAATTTATGATAGTCACACAGAGAAAGAGAGGGGGGTGCGGAGACACAGGCAGAGGGAGAAGCAGGCTCCATGCACCGGGAGCCCGACATGGGATTTGATCCCGGGTCTCCAGGATCGCACCCTGGGCCAAAGGCAGGCGCCAAACCGCTGCGCCACCCAGGGATCCCTTTTTTAAAGATTTTATTTATTCATGAGAGACACAGAGACAGAGTGAGAGGCAGAGACACAGGCAGAGGGAGAAGCAGGCTCCATGCAGGGAGCCCAACATGGGTCTAGATCCTGAGTCTCCAGGATCAGGCCCTGGACCAAAGGCGGTGCTAAACTGCTGAGCCACCAGGCTGCCCTCTTTTATATTCATAAATCCTTACAAATGGTATCTTCCAGTCACTTTTAAATTCCTGAGTTTTTAAAAACCATAATGGGGGTAAAAAACTTCCAAAGGCCAGGTAGATAATGTAAATGAGGAAAGCATCTTGGAGTAAGTAATAGAGGGCAGCGGGGACTGTGACACACTGGAAAGCACATGCTCTGTCTCTAGAAGGTGGTCTGTAATCAGATCCAGTTCTGTGTGCCTGTGGGAGAATACAAGTCCCATAATGCAAGTTCCTATAATTTTTTAGTTATAATTTTTTTATCTTTAAAATTATCATTTTTAAAATTTAAAGTTTCTTTAATGAATTTAACTAATTCTAGGTTAAAAAAAATGTTCAGACCAAACTACAAATCTGTCATTATCTGGCCTATGGGTCTTCAATTTTTGACGTCTGATCTGAAGCATACAGTTTCCTCCTATAACATTTATTCATTACAAGTAGAGGGCAACAATGCCCAAATGAGAGCAGATGCTGGACAATCAGCCAGGCTGTCTAAATGCTCCTCTGCACGACTATATAATTCAAATTCATGATTTAGGAAAATGACATAGTCCTATAAGCCTGCATCTTAAGATCTCTAATGGAAACTTTGAATCAAATCCTTGAAGCCAAGTAACTTCTGTATTTGTGACCCTCTCTAGACCTTTCTATTCTTGTCCAGTGCCCACATGGCCTACCTCTAAAAACCTAATGAAGAGATTAATCTTCTTGTGGTAGAATTTCAGCTGCTATTTGGCCATAAATGGCAGGGTTTTGCACTGAGGGCAGCCACTGCCAACTTTGTCAATCTACATGGCTGGTTTGGTTTAGGTAAAACCATGGCATTGAAAGAATTTGTATTTTCTTTCATTAATAAACTTTTTTTTAACCCAAATAGTGTATTTATTTATATTTTTTTGGCAAAGATAAAAGAAGTATCTTAGGAAATAATAATATAATTTAGCATCATGAGAAATTCCTTTTCTAGAATATTGTATTGTGTGTGTACATATATTTTGATCTAGGGTATTTACTTTTACCAGTAATGGCTAGCTAGTTTGATGCAAAAACTATGTAACAACTAATAATAAATGCTAAAAACTATTCTTAGGTTAAATTCAACAGTCTTTGCTGGATTTGTCATTTTATAAGAGCTGTTCTCAAATTTTAATTGTAAGATCTGTGTAAAGGCTATCTCCAATAGTGGCCATCAATAGTTCTTCCTATCTCTGTACATACATGCTGCTCCTTCCATCAAAAGGTGGAATCTTATTTCCCTTCCCCCTTGAATCTAGGTAGTCCATGTGACCAGTAAAATGCAGCTGAAGAGTTTCTGAGTTCTGGGATTAGGCTTTAAGGGATCCAGCAATTTCTGCTTCTATGATCTTGGAAACCAGCTGCCATGTCAAGAAGCTCAGGCTAGCCTACTGACTAGTGAGGGACCATGGGAGAAAGATATGCCAAATGAATAAGGCCTGGGATGCCCCAAACTGCATGAGACATTGGTGGATAATTTAGACCAGTAAGCTTCCAGCTGAATGCAGCGATATAAGTAAAATCTGCAGATACCATGTGGCACACAAAACAGCCAACTCACAGAATTCTAAGAAAAATAAATCAGTTATCATTTGTGCCACTATGTCTTCGAATGGCTAGTTATCAACAATAAACAATAAATAACCTACTGGTTACTAATTGCTGACAGCTTAGCATCTTCCATGGTGTTTCAGGCTCAGTCGGTTTGGATAAGGCCCAGGGATCACTATTTCGACAAAATCCTGGAGTAATTCAAATGTCAGGTAGTATTTTTCAGAACCACCTTTTGGGATCATTATTCTGAAACACACCCAGAGAATGCTTAAGAAATTTATTATCAAGTATGAAGAAAATGTCTGAATTTTTATTTATATATTTCCTTGCTCTAAAAAATCATAAACACTGCTTGACTATTAATATCCTCTATATTTGGTAGTCATATGATTCACAGGGCATACTATTCTTCAAATAGGAGGAACTTCTTTTTTTTTCCTCTTTTTAAAATTTAAATTCAATTTGTCAATATATAGTATAACACCCAGTGCTCATCCCAGCAAGTGCCTTCCTTAATGCCCGTTACCCAGTCACCCCATTCCACCACCCTCCTTCGCTTCTGCAAGCCTTTGTTTGTTTCCCAGAGTTAGGAGTTTGTCATGGTTTGTCTTCTAGGAGGAACTTCTAACACAAGGAGGAGCTGCCTTTGTCTTCTTTTATTTCTTTCAGAGCATTGCGGTTTACATATGTCCCTTCTAAGTAGATTTATAGATTATGGTGTCTTATCCTAAAAGAATCTTCATGTTTACTAAGATAGGGAGTAACCATGGACATCTCTATGTCTTACAGAAGTTCAGTGTTTGAGACAAAATACTTGGAGGAATTGTCAGATTTCAAGATGAATAGTGCGTTTTTCTTTTACAAAATATAAATTTCCAAGTTTTCTTACCTTTCTGTGATAAGTAACTGTGAGTAGAACGCTACCTAGTAGAAATTATCATAGACACCAACACTCAGTTGCTCTCTACCAACAAAATAGAGGTAGTTTTCACAATTAGTGAGAAAACTCCATTTTTTAAAGAAGTTTTTTTTTTTTTTTTTTTTTTTTTTTTTTTTTTTTTTTTTTTTTATGATAGTCACAGAGAGAGAGAGAGAGAGGCAGAGACATAGGCAGAAGGAGAAGCAGGCTCCATGCACCGGGAGCCCGACATGGGATTCGATCCTGGGTCTCCAGGATCGCGCCCTGGGCCAAAGGCAGGCGCTAAACCGCTGCACCACCCCGGGATCCCTAAAGAAGTATTTTAAAAACAGATATTGGGAAATATTTCCACTGTTAGATTGTAGTGCAGAAAATGATCTGTTTCCTAAGAAAATGCTTATTTTGGCACTCTTTAATTTGGAAACAATTGAAAAATCTGTTTAAAAATCTTTCAACTTGAGTTTCCATGTGTTGGAGTTTGTGATTGGTTTGCAATGACTGTTGGATATAAGAGAAGGTGGAAATTTACTAGCTAAATTTCACTGAAAACCTTCCTATAATTTTGGGTGGGATTGAAAAATGAGCATCATGATGTAGTAAGTGCAGCCAAGGGATGCGCTTTTTTTCATTTAGGATAATGATATTTTATGATAAATCTTTTGCATTTATAAAAACCATGTCTCAAAAGAACCTGAACTTAGAAGCAGACTTTCAAATCCTGTCACAAGGTGTTAAACCACAATTTGTGAAACTTTTGAAGCATATTATTAGGTAATAATTTAATTAACATTACGTTTTTAGTGAGAATCATGTTTTAAAAAAATACTGTTGGCCAATAAAAGATTTAAAGATATTGTATGCTTCATTATCTTTTTCTGTAAATTCTTCTATTTTGGTGTTTTAGATGTATATATTAGTATACATTTATAATAGTATATATTTTCAAAGTACATTAATATGACTATTTGCAGTTCATGCTTGAACATTTTTTATTCCTTTTTATCTTTAAAAAATTTTATTATTTAAGAGTGAGAAGGAGAGAGAGAGTGAGAGAGAGCACAAGCAGGGGGAGGTACAGAGGGAGAGGGAGAGGCAGGCTCCCCACTGAGCAGGGAGACTGATGCTGGGCTCAATCCCAGGACCTTGGGATCATGACCTGAGCTGAAGGCAGACACCCAACCAACTGAGCCATCCAGGCACCCCTTGAACATTTTTTTTATTGATGGAGTGTACTATCTGAAACAAGTTTGGACATTCTAGAATATTAAGGCTATTCTGTAATATCATCAGTGCATATTACTGTGTGGGAAATAACACATATCTGATTGTCCATTGATGAAAAGCCTCTAGAGCAGGAACATAGCTTTGGTCCTTCATAGATAAGAGAATTGGATCCTGGCTTAGTTTTATTGTCTAGTAGATCACTTGCATCTGATACTTTTAGAATCTATTCTAAAATAACATAGCTATGCATGTATGGCAACTTACAAGGATTCTGTTTATCATACACTGCAAAAGATAACATGCTTCTGGATAGGTCAGATACTATCATCTAGATACTAGCATCTAGAATTGATGTTTAGTTCTCCATCTTGAAAATAGACCAAGGTACAATGAATACCTGATGAAACTGAATCTTTTTTATTAAACTCCCTCCCCCCGCCCCTTTCTTTTTAGACTAATGTTGGAAGGCATTAATGCAGAGAAGCTGAACTTCATCCAGCAGAGTTTCCTGGTCATGTTAGCCTCCCAGAAGAGAACCTACTTTTGTTTCACATTCTTGCTCTCCAGGAAAGCAGACAGGGAGCATTTCAGTATCAGCACTTTTCACCCATGCAGCGTGTAAGTGCATCACTTAACAGCGGTGCGTACTTGTGGGTAAAAGTATACTTCAGTAAGTAGAATGAAACCTCTCTGAATTGTGCTGAGGTAATTTAGGCCTTTTATTCCACTTCACTATTGGGGAATTTTACTATAAGCAACTTTACAAAGTGGGATACCACAGAAAAACACCGTCTGTGGTAAGCCCTTAGATGGCTCATATGGTTTCAAAATGCAAGCCTGCTTTCTTTTAATTTATCAGGAGTTTTCTCTTGAGATTGTACATGTTATAAAATTGAAAACCACAAATGCTAAACTAATATAGATGAGCTATACGTTAACTTCATAGTAGATGTGGTGCAAATGAAAAGAAATACCCTTAGGAAATACTTCCCTTATATTTTATGACCTTTGTCGTTTTTTAAATAATATATTTAAATAGGTGTTATTGTTCATCCTATATATATTTTAAATTTTAATTTAGTCCCCCACGTTATTTTATCAACTAGGTGTGTTAAATTAGTGTTAATTATTTATACCCTCCTCTTCCCTCAGGTCTTTTTAGGCCAAAGGAGATAAATCATCCCAGGAACATATGTATTATTTGCTTTGTGGAGAGGCTCATGGGTGAAGATGTAGATTGGAGAAATTTCTTCAAACAAGAAAGGGATAGAGACACTACAGGGGGATCAAAGTTTGAGAAGACAAAGGAAGAAGGTTCAGGTGACAGGAATTGAAAAGAGAGTCTGGGCGATTTCAAAAAAAGAGAAAAGGGATAGGAGAGAGGAGGGAAAGAATTTTTAAGATCTGTTGTGTCCTCTATTGAGTAATTCCTCTCTCCCTACAAAACCCCACAAAACCTTGAGTAAAATTCAGTTGTTGGTCTGTGCTTTTGAAGGATTTCTATTTGTTTATGACTCTGTATGTATGTATGTGGCTTTAAAGTGTCAATGGATATGAAAGAGTGGAAACCAGAGTTTTAACAGAAGCGGGGATATAGTAAGAGGCCAAGTGTGGCCGGGTGGTTCGTTCAGGTAGGAAGAAGTATTCTATTAGGGACATCATTTAGAATTTTCTGTGCATGGTGATTTTAAAAAGACTAGTTTTTATTAACTTTTATTACATTTTAAAATTTGCTGTGAATGTGCCACTTGATTGCAGACACCTAGGCAGACTGCTCCTCCCACCCTCCCACCTTGCTCTGTTGTTAGAAATAAGCCAACAGCTCGCTTGCTTGCTTTCTTATTACTATTTTTTTTAAAAGACTTTATTTATTTATTCATGAGAGACACACACAGAGAGAGGGAAAGGCAGAGACACAGGCAGAGGGAGAGGCAGGCTCCTTGCAGGGAGCCCGATGCGGGACTCGATCCTGGGACCCCAGGATCACACCCTGGGCCGAAACCAGGGGCTAAACTGCTGAGCCACCCTGGAATCCCCCAACAGCTCTAAAGTCAGGCGAATGTTGTAGGAATTTCCATCAGAAGCTTATCACTATTTTCTCCAGGTATTCTAAGAAGATCCTGCAGGTACGTTAAGTGGCCAAGGCACTTCAGAATCCTGGTGACTTTGGTTCTGATTTGTGGCCATCCGACTGTACTATAGATTGAAAGTTCCCAAAATGGGGATTGTAGGGAGTAACATCCCTGCCCTTCTTCTGACAGCTGAAATTCCTTTGTACTATTTTTGATCATGTATAAAGAGCTGAGAATGGGTTTTTGTTTTTGTTTTAGTTTTTGTCTTTTCTTTCTCATCTCCCCCTTCTTTTGCTTTTTCTTGTTTTCTTTCTCTCTGTCCTTTCTTGCTGGCTCTCATTCCTATAGCCAAGTGGATTGTCAGAGACCAGTGAAGGTATGAAGGGAGATAGAGTATCCACTGGTAAATATTCTCGTTTCTTTCTTCTGTATCACTGGTCAAACTCAAGTTTAATGAGTTTCAATGATCAGGTTTGTTTTGTTGGGGCCATGGAAAGAGGAAAAAAGAGAACATAAGGAAGAATGAGTGAGCAAAGACACTGTTATGGGAATAATTAGAGTAAGGCCATGGAAATTACATTAGTCCTTTGCTTCCAATTCTCTGTCCTCTCTCACCCTGTCTACACTTGTGGAATATTTATAATGAGATTAAAATCTTAGTCGGTTGTTTGTTTTGATGTAGAAAGCGGTTGAGTTGCTACAGTTGGATTTCTGCTCATACTAGTTGCTCAACCTCAATATTGTAAGGAGGCAAAAAGAGCTAGGGACAGCAAACAGATTCTTCTCATCGACTCCTAGGTCACTTGTGCCTTGTTACTCCTTTCTCATTCACTGCTGAAGGGTCCGGGTGATCAGTAGTACACTCGCTTTTCTGACAGGATCTCACTGAACTCACAGATGGCCTCATGTGGGTATGGATGGTCACCTGAAGCTCATGCTTGGGCTGCCCAGATGTGGAACACACTTTCCTTCTTCTTCTTCTTTTTTTTTTTTTTTTTTGAGACTTTATTTACTTATTCATGAGAGACACAGAGAGAAGGAGAGGCATAGCAGAGGGAGAAGCAGGCTCCCTGGAGGGAGCCTGATGCAGCACCGAATCCCAGGACCCGGGGATCACAACCTGAGCCAAAGGCAGATACTCAACCGCTGAGCCACCCAGGCGCCCCACAGATTTTCCTTCTTAATGCCAAACTTCAGCTGTGCAATTTTGATCACATGTAAACCGTCATGAGCTATAGCTAGAATAGGGGTCATCAAAAATTTTTGAAGGGCCAGATAATAAATATTTTAGGCTCTGCAGGCAATATAGTCTTTTTTGTAACTATTCACCTTTGCCATTGAAGTACAAAAGCAGCCCTGGGTAATATATAAACAAATGGGTGTGACTGTGTTCCAATAAAATTTATTTATGGATACTGAAGTTTGCATTTTATATAACTTTCACGTCTCATAAAATATTCTTTTGATTTTTTCCAACCACTTAAAACTGTAAAAACCTTTCTTAGTTTGTAGGTTGTACAAAAACAGGGGGTGGGCTGGATTTGACCCGCAGGCTGTAATTTGCTGGATGAAAACTAGAACATTATTCTTTGCTCGGCTATGATGCACCACAAATTTAATGGTTTAAAACACTCTTTCTTAGCTTACCATTCATTGGTTGGTAATTTGGGATGTGCTCAACTGAGTAGTTCTGGTTTTTTGTTTTAAGCTTAAGTCTATTTTACTACCACATATGAAAAGCCAGTTATCTGTTTTATTGCTGCTTTATAACAGCTGCTGCTGCTGCTGTAGTTGTTGTTTTGTTTTAATTTTATTTAATTTCTTTTTAAAATTTTAATTCCAAAAAAATTTTTAATTCCAGTCTGGTTAACGTACAATGTTACATTTGTTTCAGGTGTACAGTATAGTGATTCAACAATTCTATGTATCAACTGGGTGGTTCTTTACTAGTTTCGTACATGTATCTGTGGTCAGCGGTTGGTCATCTATTTGGCTCTGCTTGTAAGGATTACTGGCTATTGGGTGGAGTAAGCAAGCTGACTGGGCGAGTGTCTTGCATCATCCAGCAGGCTGGTCAGTGCTTATTCACATGGTGGTTCTAAGAGCAGCCAAAACATGCAAGTTCCATTGTATGAGAATTCTTCAAGGTTCTGCTAATTCCATTTTGCTATTGTCTCAAACAAGTCTCATGACCAACTCCAGTGTAGCAGAGGACTAAGATATGGATCCAGACAACTGTGAATAATTAGTTTATTACTACCACAACCCACCACAGAAGGCCTCTGCCCTGTTGGTTTATATCTCTCCCACACATAAAATATATTCTCTCCCTCCTAAGGCACCCTACATTTTATCTAGTCACAACATCAGGTTCAAAGTCGAGGATTTCTTCATATATAATCATGGCTGGACGTGACTTTTTAGATGTAGCTTCTCTTGATCCAATTGCACTAGAAAGATAAGTTATAACATACAGTGATAAGAAATTGATAATTATAGTGGAGAGAATCATTTGAAAGGGAAAGAATGGGGGACACTCAGCAGCCACTTGTCCATACATATTCTGAAATTCAGCCTGGCATCTGTTGGCAGATTCCCGTACTCCAGGGTCATCCTCCTTGATTAAGCTGAGACTCTGCTTCCTGGGAGTATTTGTCCAGTGTATTGTTTTCTACAGCTCTCTGGCAGTGGTGCCCTAGTCCGTTGTTCTTCACGGTTTTTGACTTGACCCTCTCAAGTGTCATTCTTATTCATAAGATACTGCTTGTGTGTGCAGCTGAACATCTTCCTTAGCCTTCTTCATTTCTGTTGGGGGTTGGTGGCCTAGAGACCTCCTTTTGTTTTGAGCTGACATGATCTCTTTCAATCCAAGATGGCAGTGCTTTTATCAATACAGTTAATTGCAACAGTAGAAAGCTTTCTATGGATCTAATTCTGGTCCAGAAACTAGATCCACAATTCTTATTGAGAATTTTTTTTTAAGATTTTATTTATTCATGAGAGGGAGAGAGAGAGGCAGAGACACAGGCAGAGGGAGAAGCAGGCTCCATGCAGGGAGACTGGATCCCAGGTCTCCAGGATCATGCCCCAGGCCGAAGGCAGGCGTTAAACCGCTGAGCCACCCAGGGATCCCCGAGACAAACTTCTTTTTACTTGAGTGTGTCAGGCGGCTGGGGGAAATTTCCTAAAGAATTTTAAAAGAGAATTTTAAAAGAGAGAGAGGCAGAGACACAGGCACACAGTGAGCCTGACATGGGACTCGATCCCCAGGTCTCCAGGATCAGGCCCTGGGCCAAAGGTGGTGCTAAACCGCTGAGCCACCCAGGCTGCCCAACTTCTTAGAGTTCTTAACAAGGGACTTACAGTCAGACTTTGATTTAATCTTTACCCTGAAGCCATTTATTACTTTGATGATTTTGGGGGGGGGGGATTGGAGATAAGGAACAGTTTACTTCCCCGCATGTCCTGGTTCCTTTGTATTCTCCCTAAGTTCTGCTTACAAACAATTTTTTGAGCTCATCTTTCCTGATGTACCTTATCATTGACAACTAAAGGAAGCCAATTGACAAGTTTAATTTTCTGTGAGGCAATCTCCCTATCCAAGTCCAGTTTATTAGTTATAAGCAACATATTTACTAATTATTTCAGAACTACCTAACTCAGGTACTTTCTAGCCTGCCATAGCAGTTTCCTTGTCACTTTCGTAGCATCTTATAACAGTATAGTCAATTTTTTCCATCTTCGTAGTTTCTTTACAGCTTTTCTAGCCTCCACCAGCCACCTATACCAAAGCCAATGCCTCATATTTTGTTTTTTGTTACCAAAACACCCCACTTCTAAGTATCAATTTCTTTATCAGTTATTGTTGCTCCAAAATGAAGCATTGCAAAACTTAGTGGCTTAAAGCAATCATTTGTGTCACTTCTAACATGTGACATGTGTGTGTTGGGAAATTTGAGCTGAACTCAGGACAGAGATTCCCTGGTTTTGGCCAATCTCACTCATGCATCTGTGGTCTTGGACAATTAGCAGAGGCCTGACTTCAGATCCTCGCTGGCTACTGAGAGGGCAGCAGGAGACAGGGCTGCATGTCTCTTATGATCAAGCTGGCTAGTGTGGGCTTGCTCACATGGCAATGCTGGCAGGGTTTCCAAGGTCAGCTGGAGAAGGCAGGCTCCAATGTGCAATCCCTTTTCAAGTCTCTGTTATGTCACATTTGTTGTTGTCACATCATTTAAAGCAAATCATATGGCCAGGGCCAGACTGGAGTGAGTGTGGGAGGGGATTATCCAAAAGCTTACATTGAAGGAGGTGATGAATTCAGAAAGGTATGAACAAATTTGGGGCTATTGTTGCAACAATCTGCTAGTCCTATGCTCAATAGAGTAGACTATAATCTGACACACAGAAAGCCTGCTATGTTTCTAGGGGAGTGTAAGTTTTGAGTGACTGGTTATTCAGCTAGCTGATAAAAACATGGAAAATCCACGTTATGGCTCTAAATTTGGCAAATTGAACTTGCCCAATATCAGGAGTACATAGATTTCTGAAGTGTGCTTTTAGAGCTTGAGGATCAAAAATGCATATGATGAAAAGAAAAAATGATTCTGGGATGCCTGGGTGGCTCAGCAATTGAGCATCTGCCTTTGGCTCTGGGCATCATTCTGGAGTCCCCAGATCAAGTCCTCCATCGGGCTCCCCGTGGGGAGCCTGCTTCTCCCTCTGCCTATGTCTCTGCCTTTCTCTGTGTATATCTCCCATGAATAAACAAATAAAAATCATTATTAAAAAAAAGATGGAGCACCTGGGTGGCTCAGTGGTTGAGCATCTGCCTTTGGCTCAGATCGTGATCCTGGGGTCCTGGGATCAAGTCCCACATCAGGCTCCCTGCACGGAGCCTGCTTCTCCCTCTGCCTATGTCTCTGCCTCTCTCTGTGTCTTTCTATGAATAAATAAAATCTTAAAAAAAAAAAAAAGAAAAGAAAAAATGGTCCTGATTGTAGGCAGAGAGTAAAAAATGACAAAATTTAATATTTAACATTTAGATGGTGTGGATTATGTGCTGGACACTATGCTAGTAGCTTGTCATGAATTATATCATTATCTCTTTTAAAAACAGAAAAATTAGCATTAAGAGAATCTAAAAATTTTGTTGTTTAGATCTAGGGAGCTTGGCCTACTCTATGTAATATGAAAGCTTTACATTGTAACGTTGCTAAGGATGAAGGTATCTCTTTTCAAACATTGCTGGTTGGAGGTTGGAGTTTATAGTACAGTGTAGACTTTGGGATCTTATGGTCATTTGTCCAGTTTCCTAATTGCATACATATTACCGTTTGAGATAGTTTCATAGTTTCCATCTTTGTAATGAACGCAGCTCAAACTGAAGTCTTTCCCATTGCTTTTACAAGTAGAATATCCTAATATAATAATTGGCTCTCAGGAAGAGAGCATATTTTGATTCCCTTTGCATATTGCTCATCCATTGTTTATTACCCCCAAAACTCAAAAGAAGGAAAAAACCCAGAGATTTTCCTAGAGTAAAAGATTTGCTTTTCACAGTTAAGGCAGTTTATAAGGACTCACAGGCACGTTAGCAAAGAAATGAAAATAGTTAGACCTGAGGACAGGAGTCAAGAAGTAAAATTATAATTAAAGGTATTTTTCTTCAGAATCTTAGGTCAAAGCAAAGATTAAAGATGGAAAAATGAGGAAGACCAGGAATATGTTAATGGCTTTTCTCTAACTGTATAGAAAATAATAATATTAAAACTCTTCAAAAAAAACAAAACCTCTTCAACATTTACACACACACACACACACACACACACACACAATGGGATTGAGAGATGATGGGTATGGGTGAAAGAAGAGTCTGTAAAGACATAAAATTGTTACTCAAACTTTATATTTAAATTCTTTATTTTGGAAGCAGTACTTTCCTCTTTGACATCAAGGGATTTTTTTAAAGTTTAAGTTGAATTATAAGTGAGAAAAGAAAATTTGAAAAATGTCTCAGATTTTCTGGCTAACTATGGCAAAGGTAAATGAAAAACTTCAGCAGTTAAGGTAGTACATTAATTTAGACATGGAGGCATTTATACCAGACTGAACAGATGGAAAATTCTCACATACTTACAGAAAATCAAGCACATTAAAAATAATTCAGTATGAACAGTAGAGTTCAATATGGAAGAAACGGTAACAAGTCCACTCAACTGTGGACTACTTAAGTCTTTTAACGTCGATTTTTTTTCCTTTTCTTTAAGCATACTGATTTTTTCCTTTATGTTTTATAATGTTGATTTTTTTCCTTTAAGAATACGTTTATCGGGCAGCCTGGGTGGCTCAGCGGTTTAACGCCTGCCTCCAGCCCAGGGTGTGATCCTGGAGTCCCAGGATCGAGTCCCACGTCGGGCTCCCTGCATGGAACCTGCTTCTCCCTCTGCCTGTGCCTCTGCCTCTCTCTCTCTCTCTCTGTCTCTCATGAATAAATAAATAAAGTATTTTTATAAAGTACGTTTATCACTGTGATATGACTTGCAGAAAATTTTCTTAGTTCTATTTTTTAATTTTGAAAAATTTTAGACCTTCAGAAAAGTTAGAAGAAGCTTTATAGAATTTTAGAACACCTATATACACTTCCTCTAGATTCTCAGTTCATCAATATTTTCTCACATTTGTTATATGTCTTCATGAATATGTATACCTTATCTCTATTGATCTGTTATGCTGAATTTTTGGAAAATAAGTTGCGGACATCATGACCCTTGATCCCTAAATACTTAAAGCGTATGTCCTCACAGTTTCATGTATTAATTTAGTACAGATGATCAATTTCATAATTATAACTTAATTTAATGTAGTCTAATTATCACATTCAGGAACTTTAATATTAATACAACACAAATGGCCTAATACACAGTTTATATTCAGATTTTTCCAATTGTCCTAATAATGTCCTTTAGGAGAAAACAGACGAAACCTTTTTTTTTTTTTTTCCTATCCAGGCATGAATCCAGAATTACACAGTGGTTAGTTATTGTGTCTCTTTAGTCTCCTTTAATCTGGACTAACCTGTCAAGTTTTTTTGTTTCTTCATGACATTTTGAAAAGAACAGGTCAGTTATTTTGTATAACATCCCTAAATTTGCGTTTGATTGTTTCCTCATGATTAGATTCAGGTTATGCATTTTTGTCAGGAGTACTAACAGCGCTGTGTTGTGTCCTTCTCAAGCCTGTCATGCCGTGTCACAGTGCCAGTGGATCCCATTATTGGTGACGCTGACTTTACCACTTTCTTCAGGAAGTGTAGGCTACTGTCTCTATTTAAAGATATCATTCCCTTTGGTACTTAATAGGTAAACCAATGCTTTAAGCCTGTTCTCCTATTAACTTTTGCCCAGAGGTTGCAACGTTTACTGATAACTTTTGCCTAAATTAATTATTACTATGTTAGCTACCAAATATTTTTTTTTTTAATTTTAGACAAGCAGAAATTTTTACTGATTTTTTAAGTGTAAAAAAGGAGATTATTCTAGGGGACTAATACATCTGTAGACAATCAGAAGGGTGCAATATAATCACAGGTGATTAATCTGGAAAGGCAAAAGTAAAGACTAACCCCATTGAAGAACAAAGATATTGCAACAAATGCTCTGCGTTTTTCATCAAGCAGCAGGATGGTAATAAGTTAGATATATGAAGTAAAATGCATGCATCAACCATTTTCTCCTGCATAATCTTAAACTGCTTTGCATTTATACACAATCATGCACAGTAATAATCAGGAAAATATTTGGAATGCACACACACACACAAAAAGCTTGGCACCAAGTATAATAGAAGAGAAATATGAAAACAAGGGAAGCAGGTAAGGCATTTAAGATTAGAAAATGTTTATGTAAAATTTCTAAAGCAACTGATAAATTATGCTACTCATATTCCTAGTTTTTCTTTCTCCATATCTGGCTAATTTTATTAATATACTATAGCTTCCGATTATTCTCAGTTGCATCTAGTGAATTTAAAAAAGAACAACCCTGCAATAAAGTATCTATCATGTCTTGCTGAATAAAATGTGTATTTTGTGCGACCTGAGATTGAAAGCTTTCTAAGCTTCTCGGAGTTTTAAATCAGACAACCCCCCACTTCCTGCAGACACAGTTGCTTATTTGTCAGTTTGAGTTTGATTTATCTCAAGCAGCAGCTAAAACGGTATTAAAATCTTCTGTTAAGCATGTAAAACTCTACATATAGAGAGTCAGTAAGTTAAACATCTCTAATAAAAGACAGGTGCGTTCTCATTGGAAGCAAAAATAGGATAGAAAGAGATTTGTTTCTGTAAAGGATGATATGAAAAGTAGGAGACCATAGGTGTCTTCTCTTTACTCTACAAAATGGCGCTGATATATAAGGCAATAAAAATATTTTTAATGATTTTTTTAAAGTGCACATAAAGTAACCAGTGAATCTGTGTATTCAGCTATTGATCAGTTTAGTGATGGGCTGAAAAATCAGTGAATTAACGAGTGCCCTCTGCTTTATTCATTATTTCACCATGTTGTATTTTTTCCTTTTTGTTTATATCTTTGTGAGAGTAACCCAGAATATAAAGTTATGTAATGTTGATGGTTTAATAATAATTGTTCCCATACAATTTCTGAGATTTTTTTCAGCCTCTTGACATTTTTGGCTTACTCATTTATGCATACATTTTAAATTTTTAAATTTATATTAGATAATTTTAAAATGAGTATAGAATTTTAGCCTTAAAAATATGCAAAAAAAGTGCAACTAAAGAGAATGGCCCATACACATTATATTCAATATAAGATATCTAATTAGGACCATGTAGATTTTTCCTCATATTTATACCATAATGTACATGAATGGAAACAAAGGCAATAATTGATGACTTCTTGATAAAAAACTTCAGTTGAAATTAGGGCGGCATGGTTTGATTACAGCTTAGTCTTTGGAATTCTATTTTAGTTTGCCTTATTATGGTGGTGCACTGAAAATCTAGGATTCATTCGTTCATTCATCTAGAACATTTATTTAGTGCTGGCACATAGAGATTGTTCAATTAACAGACATTATAATGTTTTTAATGTTTCTTTTTAGAGAGAGAGTGGGAGCAGGGGGGTACTGCGTGGGGTGGGAAGGGGCAGAGGGAGAGGGAGAGGGAGAATCTCAAGCAAATTCTGCACTGAGTGTAGAGCCTGGCACTGGGCTAGATCTCACGACCTTGAGATCATGATCTGGGCCAAAATCATGTGTTAGACACACAACTGAGCCACCTAGGTATCCCTATTTTTAATGTTTTATGTATATCCACAAACGTCCACGCAAATGTATTGCTAACATGGAGTCATCATAGACTGAGATTTAAATTTTGTTTTTGTAATACATGCAGTATGGCTTCATGTTTATGTCATGGATTTAATATCTATTTGAGGGCCTTCCACAAGCTGGACACTGTATCAAGCTCCAGAAATATATCTATGGATAAGATGGGTGGATTCTGGGATGCCTGGGTGACCCAGCGGTTGAGCATCTCCCTTTGGCTCAGGGCGTGATCCTGGAGTCCCGGGATCGAGTCCAACATCAGGCTCCCTTTATGGAGCCTGCTTCTCTCTCTGCCTGTGTCTCTGCCTCTCTCTCTCTCTCTCTCTCTGTCTCTCATGAATAAATAAATAAAATCTTAAAAAAAAATGGGTGGATTCTCACCCTTCAAGGAGCTTATATTTTTTGGGAGAGATAGAAAAGAAGTAAAAAACGTAATTAGATATTTTGATTAGTGCCATGAAGGAAAAGTACCCAGAGTTATTGTTTTTGGCAATTAAGTGCAGGGGCATATGCCCCTGTGTGTGTGTGTTTATGTATATGTATGTATGTTTTCTGTGTGTGTGTGTGTGTGTGTATGTGGGTGTGCGTGTATGTTAAAGTATGCGATACTATGAGTAGTCAGGGAAGTCCTCCTTCGAGGGTGAGATACAGGCCTGAAAAATGAGAAGAAATCAAACATGTAAAAAAGGCATGGAATATTATTCTGGAAACAATCTTCAGAGTTTAATATGACTTTTCTGATAATTTTACATTTGAAACTATAGCTCTGGTAGTCCACCTGAGTCCCCCAAAGCTCAAGTTACTTGCCCGAAGTTGCATTTGCCACGCCCAGGACGCAGGGATGGCTGTCCCTCCTGAAAACAGAGTCAATTAAACACGTAGAGACATAAAAGCAGAAAATGATCATGTGGGGTATTAAAGGAATGGAGTCGGAAGCTTAGAAAAACATCTCTTGCATCTTCACATTTTCCATTTCATCTAAACTCAGTGAAGAGTTTAAAATTGAATATAGGTAAGTTGGCTAAAAAACTATAATTCTGAGTCATCAACAGCATATCTGAAAGGAGCAACACAGCCCAGCCTGGCAGCTCCTATTTTTCAGATTAGAAATTAACTGCTATGTTGTCAGGATGAAATGGTATGTTTTATTATTGAAAAGGCAGTGCTATTAGCTTCTTTGGGCCACAAGGGCCCATTTATTTAATTACTTCTTCCAGGACACTAAGTGGATCCCCAGTGACCAGGCCAAATGATTGCACCTTAAAAGGTGAGCGACACATTCATTTGATGGATAGTACGTTTTCTTTCCTTTATTTTTTCACTAAATATAAAAAGAATTAGAAAAATCCATTTCTTTTCACCTCTTCTGAAGATAGTTTCAGAACCAGAAGCATTTTTATTCACTTTTATTTATTTTTATTTTTTGTTTATTATTATTATCTTAAAGATTTATTCATTTATTTTAGAGGTAGGGGGTGAAGAGGCAAAGGGAGAGAGAATCCTGAAGCAGACGCCCTGCTGAGCACAGAGCCCGATATAGGGCTCAATGCTCAATCCCATGACTCTGGGATCATGATCTGAGCTGAAATCAAGAGCCAGCCACTCAAAGAAATGAGCTACCCACGTGTCCCTATTATTATTTTTAAGTAAGCTCAACACCCAATGTGGGTCTTGAGCTTAGGACCCCGAGATTGAGTCGTGTGCTCTACAGAGTGAGCTAGCCAGGTGCCCCTTTTTAAAATAATAGCTAAAATAATAGATATAGAAATGAAAAGTAAGAGAAATCTTCTAAACAAGGAGCACAGGGCCTGTTTTGGATTCCTTTAAAAATTTTTCAAAATGGATTTTATTTTATAGAGCAGTTTTAGGTTCATAGCACAATTGAGGGGAAGGTACAGAGATTTCCCATATACTCCGCCCCCTTCTCCAGCCTCCCCCGTTGAGGGCATCTCCTGCCAGAGTCCCATTTGTTACTGTTGATGAACCTACACTGACATGTGATTATCACTCTAGGTCCATAGTTTACATGAGGGTTCACTCTTGGTGCTGTGCATGCTATGGGTTTTGGTAAATGTGTAACGACATGTACCCACCATTAAATATATCTAATAGTTTCACTGTGCTAAAAATCCTCTGTGCTCTGCCTTTTCATCCCTCCCTCTGCCATAACCTCTGGCATCCACTGACCTTTTTCCTGCCTCCGTGTTTTTGTCTTTCCTGCAATATCGTATAGTTGGAATCATACAATATGTAGCCTTTTCACATTGGCTTCTTTCCTGTAGTACTATACGTTTAAGGTAACTCCATGTCTTCTCATGGCTTGATAGATCATTTCTTTTTAGCACTTAATTGCATTCCATTATCTGGATGTAAAATTCCTTCTTTAAGGCTCGAAACTTATTTTTAAAAAGATTTTATATATTTATTTTTAGAAAGAGACAGCACACAAGTGGGGGAGGGGGGAAGATTTGGATGAATAAAGAACAGACGGGGAGGAAAAGGGAGAGAGAATCTGAAGCAGACTTCATGTCCAAAGCTGAGCCCCGTGGGGGCTCCATCCCACAGCCAGGAGATCATGACCAGAGTCAAAACCAAGAGTTGAATACTTAACTGACAGCTACCCAGGCACTTCTAGAGCTTCAAATTTAATAGAGATTTTAAAAGAAGGAAAAATAAGTTAAAATTATTAAGTTATTTATTACAATAAAGCATGAAAGAATAGTCATATTCTTATAATTATGTAGGAATATATAAGTATTGTTTTATAGAGTGTTTTTCCTTTGTTAACAAAGTTAAGGAATTGCTAAAATCTCAATAGAGTCAACGAAGAAAGGACAAATATAGGTCATGAGTAAATATCATACTAGAAAAAATCTATAGCTTGAGGGTATTAAATTGTAGCAGCAGACAGCTTTTTGAGTAGATTTTTTTCAAGTTTTTTTTTATGGGTGTGGTTGATATTTAAGCTTTGCTAGCCCAGCATCAAGGACCTCTTACTGATGGATTATGAATTTTATCCTTTAATTTTTAATATGCTATAAAACAGTGAAAATTCTAATCCTTTAAAATGAACTTTCATTGTTCTCTGATTGTTTGGGATAAGAAAAGGTTTTCATAGTTTCTTTCTTAAGAGATATGAAAGCTTTTCAGATCTTGCTGATTTCAAGAACTTTCCTATAAAGTAAGTTGGAGATATTTGTCAAAATTCCTACTGGGTGTGTGAAAAACCACATACACAGACTGTAAGCCAAACTCTTTGAGGTTAATTCATAAATCAGTAGGGATAAATGAGAACAGAAATTCTATGTTCTGACTCTTGAGGTATCATATCTTGCCTTATAAATTTTCACTTGTTGATTTTAGTTGGGTAGCACATTGATATGATTTGTACTTCACTAAATCATAATGTGTAACAACTTAGGTAACTCTCTAAATTCTATTTGATTTTTTTCCCTTTAACTCCACTTCCCAATAGTGGAATAGATGTAATTTGGTATAGGTGCTTATTATTAAGAGGCCTGGTTTTGGAGACACTGACACAGGCTGAAATCTTGACTCTGATATGTACTGAGTGTGATCTTAGAAAGATAACTTAAATCTGTCTAACCTGTAAAAAAAAAAAAAAGAGAGAGAGAGAGAGATACATTTACATCATATGTTACCTACATAATAAGAGTTTTTTATGGTGATAAGACCAAATATTAACGATGGTAGAAAGTTTTCTTGTTTTATATATCATAGATTCCTCCAATAAAAGCTATTTAAACTTTATCTTACATTATTGAAATATGCATTTCCCTGTTATTTTTGGACTTAAATTTAAAAATTTCTTCTCTAGCTCTGATTTTTTTTTTTTTTAAGCACAGATTCTTGAGGTTTCATCTTTTTTGGGAAAAAAAACCACTTTGTGCTTATAATACTATATTCAAGGAATCTAAGCTTTTGTATTGGAAAAGGTATCTTTGTTTTCTCATTATCATGGAATAATTATCATTTTAACTTGAGTATTTGTAGAAGCATCCAAATTTCTGAACTTATCTATTATAACTTATATAACTTGCTGCTTGATTGGCCCCAGCTAAAAATCAAAATTATTATTCAAATAAAATGGGCCACAACTTTTATTAAGTATTTTAAATATATACATTTCTTTTTAAATAGTCACACAGAGAGAGAGAGGCAGAGACATAGGCAGAGGGAGAAGCAGGCTCCTTGCACCGGGAGTCCGACGTGGGATTCGATCCCGGGTCTCCAGGACCGTACCCTGGGCCAAAGGCAGGCGCCAAACCGCTACACCACCCAGGGATCCCCAAATATATACATATTTTTAAAGATTTTATTTATTTATTCATGAGAGATACAGAGAGAGAGAGAGAGGCAGAGACACAGGCAGAGGGAGAAGCAGGCTCCATGCAGAAACCCGATGTGGGACTCGATCCTGGAACTCCAGGATCACACCCTGGGCCAAAGGCAGGTGCTAAACCGCTGAGTCACCCAGGGATCCCCATGTATTTTAAATATTTGAGTCAAATAGAAAGCCCTGGCCCAATTGACAAAAACTGATATGTTAATTTGGACACCATATTGGTTTTTTTTTCTTTTTTTTTCTGCATTGGAAACAAAGCACATCTCTGTACCATGAAACAGACTGATGTTCTGCTTATAATAATATATGAACCTAAAGGCAGGACTAATACATATCTTCCACTAACTATCAATGATTACAAACTCAGTGAACATTTCCCGAGTTGATTTAGTATCATTCCTTTGTAAACAAATGACCTTAGGATACTTGTCTATAGTACATTGTTCAAAGGTTCTAGGAAGACACTTCATTGATATGTTTCTTTTTTTTTTTTCCATTGATATGTTTCTTTAAAATTTATTTGTTTTGTAACTAACATAATTCAGATTTCATTGATTGGAATAGAGGAGTCTGTTGGGGGGAGACCTCTTTAGGGAAATGACAATTGAAACTGAGATGGGAAAGTTGAGACGAGATTAATTAGTCCAAGAACAAGAAAAAGAGCAATTCAGGCAGTGAGAATAGCATGTGTTATGACCCTGAGGAAGAAAAAGCTTGGCATATTCGAGGATATGGATGAAAACCAGAAATACTGGCCTCTTTGACCAGGCCAAATCATAAACCTGCCTGGTCTATGGTAGGTTATTTGCCTGTGCCCTGCAAAGCTGTGATTTGGCTTCTATGCAGACTTGATTGGCAGAGCAAAATGTGTATGCTTGGAAGACAGTTTATATACATAAATTGTATATGCTGTTCCATAGCATTTGACTCAGGGATTTCTGCTCTTATGGGATTTCTGATTGGAATCTGGCTGGCATATGTGCTGATCACATTATAAAAGAATGACTTTGTTATCTTAGTAAAAACTTCCTGGGTTTTCTCCTTAGCAGCTCAGGAATTTGAGGCATAGAATGAAAAGTTAGTGAAAGTATTGTAAAGAGGCCATCCATCCAATACCTCCTTCCTTTTGTATAAAGAATGGTAGAAAAAAGTCTCTCTTCGAGATAGCAATTGAGCTTTAGAGGAAAATTGTGTTTGGTTCTTTGTGGTCCTCTAAATAATTGCCAACCAGCCAGCCACAGCCTTAAACAGAGGTAGGAATGATCTAGGTTTTGAGTGTATATGTGAAATCAAACATGGAACAATGGAAGTCACATGCCCCCAGGAGGAAGTTAGGGCTCTGTTATAGGATAGTCATCTCTCTCACAATAAGGAAATGTAACTCCCAACCCAAACCCAAGTCACAGAAGTTAGTCATAGATCATAGACTATGAGTCCCAGAAAAAAGCTCAAAGAATGCAGAATCCAAATTCCCTCATTTTATAGATATGGAATCTCAGAGAGATGAAGTGACTCTTTATCTATGGAAAGACATGAAATGACTTGCTTCAGGACACACAGATAGTCAGAGATGAGCTAGGTCTAGACTCAAGTACTCTAATTTCTAGTCCAGTGCCTTTCTCACTAGGCCTTACTGACCCCCAAATAACTAAATTCATGTATCAACATTAAAAAAGAAAAAATACATTTAATACAAAATGATTCATAAGATTATATCTAATCTCAGGTACCTTATTAAAAAGCTACCATTTTGAATACCTGCAATGCAATTTGTAGCCACTGATGCCAGTTTTCAAATTTTGAAAATACTGGCTGTATCACATTGATTGTCATGAGTATTTTCTCATAAAATAGAGGATTGCCTATGTTATGTGACCAGATCTGCACCTTTCCTATGCACCCTGCCCACCCCTCCACTCTTCATCATGCTCACTCTTATGCCTCTTGTCTTATTAATTTCTCTCCTTTCAGAAGCAAAGAAATTCTGTCATTGTTTATCCTTTGATGAATTTTGGACTCTTAATATACCTTTTACTGATTTTAGAGATGTTATGAACTCTTGAAATAAAATCCACATCTGAAAGATCTACATAATCTAATTTCAGGAGAATTGGCTGGGTAGAAGTGTCTTAGCTTTGTGGATCATCATGTGTAAAGAAAATGGCCTAATCATATTTTTCATCTAGTTGTTGTTTTTAAAGTTTAGGAAATGGGACCAGCCATCAGATATGTTTAGCAAAGAAATACATTTAAGGTGAAGAAAAGAAATTGAAACTGGATGATTTTTTTTATATTTAGCAATCCATCTTTAGTCAGATTTAGTCATATTATGTAGCCATTACACGTGCAGTTTTAATGAAGGGAGAACATCACTCACTTCCCCATTGGACCCAATGGGAAGATCTGCCCGTTTGTTCCCACTGGAGGGTGTACCTGAGGTACACGTGCTATACAGTTGAAGAGGTTTGCTTCAAATGGACTTTGGCTCTGAATTTCTTCTTCCTGCTGCTTCTGTCCAGGGTAGGGGTTATTTGGAAGGAGTAAGATAAACACACCAGGAAACACATTCGTGAATATGGTATTAATTAATATTTTCTAACTTAGTGTGGCAAATACTGACTTCAGATAAATGCAAATCTCTACACATCTCAGTGTCTTCAGCATATTTTATGCAAATAGTTGTTAAGAATAAAAATTCTAATTTCAAATGAAGAAAATTCATGACATGCATCTTGGCTTGTGGTTTAATCACTGTATACCCAGGAAGGTATCGACAGTTGTCCCGTAGAAGCTATTAAAGTTGCTGTCCAAGGTTAAATGAAATTGCAGTTTATCAGAGCAGCATTGAGAAAATAAGGGAATCTGTTCATGGTTCTTGATTAATGCCAAGCGTGATCAACACAAGGGGGTTCATTAAGCTATACATCATGTGGGTAATTTAACATGTCATTGTGCTTGCTGTCTGCTTTGAGTGTGTACGGCCCTGAGTTTCAAAGTTGTATCCTGATGCCACTGAGTTCTGCACAGAAGCCTCCCTCTTTGGCTGTACATTTTCTATTATGCACACTTATTTTTTTAAACATGTGAAGCGTTTCATATACATTACTTAATATGTTTTGGGACAAAAGTATATCCTGGCTCTTTAATGGGTTCCCTTCATACTTTATATAATAAAACTTATTAGAAAACTCTTTTCTTTGGAATTTTTCTTTTTCCTTGATCATAGATATGCCTTAAAATCTGATGTGACGTGGAAAAAGCTTTTGAAATCATTAACTCAATCCCTGTTATTTTTAAAATATTCTTATTTGTGTGTTGTAGTTAAAATATCAGGTTTCAGAGGTTTACTTTTCAATGATTTTAATTTTTCTAGATGTGATGAAGCTTTTCTCTAAAAGTATAGAACTGCGATTTTGGCTTCTAGTTTTACTTAATCTTTTTCTTTACTTTATAAAATTAAAGTTGCCAATGTTATTAATATCGAATGGGATTTGACAGCTTATTAAAGAAAAAAATTTTGTGAAAGAATAAAAAATTATGATTAATCATTCCACATTACTTATTTATCTAATACATGGAATTCAATATAATCATGCTTTATCACTCTCACTTAAAAGTAGACTCTCCCCATCACTGAAGATTTATGAGATGCAATGAACTAGAGGCCAGGATCTCAGCCATAACATCAATGGTTGTTGCAAGAAGTACATGGCAAGGGAAATATGACCACATAGAATGTAGTCTTAATATTAAAATTTTTGAGCAGGAATTTAGAGACTAGGTTACTTGTCATGTAACTTTTAGTAATCCTGTGAATTGTGCATGCCAATTGGTAAAATGGGCAGAGTCCTAAAACTTCCTAAAATATCCCAGTATGACAACTGTATACTGATGACCATGGCTTGAACTTGGCTAATGTCCTATTAAGTTGGAATCTTCAAGGGTTTGTTTTAAAATGGATTCCCATGTGATATTGTAATGCTTTTTAACAGTTAGGCCTAAATACATATATGAAAGAAACTTCCATGACTGATGTGCAAAATATTGAGCTTTGTTTCTTGGGGGTGATAACCTCGTCAGCATCTACCATTCTTGGGAGGAGATTAGAATACCATTTAAGAGCTGGAGAAATCAAGTGCTAGCTTTTGAAGGCACACCTGAATAATGGAATGTTATTTTCATGTCTGCGTTTTGTTTTTGTTTTGGTGAGTTCTGAATGCAATACCTACAATATCCTCAAAGTGAACTGTTCGATTATTTAAATTGGGTGTTTGAAAATGTATTTTAATTAGGTCCGAGATCAAATTAGAATGGTGTCTAGTGAATACCAAATATTTTCAAAAGCAACACAACATAGAGTGTTTTCCTTCTTGGTATGTAAAGTAGGAAGGATGCATTGTCATTTACAGCTTTCATTCACAAGTCCCAGTAACTCTAAGATGGGTCTCCCCTAAAAAATACTGCTAAGGTCATTCATATGGTCAAGGTCCTCTCCTTGAACACTTTTTTTTTTTTTTTAAGTACTGATTGTTTTCTGCTTCCATTAATTGGCAAGGGTTTATTTACAAGACAATAATTAATTATACCTCTGGGAAGCTCAAGAGTCAACATGAATCAAAACAGTCTTGGTAAGGAACATGGAAGTCTCACATAATTAAGCAGGGCACTGGAGACCAATTGTTTATAGAATGATTTTGCTGGAGCTAATTGACACTAATTATTTAATCTGATTTTCTTCTTCCTAGTTATTCTTCTGTAGAGTCACTGCTTTCTGCTAATGATGTGCAGGCAACTATCAAGGTGCTCTATGCTCTATTCAGTGTAGCCAGCCTTCTTTATAGGAAAATGATATTGCTTAGATCCTTTCCCAGCATGCTACAGAGTGTTATATAAACAAACCACATAAGAAATCAACAGATGATCAATGGTAAAATCCTTATCAGGCAGTCATTTGTATTGATGGCTGTTAAATCTTTTTCTCACAAAAGAATAGTCCAGTTTTCACTCAGATATAAGTTAAATTCATTTAAACTAAAAAAATGTGTATGCAATGAACTCATAGTTTCCACACAATATTTTTATGCATGAGATGAGATGAAGCCTGGAGTATGATTGAAAAGAAAAGCAGAACATTTATGCAGCTGCCTAAATAAGAAGAAATATTCCAGTTGAGTGTATAGTGAAACTTAGGGTGCCAATTACATGCAAACATGCTACTTTCTATACGGGAGCTATGCTGATGGGTAAATAAAAACTTGGGTAAAATGCTAGCTAAGTAAGAAGCATGCAATATAAATTGCATTTTCTAGTACCAAGTGTCTCTGTGGTTTTTGCTTATGGGCGGCTCCCTCTGAACATCACAGTTCCATGACAGCATTCCTAGTTGAGATAATCAAAGATGGGCATTAATTTACTGGTTGTATGTTTTGATTCATTAGCTTCTTAATCCTCCACCATTTTTAGGCTGTTGCATTTTGTGTAAGATGCAGATTCTAACTATCCTTCTGGCTAAGAAATGAGGAAACATGGAATCTCTACCTGTTTGTAGTACTATGGAGAATCTGAGGTTTAATTTTGTTTTTTTTTTTAAATATTTTATTTATTTATTCATGAGACACACACACACACACACACACACACACACACACAGAGGCAGAGACACAGGCAGAGGGAGAAGCAGGCTCCTTGCAGGGAGCCCGACGTGGGACTTGATCCTGGGTCTCCATGATCATACACTGGGCTGAAAGCAGCGCTAAACCGATGAGCCACCCGGGCTGCCCCGAGGTTTAATCTTGGATCCCTATTGCCCACATCATCCTCTCTGGGTACAACCCCACCCACCTTTCTGGCGATGTCCTAAGCTAGCTTGCACTAGTCTCTTTCCTAAATCATTCTTCCCACTCTATTTTCTTTTTCTGCCATTAAAAGTTACATGTTCTATAATTTATCCCTCAATCTCTCCATTCTCTGATAGAGTGACAGGTAGCTAAGGAGTCCATGGTTGATTTTAACATGCACAGTTTCCCACATCATTGCCTTTAGGATTTTATCAATAATTTGTTCACTGTAGAGTGCCATGAAGAACTTAGTGTAGTGGGAGGATTTAGATGTGAAAAAAATATTTGGGGATATTGTGACAAGTGCAATGGCAAGTTGTAGAATTCAGAGTGCAAGGACATTCAGCCAATCTGAGGATCAGTTAAAGCATCCTAGAAAGTTGAGGAGTAGTCTTCCTGCCTGACTCAAAGAATTCAGTAAGCGTGATTAAAATTCATCCTGAGTTAAGTACCTAAATAAGTAAAAGGGGCCTCAAAGGCAGTTCTTTTTTTAGAAAATACTGTGAGATATAAAGATTGCCCTTATTTTTTAAAAGATTTTATTTCATTTATTTACTCATGAGAGACAGAGAGAGAAAGGCAGAGACACAGGCAGAGGAAAAAGCAGGCTCCACGCAGGGAGCCCGATGTGGGACTCCATCCTGGGACTTAAGGATCACAACCTGAGCTGAAGGCGGTGCTAAACCACTGAGCTATCCCGGTACCCAGGGATTGCCCTTATTATGCCAGACACTGTTCTAAAGACTTTACATGCCTAACTCAGTGAATCTTCCCAAAAATCAGATGAGGAAAAATTTTTTTAGTATTTATTCAATTATCTCCATTCTAGAGATGAGGAATTAAGGTTCTGTAACTTGCCCAAGATCACACAACTGCTGAGTTGTGGAGATGAGATTCAACTGATGTGGTCTGACCCCAGAGCTGAGTTCTTAACCATGGTGTCTGGAGGGGACCATGGTGTCTATCAGGGGGCTGATAGTGACTGATAGTTGTATTCCTAGGTCTTTGGTCAGTGTGAGTCTCAATCCTGTCTTTTCATTACATTCACTCAAGGGGGATTGATCGATTGATTGATTGATTGATTTCATGAGAGACACAGAGAGAGAGGCAGAGACATAGGTAGAGGGAGAAGCAGGCTCCCTCCGGGAGCTCGATGCAGGACTTGATTCCAGGACTCCAGGATCATGACCTGAGCCAAAGGCAGATGCTCAACCAATGAGCCACCCAGGAGCTCTGTAAGGAGTATTTTAAAAGAAGAATTAAACTCTGGGGGGTGGGACCCTGGCATGGGTGCCTTTCAAATGCACCCCCTGTGATTCTGATGTACAGTCAACCTTTTAAGTCCTGTTCTAGGCCCTGAAGAGGGAGCCATTTCCCACCCACCTCCTGTAGATGCGCATTACCACAGTTTCTAAAGGTTGTAAAAGCTTGCCAACAGTCCTTTGGCAGGAAGCAGTTGCTCAGGTACCAATTCTCAATGCCAAAGAGTCAAACTCAATAGATCCCAGGTCTCTACATTTGCAAATAAATCAAACTGTGATCATGGTTGGTCCTGACAGCCACAGACAGAGGGCTTCCTGAATGCCTTGTCTGTTCAACCACTGGTGTAATTCCAACATTTCTCCTATAGAATTATCGGCATTTTATTTATCTATTTATCTATCTGTTTATTTATTTATTTATTAGATTTTATTTATTCATAAGAGACACAGAGAGCGAGAGGCAGAGACATAGGCAGAGGGAGAAGCAGACTCTCTGCAGGGAGCCCAATATGGGACTCTATCCCAGGACCCCGCCAGGACCACAACCTGAGCCGACGGCAGATACTCAACCACTGAGACACCCAGGTTCCCCTAGAATTATCTGCATTTTAGATTTAACTGATTGTGTTTTGTTCTTTAGCATACTTTCTATTCCTTGTATTTCCTGTAAATGGTTTTTAAGATCTAGACCCTTGATTACATAGGGACTCTGATTACAAAGGATACTTTATAAATATTTGTATTTCCTACCACAGCAGGAGGAACGTAATACCTGGTTGTCCAGCTTTTAAGGATGATAAAAATGATCAGTGAAGTCAAACGTCGCCACTCTGAAACTTCCATTATAAAGTTTCCCATCAACCTTTCACCTAATGGCTTTTAGCTGTTGAAGATTGTTGCAAGATCAGTTATGTCATCAGAATTTGCAAAATAGTGGTATCCTAATTCAACTCTTCCTTTTGCATTTATTAACCACATTTCTTCTATAAGTAGGAGAACTTTTGCTCATCAACTATTTAATCTGAAATTAATGTATATAGTAAAATGCTTGGGTTTTTTTCTCCTATCAATTTTCAGAGTAATGAATTTGATGTCCTGATAATCTTTAAAGAAAATTCACTTTTCTTTTTGTAGTCATAATTCTTCTTCTTACATTGTCCCATTTTCAACTTGAAGAACTGCTTCAAGTTGATTGCTCTGTTCATTTGATGTGACTCTATTAGACGTTGATAGCAATCAGATATCCTAGACACATTCTGTGTAATTTCTGCTCCAGCCCTGGAATCAGCCCTGGTTCCTTTTTAGTGGGAATGGTATTTAAAGGTCCTGATCTGGGCTTTAGGGGTGCTTATTGCTACTGGGTTGTCACTGGCTCGAAATCTTTTTATTTGGCAGATATGATATGTTTTTAAGAAAGAGAGAAATAAATCATGGACATGCACTAATATTTCCAATCCCAAAACAAAATTACACCCTTTTTTATTTAATACTTTTGTTTTTATATTTGTATCTTTTTTCTCTTAACTGAAAATCTAGCTTCCCAATAATGTTAACATAATCCATGATCATTTATTTGCTTTATCCTTCTCTGTTTCTCTCCATTTGCATATGAATATGTATGTTTACAGGTATGTGAATATATATGATATTTTTACCCACAGCTCTATGTAAGAGACTCAAATTGAAAGCAGTTTAATATTTCATTGTGATTCCTTTGTCTTTTTGATTTTTACTGCTAGAACTGTATAGTTAAATTCTTCGTTTTAAAGTCATTTGAAATAATATGGTTATGCCTCCATATTAATAAATAACTAGATTCATTTTCAATATGTTTCCAATTTTAAAGGATTCCCCTTTATAAAAACTTGTTTTAAATTATGTAAAACAGTTAAATAGTTTCTGAGTCAAAACCATAAAATAGCTCAGAGAGATCTAACTTTTGTCTTAGTCCTCTTCTTTTTTTCTCTTATCCCAGGTAGGTAAGTATTTTTGTTTTTTGGCTTATTCTTCCATAGTTTCTTTTTTTTTTTTTTTACGATTTTATTTATATATTTATTTTACGGAGACAGACAGATAGCACAAGCAGGGAGAGCTTCAGAGGGAGAAGTGGGCTCCCCACTGAGCAGGGAGCCTGATGCGGGGCTTGACCCCAGGACCCTGGGATCAGTCTCCAGCTTACTTTTTGCCAGCAGTCTCTGTGACTTTCCTCATACTGTTCTTGCATTCCTTTCATTGTTTTCTTGCAAGTCTATGTTTGGGTTCATTTTTCTTTGCATTTTCCAAGGAATCCTAAATCATGCCAAAGCCAGTTGTCTTGCCACCACCAAAATGGGTTCTGAATTCAAATACAAAGATGACATCTTTGGTGTGGTCTTGTACATTTTGGCTAGTTTTCCCCAAATTTCTTGTCTTAGATACTGTTGCCTTTCCAGGGTGAAGAATATCAATGACCATTTGTTTCCACTGAAATGGCTAATTGGTCATGAATTTCCGGGTCCAGATAGTTACTATGTCGTTCATGATGGCAGCCGAGTTTCAAGCCCCTGGAGAGGAAAAGAGCTCCTAGTTCTTTTTAGTTGCAACATGATTTCTCATATTCAGTTCTCTTAGCTTCTGAAGAAGTCCAGTCTTTTTGGTTCACCTCCTCATTTCTTGTCCATATTGCCTTCTGCCACACATACAAGGCTTCAGCACTTGGTCTTGCTTGGAATAGGCATTCACTAAATGTTGGATGACTAGAATATATGCAGCAATGAGGTTTCCTTCATTTTACTCACAGAGAAACTCTAAAGGTAAGACCCATCTTTTCTTTCTTGATTTGCCCCTTGTTTTTTAGCCTGGATAACCTTAACAATAATCTTATCTCTTCCTGCTCTAAATCTGCTGCTTTCTGAGTCCAGTTTCTCTTTGATCTCCTGTCCTCATCATCCTCATCGGGCTAGCATATCTGATCCTGCCTCCCCATAGTCCTGGATGGCAATAGATTTCAGGTTATGGAGATTTTTCTATCTTAAAGGTTCTCTTCTCCAGCATCACTTCTCTCAATAACTCATCCATTCTCAGTTATGACATGAAGCTATCTTTAAAGAAATGTCTTTTTGCTATTTACTTATACCCTATTTCATTCCAGAGGGGATTCTAGCCACTTAACTATGACTATATTATAGTTATCTAGTGGCTGACCAGAATATTGGAGAAGGATTTTAATTATGGACATAAAAACTCCTACATATACATCAGGCAAACCTATCAGAAGCATTTTGATATTGAAATAATTGCTAATATACTGTGTGTTATTACTAAATTAAAAAGCATGTTCAGGGAAGAAAAAGTCATGTTCAGTAAAGCAGATAATCATAGTATGTGGCTTATAAAATTTTACATGCCTCTTTATAGGAATGTAATTCCTAAGGTTAATCAGAAGCTCCTGCAGGCTGCCTTTATCTTATCATGGTTTCTAATCCATCTGAGTTTGGGAATGTGAATTATCTCAAAAGCTAAACTTTAACTAAACTCTCCAGTGGACTTATAAAAGACATTCTTGAGAGCGATTGAAATTTATTTTTTCTAAAGAAGCTGTTTTTGTGGTAGATATAGAGACATGAAAGGTGAAAATACATTTGCCCTATTTCCCTGTTCATAAGGGAATTTAAGAAATCACCAATGTAAGAATAATCGATCACATTTTCTCCCTTCTAAGTTTTTTATTCTGTATATAAAGTTTTTTATTCTGTATGACAGTCTTTAATACATGCTCAGATTATGAAGTATAGATCATACATACATGTAGTAAAAAGAAAAGAATAAAATCTTTCCCTAAGCAACTGTGATAAACACTATTAATATTTTGATTTATTTCATTTCAGTATTTTTCTAAATATAAAATAGAAATTTATATAATTTGAAATGCAGTTGAACTTATATTACATGTAGTGTTTTTTGTCTTGCTTTTCTTCCCTTGCCATTATGCTTATTAAGCATCTTTAAACCAGATCATTAACAATTCTTTGTGATACAGTTTTAATATTTTCACAGTATTCCATCTAGAAATTGCAAAATTTATGCAATCATTCCTCTGTTGTCTCACAATTATGCTCTTTATAAATTTTTAAAGTATAAACTGTTGTTCACATTTTAGGTAACTTCCTCAGGCCATACTCCAAAAGTGAAATTACTAAGGCCCATTTGGCTCTGTGTTTGCTCTGTCACCCCTACTCTTAATTGAGATGATCAAGTCCATCAGGAAGTATAGGGGATATAACTTTTGTCCTAATATCAATCGTAATGCATAGAATTCCTGTCAGGAAGAGTTGTCATTACTTAATGATAGCATCCCTTGGCATGAATAGATTTTTAGTTCTAGCAGGTCTCAGATGGCTTGGCACGAATAGTGCAAGGACACTGAGGAGAATACAGGATTGCTGGGTTCTAGTCTCCACTTTTCCACAATCTACTTGTATGACCTCAGCTGCACTAACACCTCTATGCCTTAGGTTTCTAGTCTACAGAATGAGGGACTTGTACTATATTAACTAAAATTTCTGCTAGTTCTCAGATTCCCTGATTTTATGTTTGGGAGTTGATGGTGACCCACCCAGGTGCAAAGGCTACTGTCTAAAGATGTGGCTGGTTGGATTCCTGTTTGTCATCTCATCAAAGCCCTTCTTTCTTAGCAAATGAGATGACCACATTGTTCTTTGGCCCAGTTCTAGTTGTTCTAGTTTATGCAGCTTACTTGAAGAAGTACCAAGTTACCTGACAGTCCTGTTTGAATCTGCCTCTCATCCTCTGGCAAACTCTTTTCACTCTACATGTCACAGTCTTCAAGAACAGTTCTAGGGCACCCCGGGTGGCGCAGCGGTTTAGCGCCGCCTGCAGCCTGGGGTGTGATCCTGGAGACCTGGGATCGAGTCCCACATCGGGCTTCCTGCATGGAGCCTGCTTCTCCCTCTGCCTGTGTCTCTGCCTCTCTCTCGCTCTCTCTGAATGAATAAATAAATAAATCTTAAAAAAAAAAAAAAAGAACAGTTCTAGAGGCAATCATCTGGAAGTTTCTGCTCACTAATAACTCAGACCTTTCATCTGCCTATGTAAGGAGACATGCAAATCAGGAGTGTCAGCTCTCTACTAAACCTACTACTTGTCATCCATCCTCTGACAAATGATGCTTAGTAGTAAAAGACAAATTTTCTTTAAGAAGTTCAAAATGTTCCTTGGAGCATGAGATAGAGGAATATAGTATTAATTTGACATTGATCTTCAGCCTAAGGTAAAGGTTTACAGAGAGGCAATTGTAGCCAACTTACCATGTGGCTATGACATTGGGGAACTGCCAACAACATCTCTTTTAAGAACAAGATCAGAACTCACCAAGCCATCCATACTCACCCTCAAATAGAAGAAGATGGCCACTGACAGAAGGATCTCAGAGCAAAGATTGTTATACTGCATTGGTTCTCAAATTTTAGTATGTGTGAGAACCATGTGTCAAAACAGATTGCTGGACCTTATCTCCAGTGCTTCTGATTCAGTGGGTCTAGGATAGGGCACAAGAATTTGTATTTTTCTTAAATGCACAGACAAGCTGATGATGCTGGTCCAAAGACCACACTTTGAGAATCAATGGCCTACTGGATTTGAAGAACACTTCACTGTAATTACACTGGCACCTTCCATTTGAATGAAAGGTGAGGTTGCAATAAGATGTTAGGTCGCTTTTATAAGGACAGGTGAAGGGTACTGGCTACAGTAGGGGTGGCAATAGGTAGTCTACAGAGACTAACCCAAGGAGAGTCAAAGTAGTACAATAGAGAAGGAAAAAAAAAGCGTAATGGCTGAAGGTGTTCCTAGTGGAATTTGGCTGTCAGAGTTGAGCACCTAAGCCTAGAGAAGAAGCCACTATGGTAAGAAGCTTAACTGGCAGCCAAGTTCCTTCTTTACAGAATAACAATCTATAGGTCAGTTACACATTGAACTAGTTAATTATCAGCTTCTATCAGTTTACACCTTTCTCAGTCAGTAATGTTACATCTAGTTTTCTCTGAAAATATGAATAATAGTGATAGATTGCTAATAGAGTAGGCTATTATGGAGTATTGGCTCATAGGAAACATTTCCTTTTTTTGTATTTTTTTCCACATAAAATTTTTTCACATTTATATGATCTGCATCTTCAAGTACTTGCCACTTGCAAAGGGAGTTCGATATACCGCAGCTCCCAGGGATATGGTAGGAAGAACTTTACTTCATAGTTATTGTCTCCTAGAGGCCCTCCTTCTTGTCCAAGTGTCCAAGTTCCAGCCAGAGAATCAATGGGGAGCAAACCAGGATCAATTTTAATTGATTCAGGTTTTTAATAATTGGCATTCTTCCCTAATGCTTGTCAGAGTAACAACTAGGGTCTGATGCCCTGTAATTTTAACTCCCCTTCTAAATGCATATTACTGTATAGCAGCTATTGTACCTACAAACAGCACCCTGCCACCATGGTATGTCAGAAGAAGTCGGGGAGCAGAATAAAGGAGAGATGTGGCAAAACTGTGCTTATATGTGTTTGCTTACACACTCGGACACAAACACATGGGCTCCAACTGTCATGGTTTTGAGCAAGATGCCCATTTCTGATAACAAAATAATGCATAGAGAATACATTTTTAGCAAATATCAAATTGATATTCTTTAATTTCCTCCTAAACACATATTTGTGAACCCCTCTAAGATTGTGTCAAGAGATTACTTTTTCCAAAGCAGGAGAAAACAGGATTAGGAAGAGTCTTGAAAACCAAGTTTGGTTACTAGAGGACACCAGAAACCTAGCAAATGTGGAAGACAGTGTGGGTTGCCTCCTTAATAGTTATTCCCTCCTTCTAATCTTGCTAACAGAATTCAGACTTTTGAGGCAGCCATTGTGCTGCCAAAAGTTTCACGCCTCAAGGGGTGAAACTTGAGGGTTTAAGTAAATCACAGTAATCTAAAATAACTGAGAAGTGCTCAAAAGAGACTGTATAAATCAACAGTTGTCCAATTTGGTGACATATTACATTCAACTAAGGAGCTAAAAAAATAGTGAAGTCTGGCCTCTACCCCCCAAAATACTGATTTAATTGGGGTGTGAGTGAGACAGAGCATTAGTATTTATATTTATTTTATACCATGTATATTATTATAGTATATATTAATATTTGTGAAAGCCCAACAGCAGCTATGGATGAAAATCATTGGCTTAAATTTTTGAAGTCACTAAATTTTAAAACAAATCAACTATATTTAATAGTCACTCTTTGATATAATAGTCACACTCTTTGATATAAAAAATTTTTTTAAAAAAGATTTTATTTGGGATCCCTGGGTGGCGCAGCGGTTTGGCGCCTGCCTTTGGCCCAGGGCGCGATCCTGGAGACCCGGGATCAAATCCCACATCGGGCTCCCGGTGCATGGAGCCTGCTTCTCCCTCTGCCTGTGTCTCTGCGCCTCTCTCTCTCTCTCTGTGACTATCATAAATAAATAAAAATTAAAAAAAATTAAAAAAAAAGATTTTATTTATTTATTCATGAGAGATACAGAGAGAGAGAGGCAGAGACATAGGCAGAGGGAGAAGCTAGCTCCATGCAGGGAGCCTGATGTGGGACTCGATCCAGGGATTCTGGGATCATGCCCTGAGCCAAAGGCAGACACTCAACCACTAAGCCACCCAGGCATCCCTGATATAAGAATATTTAAAGACAAAATCAGGAAACTATATTTCCCCTGTACTTCTGAATTATAGTTAGAAAACATGTGCACCTGCTTAAATATTCATTTTTAAGCCCTGTCACAGGTATTTTTCCATATGCTCTCATTAAATTCTTACAACACTACAAAAAAGTACCATTACTATCCCCATTTTATAGATCAGAATATTGAGTCTAAGCAGGGAGGTAGTCAGTGGAGTCAAATTCAGATGTTTTGGGTTCCAAACTTCATAATCTTTCCACTCTAATGTATTGCTTTTCAAAAGCTTTCTCTTGGGGCCCCTGGCTGGCTCACTTGGAAGAGCATGTGACTCTTCATCTCAGGGTTGTGAATTTGAGTTCCACGATGGGTGCAGAGACTATTTAAATAAACAATTTTTTTAAAAGATTTTATTTATTTATTCATGAGAGAGACACACACACACACACAGAGGCAGACACACAGGCAGAGGGAGAAGCAGGCTCATGCAGGGAGCCAGATGTGGGACTCAATCCCACGACTCCAGGATCATGCCCTGGGCTGAAGACAGGCATTAAACCCCTGAGCCACCCAGGGATCCCAAATAAATATTTTTTTTTTTAAAAAAAGCTTTCTCTTTTCATTTACTTCCCAATAGCTGGTTCCTATTCCCTGCTTCTTCAATACAAATCCAAGACACTGACTTAGCATTTCTGACTCTCCACCCTAATGCTCTAACACCTAAATTTAATATTCAGTTCAGTCATGACCCAGCCCTACTGGTCTGCTTTTTGGGATCAAGACTGTGTCTATTAGTTCAAATCCTGAAGTTACACTCTTCAACTGCTAGGAGCCTTCCAGTGCCTCCAATCCTGGAGGAACAACAGGTAGTGCTTTGAACTTCTAGATAACGCACTTTTAGAAGCGGCTTTCCACTTGTGCAAACATTTGCTGTGAGTCATCAGGAATTAAATCATCTGTACATTGTGTCGTCATTTTTGGGATGTTAATGATCAGGGCTAGCCATCTACACTCAGCTGTCTGGGTAAAACTCAGATGTCAATTGTAGTGAAACATTCTTGTAATGAACTGTAACTTTTTTTCTTTTTAAAGATTTTATTTATTTTAGAGAGAGCGTACTCACAAGCAGGGGGAGGGGGCAGAGGGAGAGAGAAAAAAAGAGGATCCCAAGCAGACTCTTTGCTGAGCATGTAGCCTGACACAGGGCTCCATCTCATGATCCTGAGATCGTGACCTGAGCTGAAATTGAGAGTCAGAGGCTTAATAGACAGCTACCCAGGCACCCCTGAGCTGTAATTGTTAATACATCTTGCCGGAGAGCCTAAGGTCTGAATTCCTTCTTTCACCACCAGAGGCCAAAAGCCCTAAGTCATTTGTTATTATTAGTATTTTTCTTGGCTGTCAACCAATATTCTCTACCCATAATCAGTGTATATTTCTTTGGAAGAAAATTCTTGGGACGCCTGGGTGGCTCAGCGTTTGGGCATCTGCCTTTGGCTTAGGACGTGGTCCCCAGGTCCTGGGATTGAGTCCCGCATCGGGCTCCTTGCATGGAGCCTGCTTCTCCCTCTGCCTGTGTCTCTGCCTCTCTCTTTCTCTCTCTGTCTCTCATGAATAAATAAATAAAATCTTAAAAAAAAATTCTCAAGCCAATATTAACTGACTTGATTTATTCTGTTTCTGGTATTTTTCTTACTTATGTTTCAGTCTGTTGCATCTAAGCTGTTGAATTCTATTAAGATGGCCCATTTTCCAAATGACCAAAGTAGTTGTGAAAAATATCAGTTAACTTTCTGAATAATATAGTACCTCAATTCATGTTGGTTTGCACTCACTGAACATGCCGTTTTTTTACTGTGTAAATATGACAGAAGTATATTGATCTTCTCTCTTAAGTGCTTAATCAAACTCTATTAATACTGTTGGCCGTAAACCATCAGAAAGACATGGCTTTGAAATGTTTGCATCTATGAATCAAACTTAAATAATTTATCAGAAGACTATTTTTTCTGGGCCTAAGGGGAGTTGATCCTAGGTTTTTCATGTTGTGTTATTAACTTGCATGTTAGCTTTGTCTAATTCTATGTAAAGTATGCTGATTTATTAGACTGCTCACTCTACAGTAAACCGTAATTGGATGCTCTTGAAAGAATGAGTTTCATTGATCTAGTCAATGACCACAGATATTACCGAAGTAAACCTCTTAACAGTGTTGGGGCGTATTTTGGCCGTGATCAATGTTTCTGAATCTTCCCTTGTATTTTTTTTGTTTTGTTTTGTTTTATTTAGCACTATCTGCATTGATTTAAATCTGTAGCAAATGTTAAGTGCTAAATTTATCTTGACACAAAGTTTCATTACTTTTCTGGAGATGCAAACTTTTCTTTGTTTATTATAGATTAAAAATCTTCCCTGACAGCCTTTGAAAATAATCTATTTGTACTTATGTCAATATGCATCAACGGTTGACAATAAGTAAAGTGAAAAATTAAAGACATTGCCCTTAAATAATTAAATTGAGTTTCTTACTTCTCCCCTCCCTTCCTCCTCCCTCCTTCCTTCCAAAAGATTGCAAGTGTCTCCCTTGGTGGTTTCTAAAGAAATTCTGAATTTTCTAAAAACAAAATGTCAAGTTCAATAGGTTTGAGTCTTTTCTGTATGCCTATGAATGAGTAGAAATTGACAAGTAATGTGCTAGAGGATGAATAATGGGCTTGATCTTGACAGAGCCAGAGCCCCTAAGAACTAGCTTCTATCATGGAGTGTGCTGGCCTTGCAAGTAACTTTCCATCCTATTTAACAAAATTAAGCCTGAAGAAAAAAATCAGGGATAGGTTCTAAACTCCGTGTGAGCTATTTATCAGTCTTCTGAATCATATATCATGAGAAATATAGAATATCCAGTTTAGTAACATTTTATTAGAATGACAAGACAAAGAGGGAAAAAGAAAAAAAAACACAGCAGGTATATGCATGGTGGACTTTGTGGTTAAAGTAGAAGTTACCTGAGAATGTTTGATTTTTACGTCCCTCATTTTAAAATACATGATAAGCGTAAATTATTCCCTGGATGTAAAGAAAATAAGGGACACTGTATATTTGGCTTTCTTTCAAAAATTAGTATAAGCAGGCTGTACACACACATTATAAAATTCAGAAAGTAGCAAAAGGATTTGAGGTGAAAAGTCTTCCCTCTACTCTCCAGTAGCTAGCTATTTACCTAATCACCTCCCTGCAAGCAACTAGTTACCTGTTTTTTGAATGTACTTCTAGAAACACATTCCTGCACTTACAGCTACGTGTGTATATACGTATGTGTGCATGTATACATAAACGGTAGCACATTGCAGTGTTCACCACCTTGAGTTGTTTTTTAAACGATGCTTTTAAAAGAGTTTTCCATGTCATTACACACATTTGTCTCATACTTTTTTTTAAAAGATTTTATTTATTTATTCATGATAGACATAGAGAGAGAGAGGCAGAGACATAGGCAGAGGGAGAAGCAGGCTCCATGCCGGAGCCTGATGTGGGACTAGATCCTGGGTCCCCAGAATCACGCCCCAGGCCAAAGGCAACGAACCGCTGAGCCACCCAGGGATCCCCTGTCTCATACTTTAAAAAAAAACTGCACAATAATTCACTCTATGGATGTTCTATGATTTATTTAATCAGACCTCCATTGTTGGACGTTTAGGTCTTTTCCAATACCTTGCTGTATGAATAGCATTGCAACAAATATCCTTTCACAGATTATTTCTCTTATATATGTAAGTATATCTATAGGTTATATTTGTGAGTGGAATTGTTGGGTCGAAGGGCATGTTTAACTGAAGTTTTGGCAAGCATTGCCAGGGTGATATTTAAATCTTTAACAGTTGCCACAGCACGGGCTGTAATCAGTCAGAATGGATGCCAGCCGCAGGCAACTGGTCAAGGCTGGATATCAGATGTGAACTCTGTCAAACTGCCCCTCCGATGTAATTGATTGGTTTCCTTTTTTTTTTTTAATTTAAGATTTTATTTATTTATTCATGAGAGACACAGAGAGAGAGACAGAGACAGAGAGACAGGCAGAGAGAGAAGCAGGCTCCATGCAGGGAGCCGGATGTGGGACTTAATCCTGGGACTCCAGAATCAGGCTCTGGGCTAACGTGGAGCTAAACTGCTGAGCTACCCAGGCTGCCTGATTGGTTTCCTTTAAATCAGGTTGATGAGAATACATACCATGCTCTTCCATTATTATTTCCATTTATAGAATTACTAAATCTCAACAGTATTTGTATGGACATTATTGCCAACAAAATATTACCTGGAGACCACTGGTAGATGGCGGTGGTAAATTGCCATATTCAAACTACATATTAAATGTAGTAAACTGGGATGCCTGGGTGGCTCAGTGGTTGAGCGTGTGTCTTTGGCTCAGGGTGTGGTCCTGGAACTCTGGGATTCCTGCATGGAGCCCGCTTCTCCCTCTATCTCTGCCTCTCTCTCTCTCTCTCTCTCTCTGTCTCTCATGAATAAATAAATAAAATCTTTTAAAAAAAAATAAATGTAGTAAACTATTCATAACAAAGACAAATTCAGCATTGCCTATCAACATTAATGCCTTGCAGGAGTCCCTGCCCATGTAACTAAGTGAGAAGAGCAAAGGGCCGGTCTGCTTCTCCCATTAGAAGGTAAGCTTCATGGGGCAGTAAGTTGTTTTTATTTCCTGCAACATTATCTTCAACACCTAGAACAATGCCTCGTGGTAGTCAGAGTGCAAAAAATCTATTTCCCTACTGATTAAATAAATGGACATTGAACTGAGAATCAGGGAGATAAAGACTCTCCCCTACAAGGATGCTGAAAGGTTGTAAATATTCACATAGTAACACTTGCTTTTTTGGTTAAATATTTTCTGTTTCTTAACATTTGGAAATTGGTCATTTATTAAAGATATACACTGAAGTCAAAATTGTTGAAACAAAGCCTGGATTTCACCATTAGGCCTTTTAAATTAAGCTCCTTGAAGAAGAGTGTCTATGTTTGAATATTCTTAGATCATGATTATTGCTAAAATTTGCACATTTTATAATGTGGTAATTGTATCTAGCTAGTGGATGTCTTTTGTTTTGGAGGGCTGGGGTGTAGATACTTTCAAATGTAGAATTTAACACCTGAAGTAGTAATTATGTGTACTTAGAAATTACAGGGTAGAAATTGGAAATTGGAATGGAAAAGGCAGGTTATAGAAAATAATATGCAATATATAGATGTATGTGTTGAGTACTGTGGGGACACATAGCAAAAAATGCTTGTGATACCTTAAAACAGAGTTGCTAAGTTTCTTAATTCTCTCCCGCCTCCCTTCCACCTCCAATTCATGAGAAACAATGAAGTAAAGTCATGTAACAAGATGATGGTTCTAAAACACTACAGTGGTAACATGGAATTCAGTGCTCTCTCATAAATTTAAATTGTCTGAGAAAAGTATGATCTAGAAATATTGTTTCATGTATAATACAACGTCTTCACAACAAACTGAATTATTTGGACTTCTTCAGCCTTTCTCCCACATAAATGTAATACTGTGTTATAAGCACAGGGACTTGAAATGACTAAAAAAAAAAAAATGCCCAGAATTTCAGGTGAACGAAAAGTAGCTAAATGTAGTAGGGAGTCTATACGGAAATTTTAAGAGAGCCTGAATGCTGTGCAATTTCCTGGAAAGGCTCTCACTCTACACTCCACAAGGAGTGGGTTTATTTGGTTCACCATCATATTCTAGGACGGGGCACATAGTACGTACTCAACAAATATTTGTTGAATGAGTAGGAAGCATATTCTGTGTTTGGGAGGCTATGGAGATTCTCAGCAAAAGCAACAAGTGGTCAGCATGTGTTAAAGTGCTGAACTTCGGGATCTCTGGGTGGCGCAGTGGTTTAGCGCTTGCCTTTGGCCCAGGGCGCGATCCTGGATACCCTGGATCGAATCCCACGTCGGGCTCCATGCATGGAGCCTGCTTCTCCCTCTGCCTGTGTCTCTGCCTCTCTCTCTCTCTCTGTGTGACTATCATAAATAAATAAAAATTTAAAAAAAAGAAAAAAAAATAAAGTGCTGAACTTCATAAAGCAAAGAGTTTGAATGTTGAGTTATTAAATAATGCTCATGATATCAAGCCTGGATCCCATTAAGCCCCAGGATAAGGAGCGTATAGTTACTTTCATAGCTCTACTAAATAGTTACATCGCATACCAGTCAAGGTGATATATCCCTCGAAATCCCTTGGAAAGCACCCAAGGGCAGAGGTCAGAAATCATTAGCAACTTGGCTTGGAAAAGTGCTAATACAGTGGGTGATGGAATTTTTTGTCCAGTGTAAAGAAAAGAATGTAATAACAAGATTATTATGTCTTTTCCCCTTTTACTTTGAAAATGCTTTTAGTATTAGGATCTATTCAATGAAGGATTTAGAGGTATTCCAATAATAAATGTTCCTGTGTTTTATATTTAGTACTTACTAAAGCGGATATTTGCTGAGTTGTGTTATCAGATAAAAATCTCTATCAATCAAAGGGAGAAGAGAGGAGTTTATTGGGCTTTGTAAAGATCTTTTTTTCTTTTTCAGAAAAACAGAATTACTAAAGTTTTATTTGAGAGTAGTAAATGGGAAGATTTTCTGTGTAAGAATTGAATGTAGTTAAATAATAATGGAAGAATGTTTAATAGATAAGGCTTTAATAGATAAGGCTTTAGAATTTTACAAAGAGCTTCAGTTATAATATGCAATTAAGCATATTGGAAAAGCTATTGAAAATAAAGCATAGTTCTACATTGTTAAAGAAATGAGGCCTGGAAGCAATATTCACAATTAACATCAGGTTAGTTCATCATCCCTTGATTTACAGTGATTTAACAATGTAGCGTGGCACACATTTTTCAAAATCCAATTGCTAATCTACTTCAGGTCAAAATGAATTGGAACACGATTAGGACTTCATCTTGGTGTTCTGACCTAAAATGGAAATGCATGCACCAGTGCTATCAAGTTTGCATTACTTCTGGGGTTTACATCATGTTTCTAGGATTGTTTTTCATAACGAGTGTGCCTCATAGCTTTTTTATTCCTGGAAAAGGTGGAATTCCCTTTGAAGTAAAAGTGAGTTCTGCACATGAGGTAAATGTGAGTTTCGCTATGGATGTGATGGAATACGGAGGGATTAGGATAAAGATAAATTACTATTCCAACCCTTTCTAGAATCCTGCTTTTCTACCCCCAAACTATCCTGCTGAAGCCCTAGTCTCCCCTCCCCTCCCCCATCCCTTCCTCTCCCTTGCCTGCACCCCCCACCCCCCCAACCAAATAAAGCTTTTTGGTGAATCCATTTTCCAACAGTCAAGAGAAGATTTAGCAGTTTCCAAGGATTTTCATAGAAAGTGTTGTGAAAAGTTTTGAATTCCCCATATGCAGTTTCCTTTGGGACCGCATGGTCAAGAGGCAGCTGTGTTAACTGGTGAACTCTGCTGATTTACTGAAATCTCCTCGAAATATTGCATCCAAGCTTGACTTGATCTCCCCAGCCTAGGATTGCTGCCTTGTGTGATGCTGATCTGTAAAAAGTAAAGGAAGAAACAATTAACAACTGGCCTGCTCATGCCTTCTTAGGTATTTTTTTAAATGGAATCCATGCATGCTCCTATAATAAGCTGAAAGAACTAGATAGGCCCATCAGAACAATTTCTCCTCACAGCTGCTGCACAGACATAACCTGCTTTAAGGAAACCCAATGTAGGGGCACCTGGGTGGCTCAGTTGATCCAGCGTTGGTTGACTCTTGGTTTTGGCTCAAGTCACGATCTACAAGTTGCACAATCGAGCCTTGTGTAGGGCCTTGTGCTCAACACTGAGTCTGCTTGACCTTCTCCCTCTCCCTTTCCCCTCTTCTCTCTCTCTTTAAATAAATAAATAAAATTTCAAATGAAAAAGAAAATCCAATTTATGGAAATCCAGATTTAACCTGAATTTTGCAAAGAATGATCTTTTGAGAATCTATGAGTAACTAATAATTGGAAGAATCTATATACATTTGCTTAGTTCTGAAGGCTTTTCTCTAATTTAAAATGTCTAAGGGCACTCTGAAAGGTGGGCAGGGGGTGTGCGGAAGGTGTGTTTCAGTATGTTTAGGTAGGGATGCCTGGGTGGCTCAGCGGCTGAACATCTGACTTCAGCTCAGGTTGTGATCCTGGAGTCCTGGGTTCGAGTCCCACATCGGGCTCCCTGCATGGAGCCTGCTTTCTCCCTCTACCTATGTCTCTGCTTCTCTTTCTTTGTGTCTCTCATGAATAAATAAAATAAAAAATCTTTAAACAAAACAAAAAAGCCAATTTGTTTAAGCAGAATCTTGTGGCCACAAGTGGATGTGTGGATTTTCCACACACCAATGGGAATCCAACACTTTTTGTAGGATGCCATTGGTAATTCTGAGGGAAATTGCAGTTGTGAGGATTTGAGAATGAGCTAGAAATAAATACCTTGGGTTGGACCTTGGACCAGAAGGGATTCCACAGACTTTCCTACTATGTAACAAGTGGTAGTACTTCCTTGATAGGACACGGTAGCTCTTAAGAGCCCTGGAAGCTGGAAAGGCAATGTCCCTGGGGATCTTTGCTAAAGGAATACCCTGAAGCTTATGATATGATTTATAACATAATGTATGATTTATCACTCCCTGTATAAAGCAAAATACACATCACTCTTGAGTAATAATATACTGAGCTCTTACTCAGTGCCAAGCACTATGTCAAAACCTTACTGAATTAGTGTTCTAGGGCTTCTATAACCAAATACCACAAACTGGAGACTTGAAACAACAAAAATTTATGTTTTTAAAGTTCTAGAGACTAGAAGCCTAAACCAAAGTTGTTGGCAGGGCCAAGGTCCTGCCAAAGACTCTAGGGGAAGATCCTTCCTGGTCTCTTCTGGTTCCTGGTAGCTCAGGTGTTTTGGTTTGTGGCAGCATAACACCAATCTCTGCCTCTGTCTTCACAGGCATTTCTTCCTTCTGTAGGTCTTCTCCTCTTAGAAGAATACTAATCATAATGGCTAAAGACCCACCTTAATTCATCATCTTAATTTGGTTATATTTGCAAAGACCCTATTTTTCCAAATTAGGTCACAGTTACAGTTACCAGGAATTGGGACTTCAGTATATATATATATATATAATATATATATAATATATATATTATATATATATATATATTTTTTTTTTTTTGGTGGGGAACACAGACTCTTAGTACTCACAGATCACTCCTTTAATCCTTACAACAATCCTGGGAAGAAGTTACTGTTATTACCCTCATTTTGCAGTTGAAGAAACAGACTCAGAGAAATGGTATTATTGCCTGAGGTCACTGAGCTAGATTAGCACCAGGATTCCATAATTGCTACTGAGGCCTGATGACTCCTGCACCCACACATTAATTCTGATGGAAGTGAGTTCATCTTTTTCATCTGTCTATAGTGATAATTATAGCTGGAGCTTTATTTAGTAAGAATCAAGATAAGGGACTTCTATCACCCATTTCTTAATTCTCCTTCAAGATGTTCTTGAACTGCTTTAAGGACATCATCTCTTAAACCTTATTTGGCAGTAAGAGACAAAGGGGTCATTCTAAATGAATGTGTTGGTCACATTCATGTGGTTCTAAAAGTCTCATTAATTTATTTAAAGCTACCAAAATTTTCCTGGTTCAGGTTTCTTATACACAGATTGTGTGTACGTGTGTGTGCACATGTGCACGTGTATTTTTGTAGTCAGAGCAACACAGCTAAAATTTTTTTAGATGTTTAGAGGCCATGTGGTACTACTATGCATTTTTGGAAGTACAGAAGTACTTGCTTTTTTCCCCTTCTTTTATGATTTAAGCATGTTATGAAAAATAGACATGGCTTGATGAGTTCACAGAGAATCAAAATATTCTCCACAGTCAGAAATTTTCCAGCTGTTTGAAAAATCATACACCTTTCTTTCTTGGGCAATAGAAAAAACTGCTTGCCAGAAAAATGGTTGAGTCTGTGGTGAAAGGGAGGTATGTTCCCAGCCTGGCCACAAGTTATTTAACCCCTCCAGACCCCAGTTTCCCATTCATAAAATGTGGAAATGAGTAAAGATTATTTAAATGTTTTCTGTGTCAAATTACTGCTCTAAAAAGCTTCCATACAGTGTTGACATTTTTTAAAATGCTAGCTACAATTAGCCATAAGAGCAAATAAACAATTTAGAATAAACACCCACCATTATTCTGATTTGCTAATTGGTTTTTGTTGTTGTTGTGTTGGTGATGGAAATTTTTGGTTAATAATAACATATTTAATGTCAATGGTGAATGTATATGTAGAGTTTTTATGGCTATGGATTCTTTTTCTTTTGGAAACACATAGTATAGATAATCTGTTGAAGTATCTTAGATTTAAAAACTTTCTCATACCTGAGATAGGTTCCCTGATTGGCTGGTCAATGGAGTGGGGGTGGGCTTTTGCCTTGACACTATCACACCCACTCTCTCCTGTAAGATGCTTGCTAGTTGTACACTGGGCAGTTAGCATGGAGCCTAGTTAAGTCTCAAGGCAGGGTTACAGGTCTTACTGGGCAATGCCCGGTGGACAGCTGGGAAAATGGGTCCTTAGTCTACAATGGTGAAAACTTCTGATGAGGACAGCTGCCAGTCCCTGAGGATGGCCTGAAGAAATGCCCGCAGGAAGACATCCACATGGCACTGAGAGTGCTCATCACTTCTGGTGATCGCACTTAATCCAGTGCATCTGCCCAATGGGCCCCCACCCAGAAACATCCCTTCTCTTCCGGTCCTCCACCATCATTCTCTCATCAGCCTGCCAATGTCAGGCTGGAGGAGGATGACCTTTTAATAACAAACATACCAATGAAGCTACATAGCAAGAGCCCATTGAGCTAGTGCTAGACTGAATGTTTGCTCTGCACCCCAAAGTCATCTTGTGAAATCCTAATCCCTCATGTGATGGTATTAGTCATGGGCCTTTGGGAGGTAAGTAGGTTATGAGAGTAAAGTCCTCATGATGAAATTAGTGCCCTTATAAAAAGGGACATTAGAGAGCTTGCTTTCTCCCTCTGTTCTCTGCCATGCAAGGATACAAGAAGATGGCAATTCAGGAGTAAGGCCCTCGCCAAGACCCGAATCTGCAATACCTTGATTTTGGACTTTCCAGCTTCCAGACTCTGAGAAATTAATGTTTGTTGTTTAAGCCACTAGTTGATGGCATTTTGTTATAGAAGTTCTAACAGACTAAGATAGGTAGGTATTCTTAGCTCCCTTGTAATAAGTGAACAGATGTTAAGCTCCATCTCTCACCCTCTGTAAACTGGCTTCAGTAAATTATACTTTTACTATTTTTCTTGCTGCATAGGGGCCCCACAAGGTGCTTAGTGGAGATATCAAGGATCTTTCTTTCTTTCTTTCTCTGTCCTTTCTTTCATAATTGAGGTTTTATTGGTTATTTTGAGGACTAGTACATAGATATTTCAATTTATACACTTCTTAAAAGTCATATTGAAAATTTTAAAAGTCCTGTAGTTGTGATTCTTTTCTAAACAGTGATTCGAGTGACTTTCCAGCTCAAAATTTATAAGCAGATCTTCTTCAAGAGGATATCAAGTACCAATGTCTTCACATATTGATTAGCTGTTACATTATAGGTCCCACTAATTCACAATGTAATATGTATACTACATGCCCCAAATTTCAGGCTTTCACGGCACATAAACAAAGTTATTAGAAAAATTGGACTATGATGACAGTGAATGTGTGACAGAGGATACGCAGTTCTGACAGGGAGAGCCAAGATCAAGGAGAGGTTTTCTTTCTGGAGTAATTCTATTAAAAACCACATGGGAATAGAGTTGACTTAACATGTTCAAGACCTATTAAATGCACACTGCAACTCCAAATTGCCTTTCAGTATGCTTGTATTACAGGTGTAAAAACTAGCCTTCCCCTAATGTATGGAATGTTAAGCTGACATGCAAGACAGTCAAAGCCTGGAATAATTCAGTATGTCATTATGTTATGGTTGTACCAAAACATAAACAACAAGCAAATGATTTTGCCTCTTAAAAAAAGTGCTCGCACTTACAAAAGTAGGATGATGTTGGATGCACTCCTTATTCAAAGTGTTTTCACTAAAGAACACCCATCTACAAAATAATTGATAAGAATATTCCTCTGGATCATCAGAAAGGGAGACAAGGAGACAAGACAAGGACTGATATGACATGCTGGGTGATTTTTTTTAAACATTTTATTTATTTATTCATGAGAGAAATGGAAAGAGAGGCAGAGACACAGGCAGAGAGAAGCAGACTCCATGCAGGGAGCCTGATGGGACTCCATCCGGGACTCCAGGATCACGCCCTGGGCCGAAGGCAGGCGCTCAACCCTCAACCACTGAGCCACCCAGGGATCCCGTGCTGGGTGATGTTAATCAGACTGGCTTCTTTCCTTGCTGCTTCGTCAGGGACTGGACTTTCCTCATTTTTACTTCTGTTTTCTTGAGTTTCTTGGTTAGGCACTTCACCTGCTTTCCCTTTGTTCTCTTCTTCCCTTTTGTTTCACTCTTTTGTTTTTTTTTTTTTTGTTTCACTCTTTTGTCTGAAGATTTAACCTTCCCTGCTGCTGCCATTTTTGGTTTTGTTGCCACTCTTGCAGGAGCAGGTTTAGCTGACACCCTTGCGGATCTCTAGAGTTCCTCCTTCATGGCCCCTTTGGCTGCACTGACCTTCCCCCTTGGACCTGTGGGCAGTGAGGAGGGCACATGCCAGATGCCTGGTGCCCAGGGCTTTTGTGAGGCTGGGCTGCATGGAGGCTGCTGCTCTTCCTGCTACCCAACATTTCCCCCCTCAATTTATTTAATAATGTCTGTTAATCCATTCATTTATCTGGTCAGAAGGTTTATTGAGCGATTATTTGCTGTGAATCACAATTCTAGGTGTACACGTGGTGAGGTGCAAACCAAAAAGAAATAGTTCTTGCTCTCATAGCGCTTTCAGTCTCTTGTTAAAAACAAGGCTATATCAGTATATAACTGAATGTTGAATTATAATTCACATTTTCCAGTATTTCTTTATTTGAACTTTTGCCATTCACTAGATTTAAAAAGTATGTCATATGTGTTTATCCCTCTATTTCATCTTTTGTATTTGTGACTTGCTGGTACTTTAGATTATTGGATTCTTGTGTATAGGGATTTGTTTTCTCTCTCTCTCTTTGGTAGAAGCCTTATTATAACAAATGTATCTTATTCAACACTTGTTAATGATTTTTTTTCATTTAGATTCACACAATCTTAGCCTTGGAAGAAAACTTTTTTTAAAAAAAATTATTTATTTATTCATGAGAGACACAGAGAGAGAGGCAGAGACACAGGCAGAGAGAGAAGCAGACTCCATGCAGGGAGGTTGATGGAACTCCATCCGAGTCTCCAGGATCATGCCCTGGGCTGAAGGCAGCGCTAAACCGCTGAGCCACTGGGGCTGCCCCGCCTTGGAAGAAACCTTAAGGATCATCTAATTTAATCTTCCAGTTGTATAGATGAGACAATGGAGGCTGTAAGTGATGGAGTTGTTTTGTTTAATAAAATACTACAAAGAGTTGTGGTCATTATTATTGTTGCCAGGTTCACATAGCTAATTTGGTCAAAATGGGCTGGAATCTATTTTTCTGAATTATTTAATTAAATATATCACTCAATAACTATTGGAAAATTGGTATTAAAGGAGCTTTCACTTCAGGGAGGCCTGGATGACTCAATCGGTTAAGCATCTGCTCAGTGTCCTGGGATTGAGCCCTGCATCAGGCTCCCTGCTCAGCAAGGGGTCTGCTCCTCCCTCTCGCTCTGTCCCTCCACCTGCTCATGCTCTCTCTCACTCTCTCAAATAAATAAATAAAAATCTATAAAAAATATGCATTCTTCTGTGGGTTTCTATTGGGCTTAGATAAAATATGTGTAAAGTACTTGGCATACAATAACTCAAGACAGATAGCTTCTGATTGTATGGATGGCCTATTTTGAATATGGCTGCCAAATCCTGGAGACAGAACATGCAGAGGACAACAAGGATCTGAGATGTGTTTAACATATTCTCCAGTTCTGTCTTGGAGAGAACTGGAAATACAATTTCCATCCTCAAACTAAGAAATCTGACGTTTGCATGTCACAGGAAGGAGGCCGTCTAACCCAAATGCGGTAAGAATTCAAGTGACTAATTTGAATATTAAAGATAAATACTTAGCTTTTTATGTTGTTGTTTGTCAGGAAGATGAGTTGGATCATACTGGTTACAGGATGATTACTACTTGAGCCTGCCATTGGGGGTTCATTCAAGCACCTTTCACCACATGACAGATAATATTCCTCTCCTCTAGTAGAGCAAAAAAGTAAGTATAAGAAGCATTACTCGAAACTATGAAAAGACAACATTATGAATTCTCTTTTTTCACTGAGAAGTTTCATTATTTTATACCTTTAATCTCTGCAAATGTTTGCTGTCTTTTAAATAAATAGTTTTTGGGGGAGAGAAGCATAGAAGCCTTTATGTTTAATAGCACCTGATTACCCAGGTCTTTACCTGGCTGTGAGTAGCAAGAGATATACTTGTCAAATTAAATTTAATTTTTATTCCCTTATCTTTTTCTATCCTGATCACCTAACCACATCAATGGCTGTTCCTGAGAAGGGAAATATTTTAAAAATAAATATAAGGTTAAATATACCTGAATAAATAGGGTATATTCATGGAGTGGAAAACAAAATGATCTGAGACCTATGTACAATGGAATACTTAACAAACTATTAACATGCATAAATTTCTAAATTCAAGTGTCTGAAAATTTTTAATCAGATTGTTATTAATATAAAATTTTAAAATGCTACTATAATTTAGGAAAAATGCATTTTAAAAACGGGTGGGAGAGTTGCTCATTAACTTCAGTATAGAGGTTTCCATAGGGGAGGAAGGGAATTGTATTGAGAAGTGGGACAGATAGTCTTCAATATACTTGTTTTGCATTTTAAAAATATGCAATAAAAAGTACCTTAAAATATGATTGGAAATAATAGCCATAGAATAAAAGAAAATGGAATTTTTCAGACTATACTATGTATCGGTCATTTTTTTCGGCTATTTAGACCAGGATTATCCCATAGAACTTGCTTTGATGAAGGAAATGTTCTATCTCTGTGATATCCAATCAGGAGCCCCTAGCCACATATGGCTACTAAGCACTTGAGATATAGCTAGTGTGACAGAGAAATAGAATTTTAAATTTTATGTAATTTTAATTAATCTCAATTTTAAATTAGTTTAAATTTTAACATGGCCAATGGCTACCATACTGGACAGCACAGACCACAAAGAACATTATAAGCCTTACATTGACTTCATTTGGGAAAACCCTATCTAACTGTTCTTCATGATGATTGTGGATGTGCATATTTGAAGAAAAAACAATAATCTCTTGCTAATATCAAGTATGGCAAAGGGCAACTGAAAGTTATTGGGGTATTGTAGGAGGGTAAAAAAAGAAGCCTTTCTGACTGTTTACATTTGTCAAGTGGAATGAGTAGAAAGGTCACTATACAGTTCCATTGAGTGTCTATAGAAAAGAAAGAATCAAAAGCCCTCCAAGTACTCATGGGGGGTACTTTGGATTTGGTAACAGATTTGATAACTGAAGACTTAATTTCCCCAGTGACTCAACTGATACCAGACGTTTTATCTTTTTCAGAAAATTAAGAGTAAATTGGCTGGCTCAATAGACTTACTGACTCTAGCTAGATAAGTATTTGCTGTGTTTATTAAGTTGTTTATGTAGTGCAATAATACAAGTGATTTAATAAAGATAAGACTTCAGATAAATGTCAACACACTTCCCACTCTGCAGCTGGTCCATTTCAAGCAGTTAAAATAAATTAAAAGATAAAATACCACTCACAAAAAATTGATCATTGTCCAAGGGAAACATTTAAAATTGAAAGAAATCTTCTACTTCCAGTGCACAAAGACATATGCATATGTGTAGAAAATGACCCTCTCTGTAATCTAGAGATTCTTTACCTAGAAGGAAAGGGACAGGAAGCTGTGTTTTGTAAGTATTTGCTATAATGAGGTAAAATTAAAAAGTACTTATAGTATTAACGACCAGTGTTATTTATAGTGCATATATGATGGAGATCTTTGAATTACATAGAATAAATACTATTATGTTATTTGCCTATCTTTATTTATTTTTAAAGATTTTATTTATTTATTCATGAGAGACACAGAGAGAGAGAGGCAGAGACATTGGGAGAAACAGGCCCATGCAGGGAGCCCAATATGGGACACAATCCCGGGACTCCAGGATCACGCCCTGGGCCGAAGGCAGACACTTAACCACCAAGCTACCCAGGTGTCCTTATCTATCTTCACATACATCAAGGCATAGCTGGTGAAAGTTTACTAGCCTGTATAATGTAGATGCTATCACTGGGATTTAAATAACGTGAAGTGGATCTGAATTTTACCCAACCTGTTTTGTTTACATGGCTTAAAAAAAAATTGATGCTTTTCTTATAGTTTCTGTAGACATAATCTGACATTTGAAAAGTATAATACAAAGGATGAAAACAGAGATGTATCTTTATGGTGGTCAAATCATTATTTCAATTGTCTTCTAGGTTAAGGTGGATGAGATTCCTTTCTTCTGTTCTTTCAAAATACCTGTGGCAAATCTCTACTGTTTCAGTATGCCCTTACTGGTTTTTGCCATCCAAAGCCTAGCTCATATAGGCCTATCTCATATCTCTTGGCATATAGCACTTGTTCAAAAGAGCATTCAAAACACTGTCTAGTTTAGAAATTGTGGCCTAATAAGCCTATTTTGAGCTGAATTCTGACCACTGAATTTTCTTATTAGTCACACAATAGGAAATATTGGATTGAAGCCTGAGTCTTGTGACATCAAGTTCTTGGTTTGACCAGGAGAAAATTATTTGCCATAGTTCTAGATTACTCTACTTGAAAATTGTGTGGAATATTTAATATTTATAGTATTGTACAACATGTTTTTTAAATGCTTGACACACATAGTCCAATGTCTGCGATGAAATGTCCCCCTGCTCCATGAACTGGGAAGTTGGCCTTTCTAACCAGGTGTGGTAGGTGGTTTAATGACCATAAATTCCTCCAGCATCTTTTGCAATATTACTTTGCTGTTCCTTCCATCCAGAAATAGAGTCTTTTTCTCTACATCTTGAATCTGGGCTGATCTTGAAAATTGTTGGACCTGCGGAATGTGACAGAAGTGATGATATTTTGTGAATTTTCTTCAGAAGATTTGCAATTTCTGCCTTTTGTATTCCCAGAATGCTACCCTGAGACCTCTACTGGAAGAGACTTGTTTATTGAAGGATGCGAAGCTATTTGGTGAACTGAGGCTTCCAGGTGACAGCCAGACCAAGTACCAGGCTTGGGAGTAAGGCCACATTAGGTCTTCTGGTCGCTCTTATCTTCCAGCCGACTCAGTCACATGAATGAGCCTGGCAAAAATCAGTGTAGGAATTGTTTTATTAAAGCAGTCCACTGAGTTTTGTGGTAATCTGTTGTGCAGCAAAGGGTAACCGGGGAAACAGCTTCTCAAGAGAGATTGTTGAGATAGTGTATAGAAAGATAAAGAACAGGGACGCATTATTTTTCTAGACCCTTTTGTATTTGGGAAGGATCTGAATTCCCTGATATAGAGTGACGTAAGTAACTTAGTAGTTAATGGCTGATAATGTAATCAGTACAGTGTTTAAAATTACAAGATTAATGTCCATATATCATTCCTAACTTGTCCATGTTGTTCCTGCAAATGTACTTTGTACGACATATTTTTTTAGTGGTAGAAACTAAAATTATTTTCTTTGGGAATCATAAGAATGAAGTCCCTTGGTGAATGGCAATAATAGTGATTAAGATTTCCAGAGATTTTATAAATAGGAATGACCTGTATCTGTTTCCTGACTTATACATATATTGTTCACTTGGGTATTTGTTAAACCATGGGAAAATTAGTATGCCCGGAATGCTTGAAATACATTCATGTCTTCCCATACGTTTTGTCATCTTTCTGTTGTGTGTGTGTGTGTGTCTGTGTGTGTGCTTCTGGTGGTTGTTGTTTCAAATCACTTTAGGCCTCTGAGCATAAAAATGTAAAGTTTTTTCCCAAGTGGAAAAATTTAGAACAGATTGAAAAAAAAAATGGTAGAGGAAAGATGAAGAACTAGTAACAAAAACACTCCTTCGTGCATCTTGCTAGGAGACTGCAGTCTAAAGAAAGGTTAAAAGTTGACTGGTGAACTATAAGCAGTTTTAAAATATGCTCATATTAATCAATATTTCTCCAAATACCATAACGGTGCAAAATCTCAGCAACAAGAGTAAGTATCTTTTCACCAAGTTGTAGGCAACTGAAAATGCTTCTCGATAAAACATTTTCCAATCTCAGCTCACAGAAATAATAATCTTATAAAAATATAGTGTTTAGAAGGTTGGGAGAAAGAGCAGAAGATTGCAAAACTAGGCACAAGAAGTCTACCAGCTGTTAGAAAGTTCAAAAAGTCAATAAACGAAGCTAAATACTCGTCTTCTAAAATCATTTTTCAGGTAAGATAAATAGGGTCCTTTTCACCTTAAACGCTCATTTGACAGTATCCCAGCACATGTCTTGGCTATTAATACACTTGGATAGCCTCAGGGAGACTTTCAAAAAGTGGTTCTTAAGATACTGATATTCTTGTCTCTAGACTCATGAGTCATTTGGACACAAGCATTGAATTTAAGAGGTACTCACTCCTCACTGTTGAGGAGCTGGTAGAAAAAACATAATTATTATATTGAAGATTCAATAAATATTCTTTCATTTTCAAAGTAGATTCTCACAGCACTATTCTAAAATCTTTCATGACTAGGTCTTCTGTGAGGAAGAAATAACATGTCTTCAATTTGTCCCTAGACCTGTGGTTCTGGTCATCACTGAATACCCCTCCCCAAATAAAAAGGCAAGGAAGTAAAATATAGAACAGCCACAGGCACACTGCCTTAGGACATTCACTAGAACATGAACTCTGTTCATCTTTTTTTCACACTAGGAATTATGTCGCATTGAGATTGTTTGAAGAATTTGGACTCACTTTTTAAAAGATGGATTTAGGTGTTTACTTTTTTGGGAAATTGCTGAGATGTTTCTCAGTCTCGGTTTAGTTAGAGAAGGTTAGCTGAAATTGAGGCAGGGAGTAGGTTTTCTAAATATCTGGATCTGATCGTATTTCCTCTTCAAAAGAGACATAGGTGTGTAAGTGTGCATGTATGTGTATGCATATTGTGAGCTTTAGAGAAACTGGTTCTTCTGTACTAAACATTACAAAATTTGTTAAAATTATATGCATTGGGTAGCCCCGGTGGCGCAGTGGTTTAGCGCCGCCTGCAGCCCAGGGCATGATCCTGGAGACCTGGGATCGAGTTCCATGTCAGGCTCCCTGCGTGGAGCCTGCTTCTCCCTCTGCCTGGGTCTCTGCCTCTCTCTTCTCTGTGTATCTCATGAATAAATAAATAAAATATTTTTAAAAATTATATGCATTGCATGTCCACTATGTATAAGGAACTCTGCTGGGCGTGGCCAAGGAAGCAGTCTTAGCTTTCCCTCAAGGATTTTATAGTGTACTGGATTTATATTGTCTGTTCTTATTTTTTTACATTAAGTTACTTGTATAGCTATAGTTATATATACAAATAGATAGTTATACAAATAGAATAGTGTTCCTTATTTGGAGATACTTACAGTTTTGAACAGTCACTAACTATAGAAATAACTTGGTAACATGGAAATGCCGTATCTCTGACCAGTTCATAGGCTGTTGGTGCATAGTTTCCTTTGGCACAGAAGAATAAGTTAGTGTAGGGACGCCTGGGTGACTCAGTGGTTGAGCGTCTGCCTTCGGCACAGGGCCTGATCCTGGAGTCCTGAGATCGAGTCCCATGTCGGGGTCCCTGCATGGAGCTTGCTTCTCTCTCTGCCTCTGTCTCTGCCTCTCTCTGTGTGTCTCTCGTGAATAAATAAATAAAATCTTAAAAAAAAAGAATAAGTTAGTATACAAACCAGAATGAACAAAGAGAACAGAATATCCTATTAAACTAGTATATAATTTACGCATAGAAGACATAAATGATTTTTCATTTATGCCAGAGCAGGTAAGAGGGAAATTTAAAATCTTTTGAAACAAATGAGAGATAATTATGTTAGGTTTCTAATATTGCTATTAGGAAAAAAAATTTTGGCACACAACCATGGGATTTTAATTAGTTTTTTATTTCCTATTGTAATGACTCCTGTTTTGTGTCCATGGATTTTGTGCTGCCTAGTTAAGTGACTCAAGAAACAGTTTTGTGGTAGTATAATAGTTTTGTTTAAACTATAAATACATAATGTGCCAGACAATGTCCAATTTAATGAAATATATTTTATGTGTGAAAGAATCCATGTAATATCCTAAGATACCTTAGTCAAATTTATGATAGCCAATTCATGGGCAGGCACAATATTACCCAATTAGCAACCTTGGCTTTATGAATCAACTGCATTATGCATTTTTAGATTTTAATGTCTCTTATGGTCAATTTTCTTTCAACATTGAGTACTCAAATGCAATTTCAAAATGAAGGAGCCAGAATCATTGAACAGCATAGGTACTTGGCCAGTTGTTTTATGATGCTGGTTATTGAGAAAGTTAATATGTCTCTGTTGATGGCAATCATATATTTCTAACAATGCTATCATTAAATTAAATATTATAGAAGTTAACTGATTTGTTTGAAATATTATTAGGCAGTAATTGTCAGGTATATAAACCAAAGAAAAGGAAAATATTTCAATCCCATTGTTTCATTAATCATCTCCTTGTGGGGTTTCCCAAGTATCTATTGTATTTGATGAAGAAAATGACATATTTTATTCAGTAGAAAGCTGAGCCATGCCCACATGTCATTCAAGCCAGCTTAATTATACAAATTAAAAAAAAAACTAAGATAAAAATTGTAGAAAGAGATGTAACAGAGACCTTTGGACAGAACAGCTCTGTGTCAATTAAGCAACAACCATATTGTCTAAAACAAGTCTATCTTAGGATCAATTTATCTATTGAGCAGTTTGTATCGGCTTTGTAATTCTTTGAGTGTTGTCTCTTTTTCTTTCTCTCCATCTCTATGGCTCTTTTAGAATTAAAACCAGAGAAACATAACCTAATTGACTTAGGTAATTCTGCTTAACTTTATCACTTTAAAAATATAAGGTTTTTTTGTTTTATTATTTTATACAATTATGGTATCTTATTTTTAAAAATACCTACTGTGTTTTTCAACATGTTAGCTTTTTAAAGTCCAAAGACCCATTCTTCAAAGTTTAACTTTAAGGAGGTCTATTTAAGGAGGACTAAATATTTAGAGAAACTTTCTCAATACAGAAGTTTCAAGAATGCTGGATAAAAAAAATTTTTAATGTAAATGCATGACTGAACCCACTGGAACATAAGGGAAATTCTTGGAGGCCAGAAACAAGGAGAAGGTGAGAATGTGGAGTTAAGCAAGTGCTGAAACCCTAGAAAGTGGGTTATATCTGCAGGGAAATGGTAAGCAAAATCTGCAGCAAACTCTAGAATGGTATGAGAGTTTGTTTGGAGACTGGTGAAGAAGGGACATCAAAAAGACGTTCAGAGAGTGACCTAGAACTGCTCCCCCTAGACAGTGAGAGTGTGCAGATACTTGTCCATATTGACCTCAGCTCTGGGTAAAGGGTTTTTTTTTTTTTTTTTTTTTTTTAATTCTCCTTTGTGGATTGATCCTCAAAGCCAGTTCACCTGAGTTTGGGTCCAGAATTCAAACTACTATAATATTATATGAAAAAACAGAAACAACTTGGACTGATAATATAGTTGAAAGGTATCCAGACTGAGATGGTCTGTGCTTCCTAGAAGAGGCAAATACAAATCCATTTGGAGCAACACCATTTAAATGAAGAGGCTGAAGCGATCAGCTTTGAAGATGAAGTGTTTATAAATCAAGGAATGCAGGCAGCCTTTTGCTGGAAAAGACAAGGAAATGAATTCTTCCCCAGAGCCTCCAGAAAGAAGACAGCACTATTAACACTCTGAGGTTAGCCCATCACACTCGTTTGACTTCCACAACTCTAAGAGAAGAAATTTGTACTGTTTGAAGCCATGAAAATTTTCATAATTTGTCACTGCATCAATAGGAAACTCATACATGGAGATTAGATAAATTGGCTTCTGGAGAAAAAAAAAATTTTAAAGATTTTATTTATTTATTCATGACAGACACAGCAAGAAAGAGGCAGAGACACAGGCAGAGAGAGAAACAGGCTCCATGAAGGGAGCCTGATGGGGGACTCGATCCCAGGACTCCAGGATCAAGCCCTGAGCCACAGGCAGACACTCAACAACTGAGCCACCCAGGTGTCCTGGGAGAAATGGTTTTAAGTAGGGATCTGATATTAGAACTGCTAAAAACAGGGGAAAGGATTTTACTTGGACTGAGAAATTGAAATATCAGTTTAGAACTTGAAATATTTGTTTAGAACATTGCATTTATGAAGTGCCACTGATTCTTCTAACTCATCTGGAGGTCATATTCTTTCCATTTTGTACATACAGAATACCAAGTTCAAATTTTAGGACTACCAATGTGTCATACACAGGTAAGTTAACAAATCCAGAGTTATAGAACCTAGAATTGGCTGCCTAATGACAACGTATGATTTTATTTCCTGAAAATCAATATATATGAAATTATTGACCAGAACTTTCATCTTATTTACTTCAATATTGAAGAGAGTTTTCCAAAGAAGGTCTAACAAAGGGTAGTTAGGGAAACTGAGCCCCAAAATACGATTTTGTACCTGATTTTTAAAGCATATACCAGTGACACAGAATGAGACAAAATGCAAAGATAAAGAAAAGTGTTGAGAGATAAGAAGTCACATTTCAGGGGCAGCCCGGGTGGCTCAGCGGTTTAGCGCCACCTTAGGCCCAGGGTGTGATCCTGGAGACCCAGGATCCAGCCCCACGTCAGGCTCCCTGCATAGAGCCTGCTTCTCCCTCTGCCTGTGTCTCTGCCTCTCTCTGTGTCTCTCATGAATAAATAAATAAAATCTTAGAAAAAAAAAAAAGAAGTCACATTTGAATCACTGAATCGAGATTCTGTAACTCGGTTGTATTAAGCATCTGTCCCCACAGTCATTTTGTCTTATGATATAAGACCACATACATATCAAGACACCTCTCTGGCAATTTTTATACATTGATGCAAAAACATGTTAAGCTGCCTTTAATACCTGTTTTTCAGGTAGAAGCCTGACACATGAGCCTGATTGCTGGCTACACACGTCCTGAATTAAGATTCTCAATGGTGAAGGTTGGCAAGAAAGTAAATCTCTCTCCCAATCAATACAATTGCACACTATGATTCTGCATAAAAAATATTTCCACCTACCAGAAGATTATGTAGTATCATTTCCTCATAGTGTTTTCTAAATATTAATATATAGATCTTGAACTTGGACTATATCAAAATCTCTGTGTTAAGGGTACTTGGGTGGCTTAGTCAGTTGAGCACCCAACTCTTGATTTTGGTTCAGGTCATGATATCAGGGTTGTGAGATCCAGCCTTGAGTTGGGCTCCACACTGGGACATGGAATCTGCTTAAGACTCTCTCCTTTCTTTCTCTCTACCCCTCCCCTACCTCTAAAAAAAGAAAAGAAAAAAAGAAAGTCTCTGTGTTATGAGAGTTAAAGCTATCTCAAGATTCAAATATTCTGCAACAAATTTGGTCAAAGAAAGGCTAATTTCAAAATTCAATATTGCAAATCCCAAGAATTTGAGTTTTCCCTGTAGAATACGATTTTTTAAAATTTATTTTTATTTAATTTTTTTTTTAGAATACGATTCTGATTTATCTATACATTCCCACAGAATGGCTACTACAATGTCTGATCCTTGATAAGCATTCCATATTTGCTCCAAATACGTAGTCACTATGCCCATAGTCACTGGTTTTAGTTCTGAGTCCTCTTTGAGACTCCTGAGTAGCTGACTTATGGGAGTTGTCAAGATGTTTCCTTAGGAAGTCCCAGGAAGACAAGAGTAGAAATATAAATTGGAGAAAAACAGGACATTTCTTGCTGTGCTGCCTCTTCACACTCAGTCATTCTATATCCCACTGGTGGGGAGGGGTAGGTTATGGAGAGATAGTTACTTGGACCATCTTGTGAGGATGAGTGAGATCACTGCAAGAACAGGGCTTGTTTGACAAAATAGCTGAACAGGTTCATGCTAAAACATTAATGCAGCTACAATTTAAGAAATATGGACAATTATTTCATTCAACACTAGCAATAGTACTTAAATGCAAAAAAAAAATTTTTTTTTTTTTTTTTTTGCAAAAGAACTTTAAACAGTGAGGTAGTATGTTCATGCTAAAACTTCTTAGGAAGCAGTTATGTGCATAATTAGCATTGTAATCTGTACCAAAGTAATTTCCCTTCTCCTAAAAATATAATCCAGACCACAGAGCCTGGTTCTTCCTTCTATGAGTATTTTAATATTTAGATGAGCATAATAGAAATGTGCAGAGTGGGGTGTCTGGGTGGCTCAGTTGTTAAGCATCCAGCTCTTGACTTCAGCTCAGGTCATGATCTCATGGGTCTTGAGATCAACCCTATGTTAGGCTCTGTGCTCAGTGGGGAGTCTGCATGAGATTTCTCTCTTCTCCCTCTGCTCTCTCTCTCTCTCAAAATAAATAAATTTTAAAAAACAGAAATGTGAAAAGTAAGGCAATTTCAAGAAAGACTGAAAAGTGAAATTAAGGATGAAAGTGCTATTATCTTTTTAAGATGCCTGGCTGGCCCAGTTGGTGGAGCATGTGACTCCTGATCATGGAGCTGTGAGTTTGAGCCCTATGTTGTGTGTAGAGATTACTTAAAAAAAAAAATCTAAAAAAAATTCCTTACAAGAGATTTTTAAAGAGAAAAACTATAGCCTCATCATAAAAGACTACCCCCTTAATACCCAATTCAATGTGGTCTTTATATCCATGAAACTGAAAAATTGAAGTTTAAAAAAATAGCCATATTATTAGTCAAATTAATGAGTGTAATTTTTCTATTATCCAATAACAAAAATGTGCACCCCACACATCAATATTTATCCCATATGATTTCCTTGATCAGTAAATTTGCAATAATCAAGAATGGTCTAGAAGATAGTTAAAACTCTATCTAGCTCTTCTGCAATTATTGTATAGCTCTGTGCCTGAGTCAGAAAAAGAAACAGGGGATTTGTGTTTGTGGGTGTTCCTGAGAGAGGGGCATGGCCTGCTTTCATATTAGTGATGTGTTTATTGAGAAGTAGCTGTATAGTATATTACCACTTTTCCCAGCTGACCCTTGTTGCATGCACTCTGAGCATTTTATAATAAAATGTTCATTTCAAGTATAGCTGTGTCAGTCTTATATTCTCTGTGTAATTTTGATATAGGTGAGGATGACTATCAGGTTTCACCTAACCTTCATGTGAGTGATTAATTCATGAGGCTTGCATACAAAATTTTTGACAAAATTAGGCTCTAAACACTTGGGAATCTTTGTCTCAGGACAACACCTCCCTTTTTGTTTTATTGTCCTGGTGGGCAGGCAAGAGTTTCCTTCTGTCTATGTCTAGCAGAAATGCCTCTAAGGTTCATGTTAGAATGACAATTTTTCTTATTTGAACCTCTCATCATCAGAGTCACTGGCCAGAATTATCCTGAAAACCTGAAGATACTTAGAAACAGCTTTCACGTCATCCTAGAGCCTCTTTTTTAAAGCGTTTTTTTTTTTTTTTTCACCTTTTTTTGCTCAGGCTCCTTTCCCACCCCTTTACCTAGTTGGCTTTCTCTTTTTGAATGCTGTTGGGTTCCTCACAGATTTTCGAGTGTGCTGTCCAAAACAGAATACTTTCTCCCCTCTGACTAATGGGGAGGAGAGACGAAGAATTATGTTTGAGCCTCGCCGACTCTACTCCTATTGATTTGTGCTGGTATCATATTGACTTTTATCACAATAGCACTGAATTGCTGATTCACATTCGGCTTGTGGCTGTCCCCTAGCTAGCTTTCTGCTTTATTTGTTCATACTTGCTTTTCCCCATTATGTATGTGTTACTGCCTGGTAATTTTTCCTGGGTATATTACTCTGTACTTGCCCTACTAAATAGTTTTTAGCTGTTCCTAATAATCTAATCAAGAATTATTTTCTTTTTATGGCAAAATATGGGTATGTTTTATAAAGCACTATTATCTCTCTGGGTCGTTAGCTGACTGATCTGAACACATAGCTGCTTTTGCATCGCTCTTTATCGAAACCATGTAATGTCCAATCACGCATACATGTAAAAGATCACCATTCATAGCATGTTGTATATATGTAGTGCTTGTAGAGTAGAGTAGATGCTGGATAAATATTTATCGATAGTTAATGACCACAGACTGTTGCACACAGAAACCATTCCAAGAGGTTGGACGAAATACTGATTTTTTTAAAACACACATTGGCTTTTCTTTCCTGTTTACATTTAAACAATAAGGATGAAAAACTACAAGCCAGAGGGCTTCTGTTGTTCTCAGTGAATAACAGAGATGGTGTTTTGGTAGCATGCTCACAAGGTTTGTGGAAATTAACTTCACACCAGGAACTCTGTATTGAAATAGATTGTTTAAGAATAATTCTTCTCTTAGAGAAGGGTGAGGGATTAATCTGCAGAAATGTTCATGCTAGAGCTGTGCATGTGTTGAAATTTGTCAGGGGGAAGATAAATGGGCCCTCCTTGAAAAGTAAATCGCACCATGGCTAATCCCTTGGGAAAGCTGGAGAATTGTTATGGTAGCAAAAGCAACCTCAAAAAAGGAGGCACCATCAGTGTTTACTTAGGAGAAGGAGAATGATGGGAGAAGACATGATTGGAAAATGAGATGAAAGCATACTTGACTTTCTAGATGTGTTTATTCAAATATATACACAGGATGTAATTAGATCCGGGTTTGGATTCTTTGGGGGAATCATTTGTGTGCTTTGAAATGAGAGTTGTACTTAGGGCCGGTATTAAAAATATTTAATAGCAGTGTGTCCAGGCATGGACCAGTCAGAACAGATGTCAGCATAGATAACCTGGAGCCAGGTCTTGAAGACCCCAGCCAGGGGCCAGATGTTAACGCTTTGGTTGCTGAATCAAGAGAAGGTGACAGGAAGTTGGAAAGTCACTTCCCGGGCTCAGAGCAGTGTGCATTTTCTAACATGTACAGAAGATATTAATATTTTAGCAAATACTGTGACTGTTCTGGGTATGCCATTGAACCCTCAGCCCTCATGCAAATGGAGAATTACCTAGTAATCATACTGAAAAATATTTAAATTTCCTCAAAGGGATGATAGATACATATATTAAAGGGAAAGTCATGAAATGTCCATGAAATTTGACTATTGGATAAACAACAAATACTTTTTTTTTTCGTGTAAGTATGTCCCAGGAAATATTTGGGGCATACTTATACTAACATATTATTTGTTGTTTATCCAATATTCAGATTTAACTATGAGCCCTGTATGCTATGTGGTGACCCTAAATAGAATATTTAGCAGGAAATGTATCAGTATCCTACTGAAGATGTTAAATAAAAGAGAGGAAAAGGGTATGCTATAGAAGCCCAGCACAGTGGGATCACTTGAGCATACTTGATAGATGGCCACTCTGGAATTCCAAAGATATGGCAAGAAATGTTAGCTGCAGAGTTATAGAGCTGTAGGATACAAAGGTTACATGTAATAAAATGCCTTTGAAATTATACTGAGGAGGTAAGGTGGCACTTGCATTTAAAAAGTTGCGTTTCCCAACTAGGGAAAGCTAATTCAGTCATCATCAAATATCATCTGTCAAGTGCCTGTGTACATGGAACACTGTGCCAAGTGTTTTCACAAAGTGAGAAAACAAACATGGCGGATGGCCTTTGTCAGCCTTTAATGTAGACATCTATACTGAAATGGAATCATAAAGGAGATAGCTTGAAGAAATGTTGATCAAGAATCCATAATCTCCCCCATTTACCCAAAATGGGAAAGAGAAAAAATAGTATGCTTTATAGGAAAGGGTTTTATAAATTGTTCTAAAATATAGCTTTATTATTGGTGTACACAACTATACTATAGATTCAGAAATATATGCTACTGAGCAGGTTTTCTCAACTTTAGCACTATTGACACTGTGTACATGGTAATTCTTCTTGTGAGGAGTTTCCTGTGCATTGTGGGGTATTGTCAGCATCCTAGGCTTCTTCCCACGAAATGCCATTTGCATGTCCCTTCCCAGTTGGGTCAGTCAAAACTGTCTCCAGATATTGCCAAATATTCCTGAGGGACAAAATCGCCCTGCATTGAGAACTACCATTCTAGATAATGATAGGAGGGAAATCCCAAGCAATGTGGGTGGGTGGATGGGGGAAGCTCTCCCTAAACTCACAAACATGTTCATGAAAGAGTTAGGTTTTTTTTTTAATTTTTTTTTTATTTATTTATGATAGTCACAGAGAGAGAGAGAGAGAGAGGCAGAGACACAGGCAGAGGGAGAAGCAGGCTCCATGCACCGGGAGCCCGATGTGGGATTCGATCCCGGGTCTCCAGGATCGCGCCCTGGGCCAAAGGCAGGCGCTAAACCGCTGCGCCACCCAGGGATCCCGAAAGAGTTAGTTTTAAACATATCTGCTATGTGCACAAAGTCCTCGTATGCATTTACCATCAATAATATTAAAAATGAATTCCATCAAAATCCTAGAGAAGAACACAGGCAACACCCTTTTTGAACTCGGCCACAGTAACTTCTTGCAAGATACATCCACGACGGCAAAAGAAACAAAAGCAAAAATGAACTATTGGGACTTCATCAAGGTAAGAAGCTTTTGCACAGCAAAGGATACAGTCAACAAAACTAAAAGACAACCTACAGATGGGAGAAGATATTTATTTGCAAATGACATATCAGATAAAGGGCTAGTTTCCAAGATCTATAAAGAACTTATTAAACTCAACACCAAAGAAACAAACAATCCAATCATGAAATGGGCAAAAGACATGAAGAGAAATCTCACAGAGGAAGACATAGACATGGCCAACATGCACATGAGAAAATGCTCTGCATCACTTGCCATCAGAGAAATACAAATCAAAACCACAATGAGATACCACCTCACACCAGTGAGAATGGGGCAAATTAACAAGGCAGGAAACCACAAATGTTGGAGAGGATGTGGAGAAAAGGGAACCCTCTTACATTGTTGGTGGGAATGTGAACTGGTGCAGCCGCTCTGGAAAACTGTGTGGAGGTTCCTCAAAGAGTTAAAAAAATAAATATTAAAAATGATGCCTAGCCCCACCTGAGAAACTCTGATTTATTTGGTCTGGAGGAGGGCCTGGACAGCCTGACATTTAAAAAATACCTCAAGGGTTGCCTAGGTGGCACAGTCAGTTGAGCATCTGACTCTTGGTTTTAGCTCAGGTCTTGATCTTAGAGACGTAAGATCAAACCCCTTTTGGCTCCATGCTCAGTGCGGAGTCTGCTTAAGATTCTCTTTCTCCCTTTTCTACTCCCTCTACCCTACTCTTTCTCCCCACCTCCCATAAGTAAATAAATCTTTTTAAAAAACGCCTCAGGTGGTTCCATGTTGAGATTACTCTTTGGAGTAGTGGTCCTCAACCCTTCGTGAGCATCAGAATTATAGGAAAGCCCGTTAACACAGATCATTAGGCCTCTATCCTGGCATCAGAATTTGCCTTTCTCATAGGTTCCCAGAAGTTGCTGATCATGCTAGTCTTTGGATCATACTTGAAGAACTGTTAGTTTAGAGACACACTCCTGGCCTCTCTTCACCCTTTGACTCCTCCCAAGGGAAGGAAGCATGGCTAACTAGGACATGCAGGAATGTAAACAATAGACAAGGAGAAGGCCCGTGTGTTTTCATCCCTGTTAATACCTTTTTTGAATTCTTCCTTCTGTAGGATGGGTACATTCAGCCATTCTCTACAGTAAAGCAGAGCATTCTGCTCCCACACCAGTATCTGGTGGTGAGTCTAGCCAAATTCTAGACTGTGTCATGAGAATCCAACAGTGCTCACATATAAGCATTGTTCTCCAGAGTTTGATTAGGCACGAAGCTGAATATTTGATCTTTGCCTGCCATACTCCCTTGGATGGGAAAGGGGAATAATTCATTAAATCCATCTCCTTACTGAGATGCCCTAATTCAGTCACTTGGACTTCTGTCTTGTTCTTCAGCATTGGGGAAGGAGGATGGGACCAGAGGGTACATGTATAAGCATTTTGTGGTGTCCTCATGCAACAGTTAACAAAACATATAATTGTGGGAAGCATAATGAAAGTACATAAAACGTTAGGAAGCATGAATTTTAGGCTTTGGGGATTGTGGCAGGGTTAAGTTTGTAAATGTACATTCACATAGAAAACGAAAACAAAGAAGTCCTTAGAACTTCCTGGAATGGCCAAGCAATATCAAGGCTGAGTTCACTGGACACCTTCATTCTTGACTCTCCTCTCCACTGAGCCAGGTCCGCAAACATCAGTTAGTTATGTCAGTTGGAATTCTGGCTCCTACTTGCATCTCTAACTTACTGGCTTGTTAATCTGCCTTATATTTTGTTTCCCCACTATTGCTTGTCAGGTGATATCATAATTCCAATTAATCAGGTTAAAAGTTGGCCTGGAAGAGGGTCACTGGAACCCACTGAAATTTGTTCACAGAGCACTGCAGTGGTCTTTAAGGGGATTGCCTGCTAAAGTGCTATACATATTAGAGCTACACATAAATATTCATATATTCATTGATGATGGATTGCATGAATAGAATAATGGACAAAGGTGGTTAGGAGAGCTAGTCTATTAGAAAAATTTAAAATACAACCCTACTGTCCTACAAGTAGAACTTGAAAATTGCTATGCCAAGGGTATTTCTTATCCTCAGTCTTGTCATTCTATGCAAATTCTAGAAGACCCAAGGGGAATGCTAACCCTGCCTCTCCACAAGGGAAACTAATTCAGTGTAAGTTCTCTTCCTCCATGACAGATCCCTAATAGTGAAGCATAGGATACAAATGGTGTATTTTAAAAAAATAGTAGAGCTGAGCATTTATGTGATTTGAGCAATGCACATAATCATGTATAAACATAGAAGAATCATGGTCAGTAATAACAATTTGAGCCCCAGATTGTTATTTATATGAGTGTTTCCTTCTTTTGCTCATATTAAATTCCACCTACGTCTAATTTCTAGAAGTTCCTCTGGACTTCTGAATAGTCACATAAACCCATTTTGGTATGAGAAGGAAATTTATGGAGTGACTCAACCCAAATTCTACCTCCAGGCAAGATCTCCCCAGATTTCAAGAAAAATGGCTATTCAGGCTGTTCTCCAAGTTTTATGAGAACTGGGTCCTTCATCCACCCTTGTGATCTGGCTGCAGTCCTTAATCACCCATACTGCCAGGTCTCTTTCTTTTGGCTAGCCTGTGGCATTTATACCCACTTGCTCTTCCACATGGTGTGTAACTGCTCCCTATGCATACCTTTTCCCCTTCTCTAACAGGCAAGTCCACTGGTTGTTTGTTTCCTGGGATATAGTTTCTACTATTTTTCATAGGTGACTGTATTAGTTTTGAGTGCTCTAGAGAAGCAGAACTATTAGAGGGAAAAGAGGGAAGGAGAGAAAGATTTGTTATAAGGAATCAAGTTGTACAATTACAGAGGCTGCAAAGTGCTAAGATGTGCAGTCCGTAAGCTGGAGACCCAGGAGAGCTAATGGTGTAATTAATACTAGTCCACGTCTAAGCCCAAAGGCAGGAGACTAATGTCCTAACTCAAAGATAGTCAAGCAAGAAAAAGAATTCTTTCTTACTCAGGCTTTTATTCTATTCAGGCTTCCAAAGAATTGGATGAAGCCCACCTACACTGAGCAGGGCAATCTGCTTTACTTAGACTGTGATTCAAGTGTTAACTTCTTCCAGAAACACCATCAGAGATACCAAAAGAAAAAATGTTTAACCTAATATCTGGTCCCATCAAGTTGACACATAAAATTAACCATCACAATGACACATTCCCACAATTGAACTAGCATGCTCTTTTTTCTCTGTATCTCAAATATTTTTATGATCCCCTGTCCTATGTGTGTGGTTTTTTTTTTTTGTTTTTTTTTTGTTTTTGTTTTTGTTTTTTTTAATGTAAGCTGTAGGCCCAACATGGAGCTCAAACCCATGAGTGGCATGCTTCACCTACTGAGCTGGCCAGGCACCGTGCCTTAGTTAGTAGGGAGACTAACACTTGCCAGAGCATGTAATGACAGCTGGACCCCGCCCAGAGGCAAGAAAGACTGCTGCCCAGCCTTGAGGTGCAAGATCCCTCCTAATACAACTTGCCACCAAAGTGTTCCCTCTGCCATGAACACAGAAGGATATAGTTTTTACTCCTTGCTCCTGCCAGCCATAGAGGCAGCCATGAGTCTGTGTTCAAGCCTCTGCAAGCCTGAGGATTTCCCTTTTCTTCTGATGGCCCTCAAAGACTTGGATGTTTTTGATCCTTACCTATGATCCAATCCAGGCTGTAGAAAATGGCAGCAATGATCCTGCAGGTGCCCTGTAATGAATACCTCCTGAGTGCTAGGCCTTCTACATAATTATCTCACTCAGAACCCCTACCAGCTTGCATGACTGATATTTATTACTTCACTTTCGGAGATGAGAAAAGTGACTCTCAAACAAGTGAATAACTTAGGCAAGTGAAGTTCTCTAAATTCATACTCCATCCCAACTCCAAAACCTGCATTTTTTCATTGCCTTCACAAAAGCTAGACTAGGGCAAGCAGAAAGACACCCATTGGGTAGCCTAGTTTAGGCCAGTCCTCTGAAAAGATTCTGGATTATGTGGACTATGATGATGGATCATATTTAATCCTGGGAACTGTTCCAGACTCCAGCCCAGGATTATAATTGGAGAGTCAGTTTCCAGGGATAGAAATGTCTAATTGATGTTGGCATCCTCCACAACATCTGACAAAGTTGCCTTAAACAAATAGGTGATCAAAGTATATTGATTAATTCGTTGATGGGGAGGTGTGTAGCCCTGATGTAAGGATACTAGCTCCTCTGATTCTGCTTGTGGATCAAGTTAGATGAGACATCTTGGCATTTCATCTTTTTTGGGAATTGGCAAGATAGGGTACTTACATTCTATTCCTGGCACTGTCAACCTCAGTTTGGCTACATAACTCTTGAAATCTTGGTTCCTTCCTTTTTGAAGGAGATGGAAGTGAATGTGCCCCTTTCCCCAGAAGCACTGTCTAGTTAGATGACATCATGAGGTTCTAACAGTTGATATTAGTTCCTAAGTTATGTAGTGATTATGGAGAAGATGGACGCTAGTGTCTTCAGCCTGTCACTTCTGGCAGAGACTGAGGTCATCTACAAAATCGCATCAGGCTGTGCACAGACCATTCACATCCTGGCAATTGAAGATTTAAAAAGGAAGTTGAGAGAACTGAGTTGGAGGCAAAAATGACAACAGATGAGTTCGGGTCACTGTGCCAATGGACTAGGCAAGAGCGGCAGTTTTTCTGCTTCAAAGAATGTCATTGCTGCCGCCCCAGATTCCTGTCTTGTAGTTGCCACAAGACCTTTCACCAGCTGTGGCAGCTCCCTTGATAAGGGCTTGACTGAGCCCTTCGATTTCAACCTCGGGCTATTTTCATGCAGTAGACAGTATGCCCATTAGGCAAGAACACTAGTGATCTGATCTGTGTTTATAATCCAACTCTACTGCTTACCAACTGTGAAGTATCGGGCCTTAGTTTCTTCATCAGAAGAGGGGGACTAATAATAATATAATAATAATAATTATAAATATTTCCTCCTACCTAGAGTTATTGTGAGGATAAAATGAGGTAATAAATGGTAGGTACTTAGCACAATGGTTGGCTCACACTAAGCCTATGATAACGATGAGTAGCTATGATTATTGAGTGCTGTGGGGTGTCACCATTGGTGCCTCTACCAGAACCAGAGGTCACATGGAACAAGAGGCCAGGACATTGATTTTGCTCTGTTTCTTCAGCACTTTTGTACATTGACCCATTTGAGAACTGGTACCAAATTCAGGAAGGGGGAGGCATCCCGCGGGGTTTGAGTTTAGGATCTCAACATTGGAATTATTTGTTCCTTCCCTTTACTCCTTCTTGATGCAATTGATAAAATTCTCTAATACAACTTTGTGCTACTTACTATACTTGGCAGAGGGAATTAAAAATGAAGATATAGTAGACCCTTGTACTAATAGCATAGTTATTTGGGGTGCTGGCCCCCATGTACTTTTGACCCTTCAAAACTTTACTACTGATAGCCTACTGTTGACCAGATAGACTTGCTGATAACATAAACAGTTGATTAAACATATGTGTTTTATATGTTACATGTATTATATACTGTCTTAGTATATTAAGTAAGCTAGGGAAAAGAAAATGTTACTAAGGAAATCATAAAAGAAAATACATTTATGGTGGTAAAAAAAAATAATAAGTGGATCTATTCAGTTTAAGCCCATGGTGTTAAAGGGTCATTTGCATTAACTCAACCATCATATTGCTTATTTCTAATTTTTCCAGTATCTGGCATAACAGGTTATTTAGTTAGTGAGTTACTTCTCAAGTGTAGCACTTGATTCTAGATGCTGTGAGTTGAGTTGTGTATCCCCCAAAATACGTGCTGAAGTCCTAACCCCCAGTACCTCAGAACTGACTTCATTTGGAAATAGAGTCTTTGCAGACTTAACCAGGTTACAATGAGGTCATTATGGTGGGTCCTAATCCAATATGGCTTGGGTCATTATGAAAAGGAGAAATGTGAACAGAGGCCAACATACACAGGGAGAATGGTGTATAAAGACAGAGGATTGGAGTGATGCATCTAACAAACCAGGGATGCCAAAGATTACCAGCAAACCTGTAGAAGCCAGGAAGAGGCAAGGGAGGATGTCTGTATAGGGTTGAGAGGAGCGCAGCCCTGCTGACATCTTGATTTCAGACTTCTAGTCTCAAGAACTGCTAGGCCATAAATCTCTGTTATTTTAAGCAACCCAGTTTGTGGTACTTCATTATGGCAGTTCCAGGAAACTAATGCACTAGGCTAGGAGATAGATATGACTAAGGAAAATACAATGATATGTGTGCCTGGATAAAAATATACACAAAGAAATAGCGAGGTGCCCATAAAGTCATATTGGAAGGCTCTAGTGACAAGGGAGAAAAGGACTTAAAAGTGAGATAAAATATGTTTGGTCTTCCGGTGGCCTTTGTGTTAACCCTATCAGAATGAATACTGATTTATTGCTGCATCTCTGATTTAGAGTCCCCCAAATACTCTGGCCAGGAATAGTGTTGGAGGCACACACTGAAAATCAGAAGTGACAACTGAGTCATTTAAAAATATTTAAAGCGTAAATACATTTCCAGCTGTTTTGCACGCATTAAAGATTTTCGGTTACTGGACATTCTCTGTTAAGCCCTGAAGTTGGTCTAAGTTTGGTTGGAATATTTGAATATCCATATTTCCTAGTATTTGTGTTCCGGGTTCTGCATGAAGTCCCTGGACCAGTCTTTAAGATAGTCAATGTATTTTTGTATGTTCAGACCATTTTTCCTTGTTGACTCCTTCCAACTTTGGCCCGGGATGGACATCCTTTTCCCCTCATTTACTCTGTGCCCACTCAGAGATCAGTCTGGGAAGGTCAAGGGTGGCTTTCTCTGCAGGCTTTGGTAGCTTTGATTTCTGAGTTTTTACAGACAGGACAAGAACACATTCTAAACAAATTTCTCATATACCTTATTCTCTCACATCTTGCTTTTCTGTAAGATTCAGTTTATCCACATTATACAAACAGAGCTCCACAAATTGATGTAGCACAAAAAGTCAGGGACATAAGGACGTAGGATTCAGAGTAGATGAGTATTCTAAGAAAAGTGATTATGAAAAAAAAAATAAAAAAAAAGAAAAGTGATTATGTATACAGAAAGTTACACATTGTGACAAGTGTCTCTTGCCTTTAAGATTAACTGGTTTAAAATTGATATGATTACTATGACATGATGAACATTTTACACAACATTGCAAAAATAAAAAGTTACTTTGGGGTGGAAATATTGAGCATATTTTTTGATAGAAGGGATGAACTTTATTTTTAAGCACATCTGCCATTTTCTCTTATGTTTTTCTTTGCATCTGCAGAAGAAAATTAACTACACAAATTCAAGTTATTTTTATTGACCCTTATGTTATGGTGGAGCTAGAGGAATAGAGTTTAAAGTCAAGTGTTGCTAGGTATAGCCAGGCTACTTGGCACCTCAACAGGTAAGCGCTTTTTCTCAAAGAGAAGTGTGCTGTATTGATCTTACTGTGCTCAGTGTTTGGCAATTATATGAAATTTTAAGCATCTCTTTAGAATTCCCAGCTTTTTGAGGGTCAATTTCTACTCAAGGTTTTTATAGCTGATCTTTTATGGCATCTATCATTCCAAGCATTTGAGCATCCATATTAACACTCATATGTTTCTCTGCCATGCATTTTTTTCATTTGTTTGTCCAAGCTTATCCAGACTGTACATTTCTTAAAGTCAAGGAGACACACACACACACACACACACACACACACACACACAGAGAGAGAGAGAGAGAGAGAGAGAGAGAGAAAGGAGAAAAGGAGAGAGTGTATGTGTGTGCGTGAGAGAGATTTCCTTTGTCTCACTGGGCTTTATCCATAGAGTGTGCTCAACTCAAGTTGTGGTGAAAATGAAACCCAGAAATAACCCTACAGCTCTCTCTGCCAAAGAGGACAGGTCTTTCCTTCTCTCTCTTCTTCCCCCCTGCACTGACACAAGGATTCTTGATGTCTCTTCTCATGAAATCTATGAAATTCTCACTTTCTGTTTCACCCTCTTTTCTCTCCAAAGGAATATGTGGGGTTTTTTTTTGTTTTTTGTTTGTTTGTTTGTTTGTTTTGCCATTTTAATCCCTTGCTTCATAGAAACAGACAAGTGCTTGATTCTTTGTGAAGTCCTTTCCAGCCTGCCACCCCAAGTCCTCTTACTGCATTAGCTTTAGCTTGTGGGCAGGGCACTTAAGAGAGGAGGAAAGGAGAAGGGCACTAGAGGAGGAAGTTGGAGGGACACTCTGCCTAGTATCCTCAATGTTCAAATACTATCTCCCAGTGAAATCAACCAAGAGACAGAGCAGTTCTAATTTAGATATGCTGTTACCTCACTGGGGCCCCTGAGTTGGGTTGCTTGCAATCTTGAAGCTTTAGTTTCCTAATCTGTAAAATGGAAATAATAGTATACCCTGCTTACCTTGGGTGTGTATTCATACCAAGGTAAGGTAGAATGATTTTGGGACCAGTGTGGTGATCATAAACAATCTTTAAGATGGTCAGTATATTTTTGTGTGGTCAGACCATTTTTCCTTGTTGACTCCCTTCTACTTTGGCCCAGGATGGGCATCCTTTACCCCCCATCGAGACTTCTGGGACTGGGATGGGGCCCATTCCTCCTGGAGGAAGAAAGGCCATGAAGGATTTAACAGACATCTGTTCTAAGAGCAGAACACGTGTTCATCGAGTCTTCATGAAATAATTTGATAGAATATATTGAAATAAAATAAATAATATATTATGAAAATGTACCAAATTTAGGAAATAGCTCCTGAGGGGGCATTTCTATAGCATTTTCCCCAGGAGGTCTATCTTGTGGAACTTCATCTGAGGAAAGAGCTGATAGGCAGCAACTGTTTGTTTGAACCATATGAAATTGCAATATTTGACCATTTTGGTTCCATAAAAATTGGGTCAAAATGACAGTTTCTACTGGTTCAACCCAGTTCATCTTCTTAAGCCACCACATTCTGCTGGGCACTGTGGAGTCATACCCTGGTCCCGGAGCTCTGTAGCCATGATGAGACTAAAGTCTGCTGAAGAGAATGTCTAGCTGTTACCAAAATATTGTTTCCTCCTATTTTGCAAATCTTCCATATGTCTTTCTTTAATTTAAAAACAAAGACATGAAGTGTAGCTGCTACGTGTCTGGCAGAAATCTGTTTATGCCTGGATTTGGTAAATATCAAGATGCCTCTTTACCCAGACTGGCAAAAGCTGCAAAAGTAAAATATGTAAACAAAAAAGAACTCAGTGGCTAGGCGGGTGCATACTCCAAAGAGCATTAATTTGCATAATAAATAGTTCAATATTCAGGAGATTATAAAATAGCAATTACTGCTGAGTTGCTATATTAGGGCTTGCTAACAAAAAAGACACTTAAAATGCAATGGTTCGCTTCTACAAAGAAATTCTCCTAAAATCTTTATTTTGAAACAAGATTTTATTTTTTAGAGAGGTTTTAAATACTTGGCACACTTCTTTGGTAGAGAAGCAGAAATATCCTAGTCAAAATAATAATAATAATAAGAGTGAAAAATAATCTGTGGTTAAAAAAGGATAATGAGCCATTAATATTTTTTTTATCTGTTAAAATAAAAAGTACCTGCTGGGGAATATGTTTCCCTGTGTGAGAAGAGTAGGGGAGACCAGTGGGGAAGTGTAGATTCAGACCGTTCAGTAGTAGGCGGTACACTCAGGCAGGGGGTAGAAACAGAAGTCATTACTTTTGAAAAAACCACAGCCTACTTATGCTAATAGAAAGGTAGGCTCTTTCTAAAATACCATCTGTGTTTTTTTAAAGTGACTCAAATGTTCCAGGTATTGTGTATCCAAGTGCAGTTTCCATTTGCTTGACATACTATCAGCATTTACTATTGGAAAAGAAATGGAGCTTTTTGAGTTAGTGTATTTTTGCAATAAATGTCACCATTTAAATGCCCTTACATAGAACTTCTTAATTTTTCAATAACATTGGGTTTAGAGCCTTATATGCATACATTACATTAAACCATTTGATTAAATGTGCATGCACACGTATAAACCTGTTTTTAAAAACCTTTGTTTCCTGCTATGAAGGGGATGTGAGGACATCAGGAAAAGGTTCTGTTTATACCCATTTATCTGAGAAGATCCCTATTAAAACGAAGCTCTTGATGTTGGGGCGGCTTAATTTGTTAGGTTACTGGTTGCCCAAGCAAGATTGAACGCTGGAAGGATGAGAAATGAGACCAAGAAAATTCAATTTTTCATTGAATACCTATGAGGTGCTGGGAATTGTGCTGAACAGTGGAAAGTTCAGTGCTATGCAGTGTTGAGATTACATTACACTCCAAAGTTAGAGACATCGCTATAATGCTCCCCAGTAGCCCCAGGGTTTAAAAACTTCCAGAGTGCTACATGAAGGGACAATTTATTTGTGTGTGGAAGAAGCCTCCTGTATTAAGACTGCATAATTATTCCTTCATCTCATAAGAAGATGAATTTCTAATAAAATTTTATTTCTATATTTAATATTTATCACATATTTTTGAAATATTTATATTATTTTGTCAAATTGTATACTACCAATACTTAAAAAAACTCAGAATGTTTTTTAATACTCAGTACCATGTGATAACAGGATAATTTTACGTTAAAAAATTCAATTTATATGCCTTTTTTTGTGACTGCAGAGAAGTATGAGAACATAATCAATAGAGTGCTTTCAAATATTAAACACCTATTATAGTAAGATAAAATTGTATGAGAAAAGAGGAATGGAAACAATTTCAATGAGACAAAGGAATCATATGAAATTTGCAACTATTTGAGAAGACTTGGTTGAAATCTCTTTTTCAATGGATGATGGTGGGTGTAAAATCACTATGGCATTTATGTCCCATTGAATTCATTGAAAAGAGCGATGTAAAGTTGTATTTTAAAATGTCAATATTACATCCTTTACAACTATTTTCACTTATGATTAATTTAAGATGTCAACTTCAATGTATGAGGAGCACCTAGTTTTTCAAATTTATGGACATTTTCTCCCACTTCCTTAGATGTGTAGCCTCAAAGAAGATGCCCCTTGAAGGCTGACACTTAAAAGAAGTTTAGAATTCAGTTTATTTCCTTTTGACTATTAAAAAAAAAAAAGACTTCAATTTTTGGTACATTGCAAGGTAGACTAAAGATATACATTATTTCATTACCCATTTTCTTTTCTTTTTTTTTTAATTTTTTTTTTTTATTTATTTATGATAGTCACAGAGAGAGAGAGAGAGAGGCAGAGACACAGGCAGAGGGAGAAGCAGGCTCCATGCACCGGGAGCCCGACGTGGGATTCGATCCCGGGTCTCCAGGATCGCGCCCTGGGCCAAAGGCAGGCGCTAAACCACTGCGCCACCCAGGGATCCCCATTACCCATTTTCATCACCAGTTCCTGCACTTACTCTGTATTTGCTGATTGCTTTCCAATAGCACTTGTAGTCAAAGTGTCCAGTACAATGATGGCACTTTCAGTGTTTAATAACTGTATTTGAAAATTCGAATCAAATATTTATCTCTTTGTGGCCTGAGAAAACTTTTTTTCCCTGGAATAACTTACCTGCTTGGAAGCTCAATTCATGTTTAATTAAATGTTTCTTTTGGATATTTATGAATGACATTCCAGTCTTGTGCATTGCACAAACTGAGAGCATCCTGGCTTCCTCCTGATGATTAGGCATCTCCTTTTCTTTATGAGGATAGGCATTTCTTCCATTGTCACACATGGGGAATAAATTTGGAGAAGTGACTGCTTTTATTACAGCTTCTTTATCTCCCAGGTGTCTTAAGATTCTCAGCCACTCTCAGTAGAATCATCTTTAAGTGATCACATTTACTCTATATTAGAAGATCGCTAACATTTGGTTTTTGTGTCCGTTTGAAGTTCCAAGTTTGGAAGTTTTGATTCTTCCAAACCTTCCTTCTATATCCCATTTGCTAATATTTCACATTTTGCGATTTAAAATCACTGCACCTACTAAACTGATAAAAATGAAATATAAATGCAAAGTCATCAAATCCGTAAACGTTGTTGCCGTGTCTGGTCTGACCTGTTCAGAATCACAACCCTGCTTCATTACCAAAGAGAAATCTAGGATGCTTGGAAACATCAGATAATCAAGCGTCATTATTATCCAGTGAAATAAATTTCACTGAGTCTATCAGTGAGTTGAACACATCCCCTGTCTCATTCAGAAACACCTGAGTTATGACTATGAGGATGACTTGGTAACATAATCCCAAAGGACACGAAATGGGAAAGGCCATCAGATATCAATCAAAGACAAGTTTTCAACTGGCCCTGCTAACACGCTACTATTGCCCTGCTTTACCCCACGAAATGCTGTGTTAATAGGTATAGCAGTAGACTGAGGCAGGGTTAAGAGTAGCGCTGATGAGCTGGTGGCCTATATGAGATGCTCAAATATTGAAATAATTTTTGGTCAGTGGGTAAACAACCACTGGCCCAGCCCTAAGTCCTCCCACCCCACCTCTCTGCCTGAGCTGCCCTGGCTTCTCTCTGGAGTCCTAGACCCACCCAGGACCTGGGAATTAACCAGTTAGCCTCTGGCAGAGCAGCAAGCCTTCACCTCCAGCATCTTGATCAGCATGTGTTCTGATCGGTCAGTACCTAGACCATCTAGTAGCTAAATATTTAAAATATTACCCCTGGTTAAAAGTATCCTTTTAGACTCCTGAAGTTAAGTTTTGGCCTTCTGCCTTTTCCTTTCTTCACAGAAGTGTTGGCCCAATTTCTCACAGTTTGAGAAGAGGAATAAACCCAGGGTTGATAGCATATATTTGATTTATGCACATTTTAGCACATTTGCTACTTGTTCCTTGGTTCTGTGTTTTATGATGGTAGTGTCACTGTTTTCCTACACCATAATTTCCTGGTGCACTTCACTGCTCCTTCATCGCACAAGAAACTGTAAGGGTCAGTGATCTTCGGCGCCACCACTTCCATTTCCTCATTACAAAAATTGACCTTCTTTCTGTTGTTTGAAAGGGCTCAGGCCACTGTCATTCAGATTTCAGGACTGTTGAACAGTAATAACAGTATAGGGGGAACAGGCAACTACCACAGCAGCTGGGCATTGTACTCTCTTCCTGGAATCCATTTTGGATTTCTTAGTCTAGCCAGCAGGTGCTGTTTGCTGCCTTTCTCCAGCATTCTATTTTACAGTAATTCCCTACTTGTCATTAAATCATTTAGTTGTATTTAAGCATTGTGCTCTACTCTGTGAATATTTGCCAAGGTTCTTGTGCTTTTTGGCAATTTCACGTTCATCACTCAACTCAGTGTGCACAACTAGCATCACAGAAAAATAAACTAGTTAGTAATCCCTGTTAAACTCTCGACTGCCTTCTCATTGTCTATGACTTTGGTGATTGTGCATGTGGAAGGGAGACTAACACGAAACATGTTGAGACCAAAAAAAAAGCACAAATTAAACCCAGACCTCTTGTCTTTTCTTTCTTTTCTTTTTTTAAGATTTTATTTATTTGTCCATGAAAGACACAGAGAGAGAGAGAGAGACAGAGACATAGGCAGAGGGAGAAGCAGGCTCCATGCAGGAAGCCCAATGTGGGACTCGATCCCAGGATTCCAGGATTATGCCCTGGGCCAAAGGCAGACGCTCAACTGCTGAGCCACCCAGGCATCCCTCTTATCTTTTCATATAGGGTGCTTGGTCTAGTCCTTTTTTCTTTTCATATCTACTGTCATCCTGCCCAGTACCACAATCCGTGTGTCTGGTTGCTCTTTGAGGAGGAATTTTATAAATTGGAAGTGGGATATTAGAATAATATTTTCTTGTAAAAACAAGAACTTCTGTTAGGTAAACATTAATCTTAATAGTGCAAATGAGTTTTATGATGGCATCCAGCATGGTCACTTAGATGTATCATTCCATTCAGTCAGAAGGCAACTCACTATTTGTGTTGTTAAAAGAATTGCTTCATTTCTCCCATTCAGGCAAATGAAAATCATAGGTGTATAATTTAATGCTTTTCTTTTAAAAACATGAATTCCTTAGATTTTAGAATCATGGAATCAGGAGCTATGATGTTCCCTGTTTCCATTTTTTAAAAGAAATACTCATTGAGTATCTGCTGAATGACCTGGAGTATGTAGAAGCTAAGGCAGTAGGAGACCAGCTCTCTGCCCTTAAAGGATAGATGATGTTTATGTTTTGCAATCTCTTTTTCTTAAAGAGTAAATTTTAAAATTGATTTTGAATGGAACACATTCCAAGTAGCTTTGGCATTTAATGAAATTAGAGATAATTAAGTATCTACATAGAATATTGTGTATTTAAAAGCCGGCGGATGGTTTCTTCTAGCTAAACAGCAAGGCTATGATACTAAGTGAAATATAATTCAACCAAAAATTAATGTGGAAAGAATTTCTTCTGTACCTTTCTGAGTCTTTAGCCGAAGGCTTAGAAAAATGATTTTCCAACAATCAATTGTAAACTATTTGAAGGTAACTAATTTCATTTCAGGTTCTCTTCATAAAAAATCTTATGGATCTATGGTGAAATAAAACTGAAACTTTTGATCTATGATGTCATAAAGATATTTGAGGTTTTAAAACATAGTCTCCAAGTGTCTAAACATGTTGTATTACTATGTTAGTTCTTTTTTATTTAAAAATATTTAATAACGAGTAATAGAGTTTATGTTAATGGTACCCAGTATAATGATTTGGTAACGATTATTCAAATATCACCTCTAGCCAAGCAAACTCTTTTATATATGCATTTTATACTGCTTGTGTGAGAGTGCATGAGAGCTCAGCTTAGGCAATTCTGAGCACCATTAGCATCTCTTATTTGAAATGGGGCTTTAGAATACAAAAATATAATAATTTCCCTGAGTAAAAAAAAAGAATTAATTATGCAACCTGAGGAGAGAAATAAGGAGCAAGCAGGTGTAACATAGGCTCAGGAGGAGACAGGCACATGTGCAAATGTAACCCAAGCCTCTATGTTATTAAGGAAGAAAAAAGAAGTCATACATTTCATATTTCTAGGAGAGCAGTTCCATTTATCAAGAAAAGGAAATCTAGTATATCTCTGCATCCAGATTTTGTGCTTGGCCTACCTCGAGCCCCAAATGACTTGAAGGAGGGGAATGTGGAATCGCCTGAACAACAATGGGGATATTACGGTTCCCCCAAATGGAGGAATTAACTACATTAAACCAGAGGCACTTTATTTATTTACTTTTAAAAGATTTTATTTATTTATTCATAGGAGACACACAGAGAGAGGCAGAGACATGGGCAGAGAGAGAAACAAGCTCTCTAAGAGGAGCTTAATGTGAGACTCCATCCCAGGACCCCGGGATCATGACCTGAGCCAAAGGCAGACGCTCAACCACTAAGCCACCCAGGTGCCCTAAACGAAAGGCACTTTAAAAGTGGAAATGCAGATTAATTTTTTAAATTTAATTTTTTAAAAAATTTTTTCCTGGCTTGCATGCCCAGAAATTTAAGGTGACAGGAAAAAAGACCTTGGGTTATATTATCAATTCTCTTGACTTAGTAACTTTTGTCTAGAGCTAGAAATAAACTGCAAGAGATATCTTCTATTCTCTTCTTCCACTGGATGGAAAGAGCACCCATCCTGCCATCCACAGAGGAGAGAAAGTTGTCTTATTTTTATGTCCATTATAAAAAAGAACAATAATCTCCAGCCCCACCCTTCTTTTAGGACTGCTAAAAGAAGACATTGTCCAGGGGAAAGAATTTAGTCAGTTTGCTTTCCTACCTAATCAAACAAACTTGAATACTTGGTCCTTCATTTTTGCTAGCTCTGACCAAGAGTATGTATTCATTGCCATAAAACAGTGATTCTCAAGTCTTTGTTAATGTGTAAATTGGAGAGGACAAAAGACCTTCTGCCACCCTGTCCTTTACCGCTATTAAAATAATTCTCTAGTATAGAAAAGAATAGAACTGCCTCTGATGGCTCATGCCCATAAATGAGGTGATTCCTATTTTTGTCAATAATTATGGCAAAATTAGTGGCACAAGGACTATCATAGAAGACAGTCTAGAGTCAAATCATACTTGAACCACCACTATTCCAAAATAAATATTTCCCATTTATAGATTCAACCCCTGGGTCACTGGTACACTGCATGACTTTTGTGGGAAAGCAATGCCACTTTAAATAAAGACATCCCCCTGCAAAACAAACAAAAAATCAGAAATGCTGCCTTCAGATGGATTCATCCAAGCGTAAATACAATTGGAGTAAACACTGATAATTTGAATATTCAGAGAAGGGAAAATGAGCAGATGAACAGAACATTCATGAGTGATTTTTGGGGGGTGCATGTACATCATGTCATCTTATTTAATCACCCCAACAAACTTAATGAATTTCAGACAAGGAGCTGAATGTTCCAGCTATTCAGAATGTTGCCCTCGGAAGTGGCAGTTGAATCTATTTCCGTTTGAATATAATTGCCTCCCCCCCACACCCCATGCTCATAGAGTACCTCTGGTCAAGGGGGCATTGAAATAAGCAGAAAATGCAAGATTGCCATATAAAAGATATCTAGAAAATGACAAAAAAATGAAAAAGTAAAACAATTCTCTTCCTTTCCCACCTTTAAAAAAGGCAAGAATCCCAAGTGTATCCTCATAGAGATGAAGACCCTCTGTTCAAAAACTTGTACATTTGTGAATTTGCTTCCTTTATCATGTGAAAATGGATAAATATTTCTAGCCAATCTAATGTGCGCTGGGGGGAAATACGTACAATCAGTTCTGCCTTTCGGTGCTCTGGTCAGTCTGATGAGGGTAACAAGCACAGGCAGGAGGAATTCCATCATAACGACTGTGAGATAGATCAAAATCATAGAGCCACATGCTTTGGGTGGATGCAGAAAGCACAGCACTGGGGTTGGGATGGGGGGTCTTGTATTCCACTGCGGCATGGCTTCACTGAGTAACATGGGTACCATCATGGCTGTTTGCACACCTCCTTTTAATTCCAACTTCATTCTTCTCTCATTCATTAGTCTTAGGACTATTGCACAAATTGAGGAGCTGTCTGTAAGTGCTTTGAGCCCCTTAGAAGGAATAAATACAAAAAGTGGCATCTTACGACAGAACCCTACTTTGGGAAGGTATGAGAAAGAAGGAGGGATGCTCTACAATTATAATTGCGAGGTCCTAGGAAGTCCATGCTTTCCTTTTATGTGTGAATGGTAAAGGAAAACAGTCTCATTTAAGGGAACACAGCGAAGTGTGTTTGTGGTTTGGATTTAGATTTTCATGAAAAAATGCAAATGAGAAATCCATTATACCAACAGGTCAAAAACACACAATTGCTTTTTCCCTGGTAAACCAGAGCTTAGAATATATCCCTTTTAATTGTTTTGTCCCGAGGGAACTGAGAGCTGAACCGGACCTGAAGCGTCACTGTTCCAAAATAAAAATTTCTCATTAATAGTTTCAACCCTTACTCTAGAGACTTGCTCTCATAGGCCTCTGGGAAACTGTCCAGTTGAGATCTGGAGAAGTCTGAGCTGTTGAGCATATTAATGACATTGCTTTCTCCTCTGAGATGTGAGAGCAGAAACGTGGGCGTCAGCTGAGAATCAGCTTTACTCCTGATGGCACTGGATTGGAGAATGTGCCTTGCCCTCCAAGGCAAAAGAGGCTGTTTCGTACTCTCCTTTCATTCCTACCCAAGTGGGCCCACCAGCAAATCAGTAAACAGGTAAAAACACTGCGGAGTATAGGGCTTTAGTTCACAAAATTCAGATTTCTATCCTGCCAGAATGTGTTGTCCTCGTTTCTCTGCCTTGTCCTCATTTTCACCCCACCTTCAAGGAGAGGCTGCTGACATGTCGGGGAGAATTGGAAAGAGGTGCACACAGGTGGCCCCCACTGCCTTTGGTGATTTCGCTCAGAACTTGCCCGAGGGCAGGCTGTGCCCGGTCTCCTCTGTGCTGCTGGTTAAGCCCTTGGGGACAGGTGTGTTCCACCTACGTTCTCTAGTCTCCCTTGATTGCGAATAAAGCTGCTGTCTTCATCTCTGGCTGCCTTGTCTATCTCCCAAAGGGTTCACAACTTGAAGGAATCAAAACAGTGAGTAACTGGCACTTCCTTTGAAAACTCCAGCAGCCTCCAGGATACACCAAGTACACTTTCCATTGGGCAGAAGAGTTACCAAATCCATCAGGAGGGGGGGAGACATCACAGTTAGCCTCACATCCATTCTTAGACCCCGACACCAATCAAGAGCTCGTCTTTGCTCTAATATGTTGTTTCCCCTCTTGAAAATGCTCTCCACGGATATGCCAAAAGAATTACAGTGAAGGCCCAGCACCTCAGCCCTATGGCTTTCAATCCCCAAAGAAGAGCTGATCTGTTTTAATATGGGCCAGGTTCCAAGTGCCTCCCAGAATCGACTTCACTGTCCTTTACTTTACTTCCCTAGCCTTCATCTTGCCTCTCACCGAATACCATCATTTGCCTGTGTCTCTTGAAGGAGGTAACCAGACACACTGTAGGAAATCTAGAAAACAATCTGGGTCTGGAAGCTGTGACAGGACACACCGTAAGTACAGTTGGCAGCCAGCGCTGAGCTCCCAACTTGCCACAAAGGACATATGAATTCTTTGTGCCTGACACTTTACACAATATGCTCCCTGGCTTTAAGAAAACATTATTTCATGTTCTTGCTCTAATCAGTCTTGTCTGCCAGCCTCGAGAACTGAGAGGTTCATTGTTATATGCAGCTGTCATTTGTTCCATCTCCCCGCTCTCTCTGCCTTCAATATCTTTGTGGTATTTAGTGAAAGTAATTTTCAGTTGGAAATCTTCTGCCCTTTCAGTAAGTGCAAGTATAGCACTTCATCAATGGCCAAAGAATTCTGAGCTATCTGGGATGTATCAGGACAGTTGATAAAACCTCACGGAGCAACCTATGATAGTACATCCCATCATAAATTAAAAAAAAAAAAGGCAGAAAGGGCCTTTGTCAGTGTTTATCTGAAGCGCTTTTATTCTTTGTCCTTGATTTCCTCTTCAGAAAATTGATGCGCCCTTAAATTGAAGCAAGAGGCTTGACAGGTGATGGTTAGTGTGATAACTGCTCAGATTTCATCAGCCAGTGTTTTTCTGGTGGTGCAATTGTCGGAACTTTCAGCTAGATTACCTGTCATCCACTACATCAGATAAAAGAGGCAGAGTTGAAAGATGCAGTTTTGCCACTGTACCTTATAGGAAATGAAAAGTGCAGGTGTGGTAACAGTAGCGGGGAAGAAGTACAATTATTTCCTAATCAGGCTATTTCTTCGAGAAAGTTGGTGCCCAAATTGGCAACCGTTGGGCAAAGCCATCACTAAATTTGCATTGTTAAATTTATGAGGAAGGAAATGAATAGTCAGTCAAGCTGTAGGTAGTGCTACAGGCTCTCCCTTCCTGATCCATTTTATTTGTTCCACAAATTGAAATAGTCGCAGTTTATTTTTAGATACAAGAAAAATGTTCCTATTTTGGATACATCTCAATATGCTGATGTTAAGCTTGTATTTTGATCTGCTGTTAAGCTGTTTGAAACCATGAAGGGAGACATTATTCCACAGAAAGTTTCATAAGAAAAGATTGGGGAAAAGCACATTTTGGAGGACTCGTGCTATATAGTCAGAATAGTTTTGTGACAGTTTCTCCCCCCAGATTTTAAAAGCAACAGAAGGTGACGAATCAAAATAGGAAAGACTGGGTAAATATGTGTTTTTATTTGTGAGATTATATTGTGCACTATTTCCTAAACATCAGATTATACAGAATTAACTAATTCTGTCCCTTTTAATCTGTCACTTCTTCAGAAACAGGTATTTCAATACAGTTGTCCCATGGAAAATGGAAATTTGTTTTTCCCTGAAAAGTAAAAGGTGTACCTTGCTTCTTGATAGGATGAAAGAGAGCTCTACACTGTGATCTTACCACATTAGATAAGGCCCCCTTGAATCCCCACTAGAAAAGACTTATTTTCAGAGTTTCCTACAATTATCTATGATCACTTATTTTCCAGAGTGAAATTTAGCATCCAAATCTGGCTCTCATACAAGGAATAATTGTTTGCTATTGGGACAAAGTAATGATTGTCCATAGCACAGTCACATACACAGTTAGACCTTCCCATTTCAGTTTAATTACACACATTCATCAGAGTAAATCTTACCAGAAAATGTTTAGCCCCACGTGAAGCCTCTTATTCTGGTGAGTTTAATATACTTTGTTAAATATCGATTTACTAAGAGCAGTTGATACTTATTTACTGTGTCATTTCTAAAACTTCCCTTCCCATTTTTTTTTATTTGGAGGTAGTTTTCTGTGCTAGAAATAAGGCTAAATTAAGGAGGCCATGTAACACAAAGGCCAAGTGTTTAGAGAAGATTCTGAGATCTTATGTACCAAACTGGAAACACTGTTTACCCCAAGGAAAGTGGTTGGGGAGAGGAGAGAGGCAAATTACTAACTTTTTCTTTATACATCTCTGTAATGTTGGACTCAAATTACCTTTGTAACTAAAAATTAGTAATAAAATAGAAATGTTAAAAAATGTAATCTTAGAAATTGATAGCTTTATTAATTTATTATGTTTATTGAAATAGAGTTGGCACATAATATTACATTAGTTTCAGATAACATAGTGATTTGACAACTCTCTTCCTTATGCTCTACCATCTGTCACTGTACAACACTATTCTAATACCATTGACTATATTCTCTATACGTTTTACGCCTATGACTTATTCATTCCATTGTTGCAAGCCTTTAATTCCTACTCTCCTTCACCTGTTTTGTTCATCCCCCACAGCCCTCCCTTCTGGCAGTTACTAATTTATTCTCTGTATTTATGGGTCTGTTTCTGCTTTTTGTTTGTTCTGTTTTTAAAATTCCACATATAAGTGAATTCATATAGTATCCATCCTTCTCTGTTTGACTTACTTCACTTAGCATTATACCCTCCAGATCTATCCGTGTTGTCATAAATGGCAAGACTTCATTCTTTTTTATGACTAAGTAATATTCCATTGTGTATATACCACATCTTCTTTATCTATTCATCTATCAGTGGACACTTGATTACGTCCATACTGTGGCTATTATAAATAATTATGCAGTAAACACAGGGGTGTATATATCTTTTCGAATTAGTATTTGCATTTTCTTTGGGTAAATACCCACTAATAGAATTACTGGATCATATGGTATTTCCATTTTTAATTTTTTGAGGAACTTCCATACTGTTTTTTTTTAAAGATTTTATTTATTTATTCATGAGAGACACACAAAGAGAGGCAGAGACACAGGCAGAGGGAGAAGCAGGCTCCCTGTGGGGAATCTGATGTGGGACTAGATCCTAGGACCCTAGGATCATGACCTAAGCCAAAGGCAGACGCTCAACCACTGAGCCACCCAGGTGTCCCACTTCCATACTGTTTCCCAGAGTGGCTGCACCAATTTACACTCCTACCAGTAGAACACGGGGTTCCCTTTGGTCCATATCCTCATCAACACTTGTTATATCTGGTCTTTTTTATTCTAGCCATTCTGGTAGTTTAGCTTTAAATCCTGGCCCCTCTGCTCTCTAGCTGTGTAATTTAGAGCTAGTAATTTTTTTTCTTTGAGTCTTAGTTTCCTCATTTGCAAAATGGCATTAATAATAATACCCAAATTATAGAATTATTATGATTGTTAAATATATAATCCATATGAAGTGCTCTGCATATAGAAAGTACCCAATAAATATCAATTCTTTGGAATAAGGAGGCTAGGCTATCTATCACTAATTACATATGAAAAATGTTTCTTGAGTGAAAAATGTGAACTTCTTTAAGTCTGCTTTTTTTCTTTTTTCTTTTTTCCCATTTATAAAATGGGTAGATTAGAAGTGATTGTATCTAAGGCCCCTTTACTTCTAACATTTTATTTTTCCATTTAAAGTGTAGTTAGAAGAATGTATGAATGTTGACTTCATACAATAAAACTCAAGCTGGGATCTCAGTCTACTATGTATGTCCTTATTACAACCATTTGGTTGAGTCTATGTCTAGAAGAACATTCCTTCAGACAATCACAGTCTAGATGTGACCTAACTGTTGGTTCAGAGCTAGGAGACTTTAGATGATACTCCCCACAGAAAAAGTCTCTGCTTCAATCAGAAAGAACAACTTGCTATCTCTTTCTTGACCACGATCCCTACCTTCATGTCTTTAAAACACAGAGTCACTAACCATTTAAGAAACCTAAAAGGTGGGGAGCCTGAGTGGCTCAGTTGATTAAGCATGCAACTCTTGATTTCAGCTCAGGTCATGATCTCAGGGTCCTCAGATTGAGTCGTGTCTGGCTCCTTGCTCAGAGTCTGCTTAAGAATTCTCTCTCTCCGTCTGCCCTTTGCTCTGCTTGCCTGCAAAAGCGTACACGCATGCGCGCGTGCACACACACACACACACACACACACACTTTCTCTCTCTCAAATGAATAAATAAATCTTTTTTAAAAACCAAACAAACCTAAAAGGCACTCTCCACTCTGAAATCTTGCCTGACTTCTCCAGCCTGTAAGAAAATCTTCCTCCACCAAATTCAAAGTTTCTCATCCTGGCTGGAGACTTGTGAGGTCATGTGGGTCAACATCTCATTATAGCTCATGCCATTTTATCTATAGGGAATTCACTATGTTTTGAAGTAGATTATTCCATGTGTATATTTTGAGATAGATTGTAACTTGTGATTGATTAGCATAAATTATTAGAAAGACTTTCCTCACATTGAACTGTAATCAAGCTTCCTCTAACTTCCACCCTCTTGTCCTGGCTTGTCCTCCTCAAAGCTGTGCATAACCCACCACTCCTTTAGTGAGATGGCCTGCCGAAAATTTCAAATTTACTTCATGTCTTCTTTATGCTTACTGTTTCCTAGGTTCATTACCCACTATCTCACTATCCATTGAAAGTGAAATGAGCAGTACATGTTCTTCAGCAAATCCTCAAAAGTCATGGCTGCAGACCTGTCACCATTTGGCCTTTCTTCCCACACACACCTTGATGTGCTTTTAAAACATATTACTGGCAGGCAGAGCTCTACTCCAGAAATGCTCTGACAAGTATCAAATATAGTGGGGCAATGATCTCTCTCTCTCTCTCTCTCTCTCTCTCACTGAACACTATATTTCCATCTAGGTCTATATATGTTAAGTTTATTTTACTTTGCCAGCATTTTCCAAATTGCTGCCCATAGAAATCTTATTGTTTAAAAAAAAAAGAGAGAGAAAAGCTAATTTGGCCTGAGTTTTAGTGAACCCATTTTCTTTTCTTATTAATCATCACTTTCTTTTTTATGCATGGACAATGATCTGTTTAATGATTTATTTTCAAATATTTTCTTGCTGAAGCAATTAGACATCCAAAAACAGAAAAAAAAGAATCTTGATCTAATTCTCACAACTTTTACAAAAGTTGACTCAAAACATCTTTACATAGACTTAAATATAAAATACAAAGCTATAAAACTTATAGGAAACCATGACAACATCATAGGAAAAAATATCTCTGGGACCTGGGACTGGGAAAGGGGTTCTTAGACTTGACACCAAAAGCATGATCCAAAAAAGAAAAAAATAACAAATTGGACCTTATCAGGATTTAAAACTTTTGCTCTGTGGAAGTCCCTGTGATGTGGATGAAAAGATAAGCTGCAGACTGAGAGAAACCATTTGCAAACCATATAACTGACAAGTGCTTGTATCTAAAGTATATCAGGAAATCTCAAAACTCAACAAGGATAAATGAACAAAGACAACTAAAAAATGACTGTAAGACATGAAGTGACATGAATTTCACCAGAAAAGATATATAGATAGAAAATAAGCACATGGAAAATGTTCAACACAATCAGCCATTTGAGAAACGCAAATTAAAACTACAGGGAGATATTACTCTGTGTCTATAAGAATGGCTAAAATAAAAAATAATGATAACCATAAAAGCTGGTGAGGATGTGAAGAAACTGATTCAGTCACACGTTTGCAATGGGAATGTAAAATGGTACAGCTACTCTAGAAAAAGTATAACAATTTCTTAAAAACCTAAACAAGTGCTTATCATAGGAGTTGACAACTACAGTCTTGGGAATTTATCCCAGAGAAATGAAAATTTGTTTATACTAAAACCTTCATATGAATATTCATAGTAGTTTTATTTATAGCTGAATCTAGAAGAAAATCAAGTATCCTACAGCGAATGAATAAACACTCTGTGGTATGTCTGTACTATGAAATACTACTTAGCAATGAAAAGTAACTATTGATACTGGGTTTTTTTGAAGTGTATTGTGGCCATATCACAGAGTTTGGGTCAATGGGATAACAACACATATATCCTGTAAAGGCAGAAATATGCCTTTTAACCTTCCTGCTGGCTGGATTGTTAATGTGATGGCTGGAGCTCGAACTAACATCTTGGACCATGTAGTTTAAGCCATGTGTAGAGAATAATAGAGCTCTAAGATAGAGGAAACCTGGGACCCTGATGATGATGGAACTACCGTACTAACCCTGGACTACTCTTGAATCTCTTATTTGAGAGCGTAATAGCCAATATGGGTAAATCATCTTTATTTTGTATTTTCTATTTCTTGCAGAAGAATCCAAACATAGCAGATATAAGATGCATATACAAGGAACAGAAACAAGAGCAGTATGACTAGAAGATAGTAGCAGGGAGAGGATTGTAGAAGATGAAGTCAGGATAGTGACCAAGCCATATAACAAGTAGAGTTTTATTTAAAGTGCGATGGAAAGCCATTTTGGGAAGCCATGTTTTGAGAAGGAGGGTACATGATCTGATTTACATTTTAAACATTTACTTTGCTGCCATGTGGCAAGTGTGAAGCATGGAGTCTAGTTATAAGGCTGTTGACATATTCTAGGCAAGAGAGAATGAGGGAAGTCCATAGATTTGGGATATCTTTTAGAAACAGTTAACCAGGCTTGCTGCAGGATTAGATTAGAGTGTTAAGATGCCAGAGCAGTAAAAATAACTTCTAGATGTGGGCAGGTGAATAGATGGTGATGGGGAGAGGATTCTGTTTGGGATGTATTAAGCTTGAGTAGGGCTTTTTTGATCTCCAGGAAGAGATGTCAGATTAGCATTCGGACATCGAAGAGAGAGGTCAGATACAGATTAGGAGCCACTGACACAAAGCTGGACCAATTCATGGTGGGACCATGTATAGTGAAAAAAAAGAAGGAGTCCTAGAGCACAATCTTGAGGCATAGAAACAAAATGGAGGGTCCCAAGAACTAGATGTGGGAGTACAAGAGAGAGTGATCAGGGAAGCTTCCTCGAGAAAGGCCTATGGCAAGACATGCAGGGTGGATGGGGAGAAGTCAGGCCAGTGAGCATAGGGTAGAATGAAAGCATCTCAGGCACAGAAAATAACACATGCAAGCACACAAAACCATTCAAGGAACTGACTGCAAGAAGTTCATTACTGATAGAGCAAAGGGTATGGTGAGGGAAGTATGAGTAGGAGGGGGGTGAAGGTGGCTGCTCAAGTAAAAGATAGAGATGGAGAGATGAACAAGATTCAGATTTTGGTGGGAATAGTAAGGAGATGGAGAGATGAACAAGATTCAGATTTTGGTGGGAATAGTAAGGAATTTGAGCATTCATCCTAAAGGTAATGGGGAACCATTAAAAATTTTTTAAAAAGATTTTATTAAGTAATCTCTACACCCAATATGGGGCTTGAACTCATTGCCCCAAGATCAAGTGTCACATGCTCTATAGACTGAACCAGCCAGGCACTGTGGGAACCACTAAAATGTTTAAGCAAGGGTAATTAAATCTAAAGAACCTAAGTAGATAATAGTAAAGAACATGGGCTCTCGAGCCAGACTACTTGGATTTAAATTTCAGATCCACTGCTTTGTAGGGACAGGACCTTGAGATGTTACACAGACACTTGCCTTTGGTTTTGTTTCTTTACTTATAAAATGGGGATAATAATAGAACCTATTGTATAGGATTCTGTAGGGTTTAAATGGGTGTAAAGTGCTTAGACCGTGCCCAATATAGTTAACTACTTTTATTAGATTTGAATAACTAGGGGGAAAAGTGAGGCCAAGTTGCAATATTCAAATGGAAAGTAGTAATGACCTACAAGGGGACAATGGAAATAGGTCCCCGCGAAAGTGAATTGTTCAAAAAAATATGGAGAAATTAGCATTGGTAGCCCTTTGCAGTTGAGTGAATGAGTCTGGGTGAGAAAGAAGTCAAGATGACATGCAGATTGATTGATGACTGGGGCAACTGGCAAGAATGTCATGTTGTTCTCTAAGAAAGGAAGCTAGAGCAGCAGGTTTAGAGGAGCCAAGGATGAATTCAGTAGAGACATGTTGAATTTAAGGGGCCTGTGAGTCATCAGAGCAGAAAGGTCCAAAGGTATCTGGAATTTAGGAGACAGCTCTGAGCTAGAGTTCCACTTAGATATCATTTGAAAATAGACTTGATAATATGGGTGGAAATTGAATTCAGGGCAGTAGAGAAGACTATTAAGTAAGAACGTGAGAAGAAAAGAGGATCACAGCCCAAACCCATTAGATCTCAGGACACATTGTTTGGTGGTAGATGCAGGGGTGAGCAGCAGTTTGTAAAACATATGGTAAGTCTACTGCTGCTTCTTGCAAGGTCGTTTTTGCTTGATAGATCTTAAGATGCTTTTGTTCTTTAATTCAGTGAGTATTTACTGTATACTTAATTTGTGCCAGGTGCCCCCTTCCTTCATGAACTTTTATTCTGGTAGGAATAGACAAAGTAATTTGGCACTCTATGAAGTATATTAAAAGCTATTATGTACTATGAAGAAAAATAAAGCAAGGAAAGTAGATAGAGAATGCCAGATCAGGGTTCAAGGGCAGCTTACAGGAAAAGTACTGTCTATGACTTGAATGAGGTGAGGGAATCATAGAGTTAGCAATGGAAAGAATATTCCAGGCAGAAGAGACAAATGCAAAGGCTCTAGAGTGTTGGAGTATATATAGAGTGTTGGAACAATAGCCAGGAAGACAACATGGAAGGGGGAAAAAGTCTTTAGGGGAAGAATAATAAGAGAGGAGGTCAGAGAAGTGATGAGGAACCATTATGTGGGGCCACACTGACCATTGTAACATTGATGTATATGCTGTAAAAATCGGATTCCATTGGCCAGGGGCAGTGGCTAAGAGTTTATCCAGAGGAAAGACATGATCTGACATACTTTTAAACAAGATTACTCTAGCTGCCAAATGCAGACTAGAAATATTGGGAGTGGAGTATGAGAGAAGGGAGAACTTGAGTGGTTACACTCTGGTTCATGGCACACTTTCATCTTTGATCCATGTAAAGCCACTTACTTGCTTTATTTATTTATACGCCTATTTCCTTCCTCATTCTTCTCTTTCCAGGTACCTCTAATGTAACATCCCTGGATATCTTCCTGCCTCCCTCCCTTCCTTCTTCAAACATTGTACACTTAGTAAGAGGCAGCAGTTGGTGTTCAGAGTCTGAGCTCCAAAGATGAACAGCAAGCCAACAGTTCAATGGAGTGACAGGCAAATGATAGCACCAAAATGCACAATATGCTTCCATTTGGAAGTTTGTATGATGTGTTTTGGGAACATAGCTGACAGAGCCTTTAATTGCTGTAGAGAATAGAGTAATGGTGAGGGGTGCTTCACAGTGGAGATTATGTTACTGATACAAAAAATTCTCTCATGGTCTTTTACTTATTACATTTTTACACTGTTCATTTTATTGGACAGCAAAGATAAACTGTCTACATGCCATTCCTAGAACATGAAATTGTTCTTGAAAAAATACTATATATTCAAAAACCTAATACATTCATGTGATAAAAATTCAAACAGTACAGAGGAGACTCAGTGAAAAGTCTATCTCCTTTTCATATAATGTCACAGTTTCTCTTCCCAGAGGCAACTACTCTCATCATTTCTTGTTTACATATGTACATAATATCCTCTCCCCATCCTGATAATTACAGAAGCATTTTCTGCTCCTCATTTCTTTGGAACTGTGATAATTTATCTGGGTCTTAGCAGACAAACAAGGTTTGCTAGACAGAAAAGAGCAAGGTGGACATTCCATGCAGAGTGAACAGCCTGTGCAAAGGCATAAATGTAACTGGGATGCTCCATTGTTGAAGACTTGGGAATGGAAGAGTACTTTTGAATGCTAGAGCATGGATGGTTGGAAAAAAAAAAAAAAAAACAAGAAAGCTCTCTCTAGCTAAATCCAAAGTGAGTGTATACACCAGTGAAACAGAAAGCTGTATATATAAGGAACTTAGCATTGGCCAAAGGTGGAATCTCAGATTGGTGGGAGAAAGATATATTATTCAATAAATAAAGCTGGACAATGGTAAGGCCATCCAAAAAAGTTAAGTATAATTCCTTCTTTTTATCCTACTCCAGTACTATCTCCAAAAATTTCAAAGATTTAAAAAATGAAGCCATAATAGTAGGAGAGGATTACATGAGAGAACCCTTATGACTTTGGACTGAGAAAGACCTTTATAATTATGACTAAAGTCTAAAGACTGTAACAAAAACACTCAATAAATTTATAGAAGAATAAATTTTAAACTTCTGAATGGAAACAAAACAATAAGCAAATTCAGAGAAAAATAACAAAACAGGAAAATGATTGCATGGCATCCAAATAGCTAATTGCCTTAATATGAAAAAAGATTCCTATAAGTGATTAAAACCCCACCAGGAAAATAAGCAAAGGATTGGAACAGCATTTTATAGAAAAGGAATAGCCCTTAAACATGAAAAAATGCACAGCCTCACTCAATATAAAAGAAAAGCAAAGTAAAACCACACCAAGATACCACAATTTTACCAGAGTGTGTAATCAAAATTCCAGATTTTCCAAAATGCAGAAATTTACTAACATTTTGTTTTCAAGGCTGTGGGGAAACAGGCCATTTCATACTTTGCTGATAGTGTAAATTGATGTAGCATCTCTGGAAGGAACTTTGGCATTATCTTTCAAAGTAACAAAAGCATATGTCCTTTGATTTAGCAATCCTGCTTCTAGGGGTTTTTCCTACTTACTGATAAACGTGCACACATGCAAAGTCACATATGTTCAAGGTTATGTACTACAGCATTGTTTTTCATAGCAAAAGACTGTGTCAACCCAAATATCTACCACTAGGGGATTGTTTGAGTTTAACCATGGTCTATCTATGCAATTGAATAAATAAATTGAGCAGTCTCTCTGTTTATCAATATAGATAGAGTTCTAAGATATATGAAGAAAAAAAGTGCAATGTGCCAAACAGTGCATATAATATGCTACCTTTTATTCTGGGAGAGAAAATGGAGATGTATATTTGTCTTGCATAAAACATTATTTATACAAATAATTATACAAAGAAACTAATAAAACTGTACTGTTTGGAAGATTGTAGGAACTGCCAAAGGGAGACAGCAGTAGAAACAAATGCTTTTACCATGTATGTCTTAACATTTGTTGATTTTTAAATTATGAAGATATATTAGCCATCCAAGAATTTTTTCAAAGGGTCTACCCACCTCATTTAGCATGGTGATTAACATATTTCAGCCATTGGGGATTTGCATTTACTTGGTTCTTTTTTTTGTTTGTTTTTTGTTTTGTTTGTTTGTTTTTTTACCAGTGGTTAACTTTGTAAACTTTAGTCCTGGAGTAAAATCACTAAGAAAGCCTCTGCCATATCATGTTTCATGCATTGTAATCCAAATAGGATTGGAAATTACAGGAGGAATGGCATTTTTGATGTGCTCTTTGCACTATGGTCAATGCTTTTTGGTAACCTGACCCTTGCTGGGGTAGAGGGAAAGTTCCAGGACATAAAAATGATTGAGATCCTATTCAGGGTCAACATGTTTTTGCTTTAAAAATGGTGAAAAGTATTCCTAGAAAACGTACAGGGAAATAACATTGAAAGTGGATTGGAAAAGAGAAGTAAAGAGAAAGGGAAACTTGAAGGAAGTCAGATGGTAGAGATGCCAGAATTAGCACCCATATGTAAAATCAACACCCACATGCAGAGAGACAGGTTCCAGGAAAGTCCAAAGAAACTATCTACTCAAAGGCTAATGGAGAAGAAAAGGCAGATAACTCATAATCAGGGAAATGCATATAACATGAGACTGTTAACATGGATTTGTCTAGAGGTCATGACTGAGAAATATCCCAAAGATTCCCAAGAGGTAGAGCAGAAGCCTTAAAGCCACAATATTGAGAGGTCCTCATTTTATAGTAAAGGAAGACAAGACCTTGCACTGTGAAGAGATCAATCTAGGATTACAAAAAACATGTCTGAGATTTCCAGTCTAGCGTCTTGTTATGTTTTGTTTTGTTCATTACTTGCTTGTTTATTTTCATGTAGTATCTCTTTCTAATTCTCCATTTTATTTCATTTGGAAGTTCTCATTTAGCATGAGTAATCATTGTTGACTATTTCTACAAAACAGGAGGAGGGTAGGGAAGAGGGGGTGGGGAGAGAGATTAATTTTGTAAGTGAAAGTAAAATGATACCAGCAAGTAATGGGCATGCATATGAAATAAACATACACAAAATATATTATTTGTGCTGAAGTAGGCCCAAAGAAGCTTGTTCTGAGAAACAAAGTTCAAAAGTTGTGTGACCATGGCTCTACTATTCTCATTGCAAGGCTTTTCTGTAAAATGGTGCCAAGAGATTTTTAAAAAATCATCTCTTATTGTCTATAAGCCATAAAGGAAAGAATTCTCCCTTAGGGTCTTTATTTTTCTTTTATTTTGATTCCAGCATAGTTAACATACAGTGTTATAGATCCTCAGAAACTCTAGGTCTATAATATATTATATATACTCTACTGCAGGCATCTTACCAAAAAAGAAAAAAGTAACCGCACAAAACATAACAAAACAAAAAACTCTTCCAGAATATTCCTCAATATATTCCTTTTTTTTTTCTCAATATATTCTTTTTTAAGGCAGAGTTCTTCCCCCAAATTGCTATTTAATCAGTTTATTCTTCTTATGTGTTTTTCTCTGTGGTGGACTAGGAAGCGTTTAATATTTTACTCCAGAAACAGGAGAACATTAGTAAACTCTTTCCTCCTCACACTTAGTACAAAAATATGTTCTTCGGGCACCTGGGTGGCTTAGTTTGTTGAGCTTCCGACTCTTGGTTTTGGCTCAGGTTGTGATCTCAAGGTCATGATCTCAGGGTCATGGAATTGAACCTGTGTGAATTGAACCAGTTCTGTGTTTCTCCCTCTCCCTCTGCTCCCCCCACAGCTTGTGCACTTTCTGTCTCTCTCTAAGATAAATGGATAAAATCTTTAAAAAGAATATGTTCTCTCTCCCAGCTCTTGGACCCACATCACACCAAGGTTTACAACAAAGATATTCTTAACCTTCATGTGTGACTTAACAGTAAAATTGATTCCTCCAATGTAGACCATTCTATTTTGGACTTAACTCTCAGAAAAACCAAGCAAACAAAAACCAAAAGATGTACTCATCATGGAAGAACAGGAATTCTCACTTGTCATTCAAGAAAATATTTAACACTCTGTACTTTTGTTCTTTTTTTAAAGAAAAGATTTTATTTATTCATGAGAGACACACACAGAGAGAGGCAGAGACATAGGTAGAGGGAGAAGCAGGCTCTGTGCAGGGGGCCCAATGTGGGACTTGATCCTGGGACTCCAGGATCACGCCCTGGGCTGAAGGCAGGCGCTCAATCACTGAGCCACCCAGGCATCCCTATACTTTTGTTCTAAACTAAATAACTTCCAAATATTCCCAAGAATCCAGGTAGTTAGGAATGATCACTTTAGAGTTTAAAGACAGAATTCGCTCCTGTTCTTTTCCTCAAAGAAGATCATGGTCTAAGATAATATGGAAATTGTAAAGAAAGAAAGAAAAAAACACCCCCCACCCCTTGCTACCTTTTGGAAATGTAGAAAATCAGCTAAATACACTAGTAGTGAAAGTTCTCATTTTATACTCATATTCTGATTTAAAATATAGTCCTTCCCAAGTGTGTACCATCTACTTTTTTGTTTCGTTTTGTTTTTTATAGGCTTACGAGGACAATCTGATAACTTCAGGTTGATCTTCTATAAGCCCTCTCCCTATGGGAAAATGTAATAAGGGTGGTGGATTTTCATGGTCTTTGATGACATTATAAAATTACCCTTTTGTTTTTATAAACAGAGAAACACATACAACTAGAATCTCCTGCCATTTGATCTCTTAGGATCCATTTTGCATGGTTCCTAAGCTTAACAATAGCTACTTGAACTCTCTAAGTGATGCAGTGGATACTGCATATAATTATGTACTTATTGAGCCCTAGAAACCTTCCATACCTTCAGGGATTTTAATAACATTTAAAACACAAGACAGTCCATTTCAAGAGCTGTCTGGTAAGTAGGTGTTCTGGATTTAGCATATTCCCCTATGCCCACAACCTTAATCCACAGTCCTAACACTTTCTATATTCTATCCTTAGTACTATGCTTATGACAAGGCTCCAAGAGTTAATGACTATGTTTATGGGCAGGGCTTCAGTTCTAAAATTTCGGAGTCAAAGAACAATGCCAGAGAAGAAGTGATACAAGATAGACTAGGATTTCCAAAGTTCTAATTACCTTCATGCCATTAATTCAAGAAAATTTATAATGGCATTTACCAGATAGTAGGAGCCTACTATACACTGAGAGCATCTAATCTCAGAATAACCCTGTGAAGTTGGTACTCCTTCCATTTTACATGAGGGAAATAGGGTTCAGAGAGACTAGGTAAATTCTCCAAAATAACAACAACAGCAAAACACACAAAAAACTCAACTAGTAACTATAAGAATTAGGATTTGAGATTGCATTTACCAAAGTACAAACTCCTGCTCTTTCTACTTTTGCCATAGCTGTGATATAAAGCTTAAGGCTGGACAGCCCGGGTGGCTCAGCGGTTTAGCGCCTGCCTTCATCCCAGGGCGTGACCCTGGAGACTCTGGATCGAGTCCCGCCTAGGGCTCCCTGCATGGAGCCTGCTTCTCCCTCCGCCTATACTTCTGCCTCTCTCTCTCTGTCTCCTCTCTGTGTATTCTCACAAATAAATAATAAAATCTTAAAAAAAAAAAAAAGCTTAAGGCTTCTTTATTTCTAAGGGATCTTTATGATCCTTGGTTCTAGTTCAAGTCATGCAAATTTCTTTCTTTTCTTTTTTTTTTAAGATTTTATTTATTTATTCATGAGAGACACACACAGAGAGAGGCAGAGATATAGGCAGAGGGAGAAGCAGACTCCATGCAGACAGCCCGATGTAGGACTCAATCCCAGGACTCCAGGATCACTACCTGAGCCGAAGGCAGACGCTAGACAGCTGAGCCACCCAGGGATCCCCTCCTTTCAAGAGTACTTTCAAAAAAGATGAAATCATATTAAATACACTTTAGAGTCAATGTACTTTATCTCACTCTATTAAAATAGTATTAGGAATATGGGGCACCTGAGTGTCTCATTCGATTGAGCATCTGACTCTTGTTTTTTAAATCAGGTCATGATTTCAGAGTTATGAGATTGAGCCCTGTGTTGGGTGCGGAGTTTGCTTGAGATTCTTTCACTGTTTCCCTCTGCCCCTCCCTCCATTCATACTCTCTGTCTCATAAATAAATAAATAAATAAATAAATAAATAAATAAATAAATAAAATTTATCTTTTAAGAAATGAAATCATATTAGGAATAGAAGATTGAGTAGAAGTCATAGTATTACATTAGCTGGAATATCATATTTCTCAGTGATTATGTGTAAATGGAAGTTCCATTACAGCCACCAATCCATCTACCTATGCCTCAAACCACCTATCATTGCATCCATCCATCCATTTAACTAACTGAGAACTACTATTGATCTATTGCTACTCCAGACACTGGTCAGAGCTTTCTCTTGCTCTCAAAGATTGTATTCTAGATTAACATTGTCTAATAGAACTTTCTGTGAGATATGTTCTCTATCTGTGCTATTGAGACCAACTAAGGAATGGAATTTGCAATTTTTAAAAATTTTAATTAATTTAAATAGCCATATGTGGCTACTGGTTACTGTATTGGACTTCACAGTTCTAGAGGGTTTGAGGATTTGGGGAAACAGAAAATAAACAAATAAGCAAATTAATTTTTTTATTTTGATGAGTGCTATGGAAAAATAAGCAGGATATATGGGATGGTTGAGTGACAATATTAATTAGGATTTTCAGGGAAGTTTTCACTGAATAGGTTCCATTTATTTATCTTTTAAAGATTTTTTTTTATTCATTCATTTGAGAGAGAGAGAGAGCACAAAAGCAGGGGGAAGGGTATAGGGTGAGGGAGAAGCAGACTCCCCACTGAGCAGGGAGCCTGACATGGACATGGGGCTCAATCTCTGAACCTTAGGGTCACAATGTGAGCCGAAGGCAGACCCCAACCATCTGAGCCATGCAGGCACCCCTGAATAGTTTCCATTAAACTGACACCTGAGTGAAGATAAGGAGTCAGACACGCCAAGAGGAGGGGAAAGGACATTCTAGACTGAAAGAAGCAAGTAAAACAGCCCTAGAAAGAGAAGGACGTTGGTGTATTGAAGTCTCAGAAAGATCAATGGTTAGATCATAGAGCAAGTGACAGACAATGATGTTGGTAGATAGGAGAGACTGGATGATGTGGAGTTTTGTAGGTTGTGATAAAGGGTATGGATTTTATTCTAAGTGAAATCTAAGTCTATAGATAATCTTTTAAGAATTTAATTATCCCATAAAACTTAGTGCAAAGTTAAATTACCTAAAGATGAAGTGGCTGATAGTCTGGAGCTTTATTATTTTTAAAAGCTTTATCTACAATTTAGTTGAAAAGGTGCCCCATGTGAAAGAACTGCTGGTAGTTATGAAATTGGCTTAAAGATTGAAAGATTCATGTCTTCAAGATACTGGAATTGAAGATGGCAAACAACCTACTTACATAGAGCATCCAAAGAGAGAGTGACAGAGTCAAGGCATCTCATTTTTAACCTTTGTGAAGTTAATTTTTAATATCTCTCAGGGCTAACTGGATTTGGAATACAGATATGAAAACTCTCATTTCTAGGTATGGCATCATTTGTCATCATCTGGAAATGTGACTTTTTAAACATTTGGTCTATAGCCAGTTTCCAGTGGATAAGTCATCCCATCAGAAAAACATATCCTAAAAATAGGATACTCAAGTCTCAGCAGAGAATCTTAGACTGCTTTATCTAGGAGTTCTCTGAGACTGGATTCTAAAGATATTATCCCTGAATTTGCCAAAAGATCTGAGCTACTGGTGCTATTCATTCAATATAATACCTTTCAGGAGTCACAGATCTTCTTGGGCCAGCACATGAAAACGAGGATCAGTAGTAACGTAGTCACCATAGAAACTACATTACCTTTCAGTGCTCTCTTGCCTGATAAAGCGTAATTGATGATACTGTTAACATTATTGGTTGAAAATAATGCACACAAGTTATAAATCATAAAATCGTGAGGGAACCTGCTAAAAACGTTACAAAAATGAACAAATTGCTAAATTATGCGTGCAATACAAATGGATTACTAAAGCCCTACAACTGGTCTTTATTGTAGAATTTGAAGTCACCAACATAACACCTACTTCAAATATGGATTCCTAAGATTTGCAATCCATAAATGATGTGAACTTTTCAATATCCTTAAGGTATCAAATAGCTTTACCATTTAAAAAATACAAACAACAAATTTCAAAACTAAACTGTCAAAAGGAAAAAGTTTCCAGTTTACATTTAGGAGTCCTTTCTTATAATAGAGGGTCAGCACAGGAGGTGCAAAGAGAGAGGGAGAGAGAGAAAGAGAAATCCCATTTCATTCTTAACCAAATTAGTTTGTGCTTATGAAGATGTCAAACCTTCACTTTACCCAATAAAGCATTTTTGGTGTGGTAATGATGTTCCCCCTGGTGTATTTCCATTAAACTAAAACAATTTTTTAAAAAAAATCTGGCTTTATAAACAAATGTGGACCTATGATTGTTTTAAACATTTTAACCAAAAAAGCAAGGCACAGGCATTTTTGTCTTAAATTTAAAATAAACTGAAAGAATACGTTGATGTTCTTTGTTTCAAATACATTTTGGAACCCAGCAGACCACATTCGACCTAGTTAAATTATCTGAATGGATTTTGGGGGAAGAGAAAGGAGTCTGTTCATTTTAATATACCTTCAGAAATATTTTACTTCTGATGATGACAGCAGCTCTTGCTGACAACTATTAATACATTATAAACACCCCATCAGAGTTATATAAAAACATGTCAGTTTTAAAGAGAACATCTTTGACAGCAAATTTTCTGATTGTGAAACAGCTGTGCCTTCAGTACAATGCATTAAGTAGTTTATTCCTTTTAGATAGTTAAATTGTGCATGAAATGTTGCTGGCGCAAGGGCTCCAAATCTGGCCTGATTAGCGAACATCTGTTACATTGGAAAAATTCATGTCTACCCTAATTAGCTGTCAGGCTGATGTACATCAGGCCTGATGGTGAGGGATCCTGTGCTGTTTAAGTCAGACCAGGTTCCTCTCCTCTCCCGTCACCTGCCCTTTCAAATCTCTTCCTCTCGTGTGTTGCTGTAATTAGAGATGGTTGGACATACAATGGAGCAGGCTACGGTCACTTATAGTCCCATCTGTGCAATATTTTTATTCCCACCAAACTTGGGAGCTGAGAGATCAAGTAGTTCAACAGCAGTGAGGCCGTTAGACCTGTTAGCTCGGTGACATTTGATAATCCTGGTTCCAAGATCTTCATCCGAAAGACTCTTAGAATCCATCTGGGGGACTGAAGGGTAATCTACAGCTTCTGAAAAACTGATTTTTGTTTTGTTTGTTTTAAGTAGGAGTAGCTCTCAGCTAATCTGGAAACATGGTAGTGTACTGTCAAAGTGTCGAGGTACTGGAGGATCGGCTATTAAAAAGGAGGCAAGAAAAAAGAAACTGAGTGTTTTGAAAGCAGAATTTGCCTGCCAGTCCTGTGGCTATTGACAGCTACAGGAGGCAAGTGAAATCAAAAGCTCTGATTTTATCAAATTTATTAGTCCAGTGTATGGAGGGTTTTCCAATGTCAATAAAAACTTCCATTGACCTGTGGCTGGGCACAAATCATAACTTCCTGTTCAAACTAGCAGTAAACTGGAAAGTGCAGTTTGTTCCTGAGCTGGTGAAATCCTCATTTGCTCTGCAACAACCTTTTATATAAGAGCTGGCTTGCCTGGGGCCAAGTTCAGATTCAACCTGAAAGATTAAGAATATATAAGATTACAACATCAGATTTTATTAGCGTGTGATTTGACCTAGGAAGAATGAAAAATCAGCCTTTTTTCTAACTTGGTATCATCTTTTCAAGATAATTCAAGTACAGGATTATTATTCCCAAGCATACGTGAAGTATAATTACAATGTATGCTGCAATTCTGTAATTGAAGACATGCTTTATGAAATGCTTGATGTGTAAGTTATAAATGGGAAAACTCATTTACCCAGAGCCTTCAGAATTTTTCAGGTGAACTCAAACAGGAATTCTGAATGCTCTTGTTATAACACTCTAGCCAAACTGGACTTGAATTGTCTGGACTAAGCGAGGTCTTTCCTTCCTTCCTTCCTTCCTTCCTTCCTTCCTTCCTTCCTTCCTTCCTTCCTTCTTTCCTTCCTTCCTTCCTTCCTTCCTTCCTTCCTTCCTTCCTTCCTTCCTTCTTTCCTTTCTTTCTTCCTTCCTTCTTTTCTTCCTTTCTTCCTTCCTCCCTCCCTCCCTCCTTTCCTTCCTCCTTCCTTCCCCCTCCCTTTCCTTCCTTCCCTCTCTTCTTCCTTCTTTCCTTCTTACTCTTTCTTTTACCTTGGAATACCTCCCCTATCCTTCCAAAGCTTACCTAGTCAAGCAGTTAAGTGTGATCTCAAGCACTAACTGTTATATAACAGCATTGATCTAGTTTCAAAGAAAGGGCAAAATTTACTGAAATAACTACATCCTATACTACAGCTTTACTTACATCATCTACCTCTTCTCAACAGTTGGCATTCTGCATTTCTTTTATGGTACTTGCCATTTCTATCTCTTATTTAAAATATTTATATGCCATAAAATATCTTTCGTCTCTTATACTAGACTGTAAGCTCCCTGGAGACAGGGACAATGAATTATTTCTGTATCCCATAAAGTATAGTTCACAATAAGGTCTTAGTAAATGTTTACTGAGTCTGTATTATTTGGCTCAGAGACCTAGTGTTAGGTCTCTTGGTTAAAGTATCTGCTACAACTAAAAAACTCATGAATGATGAGAATTGACTGATATCTCCAGCTGCCTTGAGACAACTACCACAGGCCAGGCGGGAGCCCAGAGTGGTATGGGGTAGTGTCAGAAACATCTGCCAGTATTCCACTCAAGTTAAGAATGGCCAGGGGCACCTGAGTGGCTCATCCAGTAAGAGTTTGACTCTTGGTTTTGGCTCAGGTTATGATCTCAGGGGGGTGAGATGCAGCCTTGCATTGGGCTGCCACAGTCAGCCAGGAGTCTGCGTGAAGATTCTCTACCACTGTCCCTCGCCCTACCTCTAAAATAAATAAATCTTTAAAAGAAAAAAAAAAAAAAAAAAAAAAGAGTGGCCAGACTTCTCTGAACAATGATAACCAGAGTTCCCAAAGCATTGAGAATTGTCTGACTGCCCTAAAGCAGTGACACCTGGAGAGTACTGGGGATCCTGCTTGTCTAGGGCTGGCCCAGTTTGTTGTGAACTGGGATTTCTGTGGTAGCCTTGCTCGGAGGCTCAGAGATGCTCTGGAGCCCAGTGGGTTTCCTGTCTCACTTCCACCTCTCTCCCCAAGATGCTTCCCACTGACATTCCACAGAGCCTTCTGCACTGGTTTCTTGGTTTATCAAGAACCGAGAGGATAGAAAATACTGTAGGAACACAGCTCTCTGCTTAACTTTGTGGATTTTAGAGAAACTAAACAATTTACATTTTTCAAACATATGCCAAGCTTTTGGAATTTTGTTCATTCTATCTTGAAAACTACCTTGTAGCAACTCACCAAAAGACAAAGAATTGAAATGTGATTTTATTCTGACTTGAAAAATACCTTTTGAGAAAGTTTTTCTCTTTATGAAAAAGAAATAGTACAATGTTGCTTGAGTTTTATTGCACATTTAAACATTTTTAATAGGTTACTTCATTTGAATATAGTAGCTATATCCACGTTTATCCAAGGATACACTGTCTGCATTTGAAATACATAGAAAAAAAAAACCCATTAAGATAGAAGCTTTTAAATGCTTACCTGGTTGGATTTCCAACCAGCAGCAGCAGCATTCACAACAAAAACAACCATCACAATCATAATAGCAGAAGAGCTTTATTAAATATCCAATATGTACACATCTCATGCAGTACTGTCTCTGCTCACAGATTCTGTAAGTTTATTTTTTCCATTTTACAGATGACAAGATTTGGACTCAGGGAGATTATGTGACTTGCCTAAGGCTCCACAGCTAATAAGTAGCAGAGCCAAAATTCAATCCATATCTAACCTTTAAGTGATTGTGTAACTGCCATTCAAGGGAATCTTCTTTGACATTTTAAATACTTTTTAAATTTAGAAATACTTTCATTGTTTTCTAAAATACTTTGAGGACCAAAAATTTTTACGTGGATAAATGGCATTGTTCCCTGAAAGGGGCGATGATTTTTATATATTTTGCTTGCTTGGTGGTGGCAAGTCCCACTGAGTAGTTTTATAAGAATTTACATGACTTATTGGGCAAGTCTAACCAATGAATGTATTTAGTTCAATCCAAACTAGTAAAGATTCTGAAATCTTTAAACCTCCTCTTTAGCGAATCTTATCTTTTAGATTCAAGTCTCTGAGGATATGATTACACTAAATTCAGATCCTTCTCTGAGATAGACCATGGGAACTAGAATAGTGATTTGAAAATAGCTTTGAAAATTCTGACACTATCTGCTTTATGGTCATATAGTTGCTGTGTGTGATTTTTAACTAACTTGATAAGTAAAATCCAAATGCTTTTTCTGCAGTTAATAAAGAGTGATACAACAAAAATATTTACTGTGCACTATGCCAGCAACTAAATTAACCAGTAATAATTGTTTTCGTGGCACCAATCAACAGCTGAGAAAAAAACCCCACAGGTCATTATATTTATCAAAATTAACTATAGTTTCTCCTCACCCTCCTGTATACCACTCTCTTGATCATGCTGCATTTTACACACACACACACACACACACACACACACACACACACACGGTGGGGGGGAGCTAATTCTTCTCAATGTCTGTTTCTTTGGAAGCAATATTACAAAGTTCTGAGTATTTTGGATTGGTGAGATAGCAAATGTCTTACTGCTATTCCCAGCCTGTAATTTACTCTTGAGGCTACTGATGCCACCATTCCATAGAATCATCCCTGTCGTGTTGTGGATGGCAACAGAAGGTCACTCCCTTTCTGGAGTGACTTATTCTCCGAATCTGTCAGAGAATAGGTGTCAAACACATACATACTTTTAGAAAATGGTTACGCACAGGCCACCCAAAACTGGGGAAGAAACTCTTACCTACTTCTGCCAGCTTCACTTCACAGAAACCGTAAACCCTTCTAAGAGAATTGTGCAGTTCCCTACAGAGGCTCAGCCGTCTCTTTCAGCCAAGCAATAAAGAGCTAGCATGGCACCATTGAACCCCAGTCCTCTGGACAATGCCCTCAGTGTCTGGGGTTGGCCTTCATTGGGCAGCTTGGATGACAGAGACCCTGTCAGCAGAGTACTGCTTATTGATGTTCGTTAAGATGATCATGGCAAGGGGTAGCTGATAAAACCTTTCCCTGGAGTTGACACTGTTGCTTAGTACAGAGTAGTAGGGAATAAGATGTTTGGAGTGAAGTAACTCTTGACAGAATGAGACAACTTATTAGTGATGATGAGAGGAGTCTTCTGGGGAGATAGGTGTTCCACAATACGTTAGATCCCATAGTTTTGGACAAACCTGGGGTCTACAGGCCAGGATTCTCTTTTAAGGAATGATTTTTTTATAGACTGAGAGGAAGTAAAAGATGAGCCCCACTGAGCAGTGCAAGTGAACAGGGGATGGCGTGTTATCACAATGGACCTTTTCACTAAGCTCATAATAAAATTATTTACTCTTAATTGTGTGCATATCACACACATGAATGTGTGATACTCTTCTTTCTCTTCTGGCATGGAAATCCTGGTGTTTAAACCCAAGTAAGACAGAGATGTTCTTGGGGGGTGGGGAGGAGAGTCCAACTTTGTTCTTAAGCTGAATAATCAGTCAATTCACTCAAAATAGAAGATAGGCCCTCTGTAGACATGGCCCAGAGTCAGCCAATAAAGAGAGGAAAATTAAACTTAGAGTTTCTGACACTTCACTCTTGTTTTCTCCCTACTAGATCCTCCCAGTTCACTGAGAAATCATTAGGTGTACACTATAAGCCAATTCTCCTCGAAGCCTGACAAATTTATAGCTTCTCAAAACATGGATGCCAAAGTAGAAGTTATCAATTATTTTCAAGGTGTCTAACTTTTAGCTGGGAACATTGATATAGATATGTGATGGCATCTGTAATTCCAGCCAGTCCTCATGGGAATATCCACAGACGCTTTTTTGGAGTCCTCTCTAAGATAATAAAACAGGCTCTGGTCAGACACACTGTACCTCACACAGTCTAACAGCTTTCGACATAAATCTAGAACATGATTTACATTTGAAAGCACCAGATCAATAGTTGAGGAGGGATTATTTTTTATCAACTTGGCTCTAATTCTCTGAAATATAAAGTTATTTTTTTAAATGTCAAGACCAACTACACCCACACTAGCACAGAATGGCTTTGTCGAAAAAGTTGAAAAAAAAAAAAAAACTAACGTAAATTTTGTGTTGACATCATCCAGGTTAAGTCTAAAAAAGAAAAATACTTACTTTTGTAAAATGAGAGGCTATTTTATCACTCAGAGAATGTCACATCAATTGTAAAGCCATCAGCCCCAAGGTTTGGTGGTGATTGCTTCATATTTACTGTTAGTCCGGCGATGGGGATGGTACTTTTACAGTCTTTGGACAGACTAGTGAGTGTGACATTTAAAGTGTTGATTTTTGCAGCACTTATGTTAATTGTTGTAATTTTCCTGATGAACCACCATTCTGGTTTCCTGATGCAGCCAAGATAGTTTTACATTTTCTATGCAGGGCCTCTTTGCCATTTGGTCTGTGTAGTGTCAGCGGCGAGTGCTACTGAAAGCAGACAAAATTGCAAGCAAATTGCATCAGATTGCCAACATTGTGAAAAGGTAAATTGCTTGCAAATCTATTTAAACCACTGCCCTATTTTCATCAGCTTCAGTACTTGGTATTCATGATTGCTTAATTGGCGACCTTTCCTATTGTGTAGTGCTTTATGGTGTAATGGAAAGCGATCTTTACCAAACCAATTACCCTTTTTTTCTCAGCACTACATTATTGCTGTGATTGCAACTGCCAGTCCTTTGTAAATGAACTTTCTGATTTCAATGATGTTTTTAAAATGTAAGATAGAAAAAAGTGGCATTCATATTGTGCGATGTTCTATTTTGAAGCCTCTTTGTAGCCACTATTGTCTGGGAAAATGGACTGAAGGGTTACACAGTACCTACAAATATCCATGTAACTATTATTAATATTATTATAATGTCCTCCTTTGTACTGCAGCTCAATTAGGAAAGGATAGGAGAAATATTTTGTCACCCTGTCAAGTGCACAGGAAGTGCATTTGAGGCTTCTTTTTTGACACATACATTATCTCTAGTAATAAGACAAGATTCTTTTTAAGGAGTGGCGATGAAGATACAAAATCAATTAAAACGAAATTCACATTGCTGGTCTTATGGTCACTCAGCATTTAAAAAAGAGCTTGAAATAACTCAAATATTAAAACTTGGCATGAAAGCTTAATTTTATAAGAGAAAGTGGTAAGCGAGCTGAGAAATAGTGAATTTTTAAGATCTCAGGTTCTGCATACAGATGCCAAAACACAGCAAAACACCACCATTCTACACATGCAAAGCTTAACATATGTACAATCCAGACATGTAGCCTGAATTGCAACAGAACTAAGACAGCCTCTTTTTAAAGTTCCCTTAAGAAACAGCCTATAAAATTAACGCCCACATGGATTCTCATAAAGATGGGGCATGGAACTGGAGTGAATCCTGTTTACGTATTTTTATGTGATTTAGAAAATTATATCATTACTCCTAGGCGTACGTGCAGAAAGGGAGCTTCAAGTAATTTAGTCATTCTCTAATACAGTAAGTGGAAATGGATGCATCGTTCTACCCCCTACAGTTAGAAACTCTATTGTGTGAGGGACATTTTGCAAAGATTTCTTTTACTCTCTTCTCTCATTTAATTAGGAAAAAAATGGAGTTCAGACCAGGCTTGCCAATGATGATCAGGTGATTGTTGATTTTAGTACCTTTGATGTAATGTAATGATTTATTTACAGCACAGCATCTTATTCTTTGAAAGCAAAGAAATGTGTTTATTATCTGCTGCTTCTGAAAGTGTTCATAACAACCAATTTTACTGTGATATTGAGGTCTAATACAGTTATTATTTTCTATCAGCAACATATATTCTTTTGGAACAATTAGACCCCTGATTCGATTTCCTAACTTTAAACATAGTCACATGTTTATAGATGACAAAATGACATTTGCTGGGGTATTTTATTGGGTTTTAAACCATGGGACTTAAAAATGAGTGTGTCGTTAATTGGGTGCAGGACCCAGAAAAATTTTCATCTTGTGGAGGGACTTTGTTAAATAACTATCGTGAAAGACCCTTAAGATGATTTTACTTTTGTTGGATGGGGGGCAGTGGAGATTTATGAGAGGGGAAAAGCTCATGGGTTAGCACACACTGCAGTTATTGGAAATGTTACCATCAGAGGTTGGTTGTGAACCATCATTCTCATCGTTCATCTTTCTTTTTTTTTTAAGATTTTATTTATTTATTCATGAGAATACACAGAGAGGAGAGAGAGGCAGAGACACAGGCAGAGGGAGAAGCAGGCTCCATGCAGGGAGCCCGACGTGGGACTCGATCCTGGAACTCCAGAATCATGCCCTGGGCTGAAGGCAGCGCTAACCGCTGAGCAACCTGGGCTGCCCATCGTTCATCTTTCTAAACCAATACTGACTCTCATGATGGTGAAATGGATGGTAGTTACGTCAGCTAAGGTAGCTCAGGCTTATGAATTCCCAGGTAGTATGCTTATCACTGTAACTGGCTCATCTCATTGATTCCTCCCAGCAGTCCTGCTAGTATTCCCATTTTATAGATGAGGATACTGAGGCTGAGAAGACTTAGAGGCTGACACAAGGGCACGCAGTGAACCAGAGATGCATCTGGGATATGAACCTTAGCTGTCCAGCTCTGGAGCCTGTGACCTGCTACCCGAAGAGCTTTGTTTCCAAGCTTCTACTTTTTCTTCCTCAAGCTGTGGAGGCAAAGCTGGTTGGCTAGCAGACACCTTGCATTTTCCAGAATATTTTAAGCAGTTATTGAGGAACTGGATGGAGTGTGCCCCACAGTCCCTGAATCTTTCACTCTTTCATCTCTTTATACATGATTAGGCTCTGGTACTGATGTTCATGTTTTACATGCAAAACTCTAAGATAAACTCAAGTGTTCGAATTCAACTTCTCCTTGCAGAAGGAAGAATTCTTATGAATGCCAATGCTCACAAAGGCTCCGGCAGCTATTTCTCTTTCTCCTTTTTTTTCTTCCTTCCTATAGAAAGGCTCTTAAACACTCTAAGTATAGTAAATATCCACCCAGTCCAGCTCATTCCTCTGTTAAATGATATACTCTTGGGTTTGTTGTTGGAGTTCGTTGATGGTTGGAACCACCTCATTGTAGTCCAAAGCTCTTTCAAAGTAATTGCAGTAAGAATAATGAACAGATTCCTTCCTGTAATGAGCAGGGCGGGGCTTGGGGGAGTGGCTGGAATAAGGTTGGGGGAATAGGAGTTGTTGGTTCCACTTCAAGTGATCTGCAAATAAATTACAGCCACAATGAAATGTTTTTTGAGATTGTATATGAGACATGTGTCACTGATTTAAGCAAAACCTAGGTGTTTTCCTGCTTGATATCCCAATCCTCACTCTGCCATGGGTAGCTAGTGGACACTTGTGTGTATTCCTGATTCTTTTAAATGACAATGAACCATGTGTTCTATCTCTGAGGGTTCATATTATAAGACCCAATAACCAAAATGTGGGGAAAATGTGGGGAAAAAAGCAAGAGGCTGGAGAGCACCTTATATTCCCTTTTATACAGACTCATATACCAATTTCTGTATTTACCACAAAGCTGAATAAAAGGATTTGAGGTTGGTTGTGGGGAATATCCCCATATGAAAGGGTCATTTCCCTGAGAATTTATGACATCTTTAGTAAATATCCTGAGTGGATTTAATATGTTCTTTCATTTATGAACAAAAAATAGTGTATTTAAAGTTTTCAGTCTGCTCTATAGCTTAGAAATCTAGCTCTTTCGATGTGCCCTTTTGTGCTGCAGCACCACCACAAGCCATTCCTTGCACTCCTGTGGGCTTTTGAGTCCTGGGGGTCATTCATCCTCTTGCATCACATACTCCTTATACCAGATAGCATCCATTCGCTCCAAACAGGAATAAAGAATAAACTAGATGAACCCTGTGGTACTAACTGACCCCTCATAGAGACTAAGGTTTTTGTTTTTGTTTTTTTTATAGCCTGTATGATGATGCAATGCACTTTCACCACTGATGATACTCCTAAGGAAGCAGAAAATTCTCTGAGTTCACTTGGCCTTCATTCCTTCTCTACAAGAAGATAAACTGTGGAACATTGCCACAAAAAATAGTTCACATCTCTAATTTCCAATTAATGGATAATTTTTCACTGTGGCTCACCCTCAGGATGGTTGTATAATTTAAGAACAGATGGAAATAGTATGCCATAGAGAAGACTTAATGAAATTTGTGGAACAGGATTGACAATTCTGAGTTAGTTCGTTGGCTCTGTTTGTTTGAGGGAGAATATAGGTATTTGATATACTTGTAATAATAATAAACAGTGTTTAATGCTTATTTAGGGTTTATTATGAGCCAGGCACTGTACTTTTTGACATTATTAATCCATTGAATAGTCCCAATAACTGTGTGAGTAGATACTATTATCACTCTCATTTAATAAAAGAGGAATCTGAGGTTCAGAGAGATTAAGCAAGATTTCTAAAATCAGATGGTTTGTAAGTGGTGGATCTGAGATTCTAACGTGGACAGTCTGCAAGTTATTATTGCCTTCCCACTAAATGAGGAGGACGATGAGAAGGAAGAGGGAGGGAGGAAAAGAGGAAGGGAGAGGAAGGAAGAAAAGGGAAAGGAAGGGAAAGCCTGAGTGTCTGATCATGCACAACAGGATTTAGAATTCTCCATAGATTTCTTTCTTTTTTCTTTTTAAAAATTATTTATTTCTTAAAAGTAATCTCTTCAACCAACATGGGGCTTAAATTCATAACTCTGACATCAAGAGCTGCATGCTCTTCCAATTGAGCCAGGCAGGTGCCTCCAGAATTCTCCATAGGTTTCTGTGAGATTATTTTTTACAGAAGTATGTCCTTCCCTGGGAATCAGTATAATTCTTGTCTTTACAATTTTTTTTCAGTTGACTCTTGATCAGTGAAGGATTCCTTACATTTCACCTTCTGGGTGACAAGCATTATTGTCACTCACATAATGGTGTAGTAGATGGTACTGGTATCTTGATATAAGCAGATTTCCACCTAAGAAAAGGCTATTAATAGAGCCATGTACATAGAAATATCTCCTCTCTCTCTCTTAAGGTGGATTTCTCTTTTTTTAAGATTTTATTTATTTATTCAAGAGACACAGAGAGAGAGAGAGAGGCAGAGACATAGGCAGAGGGAGAAGCAGGCTCCCTGCAGAGACTCTGATATGGGACTCAATCACAGAAATCCAGGATCATGACCTGAGCCAAAGGCATATGTTCAACCACTGAGGCACCCAGGTGCCCCTTAAGGTGAATTTCTCAAGGGCTCATCTTCAGTTAGCTGAGCAGCAGATAAAGAAATGGCAAGACTCAGGAGGGAGAGGGCTGTTAAAATCCAGGGAGATGGAGCCTAAAACAAATTAAACCTACTACTTCTGCCTAATTCCTGAATGATACAGACATTCATTCTATTTAATATGTATTGTACAAGAAGATCTTGAAGGAGACAAATGTTTGAGATGCCCTCCACTCATGTTGAGCTATTTGGGAAGCAGTTCCAAAAACCAAAATGCAAAGTTATTTTCCTTACACTGAAAAAAATGTGTGTAAATCAGAGTGATGATTTCTCAGTAAGGAGAGTCTCCAAATTGTGGAGGCCTGGGTGGAGGAATGCATTCAGTATCTCAGTCATTCAGTAAATATTTGCTGATGATTTTTTGCAAGTCCAACACTGCGGGGATATGTAGTGAGAGTCACAGCTCCTCTCTAAGAGCCTCACAGTCTGGTGGCATGCATTGGGTCAGCTATGACAGAGACTTCTTTTAGAATGCAGCGTTAAAATAATTTTCTTTTGGGACGCCTGGGTGGCTCAGCAGTTGAGTGTCTGCCTTCGGCTCCAGGCCTGATCCCAAGTCCTGGGATCGAGTCCCACACCAGGTTCCCTGCAGGAACCATGCTTCTCCCTCTGCCTGTGTCTCTGCCTCTCTCTCTGTGTGTATGTCTCTCATGAATAAATAAATAAAATCTTTAAAAAATAATGAATTTCTTTTAATTAAACAAATTAACATGAGAATAATATGTTTATTTTTAAATTTTATTTTATTTTTTATGTTTATTTTTTATGTTTATTTTTTAAAAGGTTTTATTTATTTATTCATGAGAGAGAGAGGCAGAAACGCAAGCAGAGGGAGAAGCAGGCTCTCCACAGGGAGTCCGATGTGGGACTCCATCCCAGAACCCAGGAGCTGAAGGCAGAAGCCCAACTGCTGAGCCACCCAGGTGTCCCTGTTTATGTTTTTATTTTTTTATTTTTTAAAGATTTTATTTATTTATTTATCCCAGGTCTCCAGGATCACACCCTGGGCTGAAGGTGGCGCTAAACCGCTGAGCCACCTCAGCTGCCCCCTGTTTTTTGTTTTTGTTTTTGTTTTAAAGATTTATCTATTTATTTTAGAGAGCAAGAAAGAGCATGGGGGGAGGGACAGAGGGAGAGGATGTGACTCCTGAAGCAGACTCCCAGGTGAGTAAAGAGTTCATGCACATGGGCTGGATTCCAGAATCACAAGATCATGGCCAGAGCCAAAATGGAGAGTTGAACATTCAACCAACTGAACCACCCAGGTATCCCTAGAACAATCTCTGTTTAAATGAGAGTGGAACAAAAGCAAAAAATTACAGACCCAAGAACAGAATTTTATATTAAAGAGAGACTTACTTTACCTAGAACAGTCCATTCTAAAAAGTGTGCCAATACTTATAATACATTAAATTGCATATGTCAATACTTATTTCTACTCGCTTTAAGAGATATAAGGGAAATTTCATAATAATGACTTTGAAAGAATATAGTTAATTTAACTTTGGTCCCTAGATACTATTTTGATATTCAATGAATATTTATCCTAAAATTTCAAAGGACCTGTGTTTTAAAATATTTGCAATTTAGAAGAATATTTCTAAAATAAAAGATTGAGACTTCTTACTCATGATATCCTTCTAAAATAAAGACCTGATTGCTTTCATTATCTTAGGATGAAATTATCTTAATTGGCTTGTTTGTTAATGTGAGATAGACTTCTCATAGCCATCTTTCTAAGTAATATCACATTTAGTTTTCATTAAGTATTCAGCTTTCACAGATTTGCTGGGATTTTTTACACAACATCTATTTTAAGGATATCTTATCAACTTAGGGCATTTTAATGAGCAACTCAGTACTTAAACAGAGCATTTTTTAATTGATCTTGGTAGCCAGGCATGCTAAACACTGCTGTCTCTGGAACCCTGAGCACAGCATAACTCATGGGTCTGGCTACCATGAGATTGAGCATGAAATTTCACATCAAAGACCTCCATGCTGGAGGAACAGGGATGCAAGGGGGTGGTATGGCCAAGGCAAATGAGAATGCACAAAGCAGGCTGAGTTCTTCCCAGTGTGCTAGGAGACTAGCTGGAGTTTCGTAGGCAAGGGTCATTTACAGTCACTGCTCACTCTGGAAATAATAAGCTCCAGTGGTCAGAGCTGTGATAATAGAGGAGTGAGTCTTGAAACACCAGCCACAAACACCCAGGCTACCTTGTGAGAGGCAGGTAGTCTCTAGACAGGGCCAACTTCATAGACACGCTACCTGTGGGCCCAGTGCCTATAAGGACTCCATGCTTGTCTTAATGTTCTGTAGTCCCTGTTCTAAAAGTCTTAAGAATTTTTGAACAGAAGGCTCCCTATTTTCGTTATGTAGCTGATTTGAGCAAAAGGATTATTTTGAATTAAGAATGTCTCATTCTGAGAAAGCCGTTGGCAACATCCAGGGTGTGAAATCAGTTCTGGAAATTAACACAGGGGGATGTACTGAGGAAATATGAAATGATTAATTGGCAATAATAATAATAATAATAACATGATCAAGGGATAATGTTTTATGGCTATCTTGATCTAATAGGACTAGAAATGGTTGCCTGATGAAGGAATGAGAGCTCTGTGACTCTGTTATTGGAGTCTTCATCTTAGAGTAATGGTAAAGGGGTTCCTATGTATCAGTGATATTTGAACTTTTTTGACCATGTCCATAGTGAGAAATACATTTATTTTATTTATGACCACACATATATATATGTGTGTGTGTGTGTGTGTGTATACACATATATATGTATTTATCTGTGTATGAATTTTTTTTATTTTTGGTGAATTTTTTTATATATGCATGTGTATATATATATTTTAAACACTTATGTACAGGTTTTATGACATATAAACTCTTAAGTCTTATCCCACACAATATGCATTTTGATATTTTCTGTCCTATTCTCTTTCATCTTAAAAGATATATATGCTGGTTGTTGCCTGCTAAATCAATTTCTTGACCAACTAATGATCATAGTCCACAGTAGGAAAAACACTATTAACATAGCATGGAGGGCTTGCATTAGATAACTCTTAACATTTTTCTAGCTCTAAGATTATAATTTTCAAAAGCTAAAAATTGCAAGTTACTCCACAGGCAGCTGAGTATATGCCTAACCAACTGAAGAACAAAGTACAAAAAGCCCTACACTAATTCTTCAGAGGCCTGGGTTAGAACCCTTGGTGTGCTACTATTTCAACACCTTTAACAAGTCTATTTATTACTCTCTTTCTCAATAGCCCTATCTGAAAGATAAAAGATTTGTTTTAATCCTGAGAGTTTCTTCTTTTTTCTAACAAATAGCAAAGTACAGTCATCCCCCAAATAAAATCTTTGTGATAGGTAAAAACAGTTAAAAGTGAATTGTGATGGTGGAGTCTGCAGTGGGTAGTCAGCGTTCTTCTCATAGACCCTGCTCAGCACTCTCTACTCTTCTCACATTTCCCACCCAAAGAGCTGTAGTATTGCAGTGAACAGAGCTTAAAAACCACTCAACTCAGTAACAGAATCTTAAACTTTGATCAGGGGACTACTGGTGAGCAATGGAGATCAAAAATGAAACCAAAAGACTCCATGTGTTTCTAAGTTTTTCCCTCAGTTCAGTGTTTTTCTCTCCATTTTCCTGATGAGAAGGAGGTTATGTCTGTCCAGTTCCCTGCTTTATCTTCAACAGCTAGCACGGTGCCTAGTACACAACAGGTGCTCAATACATATTTGTGGAATGAATGAGTCACTTTAAAAAACTTATCAAAGTAAAAAGTGTGTGTCTGGAGAGATCTATGAAAAGTCTCAAATTATTAATAGATGCAGGTTTTAAGGCTCTGGGTTCATGCCTCATCAGTTTGATTTTAGTACTGCATATTTTTGTGGTGAAATTGAACACTGTTATCTCCATTTTATAGATAAGAATACCAGGACCCTATACAATTAAGTGTCTTCTTGGAAGTGACCTAGCTTTTTGCAGGTGAGAATTATGATCTAAAGTGATTGAATTTCTGATCTGTTTATCGATGAGCTCTAGAATGAATCTACATGAGTACATCCTAGTGTTCAGTAAATGGGGTGCATCGTATTTCACGACTTTGTAGAGCCACTGGTATTTTGTTGAGTGATGTAATCGATAAAAGGAAACATTGGTATTTTGTTGAGCGATGTAACTGATAAAAGGAAACTTGCACTGTGCCAATCATTTGCCTCCATGGGCTCACCCATTTCATTCCTGAATATGAGTCTCACTGTTAGTAGTAATTTGTTTCATAATATTGTGGTATGATTGAAAGCAGACAGGAAAAAAATAAGGTCATATGGATTTTTTCCCCCTTAATGGAATTACTACTCAGAAAAAAATGGTACTTTGGTTGGGTAAGTCTTTATCATACCAAGTGAGCTCTTCAAAATGTTATGTCCCATTTGTATCACTAACTATATTTTTAAGATGACAAGAGATGAATGAAATATAAAGCTTATGGTTACACAGGGTACTCATCTTCATGCACAGCTTCAACATTAATGTAACCTTTAAAATGTAACCTTTAAAAAGCGTGGTAGTTATCAGCTGCATGACCCATATCAAAATGGAACTGCCTGTCAAGCGTTGCTCATTTGATGCATGAAAGTTCTATATTTTCTTTCATAGGCATACGTTACAGTACCTTTATGTTGGCCCGCAGAGCATGCCAATGTAGAATTTCCATAATTTTAAATTCTGAGCCAACAGTATAACTGCTGGTATCTATTTAGATGGCTCAGAATGCCCAGTACTACTTTGGGATAGTTTCTTCCTTAAAATGAAATCAGAACATCCTCTCAATTAATGTGCACAACTTTATGTTGGAGCATTCTTATTATTCTCCTTTAATATAACTTGTAATCATTCAGAATGTACCCAGAACCTATTTACATTTTGGGAATATATTTTATTTGACTTGATACATATACTATACAAAAGCCAGTTAACCACTTTGATACAATAAGCAATGTTCTCTATCACAAGCCCCCCGCACCCCCCCAAAAAACCTGCTGAGGGCACCAAAACACATGACACTAACAAAATACTCTAAATGAGGTAGACCAGAGAAAAAGCCATTTGCACTATTAGATTAAGTGATTTTGAGCAACATAAAATTGCCTGTTTCCAGACATTTTTGGCCTACAAAAATGGCAATTTTATGTAGTTTAATCTACATCTCTAAGCACCTGTTGCTTCCTCTGTCATTATGATTTCTCAAAGTTGGGGCTGCCCTGCATTGGAAGAAAACGGAGTCAAAAAGATCTCAATGGAAAAAAAAAAGGATCTCGATGGGTTTTACTCTGCCTTCATAGGAAGGGAAAATACTCAAAAAGATACTTAGGGGATCAGTTTATCATTGCTTTGATTATTCTTGAAGAAAAAGTAGAGAGAGTCACCTTAAAAAAATTACTGACACTTCCTTTTATCAAATGTTTTCACTTTCTAGAAAAGTGCACTTGAGAAATAATGAAGATAATGTGCAAAACTTAATTGATGATGTTAATAGTTTATAATATCTAAGACTTGAATATAACCTACAGGACCAATAATAGGAGTTTGGTTAAATAAAGTGTAGCCCTTCCATAATAAAAAAATAAACAAATGTGTTTATCAAATAGGAAAGATGTTAATGAAAAAGTATTTACTTTAAAAAAGATACAAAATATCTTTACATTATCTCAGTAAAAACATTAAAATAGATCTATTTAAACATGCATTAAAAAGACCAGAATTTCATACACTGTTGTCAGTGATAATTTCTGGGTATAATGTTAAGATTATGGATGCTTTGGATCCTTATTTTTCTTGTTCTACATTTTCTACAATGAATATGTATGGATAATATGATAGGTGAAAAATAGTAAAATAAAATAGGCTAGTGTTTATCATTTCACTCATTTTTTAAAAATATCTACTTTGTAAGTTAAGACATTTCCTGAGTATTTGCATCATGGGCAATCATTAGCACAGACAAAATCAAATGAACATTATCCATATGGGATTTTCCTTTGGCATTCCTGAAGAGTCTGAATCACCAAGAGAATAAAACGGCAAGAGCAAGAGCGGCAGAGAGATGGAAAGCAAACCTCTGAAAGGGACTTAGAGCAAATTAGTGAATTTAAATAATTTTCTACATTCCTTGTGCTTTTTAAATTTTGGGTTGTTTACCTTCTTCCAGTGAGTATTAATTAGGTTGCTAAAGAAGGTAAACAAACTTAATTGGTAAACAGGAAATACTTTACATGAGACAAAGTTAAGTGGGATTAGTTGAACTTAATTGAGAAAATATTTCAGAAGCATTATTTTTCTGTTATCTCTTGTTATTTCTTTCAACAGAAAGAAAACTTTAAGTAGTCATGGGACAGACTTCAATCTGAAGAAACAATATAGAGATCAAATTGATAAAATAATGATTTCATAAGAAAATGAACATAACGGGACAAACGAATAGAATTTTCTGGGAAGAGTAATGACCATATGGAAATATTTATTAGGATAAGAATAAAAACAGGCTCCAGTAACTGACTCAGATTGAGAATACATGTAGTTATCAATATATATTGATGGTTGAATTTTTAAAAAGAATAAATTAATGACTATAACTTCATCTCATCTCCTTCTGGACCAGATCCTTACAATTTATATGCAGTAGCACTGAGTTAAATTAAACTGGGTGTGCTTACATGGTACACAGGAAAACATTACTGAATTTTGTGATTGGTTTACTTTAGTATGCCCGTTTCACTGTTTCATGGTTCTTTATCCTATGCAACTTCATAACATTGAACTCAGACATTAAAAAATTAAACTTGCATTTATAGAGTATATAAATATATAAGATAAAACCAAAAAGCCATAAAGTTAGAATGAAGAAGAAACTATCAAGCATTCATTATTTCAGAGTATTCACCAAGAACCATGTGGTTTTCATTAATACATTGTTAATTGATTCGAACAAAGGAACGCTCCTTAATATTTCACATGCTAGATGAGGAAAAAGAAATGACTTCTTTACCATTTGGCTGGGAAAATGAAAACATCTGTGTATTCCTTTTACACAAATGAAAAGGTGAGAGATAAAATGAGTACTTGCCTTCCTTTGCCTTCCTTGTCCAATATTACTAGCTCAGGAGCATACAGTTCACTCAGGAGCATACAGTTCATTTGGTATCCACAGTAACCTAAAGTAGGGGTGAGGTGGCTGTGGTAGCAATCTGCAGAAATCAATTCTCATCCTCAAGGTGTGTCCATGTCCATGCCAGAATTTCATTCTTTTTAAAGGCCGAATAATATTCCAATTTGCTCATATGTCATATTGTCCTTGTCCGGTCATCCATCCATTGGTAGACACTGGGATTGTTTCCATATTTTAGCTACTGTAAATAAAGCTGCTATGAGCACAGATATATAAATACCTGAGTCCCAGCTTTCAGTTCTTTAGAGTATATGCCCACAAATGAACTTGTATTATATGATAATTCTGTCTTTAATTTTTTGAGGAACCACCATACTGTTGTCCACAGCAGCTGTACCATTTCACATTCCACCCACAGGGCACAAGCGTTCTAGTTTCTCTGCATCCTTGTCAACACTTGTTATTTTCTGGGTTTTTTATTTTTTATTTTTTTTTATTTTTTTATTTTTTAAGATTTATGTATTTATTCATGAGAGACACGCACAGAGAGAGAGGTAGAGACACAGGCAGAAGGAGAAACAGGCTCCATTGCAGGGAGCCCAACGTGGGACTCAATCCCAGGTCTCCAGAATCATGTCCTGGACTGAAGGCGGCACTAAACCACTGAGCCACCTGGGTGGCCCTTTTCTGGGTTTTTTAGAAGTATTTTTTTTAAAGATTTTATTTATTTATTTGAGAGAGAAAGAGCACGAGTTGGGGGGCACAGAGGCTAGGGAGAAACAGGCTCCCCATGAGTGGGGAACCCCACATGGGCTCCATCCCAGGACACTGAGATCATGACCTAAGCTGGAGACATGACACTTAATCAACTGTGCCACCCAGGCAAAAATAGAAGTATTTTTTTAAAGACTTTTTAAAAATAAGCTCTACACCCAACATGGGACTCAAACTCAAAATCCCTAGATCAAGAGTCATACACTCTGACTGACCCAGCCATGTAGCCCCTTCTGTTTTTTGATAGTAGCCATCCTAATGGGTATGAAGTAGAATCTCATTATGCTAAGTGAAAATAAGCCAGGCACATGTACACACAAAACCCAATACTGTGTGACTCCACTTAGATGAGGCACTTAGAGTCATCAAAATTATAAAGACAGAAAGTAGAATGGTAGTTGCCAGAAGCAGGGGAGAGGGGGACATGGGTAGTCATTGTTTAGTGGGTAGAAAATTTCAGTTTTACAGGATGAAAAGAGTTTTATGGATGAATGGTGGTGACGGTAGCAACAATGTGAATATACCTAATGGTACTGAACCGTATACTTAAAAATGGTTAGATGGTAAGGTGTTTTTTTTTTTTTTACCACAATTAAAAATGAATGAATGAAGGCAAGAAAACCACTACAGTAAAATATATATCAAGGAGAGTATAAATATTCTCCTATATAAGAAAAAACTGAACCAAGGCTGGTGAGTTACATGCCTGAGAGTTACATCATAGAAGTGATGGTTATCTAGCCATCACTTTGGAATGATAACACAAATTAACATTTGATTTTTTGAAACTGAACACTTGAAGCCTGGTTCTCTGTGCCTCACAAATCTAAAGGTAAATGATACCCATATTGTTGTGTCATTCATTTTATAAACATGAATTTTGTTCTAAATGATAGTAGACATTGAATTAGTTATATATCTGACATGTGTTCCAGTTTACTATTGGAGACCTTTTACTTTAATAAAAAGTAAAATAACTAAAAATCCATATTGGAATTAATTGCTATTTTAGAAATCAGAAGCACTCATTCAATAAGTGCTTGTTGAGTCTGTACCATGTGTTAAGTGTAGACAATTACAATGTCTTAGTTTCACTTTTAAATCAAACTTCAAAGTGTGAAATCTACTAGTTCAGGTGGTTTTCCCTTTTTTTTTTTTTTTTTTTAAAGATTTTATTTATTTATTCATGAGAGAGAGAGAGAGGCAGAGACCCAGGCAGAGGGAGAAGCAGGCTCCATGCAGGGAGCCCGATGTGAAACCTGATCCCGGGTCTCCAGGATCACACCCTGGCCTGAAGGCGGTGCTAAACCACTGAGCCCCCGGTTTTTTCAAAATAAGAGTGAATTTGGAAAGTAAGTCTCTTGATTTCAACTTAACTTTCCTCATGGATGTCATGTGACTTACATCTGCTTATTGCCAGTTTGAGAGTTTATAAATCACTTTTACTCAGTAACATATATGTGATAGAATTTGAAGTTCTTAAATTATCTTAGTTCTTACCTGGGAACCAAATCCAAGTTCACTCACATCCAGGGAGAATAATTTGTAATATTCTAGAGAACAAGAGAAGTGAATAACTCTGCTACTACCATCCAAGAAATGGGAATTCCTCTTCCAGCTCTGCTTTCACAGATCCTTGTTGACACTAGGTGAGTGCTATTGCCTCCTTTTTTTGTTTGTTTGTTTTTGTTTTTGTTTTTTGGCCTAGAGAAGGGGCTGGGAACAGGAGTAGGTCATATAATAGAGTCTACATGCAGAGTTGGAATGCAGCCCTAGACGGGGTGCAGAGAGTGGAGATGACAAAGATTTGGTTCACTTTGCAGAACTTCTAGTCAGATGAAAAATGTCCAAAAAAAACAAAAAACAAAAACCCACAACTGGGTAAGCCATAATTCTAAATCCAGAAAAGAAAAAGTTAAAAAACTTAGAAGGACAAAGGGTTGGTAAGGCCACTTCTTAACACTGTCATATAGGGAAATCTTTCAGCATTTTTACTAAAGGGTTCTTGTTACCTCATCCCATGTTTAAAAAAAATTTTTTTTTAAGATTTTATTTATTTATTCATGAGAGACACAGAGAGAGAGAGAGAGAGAGAGAGGCAGAGACATAGGCAGAGGGAGAAGCAAGCTCCATGCTTGCTCCATGCATGTGGGACTCTCCCAGGATCACGCCCTGAGCTAAAGGCAGATGCTAAACTGTTGAGCCACCCAGGCGTCCCCAAAGTCCCATGTTTAAGTGCCATGTTCACATGCTCATACTGATATGGTGAAACTAGGTGTCTTTCTTGCCTTCCAGAAGTGACCCACTTTGACTCTGTCAGTGTCTTATCTTCCAGAATATGTCCTTTCTGGAGAGTCTCTAGTCCTCTGTAGCAGCATCTTTGCTGGGTTCTCTCTGACTCAGATGTGAGGAGGCAAATAATAACATTGTGTGTGCCCTGACAGTTTTTAATGACCCCACTCATTTTCTTTGGGTTTCACCTGCCATGACTCAGCAACCTCACTTTTTAGACCATGATATTTTTTAATGCCTCTGATATGTATCAAAATGGATCTGAATCGTCATATGGAGCAATATACATATCAAGATATTTAGATTAACCTGGAAGGATACCAGCTAGGTAATAGAATATTCATCTTAGAAAAGAAAGTCATTTAGAACAGTTTGAGGGGCCTCCCTGAAATCACTGGTCAACATATTTGACTGTATTATAATATTTAGGTCTAGATCATTTTTCCATTATGCTAGTCTTGAAATCCTTTTTCAGATTTGATGAAAGAGATCTGGCAATCTGACACTCTTCTAAGCATTTAATTCATTAACCAGTTTGATCCTCACAACAAGCCTAAAGGGTAAGTGCTAATATTATGGCCATTTCATGTTGGGTGACACACTGGCCCAGCAAAGTAAGTAACTTATCCAAAATCAAATCATGAATAAAAAGCAGAGCCAAACACTGAATCATTATGGTTCCAGAATCTCGGCTCTTAACCACTGTACTGCCTCACTGCTCCCAGGGATCATGGATCTGTTCTCTTTATCTAGAACAAGCACAACAGAATTATTCGCAGGGAAAAAGGGCATTTATAAAATTCTGAACAGGAGAAACTAATGTGCTTAGATAGAGAAAAAACTTTGGGGGGACATATAAATGTAGCAGCCCTCCTGGAGATGAGGGCTGGGTCATCCCTTGCCTGAACTGTCACAGCTGTGTCCTCATTGCCTCTGCAATGATTTGTCTAACGGACACATCCAGTGTTGACACTTTCCCATTCTGAGAAACAGTCATCCTAAGCTACTCTAGACAAGTTCACAAGTGTGCGTGTACCTGTGCTGGTGCCCTACTATCCCTTGTTCTGTTGGTCTCCTGAAATCTTTACCATTGCAGGACCTTGGCACACATTCTCACACCTCCATACCTGTCTTATCACGTTGTTCCCAGCGACAAGGACACCTCTCCTCTCCATTCTCCCAGCTCACCTTGGAAAATTCTTGCTCATCCTTCAAGGTCCAAATGAAATGGTGTTTTCTCTTGGTTCTTTTTCATGAAAGCCTCTTTTCTTCTCCAGGCAGTTTTGATCCCTCTCAACTGTGTTCCTATAGCACAGCACACTTTTATGGAACACTCACCACGATGAATTAAGACAATTGTTGACCTGTCCCTTTTTCCCAGTACATTCAGCCTAGGAAAGTAGCTATAACTCTTCATGTGTATCCTCACCGTCTATCAGAGGCTGGCATCGAGGAGTTTTTCAGTAAGTAGTTTTAAATTACATTTGCTGCTATTGGAAATTTATTATTGCCTGGCAAAATAAAATTTCAGAGTCCAAGTGTGGATGTTTCATAGCAAAACAAAACAAAAACTCTTTCCTCGAAATATCTGGAGTTGTATCGCAATGGTGTTTTTTTTTCATAGGAAGTGGAGAAGTCTTTTGTAGGCTTACCTTCTTACCAACTTAAATATTTCTAAGATTGATGTATTTCAGTGGGTACATCTTTTTTTTTTAGAAGATAACTTTAAGAATGGCATTCTAAGAATTGAGACATTGCTCCCTATAGGAGAGAATAACAATGTGAGTCTCCATGTGCATTTTAAAGTTAGTTTTCATTCTTTTATAATATGGCCAAATACCCCCATCAGTGATTTCATAGAGGTCTTCCAAACTGCCCCAAATGACTTTCTTTGCTAAGGTGGATATTCTAACACCTCAGTGGCTTCATTTCCTTCCAGACACCAACATAGAGCAACCTTGTCTTAACATATGTCAACTGGTTGTAAGAGAAATCTATCACTGGACTTGTTCCCCTGAGGTTTGCTCAGTGCCTGCCTCTGTGGGGGTTTAGACACGTGTGCCTCGCACAGAAGCAGGTCTTCCATCCATCCAGCAAGGGCTTTCCCTGTCGCTGAGCTGTTGGCAGATACAGCCCCATTGCAGTCTGATCCACACACAAAATGCATTTTCCCCAAAGCAACTGTTTTCATGTTTTCCCTCTGTCCCTGTTGAGAAAATACCTCCCAGAATAATTCTCTCCATTGACACATTGTGAGCAGGAGCCTCTCGTGGGCTTGAAAAGGGAAGCTCCCTAGACTTGCCCTCCAGTGTGTCAAGTCAGCGTGCGGCCCCAGTTACAAGATAAATGGTGGTGTAGAAACAAGTCAGCTTAGCCAACAACTGCCTGAGCGCCACAGTCAGTGTCTTTTCTGTAATTATTGCATTTAATACAGCTAGTTACTTGCACAAAAGAGCTTCCGGATACAGCAATTTCCACTGGGGGCTGTTTAGGAATGTAGAGGCCCATCATTTAGCCCTGATATTGTTGGGTTGTCAGAATTGATCATAGTTCTTGACGGAACACCTCTAGCTTTTTTTTTTTATGGAGTGCCTCAGAGTGACATTTCACATTGTTTAAGTAGGAGTGATCTGTTAGTTTATATTTTATCTAAAACTGCAGATCAGATGACCTCCCTCAGGGCCTAAATGCATGAATCCTTTTCGCATGTTATAATTAATAGTGGAGCCGGGAGAGAAATTCATAACAAGGGGCCGAAGAGCTGGGCAGAGCAACTTGTCAAAAAGAAGGAAATTCCACTACAGATTAGCTTATTTTTAAGCATGTCAAGCTCTACATACAAACATGATCTATTGCTTCCTTGTAATGTCTGTTTGGGCCCACATGCTCGGGGCGGTGTCAGAGACTGCTGTAAATTTTGTCTGAGTCAGGGCAATTCTGATTGATCTCTGAGTGTAAAATCGATAAGAAGACACTGTCATTTTCTTAAAGGATGAGCTAGAAAAGGAAAATAAATTAAGACTCCACTGAATGTCTATCTCCAGTGCTCATTAATTCAGTGTGGTCTGTACTTTGTTAATGTTATGGCCACAGCTTTAATCTTCCAGGTGCTCTTCCTGTGGCTACTTGCCAGCGGCCCTTCCTTATGTTATGTATATTTCATCTGAATGGGGGTGCATGGGGTGGGGGGATAAAATGGCTGCCCTTTTTTCTCCTTTAGCTCTTGCTTAATCCATTTTATTATTTTGGAGAAATGCATCACCACGGGTACTGATTAACTTTAAAATGGACAGAGCCATTCTCTCTTCCTCTCTCCATCTCTTCATCTCTCTGTCTGTCTGTCTTTCTTCTTGATTAGAAGATAAACTCATTTGTCTTGAAGAGTTTGCGCAAATAATAACTACCAAGCATTTTGCCTTACGTAATAAACTCTGTGAAGATTAATTTTCTTGTTCTCTTTTTCTCTCTCCCTCTCTCCTGTCTCCCCTTGCCCTCTCCCCCTCTTCATTCTCTCCCTCCCTCCCTTTCTTTCTCTTTGTTAAGGCTTTTTTTATGGACACTTTAAAATTGTCTTTATAACTTCCTAGCTTTAAAACTTCTTGCACATCATAGTTCTAAGTAACCTAACACACACACACACAGAATCTAAGAGTTAGAGGTTTCGTGGTTGTTTGTTGAGCTTGTCTTCATATACTCCCAAACATGTCCTGTCTTGCAGGTTTTGCATTTTGTTCCTCAGGAAGAAAGGAAGGGAAGGACAAGGCTAGTGGGATATCCCCTCCCCCTTATTTGCATTCTGCATTAAATATCAACATCATAACACTCTATGTTTCCTTCTGCTGTAGAAACAGAACATCTAGTTTTGTCTGTAGCTCTGTCTGGCTTCTATGAATGGAGGTAGTAAATCCAGTGTTTTTAGACATTGCTCATTTCTGACACATGCTGAGTTATACGTGAGTTATACACAGTGGTCACATGTCCAATAATTGTTCATGGAAACCCGTGAATAGAAGATCGCTTCCAGAAGCTTTTTGCTTATGAAAATCTATTTAGACTATGTAGAATTTTGTTAAGGTTGCTCAAAATATACAGAGTCTAAAAAAGAAGGGAGAGGTGGTTTTAAAAAAATCTAGCTCTATTTGCTTCAAAAGGCATTAAATTCATATTCATGAAGGGTGTTTGCTTTCTTTAACAAAGCACAGCACATGCCAATTAATTATTTCTCAGGAAAAGGTCACTTAGGGGACTAACTCTGTATCTCCCGTCTTCCCAATTGAGCATACTAAATGAATAGATTTGCAAATTTAATCTACAAGTGACACATATTTGGCCTTGAAATTATTTGTCTTATTCATCTTCTTCTAAACATTAGTCTTTATTTATTATGGAGACCATGATAGAGTGAGATAACATCTTGAAATTTGTAAATAATGTGTAATTATTTTAGGATTAAATTTGAGAGAAAACTATGTACTGAGGTAATATATGTACTGTGTACACCCCCCCACCATCAATATGACATGGTTATAATTCTTTACAAGAGCTGATGGACATCTGAAAATGACTCAAAGTGATCATTTGCATTTTTTCCTTTTGTTTCTTAGACCTGTTCATTTAGATTTTTCTTAAAGGAGGTAAGAAGTTTGTTGAGACAATTAAGCGGCTGTTTTGTACCCATAGGGAAACCCAAAGTTTACTGAGGGGCATTACTACTCATGCATCTATTATTACTTGGGCCTCCTGTTCCTAAAAAAGAGGGAGGGTGTAGGAAGTGCTGTAAGCCAGTTTTCCCCACTACATTAGAGATCACAACTACCTCCCAGGGTTACTATGAGGATTACATAGAAAAGGAAGTATATAAAACAACTAGAACATAGTGAGATTTTTAATGATAAGAGTTCTTTCTCCCTTCACTAGTTGGGTGGTGGCCTTAAGCATATCATTTATCGAAAAAACCCACTTCTCTCATCTTAAAAATGAGATAATGCTTACCCTGTAGAATTGCTGTGAAGATGAGTGATAAAGTGTTTTTGTGTCAGCACCCGATACATCCCATTCACTGAAGTAGTATATTACAGGCATACCTTGTTTTATTGTGCTTCAATTTATTGTACTTCATACATGTTTGCATTTTTGACAAATTGAAGGTTTGTAGCAATCCTGTGTTAAGTAATTCTATTGGCACCATTTTCCCAACAGCCTATGCTCACTTTGTGTCTCTGTGTCACCTTTCAGTAATTCTTGCTATATTTCAAACTTTTCATTATTCTTTGTTATGGTGATCTGTGGTCAGTGGTCTTTGATGTTACTACTGTAATTGTTTCGGGGTACTATGACCTGTGCTCACATAAGATGCTGAGTTTAATTGATAACTGTTGTGTGTCTTCTGACTGTTCCACCCATCAACCATTCCAGGTCTCTCTCCCTCTACTCTGGCCTCCCTATTCCCTCAAATACAGCAAGGTTGAAACCAGGCCAATTAATAGCCCTACAATGTCCTTTAAGTGTTTAAGTGAAAAGAAGAGTTGAAAGTCTCACTTTAAATCAAATGCTAGAAATGATTAAGCCTAGCGAAGAAGGAATGCTGAAGGCAGAGATGGGCCAAAAGATAGGCCTCTTGTGACAAACAGTTATGAATGCCAAGTTGTGAATGCAAAGACAAAGTTCTTGAAGGAAATTAAAAGTGCTATTTCAGTGAATACACAAATGATCAGGAAGTAAAGCAGATTTATTGCTGTATGGAGAAAGTTCTAGTAGTCTGGATAATAGATCAAATCAGCCACAACATTCTCTTAAAATAAAGCCTGATCCAGAGCAGAGCTCTAACTCTCTTCAATTCTCTAAAGATCGAGATGGGGAGCACCTCGATGGCTCAGTCGGTTAAGCATCTGCCTTGGGGTCAGGTCATGATCCCAGGGTCCTGGGTAGGCTTCCCCACTGAGCTTCTCCCTTTCCCTCTTCTGCTTCTCCCTTTCCCTCTGCCTGCCACTTCCCCTGCTTTTGCTTGCTCAGTCTCACTCTCTCTCTGTCAAATAAATAAAAAAAAATCTTAAAAGAGACTAAGGGAAAGTAGCTGTAGAAGGAAAGTTTCAAGCTAGAAGAGGTTGGTTTGTGAGATTGAAGGAAAGGGGCCATCTCCATAATATAAAAGTAGAAAGTAAAGCAGCAAGTGCTGATGTAGAAGATGCAGCAAGTTATGCAAAGATCTAGCTAAGATAATTAATGAAGGTGGCTACCCTAAACAACAGATTTTCAACATAGACAGCAAAATAGCCTTCTATTGAGAGAAGATGCCAGCTAGGACTTTCATAGCTGGAGAGGAGAAGTCAATTCCTGGCTTCACAAGCTGATTCTCCTGGTAGGGGCTAATGTAGCTGGTGACTTGAAGTTGAAGCTAATGCTCATTTCCCATTTCAAAAATCCTAGAGCTCTTAAGAATTATGCTATATACTCTGCTTGTGCTCTTCAAAAAGAACAACAAAGGCTGGAAGACTGCACTATCTGTTTAAATATTTATACTAAATATTTTAAGCTTACTTTTGAGATCCACTGCTCAGTGAAAAAAGATTCCCTTCAAAATATGACTGCTTATTAACAATGCACCTGGTCGCCCAAGAGTCTCAGTGGAGATGGACAATGAGATGAATGTTGTTTCACATATGTTTACAGTGGTAATCTCACTCTATAATTGTTAATGTCAGGGCATATTGTTGAGATCATCTGGAAAGATGACCACTAAAATGCAAACAATAGATATCTGTCATGGATGGAATTTGAAGTGATATGTGATTCTCTGTATTGTTTGAATTTTCACAATGATTGCATATCATTTTTATAAGAAAAAATAATTTTATTTTTTGGGAAAAAAGCTGTCTTGTTGAGTGGATAGTTTTAATCTAGGTCAGTGGAAATGTAAAGCAGACTTTCTTTGGGATAGAGGGACAGATATTGTATCCCTGGAATCCTGTCAGGTTCTGACCCAGCAATTTAGCCTGGGGTTTTGGCTTGCATGTATGTATGTATGTATGTATGTATGTATTTATTTATTTATTTATTTATTTATTTATTTATTTATTTATACTGTACTTTAAGCCACCTCAGCATTCTCTAATGGAAGACAAAGCTGGGAAACTCCAACATTCTCCAAGTCCTGAACTCTTTTTTTTGTTTGTTTTCTCACCTCTTGCTTTTTTGATCCTGGTTTTCCTGCCTCCTGACCTAGGGATTTCTTTCTTTCTTTCTTTCTTTCTTTCTTTCTTTCTTTCTTTCTTTCTTTCTTTCTTTCTTTCTTTCTTTTTTTCTTTCTTTCTTTCTTTCTTTCTTTCTTTCTTTCTTTCTTTCTTTTCTTTCTTTTTTCTTTTTTTTTATTTAAAGATTTTATTTATTTATTTACCACAGAGACAGCCAAAGGGGGAGAAAGAGAGAGAGAGAGCCAGATAGCATAAGCAGGAGAAGTGGCAGTGGGAGAGGGAGAAGCAGGCTCCCTGCTCAGTGGGACCCCGACATGGGGCTCAATCCCAGGACCCCAAAGTCATGACCTAAACTGAAGGGAAACACTTAACTGACTGAGCCACCCAGGCACCCCTGAGTTAGGGATTTCATCTCATGGCTTACACTGAAGCCATGACCTTTATGGTCTTGACATGGTTGTGTTACTTACAGTCTAGCTAAGCATGAGATATAGGTCTTAAAAATTAATCAGAACAGTAATATATAGTATAAAACAATGACTATTTCAGGTTTTCAGATGATAGAGACTTCACAGAGAAGCTAGGTTTGATCTGAGTCTTAAAGTTAGATGTTAATGGCCTCAACCTGTGTTCAGTGAAAGAATATGCAGAAGACATCAGGTCAATGATTCTCAAGATATGCATCAGCATCACCCAGAGGGCTTGTTAAAATGCAGTTTACTGGGACACCTGGGTGGCTCAGTGGTTGAGCGACTGCCTTTAGCTCAGGTCATGTTCCTGGGGTTCAGGATCAAGTTCCACATCAAGCTCCCCATAGGGAGCCTGCTTCTCCCTCTGTGTGTGTGTCTCTGCCTCTCTCTCTCTATCTCTCATGAATAAATTAATAAAATCTTTTTTTTTTAATTTTAAAAATGCAGTTTACTGGAACTATCCTCTGGGTTTAGGATTCAGCAGGTCTAGGATGGGGCCCAAGAACCTGCATTTCTAACAAACTCCCAGGCAATGCTGATACTGCTGGTCTTGGGACAACACTTGGAGAATCTCCAAGGTAAAGCATTATTAAAGAGCAAAGGAAAGCACATAGTTTGTTTTAAAGACTCTCTAAAGCAGTCTGACTAGAATGAAGGAAGAAGTGAGGCATTTGCTGGGAATTTAGATTGAAATCAGATTATGAATAATTTTGAATACTTGATTAAGAGATATAGTTTTTTAATGACTAGAGCATCATGGAAAGTTTTAAAATAGAAGAATATAATGATTAAAAGATTAATCCTAAAATGATATGTAAGGTCAATAGACACAAGGCATCATGAAACAAAAATCTTTTGGGGGGATTTGGCATCAACCCATGAGTAAGGGACTGAAGCTCTGAATTCTCTGTCAACTCTTATTCACCTCCATCATAAAGTGACCTCAGTCAAAATGGCTGCTCAAAAACTTGTCAGATTCTTTTGGTAAAAATTACTAGTGTCTCAAAAAGATGTCTTCCCCCATACATCGCCACCAGGTATATAGTACAATAAAAGCAGATCTTAGTCCAATTCCACATATATATCTATTTATTATCAAGAAGGCACAAAAACAGTTTTTAAAACTTGTTATTATAAGATGACAATATCTGTACTTTCTCTCCTCAAACATTCTAACAAATACCGTGCATGGAAGATTCATTCCAAGGTGGAGTCAAGAATATTGTCTGGAGAGCTTGCTGGATTTTCATAAGCTGTTCTAACACCTGCATGTCCTGAACACCACTCGTTTCAGCACACTAGTATCAACAAATATTATTTCTAACATTTTTTATGCTAATAAACCTCCGATGCAGATTTCTATAATAATACCTAATGTACAAGTTAGAACGATTGCTCGAGTGTGTCTTCCTGATTAGATTACTTCAAATGCTAACTAATTGCCCCTAGGGTGAGGATTAAAGGTATTTCACATATATACCTAGCTTATATTGATATACCTCGAAGTAAATAATTATGCAGAAAATGTAGCCACTCCCATTATTTTCCTTTTTATAGCTCTCAAATTTTGTCTCTAATCAGTGGTGGGCTGGTAGATTACCTTTTGAAAAGGGGGAAAAACCCCAAACCTGATTTGTAGTCTTTGCCAACTTCTTTGGTATAAATACTCACACTTCAGGTGGTTTCAAGCTATAGTGTTTTAATAACCAACACACAAAATTCCTGAATATTTAACAGTCAAATATGATAAGCTTGGAATAGGCCCTGGCATATCACTGTCTCTAAGTCCAATTCTTTTCTGTATCAAACCTGAGTTTGCTAAAAACTTTCAGTGGCATTCCCTAAAATACAAAATATTTTCACTGTCCTGGAAATCCTCTGAACTCATCTATGTGACCCTGTCTTTCCCCTACCCTTTGGCAACCAGTGATCTTTTTATTCTTTCCTTAGTGCTGCCTTTTCCAGAATGTCATAGAGTTGAAATGATATAATGGGTAGCCTTTCCAGATTGGCTTCGTTCACTTAATAATATGCATTTAAAGTTCTTCCATGTCTTTTCCTGGTGTGATATAGCTTATTTCTTCTTGGAGCTGAATAATATTTCATCATCTGCTTGTACCACAGTTTATTTATCCACTCACCTACTGAAGAAATCTTGGTTGCTTCCACGTTTTAGCAATTATGAATAAAGCCCCTAGTTGAATTCACATTTAGCACATTTGTTACTGTTTTCTATTCATTGTCCTTGTTCTTTGTCCCTGTTTTAGTCTTCCTTTCTTTCTGCCTTTCAGGGTTTTAATTGAGCATTTGAAATTATTTCCTCTCCTTAGTAGATCAATTATACTTATTATTTTTTATTTTTTTAAGTAATTACCCTAAAATTTACAGTATGTACTTACAACTAATCAGTCTACTTTCAAATAATGCTGCATAGCTCCAAGGGTAGTACAAGTACCTTATAATAGCAAAATATTTCTAACATTGTTGCCATTCATTTCACTTATACAGAAGCTATAACCATCAAATACATTGTTGCTATTATTATTTTGAACAAACCTTTAGCTGTTAGATTAAGAATGAGAAAAGTCTTTGTTTTATCTTCATTTCTTCTGTCTCTAAAGCTTACTTTTAAAAAAATATATAGGTCCAAGTTTCTGATCTGTATTCCTCTTAAGAATTTCCTTTTTTTTTTTTTTTTAAGATTTTATTTATTTATTCGTGAGAGACACAGAGAGAGAGGCAGAGACACAAGCAGAGGGAGAAAGAAGCAGCCTCCACAGAGGGAGCCCGATGCGGTATTCAATCCTGGGACTCCAGGATCACACCCTGGGCAGAAGGCAGACACCCAACCACTGAGCCACCCAGGTGTCCCAAGAATTTCTTTTAACGTTTCTTGCAAGACAGGCCTACTGGCAACCAAGTCCCTCAATTTTGTCCGAGAAAGCTTTATTTATTCTTCACTTTGGAAGGATAATTTCATAGGATAAAGAATTATTGGTTGATGGGAGTTTTTTTCCTCAACACTTTATTTCATTTCTCTCCATTTATGTGCATGATTTCTGAGGAGAAGCTGGATGCAGTTCTTATCTTTGCTTCTCTATAGGTAAGGTGTTTTTTCCCCCCCTCTGGCTTTTTTCAAGACTTTTTTATCTTTGATTTTCTGCAATTTGAATATGATAGGCTCAGATGTCTTTGCTTGTTCCTTCTTTTTTTTGCATTTATCTCTCTTCCTGTTCTCAGAGCTTTTTGAATCTGTGGATTGGTGTCTGACATTAATTTAAAGAGATTCTCAGTCAATACTGCTTCAAAGCAATACTGCTTCTACTAGGAACCTAGTAGAGGTCCTAGAGGTAAAAGTCACAAAAGTGTCTCAGAGGCTGCCCTATGACTGGACCCCCCTATGGAGTCTTTAACTCTCAGACTTATCCTCACTGACCTTGAGCAGTTTATCAAGCACAATTCAGGTTCTCCTGCCACAGCACTGAAACCAGCACAAGTGGTTTCTGCTTGTGGGTTTCTCCTCAAGTAAGTTGTGATTCTTGGTATCCACTTCTTTGTCTCTCCAATATCAGAGGCAGTAGTTTGTTTGCCCTGTGACCTCATTTCTTTAATGAATCTGAGAAAAGTTGTTTATTTTTCAGTCTGTTCAACCTTTTTTAATTACACATTTTTATCAAGAGTTTTTAATGTATGTAAGTACCATACCCAAACCCAAACATTATTTTTTAAAAAAGAAATTCTCTATGGGTAAAGACGTATGAAAACATTTTTTTTCTCAGAAATTTTCTTTCAGAAACAAATGATTATGTCCACATTAGTAAATTCCACTTAATAGACAAAATATTTAGGCCAGAGATACATTCTTTTTTTTTTTTTTTTTTTAGAATGATAGATGTAGTAAGTAAACTCAGGCTACCATAACAGAATACTATAGACAGGGTGCGTGGCTTAAACAACAGAAAATTATTTTTTCACACTTCAGAGAATTCCAAGATCAAGGTGCTACCAAGGTTAGTTTCTGGAGACTTTCCTCTTGGCTTGCAGATGGCCCCCTTTTCACTGTATGCTCACTTGGTCTTTCCTCTGCATGGGCAGTATCTTCCTCTTCTTATAAGGATGTCCATCTTATTGGGTGAGGGCCCACCCTTATGACCTTATTTTACCTCAATTACCTCCTCAAAAGCTATCTCTCCAATATAGTCACATCAGAGTTGGGTCCTCAACATAGCAGTATGAGGGGGATGGGGAAACCCTTCAGTCTACAACAGTGGATTTTATTGTTGTTTGTGGAGAAAGAATGTTACAGTGGTTTTCAGTATTTAGGAATCATGGTTCTAGCTCCCAATATTAGAAACATAGGACTGTGTATGTATGCATGGTATTATCCTCCAAGTTTTAAAATTGTGTTTTGTGATTCAGTTATATCTTTTTGGAATTTCTTTTTAATTGACTGGGAAATGACTTTTGGATTTGTTTCTCAAAATGTGGTTTGTGGATTATGTGCATCAGAATTAATTAGTAACCTTATATAAAATGTAGATTCCTGGGATGCCTGGGTGGCTCAGTAGTTAAGCGTCTGCCTTTGGCTCAGGGTGTGATCCCAGGGTCCTGGGATCAAGTACTGCATCAGGCTCCTCACAAGGAGCTTGCTTTTTTCCCTCTGCCTATGTCTCTGCCTCTCTCTGTGTGTCTCTCATGAATAAATAAATAAAATCTTTAAAAAATAAAATGTAGATTCCCGAGTTTCACCTTAGAATTATTAATTTAGAATAACTAGGTTCATGTTCTTGAAGTTCTTGAAGCCAGAGTTATGTTCCCCAGCCATGAAAGGGAGATGCTGCAGGATATGAGCTCCAGTTCTATGACATTCCTTGTATACAATATCATTAAACATCCCCCAACAGCAATGCCCGCGGAATATTGTTATTTCCCTCTTCAGGACCAATAATATGTGTAAATTCTGTCACAGACAATCATGCATTGGGTCTAAATATTCATATTTTTTAAATCTTTTTTATTCACCAAGTTTTCTATCATTTCTGAAATTCCTTTAGTGTTAATATCTTCTCATTTTTGTCTTCTATTTTCTAGTATACTATTGATAATTTACCCCAACCCTGAATTTTAGACAGTAAATAAACATTCAAAGAGTGTGCTGAAAGTAAATATATTGTCAGACTGACAAGGAAAAGAATTTTATTTTGTTTTTTGTTTTTTTTGTGCCAAGTCAAGAAAGCACGAAAGAGTTTGGTATATCAAGGGACCATGTGTGGTTTGATATGACTAAGATTTGAAGCAATTTTCTCTCTGGCACACTGGAATTGTGGGCAGCACTCTGTAAGGGATGAAAAGACTTAGGGTAGCACTAAACAAATCAGCAGTAATCATCACCCAAATTGGCACTACATTGCAAGAATATATCGCAGCAGTACCCATAGTTCTCACAGTACTCAAGTGGTCACTCTTTAGCAACGTGATTGTGTTTGAGTAGTTTACTCTCTGCTCATCTGTGCTCACAAGGCAGAATTGTCACATTTCTGTAAATCTTAGTTTATTTTTTTTAAGATTTTATTTATTTATTCATGAGAGACACACACAGAAAGAGAGAGAGAGAGAGAGGCAGAGACACAGGCAGAGGGAGAAGCAGGCTCCATGCAAGGAGCCTGATGTGGAACTCTATCTGGGGTCTTCAGCATCATACCCCAGGCTGAAGGTGGTGCTAAACCGCTGGGCCACTGGGGCTGTCCTGTAAATCTTACTTTAGAATGAATATACCTTGACTTCTTACTGGATTCTCCATGTCCTTGTAGCTGAACATTCCATTGACAGGCAACGGTAAAACACAATTCAGATTCAATTATAGCAACAACAAAATTTGCACGTTTGTTAAAACTTGGTGGTATACCTTGCATATGGTTGGCAAGATGCCTGTTGGGAATTACTGGGCTTCGGAAAAGGGATTATATGATGGAACAGAGTAAATGTGGTGAAAGGAGCAACAATAATAATAATGAAAACATCTGCCATTTATTGAGGGGATAATATGATAAATCTTTTTTCACATTATTTCTACTCCACACAACTATGTGTTGTTTTTAATCTCTTTTATAGATGAGAAAAGTAAAGTGTACAAAGGTTAAGGATCCAAACTCAACTTTATCTGATTCCAGGGCCCAGGGTTTTTCTCACTATGTTTCTAAAATTACATGAAGCCAGATCACAAAATTCTTCATCTGATATTACACTGAAAAGTTTAAATACTGTGGCCAGAATTTCCTAAAGCGCATCCTGTGGAATACTAATTCTTTAGAATATGAAAAGACTTTACTCTAAGTGAAGGGCTCTGGTACCCAGATAGGCTTATGAAATGCTGGATTTCTCCAGACATACATACTCTCTGGACATCCATTTCTTGAGCAATGGTGCATAAGTATGAAGCCACTCTTCAGGGTTGGTGGGTATGTTCTGGGGCCATGGAGTAGAGCTTTCGTATGTGTGGTGCTAAACTCATTCATTCAGGGATTGAACTCATAGATTTAATCTCATTAGCAACACCATTCTAGATCCACGCTATACCTTTCTAACTAATCACAGTGATAAAGCTTTACTGTGAGGACACGTAGCAAATTTCTTAGGAAGCAGGTTTTATTTTGCCTTTCTTCTTTAAAAAAAGTCTCATTTATTAAAAGCCAAATTATTCTAGAATGTTTAAAAATTGCTTAGTCTATAGAATTCTAACTATACATTTAAAGGCATAATTAAATGTGTGTGTGTATACATACACACGAAGTTTCCAGTCTTGCTATTTTTAATTTGTGTGTTTATACAGGTATATGAACATATAAGGAAAAGGTTAGAAGGAAAGGGTGAGAATTGACTAGGTCTATTGTGGCAGGATTACAGGTGGTTTTCATTTCCTTCTTTATATTTCTCTGTATTTTCTAAATTTTCAAAAAATATGTATTATTCTTATAAGGAGAAAAATGTATGTTTTCATACATATCCTCATTACCTAATTTAAATTTTTTTTGTATTGCTTTTGCTTTTCAAAAATCCCTGTCCAACTTTCCCAATGAAATCAGCTTCTTAATGCTGAGAAGAAATACTTAAATTGGGGATTCCTGGGTTGCTCAGTGGTTTGGCGCCTGCCTTCGGCCCAGGGCGTGATCCTGGAGTCCCAGGATCGAGTCCCACATCAGGCTCCCTGCATGGAGCCTGCTTCTCCCTTTGCCTGTGCCTCTGCCTCTCTTTCTCTCTCTCTTTCTCTCTCATGAATAAATAAAATCTTTTAAAAAAAAGAAATACTTAAATTTGCATGGAGACTGAATGAATGATCTTGAGGATGATAGAAACTCTTTGAAATGTTTGTCTGTGTGTCTGGTCTGTGTGCCTGTGTGTGTCTCTGTGTATCTGCATGTGTTTGTGGTGTGTTTTGACTACTCAGTGGGATTTGAGGAAGCAACAATATGAAATAAGGGCAAGACAGGCAAGACAGAGAAGGGAAAACATACAAAAGAGACGGTGAAGAAAGAAGCCAAGAATGAGTAAAACACAGACCAAGGCTAGAAAAGAGGTGAAAAGCAATGACCAAATTGAGTGTAAGGCTTACATGTTCAGAATGTGCTACAGGAATCCCAAATTACTGGATGCTAATTACAGTATATCTGTAATAGAAATTGGGACTATCCTTTCTCTTCTTATTATTTATTTTTGTCTTTGTTGCTAGTCTCCATGATCCTTTTTTTACATAAAGTTTGTCTTTGTTGCCGTTAATATGAGCTATAGGTTACTGCTTTAGACAATTATAGTCCTACAACGTAAGTTTGAATTAACATTATTTTCAAAGAAGTACATTTCTAAGATATTCTGGTTGACTCTAGGCTTGTGATGCTCACAAACATTAAAAGGAAAAGAAATGAAGTAGTCATATTTCAGAACTGTGGGAAACTCATTAGTTATGGTTTACATAGATCTATATAAACTATTGTTATTTTGTTGGTGGTGGTCCTTTGCCCCATGTAAGGAAACTTAGTAAATCCAGGGCCTTGAGCCCATATAAATCTGAAAGTTGGCCTGCAGAGTCCTGAGATTACCTAGACTTTAATGGCTGTCACTTGAAATTATAAAGTTGCTTTGTTTCCCATTAAACTACCTGAGACCTCTAAGTTAACAATAGCCCAATTGCCCATTATTTGGTTTGCATGCATAAATGCTTTCCCACTTTTTGTGTATGAAGAAGGTAAGCTCTGCAGAGTGAGGCATGGTGGTTTCTGTTTTTGTTATCATATAAAGGGAAAGTTGAATTGTGATATTTGTAGTGTATTTCTTTCTGGGAATTTTGGGGGCGGGGGACATTTTTACCTTTCTAGAAATAAGTTCTGCTTGGTCTCAGATGATAAAGAAGTCTTCCAAAGATGGGGGATAAAAGCTACAGCATTTAATGTTGTGCAGATTTTATGTGAAGGCAGAAGTATGAGCATAGAGAATTATTTCATGACATTGAGCAATTTAGTTCAACTGAGGATTTGGCAATGTGCCGGGCATTGTGTTCATGCTAGAAAATTTTTTAACAGTCTAATATGACCAGGTCCTTCAGGAGACAAGTCTTGTGAAGACAGATGAATAGACCTATAACTGAAATACAAAGTTATCTGAGCTCATCTGGAATATAACACAGTTTAAGGAGAAATGAGTATTCTGTGAAAGGCTTCTCCAGAAGCCCAACTAAGATTTTGCATGCAACACTGTGCTGCTTACTTGCCTTCCATCTCACTGAACTTTTCATGGTATATTTATTCGAAAAATTAAAGGGAATTAAAAATATCTTTGAGGGTATATATATATTTTTTAAATTTGCATTGGAAACACCTCAGAGCAGTTATTTTTCAATGTTTTTTCCAACTTGCAGAATCCTATTCTGCAAGAACTTTTATGTGAAAAGTCAAAATGCAAATAAAGGTGAAGCCACTCCAGCTTGTGTCTCCCAACTCCTTGTGGCTCCCACAGCATAACTGGGAGATCCAGGGCTTAGCAGAAGGTATTTTGAAACCCACAGTCCCAGAGAGTGGGTTTTTCCTTTTTGTAGTTTTTTCCTTTTCAATTATGTACTAATTTCATATTGATTCTAATTTTAATATTTTATACGTTTTGTGCATGTGTTTATATAGTTATATGCTTGTTTATTATTTGTTATTTATTATATATTACAGAATAACATCTCGAGGCATAAGAGCACAGAGATTCAGTATAACTTGTTTTGAACAGCAGTCCACTTTGCTTAATTAAAGGAGCCATTTGTTGTTTAGATTTTTATAGAAATCTTGAAAATTAAATAGCATTCCCTAATAATATTTTTGAAATAATTTACAAGAAAACTGACATAGCACTTCTTTTCATCAGAATGGTGATGTTGCCAGTATTTAGAAGTCTCTTTTTCTTGGATTGTCTGTAGTCTGTGAATGTATGTAGTCCCTTGATACGTATCCCCTCTGTTAGTAGCTGTGTCACTTTTACAGTTACCCACAGCTATTCTTTTTTTTTAATGATTTTATTTATTTATTTGAGAAAGAGCATGTGAGAGAAAGCACAAGTGGGGTGGAGAGGGAGAGGGAGAAACAGACTCCCCGTTAAGTAGGGAGCCCAACACACAGCTTGATCCCAGGACCCCAAGATCATGACCTAAGCCGAAGGCAGACACTTAACCAACTGAGCCACCCGGGCACCCCACCCAGAGCTATTCTTATATTTATATGGAGAAAAGGGTCATTCATATGGGGAATGCAGGCATTCTAAGCCTTCCCCAAAGTACCCCCACAATGAAAACTTTCCATTCTAAGTCTACTTATGCCTAGATCCTATAACTAAAGATTCATTCTTCGTGACCTGTCATGTTTTACTGCCTATGCAAATATTTTCACTTTTAGGAGAAAATGCTTGTGAAATGGTAAGTCATTTTGTGTTGGGACTCATGATTTTAGAAACTTTCTTGAGTAAGATTTTGACCCAAAGATGAACACAGACATCACAAAGAACACTATGCCTAATGAGTAGACTTAGGATGTCAAAGAAAATTAGAACAGCAGAGGCAAAGTTAGTCTGTGGCCCAGAGTATGCTTATACTCTGCAAGGTATATTCTCATGTGGCTTCCCCTTTAATCACATGGATTAAATATCAGCCAGCTGGTTTCAAAATGTTCTGCTCTAGACTCGGATTTCTCAATCTTGGCACTACTGCTGAACTCTAGGTTGAATAATTCTTTGTTGGGAGCAGTTGTCCTGTGCATTATAGGATGTTTAGCAGCATCCCTTTCCTCTCCCCACAAGATGCCAGTAGCACATACTCCACTTCCCCAGTTGTGACAACCAAAAATATCACCCAACTGCCCAATGTCTTCTGGGATACAAATCACCCCTAATTGAAAACTACTGGTCTAGGTTAATCTGTGTTTTTCTTTTTTCCCCTCTGGCTGAGATCTAATCAGCATTTCTTGAAGTTTATATTTAGCAACTCTGTGTTTACTTGAAACTACTCTTTCCTCATCTCTGGCATATTCTTCAGCTCTCAACCAGTAAGATGACTCTTTTGTTCCCAAAAGCTTGTAGTAAATCATCACACTTAACCCTTTATACTAAGCAGGATGTAAAGATAATAATTTTTTTATTTGAAGCGTAGCTGACCTACAATATTATATTAGTTTCAAGTGTACAGCATAGTGATTCAACATTTATATACATTATGAAGTGATCACCATGACAAATCAAGCCACCATCTGTCACCATACAAAGTTGTTGTTTATTATTAACTGTATTTTCTATGTTGTATATTGTATGCCCATGGCTTATTTATTTTATAATTGAAAGTTTGACTTTTTAATCCCCTTCCTCTATTTTGCACATCCCCCAAGCTCCTCTTCCCTAGCAACCACCAAATTGTTCTTTGTGTCCTTGAGTCTGTTTCTATTTTTTGTTGTTGTTCATTTGTTTTGTCATTTTGGATTCCACATATAAGTGAAATCGTATGGAATTTGTCTTTCTCTCTCTGACTTGTTTCACTTAGCATAATGCCCTTTAGATATATCCATGTTGTAACAAATGACAAAATTTTATTGATTTTTATGGCTGAGTAGTACTCCATTGTCTATACAAACCGTATCTTCTTTATTTATCCATCTATCTGTGAATACTTAGGTTGCTTACAGATCTTAGCTATTGTAAATAATTCTTCAGTAAACATAGGGGTACATATATCTTTTCAAATTTAGCATTTTTGTTTTCTTCAGTGAAATACCCAGAAGTGGAATTGCTGGGTTGCATTATTGCTTTATTTTTAATTTTTAAATGTTTTCCACAGTGGCTGAACCATTTTGCATACCCACCAATAATGCACGAGGAATCTCTTTTTTCTACATCTTCACCAATGCGTGTTGTTTCTTGTCTTTTTTGGTAAAGCCATTCTCAATGATGGGAAGTGATATTTCTTTGTGGTTTTGGTTTTCATTTCTCTGATGATTAGTGATGTTGAACATCTTTTCAAGGATCTGTTAGCCACCTGTCTGTCTTCTCTGGAGAAATGTCTATTGAGGTCCTCTGCCCATTTTTAAATTGGATTTTTTTCTGATACTGAGTTGTATGGATTCTTTTATATTTTGATATTAATGTCTTATCAGTTATATCATTTACAAATATCTTCTCCAATTCAATAGGCTGCCTTTTCATTTTGTCGATGGTTTCCTTTGCTGTGCAATATTTTTTTTTAGTTTGAGGTAGTCCCATTTATTTATCTTTCCTTTTGTTGCTCTTGCCGGAGAGAGATCCAAAAATCTATTGCCCACTCCAATGTCCAAGAGCTTATAGTCTATGTTTTCTAAGAGTTTTATGGTTTCCAGTCTTCCATTTAAGTTGTTAAACCATTTTGAGTTTATTTTTGCATATGGTGGGATGCCTGGGTGGCTCAGTGGTTGAGCATCTGCCTTTGGCTCAGGGCATGATCCCAGGGTCCTGAGATTGAGTCCTGCATTGGGCTTTCCACGGGGAGCCTGCTTCTCCCTCTGCCTATGTCTCTGCTTCTCCCTCTGTGTCTCTCAAAAATAAATAAATTTTTTAAATCTGTATTTGCATATTGTATAAGACAGTGGTCCAGTTTTATTCTATTGTACATAGTTGTCAAGTTTTCCCAACATCATTTATTGAAGAGACTGCCTTTTCTCCATTGTATGTTCTTGCTTCTTTTGTCAAAGATTAATTGACCATATAAATGTAACTTTACATTCTGTGTAAAGGATTCTGTGTTATGTTCTACTGTTCTATGTGTCTGTGTCTGTGCCTGGACCATACTGTTTTGATTACTACAGCTTTGTAGTATAGTTTGAAATCAGGGAACATAATACATCCAGTTTGTAGTTCTTTGTTCAGCTTTGGCTATTCAGGGTCTTTTGTGATTCCATACATATTTTAGGATTCTTTGTTCTAGTTCCTGAAAATTACCACTGGTATTTTTATAAGAGATTGCATTGAATCTGTAGATTGCTTTTGGTAGTGTGAACATTTTAACAATGTTCATTCTTCTAATCCATTAGCATGGTCTATCTTTCCATTTATTTTTCCATTCCATAAATTTTCCATTTATTTTTGTGATCTTTAATTCTTTTAATTCTTTAATTTCTTTTATCAGTGTCAAGTGTGATGTGAGATAATCTTTACAAAGTTGCTAATGGCAATAGGAAATCTCACAGATACTCAGTCCTTTGGCCCTACTGATCCATTATTTTTTAGCTGGTGTCCTAGATGACATAATGGCCATCATCAACTTTTTCCTCATTTGTCACACGTGTGTGTATGTGTGTGTGTGTGTGTGTGTGTGTGTGTGTGTGTTGAGAACCTAATATGATAAAAGCTTTGTTTTCCTTTGAAGATTTTTGGTGAGTTACTGTCTGATTTATAATAAGTTGCTTGGTTTATGCTCTTGAGCTTAGGATAACTTTGGCCTCCTCTCATCATCCTAATTATATGTAGTACATCTAGTTTCTGCTCAAAGGAAAGCACAAACCCAGCAGTAGATCTATGCTTATGGAATGTGTCAAATCACAGTGTTTGAGAGACTAAAATGGGCCATGCTGGATCTTCAGGCAGAGAGACTGAAGATTGACTTGCCTTGCCAGGGAAAAACCTAAGTCATGAGAGAAAAGCAAAGAAGTAGTGTTCCAGAGCAAGCATGAATGCCAAGGTGAGTGTGTAAATAGAACTGAATCACAAAGTCAGAAGCCAGGAAGAATGAGAATAGGTAAAGAAGCATAATAAAGACAGCCTAAGGCAAATGGTTGTTCATTAATATGGAGAACAGTGCATGGACTGTAGAATCCCACTTCTATTTTTGCTGGTTGCATGGTGTCCAGGAAGACCCAAGGGCTTAAAGTACACAGTAGGACAGAACTGTACTTTAGAACCAGACTTATTAACTCATGTACTCTAGATAGAATTCCTAGCATATTCACAGGATTATGAATGTTTCTAATATTTGTTTCTTGGTCTCTTACTACATATTAAATTATGACTCTACAAAAAGCAGCACAAGGTAGGCATAAAGTAGACAGTCATAAATTTTTGCTGTTTTTGGTCCTTGGAGAGAATAGCCTTAATAGGATGACTTCATCTCTAATTTACTTGGCCATATGAATATTAGGAAGTTTTCAGAATGCCCTAATTTTTTAGAAGATATCCAAATAGTCAAAGTTAGTGGTAAACACAATAGATGCTCATATTATGCATTGCATAATAATTTTAAAAAGAATTTGCGGGGATCCCTGTGTGGCTCAGTGGTTTAGCGCCTGCCTTTGGCCCAGGGCACGATCCTGGAGACCTGGGATCAAGCCCCGAATTGGGCTCCCAGCATGGAGCCTGCTTCTCCCTCTGCCTGTGTCTCTGCCTCTCTCTCTCCCTATGTCTATCATGAGTAAGTAAATAAAATCTCAAAAAAAAAAAAAAAAAAGAATTTGCTAATTCTGAAATACATTGCTTTAAATATGTAAAGGATTGGTAAATGCATTTAATACCAGAAACATTCAAGAAATATTGTTGGTTAATTGTATATTATAGTAGCTTATTATGTTAACAAAATAAGTTCTGGTTCGGGGGTGCCTGGCTGGCTCACTTGGTAGAACATGCAACTCTTGATCTTAGGGTTGTAATTTCAAGCCCCACATTGGGTGTAGAGATTACTTTTTTAAAAATCTTTTAAAAAAATACCAGTAGGTACTGGTATATCAGTTTTCACAGAGGATATTATCACATCTTTCATGTCTGCTAGCTATGCAAAAGGAAAATAACAAAAATTAGGTTGAATTGATTAGGTGAGATAAGGCATGAGAAAATGGTTGGTACAGTACTTGGAATAAGAGGTACTCAATTATATTTTTCTCAGGGAAACTAAAACAGGGGATGGCTATCTCAAGTTATCCAGGGAAAGAATTTAGAATTCTTATCAGGAAATACATTGCTTTTGTTTGCTGTGTTGGACCTAGAAAAGGAGGACTGCCTGACTAATTTTTCTCTTTGTTGTATTGGTTAATGTAATGATTATAAAATGTGACATATAATATGTCCACATTTTTACTGTTAAATGATAGTCATGCCTTAATAGCAATGAAGTCTTGTCTACTATGAGTCAACATACTTAACATCCCTGAGCCTCAGCTTTCTTATCAGTGTGATGGGTTTACTACTACCTGCCTCACAAGACTGTTCTCAGAGTTAAGTTTGAAGACATATTGTGTCTACTACAAGGCTTGACCAAGAATATCTGCACCATGAAAGGTATTATAAGTATTTTATTTTAAGAGAATATAACTATTTTTGGCAATATTTTAGTCCATTCATTAGGAAGTTTCTCCCAGAGATGTCTGTATAATATACTCAAACTCAGGAATTTGGTTCATATTTTTAGCTTTTCTGATTAGATGCTTTTAATGGCTGCATCCTTGAAAAATATATTAAAAGGATTTTTAGTCTATTTGATATAAGCTTTCTTGTTATTTAGCAGAGAACATTATTTTATGCTATCCCTTAAAGGATCCAAATGAGAGTTGATATGGCTTCTGAAAGTCTTGGGTATTTTTAATCTTCTAAGTCTTCAACCAATTGTCATTTCATTAAGGTGCCCTGCCGAGATGTTCTTTCACATACCATCATTAAGATGAATTGTAGCTCTGCTCTATAATACACATATTACAAGCTCAGTCCACATGTGCTGAAATTATAACTACAGACACGATTCCAATTCCTGGAGAGGAGCACAGAATCACAGCTGCTGTTTCAGGGAGCTTTGCTGTCAGTTTCAAGTTTGAAAACTACTTGCCTAATGATGAGAACAAAAGCCCAAACTAAGAATAAAAATGTTAGCTTTTTGGAAAAGAAGAAGAAGAAGAAGAAGAAGAAGAAGAAGAAGAAGAAGAAGAAGAAGAAGAAGAAGATAGAAGTGAATATCAAAGATTTTTTTAATTACTTTTGTTGAGATAAAACATACATAAAATATAACATGCATTCATCATTTTATTTTTTTTTGTTTTTTTTTCATGCATTCATCATTTTAATCATTTTTTGTAAGTGTACAATTCAGTGGCAATTAAATGTATTCACAATGTTATGTGACTGTCACTACTATTCATACCCAATACTTTTTCATCATCCCCAACACTTTTTCATCATCCACAACATAAACTCCATATCCATCAACCAATAACTTTTCCTTTTCCCTTGCCTGTAGATCCTGCTAACCTTTATTCTCCTTTCTCTCTCTATGAATTTGCTTATTCTAGGTACCACACATAAGTGGAATCATACAATATTTGTCCTTATGTGTTTGGCTGATTTCATTAATCACAATGTTTTGAAGTTCCATTTATATTGTATCCCATGTTGAAATTTCATTCATTTCTGTGGCTGGGTATATTCCATTGTATATATACCACATTTTGTTTATCCATTCATCTGTGAACACTTGGGTTGCCTGCACCTTTTGGCTGTGGTGAATAATGCTGCTATGAATGCTAGTGTACAGAAATCTGTTTGAGTTACTGCTTTCGATCCTTTTGGACATAGACCTAGAAGTGGAATTACTGGGAGATACTGTATTTACCTTTTTGAGGAAACACCAAACTGTTTTTTCATAATGGCAGCATCATTTTACAATCCCACCAGCAGTGCACAAGGGCTCTATTTTCACCATATCTTCCCCCAGCATTTGTTATTTCTAGTTGAAGATGATGATGATGACGATGATGATGATGATGATGATGATAGCCACCTTAGTAGATGTGAAGTGGTATCTCATTGTGGTTTTGATTTGCTTTTCTCTAATGATAAATGATGTTGAGTATCTTTTTATATACTTATTGGTCATTTGCATATATTCTCTGGAAAAACATCTGTTCAAATTCTTTACCTATTTTTAAATCGGGTTGTTTATTTGTTGTTGTTGAGTTATAGGAGTACTTAAATACTGTGGATATTAATCTCTTGTCAGATGTATGATTTACAAGTATTTTCTTCCATTCTGTCGGTTTCTCCTTTTTGTTTCTTGATAATATCTGTTGAGACATAAATGTTTTTAATTTTGATGAAGTTCAGTGTATCTCTATTTTGTTACCTGTGCCTCTGGGATCATAGCAAAGGTTACTTTTTAAAGTTCCAAATAGAATTTTAACATTGACTTTCAATAATTATTTTTACAATTTGCCTCCTGTCTTCTGTTAACTGTTGCCATTAAAAATGTTTTCTTGGTTTACAGGGTGCCGTGACTGGTGACTAATCCCTTTTGCAGTCAACATGATTCTCAAGACACACACTGCGGGTCTGATCTATTGACTGCTCCCCCAGCAATTGCATATCATCTCATCCTTTCTGCTCTGCAACATGAAAGGGGACAAGACAAATTAAAGTCTGTCTGTGATACTCAATATCCAGGCACACAGGTAGGACTGGATTTGTTGTTGTGACATACTCACATATTAAGAACACTATGCCTGAGGAACATGTGTTCAACCTTGCCCTTATTCCTTCTTTGTCAAAATCAACTCTATTTACTGCGTCAGTTGCACCCAACAGTAGACATGACCCAAAAGTCAGCAATGAAAACTATTCTCCTAGTGTACTAAATACTTATAAAGTCCTCACTAAATGAAAGCTGATCTTAAAATATAAAAGTGTCTAATTTATTACCTTGTTTCCAACATATTTTTGGTCCAATGGGGGGAATAAAGGAGAGGAATGAACAGGAGGGGAAAAAGTAAGCAAAATGACAAGCTAAGAGGTACATGAGGACCGGAAAAAGTCAGTGCCAGTCTCAGAAACAAAATAGTCCCACTGTCATTTGTGGCTCAGGAAGACTAGGCCCAATTACCAGTTGTCCTTTTCCTGAAGGTTTTTATCAGACTCTGTCTCTACGAAGTTCTGAATATTAAATGCCTTGAAACAGACTGAGGCTTCATCCAAATGTGAGAGATCAGAAAAGCAAAACACCATGAGAACGTGAATAAGTCAAAACTACCACACCCATTGCTTACTCACTGACTGTAAAGACTAGTAAACATCTCTAAGGTGTGTCATAATGATGCTTTTAATCCTTTTTTTTTTTTTTTTTTGGTGCAAATAGAACAGCCCAGACACAAGCAATACATACTGTTAAAAACACACATAAGTGTGACTATCTTGGCAATTGTATGGCAGTACAATGGCTTGGAGATATGAACCTTAAGAGGAAACAAAAAAGTATCACTTGGTGTAGCCATATTATAAATATACTTTTTTGGGGGGAAAAGTATAATTTACACCCAAGAAATAATCTAACTGAGAAATTAAAGCGGTAAATAGAGCACTAGCGAATCATGGCCAGGTCTTGATGTTTTTTTTCTGTCAGGTGCATTGCGAATCTTAGTGTTAGGATCTTTCTTGATTATGCCCTGGAAGTGTTCAGGGATTATTCATGCTGCTCGCCTCCCACTGTCCAGGCTTTCATGTCTGTGTCCTATTCTTAGGAGTAGAGGTTGGCAAACTTTTACAGAACCACGTGGTAAGTATTTTAGATTTCAGAATCCAAGGGGTGAAATCCAGGATATTATTTAGGGACTTATATAACTATTTTACATGCACAATTATTTACAAACAGAAAAACCATTCTTATCCAGATTTGGCCTGTGGACCACAGTTTGCTGAGCCCTGTTTTGGAGAACTGATCAGTCACATTAGGCTCCACTATGTGATAGAGCACAATAGGATGATATTAGCAACAGGGGTGAATCTGTGTATTTTGCAGCTCTCCACTGACAGAATGCAGAGCCTTGTGTCCTTAGAAGGATGGGCTGAAATCATGAAAAGTTTCTCTTCCAACAAGGTGTAGCTTGCATGTAATGCTTTGTGTCGCATTACTGATGTCTAAAGTTGCATAATTAACCCTATTCAGAAATAGGCAAAAGTTTCCACCAGAGTTTGGGAAGTGTCAAGGTTCCCCTTGCCATCCTGGCTTTATGAGAGTATGGAGAAGTGGAACATGACCAAGCTGTTACTATGACCATGCTAGTGACCGACAAGCAGCACAAAGAGGTTATGAGAATGAATGAGATAATGTCTGTGAAGTGCTCTGAGCCCTTCAGAAGAAATTTTCTTTGTAATTAGAAAGTAATGCTCCATTATTACAGTTATTATGATTATCACCATTATTAAAGGCAGAGCCAGAAGACATGGCCCTTCCAACAAGAAAAGTTGTGAATAAAGCCGAACAACTCATAAAGGAAGTGGTTCATGCACCAATTATGAGTTTCCAGTTTGTAATTACAGTGTACTGGGTGGTTTTTCTTGCACCAGTTTGTTATTCATCCAGAAGAACAACCCTTTGCATGTGTAACAGCTCCTGAAAGGTGCCCAATATATGCCAAACACAAAAGGAACAGAAGAAAAGTTCTCTGTGACCCCTGAGTTGCAAATTTGAAACTCTATTATTTACTAAGGATTGTCTTTAAATTTGTATAGAAACATGGTAAAATTTGTCAGTAAAGAACTTTTGTTAAGAAAAGAAAAAAAAATGCAAGCAGGAGTCTTACATGTGTGGACAAAAGGATAACAAAAGGAACCATATATTAATTTCATTCTCCCATCATATTAAACATTGATAAAACATTTAAATACTGCTGATTGCCAAAAAGTAAGAGTTCAATATTACCCTGTTTCTCTGGTTCCCAAAGGCTCATTTTATTTTACCAAATTGATCCCACAGAGGATAGAAAGGGAAGGAATGAAAATGAAGAATAAAAAGTAATCAAGAGCCAACCTGAGGAGTTCATAGAGTCCTTGCTTGGCCAGTACTAGTCCCTGATCCAAACTCAAATGGCCACTGGGATACTAGAAGAACATGTCTGTCAACCAACGTACACCCTTCTTCATTTGTGTTCTTCCAACCTCTGCTCTGAGCACATTCTAAATGTAGAATTTAAGCTGTGACTTAATCTACAGCTCAGGACTCTGAAGCTGGGAGACAGGATGTACTACAGAGATCTCTTTCTGCTTCCTGGACAAGGTGTTCTAGACCTTCTTTGTGTGGAAAGTGTTGGTCTTTTACCTCTTTCATACATTGAATTCCTGTATCTTAATTTGTAGCTAGCACAGGACTTTCACATTTCCTTTTCAGGTTATTCCTTCTGAATCCACAGTTGGGTGACCATGTTCTTTTACATGTAGTCACTGTTGGAGAAATAGACATTGTTTAAGCTTGGTGAAGGGTGGCAAAATATACCACCCCCCAAAATGCCACTTTGGCATAAAGATTATTTTGAGCTAAAGGCACTTAAGAAAACCACGGATGCAAAATGGGTGCTCTGATGAGGAGATAAAACCCCCATATGAAAAGTCCACCCTCTTCCAGGAGGAAAGCAACATTCTCATCACCAAAGATGCAGAGGAAAGTCTGTATTAACAAGCCTCTGAAACTAACCCTTATCTTTCTACTCACTTGCATACTAAGTGCTCTAGGCCAACCCCTTTGTTTTATCATGTTTTCATAGTTTATTACGATTTGCCCAAATCATTTAAACATTCAACTTTAACTGGGCCTTTGGGTCTTCATTTACTTCTGAGGGTTTCTGTATAATGTAAAACTTAACATCTAATACACTTGCACATTTTTCTCCTCTTAATCTGTCTTTTGTTAAAGTACCCCAAGACAAGAACTAATAAGGGTAGAAGGAAAGGTAAGTTTTCCTCTTCTACACTGTGGTGACCAAACATTTTTACAAAGGCTAGTGCAGGAAGATAAAAATTAATGGGTCTTATGTTTTTCCATTCAAAATAAACATAGTTTTATTAACTCCTAGAAGAAAAAAGTTTATATATATTCTACAAATTATATTGCTGACCTTATTAAGTAAATGAAAGTCAATGAGAAAATTGGCAGAGCCTTTTAGACAATAAAATGTTAAAAAGCCAAGCATGTTTGAGGAGGAATCAGAAATTACATTTAAACTTTCAACCCTTATATTTGTAAAGTGCCTTAGAGTTCACAAATGATGGCCACTTGTCCACTCCTATTTAATGTTTGCAACACACGAGGTACATATTATTATCAATTCCATTTTTCAACTAAAGGAACTAAGGATCAGAGAGGCAAACTGATCTATGTAAGATCATATATCCATTTAGTGGCAAAGCTGTGAAAAGAATGAGTTCGTTCTCATATGTTGAAAACTATGTTAGGGATCCCTGGGTGGCGCAGCGGTTTAGCGCCTGCCTTTGGCCCGGGGCTCGATCCTGGAGACCCGGGATCGAATCCCACGTCGGGCTCCCGGTGTATGGAGCCTGCTTCTCCCTCTGCCTATGTCTCTGCCTCTCTCTCTCTCTCTCTCTCTCTCTGTGACTATCATAAATTAAAAAAAAAAAAAAATTAAAAAAAAAGAAAGAAGCCCTTAGTGCCCTCTTCAGAAAAAAAAAAAAAGAAAACTATGTTAGGATATGAGTTTGGCTCCTATACCCAAATAAGAAAGAAGTTTATTGTTCTGTAACTCAATTGTCTGTAAATAATCTGAGCACGTACTACCGGGCTGATCAGATAGTTCCACTCTTTCAAGGACCCAAGGCTCCATCTACCCTGTTGGTGCTCGGCTCATGACTTCTGTCTCATGGTCTTTTCCAACAGTTTCACTTCCCATTACCACATTGTAATGCGAGCCACCAGGAAGGAGAGAGGGAAGAAGAGCCCACTGTTTTACTCTAGAACCATAGTCTGAAAGTTGTACACTTCTCTTCTGCTTCCATTATCCAGAACTTGAAAATACCTAATCGTAAGCAGCCTTGTGTTCAACTATACCAGGGTTTTCTACTGACAAAGGACAAAGTGTGACATGCATATTGGGGGGACAATTAGCAGTCTTTCTCACTTAGAGGAATATTGTATGTCAAGAACTAGTTAAGCTGTTGGAATAGAGGAAAGAAGAAAATATGATTAACTCCTATCAGTTTAAGCCAGTCTGAACTCTCTTTTTCTCTGTTTAGAAGATTCCTTCTCATCCTCAGGTAAGCAGGACAACTTGAACTGGGCACCCAATAATGGATATAATGATTCTCAAAGATGTCCACATCCTAATCTCAAGTATCTGTGAATGTGGGGATCCCTGGGTGGCTCAGCGGTTTAGCCCTTGCCTTCCGCTCAGGGCGTGATCCTGGAGTCCCGGGATCGAGTTCCCCGTCGGGCTCCCTGCATGGAGCCTGCTTCTCCCTCTGCCTATGTCTCTGCTCTCTCTCTCTCTCTCAATCTCTCTCTGTCTGTCACACATGAATAAATAAAACCTTTAAAAAAACATAAATCTTAAAAAAAAAAGAATCTGTAAATGTTACTTTATATGGCAAAAGGGACTTCACAGTTGTGATTAAGGATCTTGAGATGGGGAGATGATCCCAAATTATCTGGGTGGGTCTGATATAATCACAAGAGTCTGTATAAGAGAGAGGCAGGAGTTTGAAGTCAGTAAGAGAGGAAGGCAATGTGACCACAGAAGCAGAGATTGAAGTGATGTGTGCCACAACCCAAGAAATGCTGGCAGGCTTTAGTAGTTTGGAGGAGCCATGGAGTTGATTCTCCCTGGATTCTCTATAAGAAATCAGCCTTGCCAACGTCTTGATTTTAGCCATATAAGACTCATTTTTAACTTCTAAACTTCAGAACCGTTAGAGAATAAATTTGTGTTCTTTGAAGCCTCTATGTATGTGGCAATTTGTTAAAATAGCAATAGGAAGCTAATACAGCAGGTGAATGGTGGCCCCAGATGGCCTAACTTCTCAAGAGTGAGCTCCGTGTATGAGAGAATAGCCCTGGGACCACCTGACTGAAAGGCCCAAGTCTAGCTTTCTTATAAACACTGTGGAGCCCCTGGGAGCCTTTTACATCTTGAATCCTTTTGCTTTGACATTAAACAATGAGTCTATGAAGCTGGGTAGGCCATATGTGGCTTCATAATAACTATTCACTTATACGTGGTTTAAACCATCTGTGGAGGCTCTGTTCTTTGCATTCCATTCATTTTGTACTAAAAATAACAAGATTCAGTATAAAGCTGTACTGTCCAGGTATACCTTACTTTCAGAGATAGGTAGCCCCATGATTCATTTTTTTGGAAAGTAATAACTCACCCTCTAAAAGAAGAAGGAGAAGAAGAAGGAGGAGAAAGAGAAGAAAGAAAGAAAGAAAAAATATAAGAAAAGAGGAAGATAGGCAACCAGAAAAGTATGACCTACGGCAGGACTATTTATTATTTAATACATGGAATTGCTTTGGCCACTGTCATAAGGAACATTCCAGCTGCAGTCCTCCTCCCTTTCACTTGGACACCGAATGATGAGTCAGGAATAGCCACAGGCACCATCGGAAACAGAAGTGAATGAGCAGAGGTGTGGCTCGAATATTTTTAATGCGAATTGCTTAGGGCTGAATGGAATCATGCCCAGAACTTGTGTACAATGCACTGGATAAACACAGTACCCGAACCAAGAAATTGAGAATTGATTTGTCCTTATAGAGAGAAGCCAGAGTCAGGTGCTTCATCTAAAGATGCCAATCAGCTTTTCTCAATCGGCAATTCACTCGGAAAGAAAGGATATAAAGGATATATCTTAGTTTGTTGCATATGAGGGTCGCTGGAAGGGGGTTGGGGTAACTGGATGATGGTCATTAAGGAGGGCATGTGATGGAATCAGCATGGGAATTACATGCAACTGCTAAATCACTGATCTCTACCTCTGAAACTAATAATATACCATATGTTAATTAATTGAATTTAAATTAAAAATACAAGTGAAAGACAAAAAATAAAGGATATATCAATTATAGTAAGCATTTCAGAGGTTGATTATTCTATACTGGGGCTGGATTTGGTTCAGGATACACAGATTCTGATGACAAATACTTGCATTATGTTTTGGAATGAACAAAACATGTTTATAGGTGTTGATCTCATCTCATCATTGCAAAACTCTGTGATCTTGGTGTCATCCTTATGGTTATAGATGAAGAATGTAGCTTGTCTAAATTTACTCAGTTTTGACAGGTAGAGTCCAGACCTAAATTCATGTCTTCAAACTCTGGGTCTGAGCTCTTTCTGCTGAAACATGGGGATACTGTACTGACATTCAATGTGGCTGCATGGTAGAGGTGTTTCAGTGCACTGTTAGGGCTTCAGAGTCACACAGGATTCAAGGATTATTTTAGCTCTGCATGTGCCTGTCAGGATAGAGCTTGGGAGTGCCTCAGGATAGGTTGTCCTCAGACATGTTATCAATGCAAGGGCACTGCTGACTTAGCACAATTTCTCTAATTGTCTTTCTCCTTCGACTCCAGTGCATTCATTAGCATATATCAGAGGCTATAGGACTTCCCCAGGAAGCTTTGGTGACAGTTGTTGTTTATACATTTAACAGTGACCTAGATGTGAAGTCAGTTCCCAGTACTACTGAAACCAGCATGTCTAAGGCTTCTCAACGTATGCTGTGGCTTCTCTCCCCATCTTCTCGCTGCTCCCTCCTTCTCATCATTTAGGTCCACACAGTGGGCCAGCTAGCAGTCCTGGCTGAAGGACGCACCTGTTCCAAGCACTCCTCATGCCTTTGCCATTTTATTTTTAATTTGTAGCCCTTTTCCTTAACTTACTTGTTTGTTCTCAAGTTTATATTCTTTCTCTCTCCACTAGAATATAATCTCTTTGAAAGAAGGCCCCTTCTTTATTTTATCTACTGCCATATGCCCAGGGACTAAATCATGCCTGGCATGGGAATACATTCTCAATAAATACCTTTGAGGGAATAGATGAAGTGACATTTACATGAATGCTTCCAATTTTGATGCTCTGATCCCTTCCATTGAAAGATAGATCGGTCTTTTCTTGTGGTGACTCTACCCAAGTATTTCTGGAAATCTATAGGGGTCCTTATATCTGCTTGTGAATCCTTATTCATAATATCTTTGATTCCTGTGAGAGCACCAAAACCCAGTCACCTCAATGCCGGACTCCCCATCTGATAGTTGTTTTGCTGGTTCTGAATGTGAAATTCACTATTTCTGACACCATCTTGATTTTTGTGACTTGTGCAGCTCAGTTGTTCCTTTTAAAGTGGAAGAGTGGGCACATTGGCTTTCTGTGTTATGATAAGTAGGGGTGTCCCTTAGGGCTCCAAAGTGTGATTCATGTTCCATTTCATAGGAAAAATGTCAGAATGACTGCATCGAGATAAGTTCCAATCTAGAATCTTCCATGTTCCATGTCATAGGCTTTGTTCCTTAAGGTCATCATGTTGGTATCCTACTTGGATATGCTAGAAAATAATAATTAGTCCCCACACCTGTGTAAAAACACATTTGATATCATGAATGATCTAAATATGACTGTAACATAAAGATATGTGCAGTTCCAGGGGGCACCTGGCTGGCATAGTCGGTAGAGCATGCAACTCTTGATCTGAGGGTTTTTAATTCAAGCCCCATGTTGGGTGTAGAGATTAAAAATAAAATCTTTTAAAACAACAAAAAGACATATGCAGTTCCATTCCTGCTGTCAAGAAAATTCTCCCAGATGTTTCCTGGTACTACACCCTGTGGTCCCTTTACACAGCTGAGAACCGTTGCTGAGTATTTGGGTGTGAGCCCTTCACACAAGGTAGGCACTGAAATGCTGTTCCTATACCCACTCAGTAGTTTTATATGTGGTAGCCTTATATCTCCATGTATGTTGTTAGCTTTTCTGAAGACCTAATATCTTATTTTTTATCCTATTTTCCCATTGCCTGAATATCTAGGAACTGATCATTAAATACTGGCTAGTACTTGATCCATGCATTTTCGGATTATGGTCAGGAAGCTCTAGCAAATAAGGCTGCAGTTGTGTAGCCTGCTGCAGCTACATTCACAGCCATCCTGTAAGGATATTACATGCATGAAATGTATAGATGCATTAAGCTGACCTATTTAATCATGAGCCAGATTAAAGGAAATAAGCACGCAGATTAAAATGTATTGATCATCAACCCCTGACAAGGCTGGAACCCTGACTGAGCACGTTGACTCTCTTTTGCCTTCCTCACACTATAGCCCAAGTCACTTTTCATTCTCATTGATGCAATCTAATTTTCTATTTGTCATGACTATTTCAGACCACTACCAGCCCAGCCCTCACCCCCATCCCCATCATCCCTGACCAAAGTCTTCCCAGGTTTGAGGAAGGATTTATTTTAAGATGTGTTCAGATTATTTCTTTCATACACACAACTTCTCTTCTCCACACAAGTCAGACCAGCCTCACTCACAGTCAGCCTGTGATCACTGAGCTGCTCCTCATACCATCATGTCATGGCATACACCTTTGTCTTTCTATCATCAATCTAGGTCCTTTTCCATTTTAAAATAGTCTTTAAGCATGACATAGTCACTAAAAAGTGCACAGATCTTAACTGTAAGCTTTGATGAATTTTCATTAAGTGACTACATCCATGTAACCAGCATGTAGGTCAAGAAAGAATATTAGCAGCACGTGAATCACTCCTGAAGTTAATCATTATCCACTCCTAAAGGTAATCATATCTCACTATCCTGACATCTATCACCATGAATAAATTGCCTTGTTTTAAAATTTTATACAAATGGACTCATAAAGTAAGTATTTTATGTGTCTGGACTCTTTTGTTCAAAACTATGTTTGTTGAGATAGACGTTTCTTGTTGCACGTGATAATGGCTTGTTTATTCTCATGTTGTATAATATTCCATCAAATATATAAACTGTATTCATTTATCCATCCTATCCAGTCCATTTTATACCACAATTCATTTATTTATGTTCTCCTGTGAACAGTCATGCACGTTAACATACATATTCACTGTGTTGTGTCTGTGACTAGGAGCAGAATTAGTCTGTTTTAAGATTGTCAAAAGAAGACTTGTAGATCTAAGAAGAAAAGATGATTATTTGTAAAGTGGCGTAAAAGACTCAACAAAAACAGGCTTCAGACTCACTAAAACAGAAAAACCAAGAGATTGTTTAACCACGAAAAATCCCTCAAGATTTCCAGGTTCACATTAGTTGATTCATCTCTTTGTGATGGAAAAGAACAACTTTCTCACATGATTATCATATCCACAAAGGTCATGGCCCATTTTCAGATATTAGCACCACAAAAGTCAGTGATAAAGTTGTTTTTGCAAGGCAGGCAAGGCATATAGGGAAAATTCAAGGTTTCATTTATTTTGAGTTCCAGAACTGCACAGGTGGGCTGTTGATCTTGCAGTATCTCAGGGTGCAGACTATTTTGTCATCTCTGTGTAAGTGATGGGTACATGTGCTTATTCATATGAGAGCAGAACAAAGTGTTCGTCATGTTTTTACAGGAATATACATATTCAGCTTTAGTTGATACTGCCAAATAGTTTTTCAAGGTGATTGTCCTGATTTACGCTGTCAGAATGCAAGTTAGCTTCATCACTGCACTCCTTACTTCTATTGATGGGGCCTATATTTCTAGTTTAGCCTTTCTGGTGAGCATGAAAATGTGTCTCATTGCAGTTTATGTTTGAATTTGTGCATTTCCTGTGGCCATTGGGTTATCTTTTGTTTAGTGCCATTCAGTCATACCCATTTTTATGTTGGGTGCTTTGCTTTTAATTGTTGTTTCATAGGAGTCCTTTATATTCTGGGTATAAAGTTTTGCCTGGAATATGTTAGTGTCAATAATTTCTCCCACTCTAGCTTGACTTTTCCCTCCCTTACCAGTGTCTTTTGATGACTAGAAGTTCTTAATTTTAATGTAATCCAATGTATCCTTTTTTTTTCCTTTTATGATTAGTGTTTTTTGTGCCCTGTTTAAGAAATCTTTTCCTGTCCCAAGGTCATGACATATGCTCTGAAGTTTTCTCCTAAAAGCTTTATTTTTTTACCTTTCACATTTAGATCTACAATCCAACTAGCATTGAATTTTGTGGATGGTGCGAGATAAAAGGTTCAACATTCATTTGTTTCCAAATGGATATCCAATTGACCCAGCACCATTTATTGAAAAAAATAATTGTCATCTTTTCCCTATTGCTCTGTAATGTCAGCTTTGTCAAACATCAGGTGACCCTATGTGTTTGGATCTGTTTCTGAATTCTAGTCTATTCCATTGGTTTATTGTCTATCCTTGAACTAATACCAGTTTGTTAGTCATTACTATGTCTGGTAGCTTAGATCTTCAAGTTATGTTCCTCCTCTTCTTCAAGATTGCATCGGTTATTTCTTAACCCTTTATATTCTGTATACATTTTAGCATGAACTTTTCAAACTTCACACACACACACACACATACAAACACACATCTCCCAACTGGGATTAGTGATTGAGGTTACAGTGACTCTATAAATCAGTTTTGGAAGAATTAGCATCATTATACTATTTAGCCTTCTAATCCATTAGCATGGCATATGCCTCCAGTCATTTGGGTCTTCTTTATAGATCTTAATAACATTTTGTACCATTTAGTATAGAACTTTTAAATATTTCCATTTGATATGCTACAAAGTGCTTGATATATTTTATTCTTTTGCAGATAATATTTTTAATATTTTATTTTTATGTTTTAGTGTTGGTATTAGAAATACAATTGATTTTTGTATATTGTGTCTGAATGCTGTCTTTTCCTCTCCTTTTAGCTTTCCTGTGTCCTTATATTTAAACTGAATCTCTTATAAGAAATCTATTGCTGGGTTAATTCTTTAAATCCAATCTGAGGGCAGCCTGGGTGGCTCAGCGGTTTAGCACTGCCTTCAGCCCAGGGTATGATCCTGGAGACCGGGGATGGAGTCCCACGTCAGATTCCATGGAGCCTGCTTCTCCCTCTGCCTGTGTCTCTGTCTCTGTCTCTCTCTGTCTCTGTCTCTCTCTCTCTGTGTTTCTCATGAATAAATAAATAAAATATTTTTAAAAATCCAATCTGACCACTTTTATATATGTGTACATGTGAGAGAAAGGGAGAAAGAGACAGAGAGAATTTTTGAATTTGCTTCTTTTTGTTTGAACAACAACATTTCAGGAGACTACATATAAATATACATAAGTTCTTTGACACGACTATATGTTAAGTAGGGGTCATAATGGTACGTACTTCATAAAGGTTTGTGGGAAAGAGATTATTCATTTTAAAACCTACAATAGTCAATAGTACTTGGAATATAGTTAACATTCAATAAACTATTACAATTTTTTATTAGAGACATTTAAGTTTTTTCCAAATCTTTGCTATTTCAAATAATCAGCCATGAATATCCTTGTACTATTGTGATATATCATACTGTTATCTCCACAGTATGCCACAGTTCTGTTGGTGGAGGTACATATTTACAGTTGTCATAAATAATGATGAATTTCCTTGTTTCTCCTACTTACAGTAACGAGCTTGCAAATTTCTTGGTACTTATACACTACTCTCTGATTAATGTTTAATAAAACTTTATCTGTCATTCTTATTAACAATGGCTACCATTTATGGAGCCCTTCTACATATCAGGCACCATAGAAAAGTTAAATCACTTGCCCAAATCACATAACTAGTAAATTTGACTAAGAACCAACTGTAGTTTGGTCTGGATCTAAATCTAAAGCCTGTGGTCTTAAACATTGTGCTATGATTCTTCCAAGAGCAAAGATTTTGTTCCTGCAACAAGCAAAGTTTGAAAAGTTGAATGGTCTGCCCAAAGTCACACAAGAGGTAGCTCCCTAATTTATAGTCTAAGATTTCATTGTAAATTTCTTGTCTACAGTTAACTATGTCTCTGACTTTCTTTCTACTTCCCAAACCAGGGGCATAGAGAAAACTCAATAAATGCTGACTCCCTGACTAATCTATCTAACCACAGGGGTTCTGCAATCCTCTGGTTGTAGACAGCTCAAATGTTGTCCTTGAGCAAATACCTTAATATTTCTTGCATCTATTAGTTTCTTAACAAAAATGAACAAGTCTGTGGCTGTGTTTGTGGAAAAAAAAACATACATTGCTTACAAATAAATCAGTTCATTAAATAGGAAGGCATGTCGCAGTCTAACTTTATAGATAGCTGTTACTTCCTTATGTAATTGGGGATTTGCCTTCCCCTCATCATGACCTGGGCTCTCTTGATAATCATTCACATTTACCTTGGCTGATAGGATAAAGTAAAGCTGGGAATTGCCCCAAAAGCCTTATCACAGTTCTTAATGGGCTTCTTTATTTTATGTCCAGGCTATCATCTCTCCCGAACACACTGGTTTTCAATAACCTGCTTGGTCAGAAATCTGAAGTAACTCAATTTGTTAACAACAAAAAAAACCTTCCTCTGTCTCTTTCCCTGAATCAGTAGGGTTTTCCCATTCTTATGACATAAGCCTACTCAACGTCACCAAATGCCATATAACATTTTGAGCTATAGCATTTGCCTTCAAATAAGCTTTTTTAATCAGGTCAGGAGGCATTACGCATCTCATGTGGAGCTGAAAAATAACATTCGCCAGCTTAGGTAGGCTCGGCTATTGCATTATACATTCCTGCAATATAGGAGGATGGTAATGGTAGTAGGGAGTCCCACCCATTCTTTATCATGAAGAGAGTCCTTCATGTTTCTTAGTTACTTATAATGGTATTTTAAATCATTGTGTCACTCAAATATGGCAAGTATTGATTTGGTATCTAAAACACTTCATTATTCTAGGATACTGTTCCTATTTCAGAAGCATCCACAAAGGTTGCTAATTTTTCTCCTAAGGAGGAATATAATGAATATTCAACAGAAGGGTTAATTGACCCAAGCATATTACTTCTCCTTTATAGTTTTCCATAAAAATTTGGGGATCATGCCCTTTTCCATCCAATACAAGTTTGATAGGTAGAAGTAATAGTATTTGCTCATCATTAAAAATTGATCCATCACTTTTTAGAAGGCAATGAATTGTTATACTTATATTAAAGAGGTAAGTTTTATTATTAGAATATCAACTCAATGGGGTTCCTGGGTGCCTCAGTTGGTTAAGTGTTCTGTCCTTGATTTTGGCTCAGGTCATGATCTCCAGGTCCTGGGATTGAGTCCTGAGTTGTGCTCCCCACTCTGCTGGAAGTCTGCTTGTCTCCCTCTGCCACTGCTCCTCCCCCACCTCATACTCCCTCTCTCATCCTCTCTCTATCAAATAAATAAGTATTTTAAAAAAACAGAATATCAACTCAATTGATATTCCTTTGCTTTAGGTATTAGGCACACAATTTGAGGAAGTGAAAGAACACTGGAATGAAAGCCTGAGATCAAGACTTACCTTTTACCACCAAACTGGTTGATGTTGACTTAGGGAAATTACTCAACTTCTTTCACCTTTTGCATCCTCACTTATAAAATGACAGGTTAAATTACAGAAGTCCCTTCCAGCTATAAAAGTGTATACTATTATTTATAATAAAGAAGTAATTCCTATAAAAATCTTAGAATTTAGATTTCTATCTTTTAAACATTTGATTGTTCTATAACACCAGAAATTAACTGTGTAATTGACATCCCACTAATTTACCTTTGCCAGGATTAACAAGTATTAACATGTTTTACCAAAGCCATAGCAATTCTACTGTGGTTCTTCTTCTTAAAATTTTGCCTTAGGCTAATAAGGTACATCTTCTAATTAAACCTTAACAATGTACATGCAATTAAGAGTCATTAAATATTCACTCAGCAGATAAAAGTTTATGTGTTTGTTGAAAAAATGTACATCTGTAAAGTCAATTTGACCTAATTCTAGAGTCAAACATAAATCTAATTTTGTCTGTCTGCTCTATTGTATATTGTGTTTGTTTATTCGACTTTTGTTGTATTGTATTCCAGTGAAGATTATATAGAGGCCTTCGGCATTTGATTTACCCACCACCTAAGATAGAATTGGCCATGATGGTATTTTCTTTCTCGGTCCATCCTTTCCACTGAGAATAGGATAATCAGAGAACCAAGGGTGTAATCTCAGCATTCCTGTATCGAAGGCAACTCACTAACTTCTCTGAACCTTCGGTCTCCCAGGTTGTAATACATGTCCCCATGACCTACCTCCCAGGATTACCAGGATAAGGAATAAGATAGATTATAAAGTCCTAAACAAATGCAAAGTAATATAACACTAATTGTGAATTCCTCACTCAAGCTATTAATTCATTTACACACACTCAGCAGATATTTTGAATACCAGGTGTATGGTAGGCACTTTCTCAGCATTGGTAATCAGCAGTCAGAGAGGCATACAAGGAAAGTTTGAGAAATTGTCACAGCAGAGACATGAATAAACATGATGACTAAATGTAATATGTTATCCTGGATGGGATCATGGAACAGAGAAGAACATTAGGTAAAAACCAAGGAAATCTGAATAAATTTAGTTAATGTATCAATGTTGGTTCATGAATCATAACAGGTGTCTTATACTGATGTAAAATGTTAAGAGGGGAAACATGTTACAAGAGGAAATTTAAAACCTAAAACCACAAAAATGAAATAAGCTCATGTGACAATTGAGGAACAACTGTAAATGGACCTCTCTCTAAGGAGTGATTTTCCATCTGAAACCTGGATGAAAAAACAGTGCCAGCAAGATCACCTAGGGGAAAAGTATTCCCCTTCACCAAAACATCAAGTACACAGATCCTGAGGTGAAGACAAATATCAAATGTTTGAGGGAAAAAATAATCCATGAAGTTAATGTGTGATGAGCAAGGGCAAAGATGAGGTGAGATAAGTTCTAAGACGTAGGACTTGCATTTTTTCAGAAAACTACAGAATGTGCCAGAACTTTGGTGTAGTGTAGACCAAGGATGTCATTCACATGAAGTGGTGCAGCTACACTGTCCTAAAAAAGATGTAGAGTAAATCCTAGGGGCCAACTGCTCTATACGGGTTAATAAAACTTCATGACACCTACATGCTATTTCCTGAAGTCTAGTTTGGGGGAAGCTGGACTTCAAAGGAGAAATCATAACCAACATGTTTCCATTATTAGCTGAAAGCCAGTTTCCTTTGTGTAAGTACCATAGAGGGAGCTTCAAATTTTCTGCCCATCAAGTTGCTCAGACAGCATTTCTATTCATGAGAAGGTGAACTACCCAGTGTCTAAAGTTATCACCATTTTGTCTACTTTCCCCAGCAGGATTTTGGTTTTTTTCCGTAGTAAGTGTCACTAAGAGGTAGTTAGGAGCTCTAAGACCTACTTGCTTCAAAGGATGCTTGAATCATCCAATCCATCAACCACAATGGTGTCCTGCTCCCCGCCCCCCCACGCCCCACCCCCCATGCAGCACACACTTAAACCCGTTTTCATGAAGGATAATCTAGCAGCTACCTTATCACCTCTCCCTTTGCCTCAGACTCCCTGCCCTGGTCTAGAAGCTACAGCATCCCCGAACTCTGCCTTGGCTAGTATGCAGGTGTTTTTCACTGCTTTAAGTTAAATTCTGATGACTCAAAACTGTTTGAAAGCGAAGAGAGAGGCAATATGAGAGAGTAGCAAGAGTGCTGAACCCAGAGACAACAAGGCAGAGTTCAAGTTCAGATGCTGCCACTTTCAGAGCCTCCGTTCCCTAATGTGTGCATCAGGATGGATGTCTTTCCCTCTTGTTCTGACCACGCTGTGGTGAGAATCAAGTAGCTGTTAGCTGCGCAAAGTGCTTTGGGAACCCAGGCTCTATGTGAAAATGGAAAGAGGGAGAAATTGAGTAGTTTCAAGTCAGTGAGTTTATTTCAATCGAACATCAGTTATGGGAAGAGCACTAAGGAGGCATGACAGAGGGTTGGGAATGAAAAATAAACCCTCTGACATCAAGGAGATAGGAATTCTACAGAGCAGAGATGTGTACATTCGGGGGCCACTGTACTGTGGAAGTCTAGAGGACACCGCTTGCATTGTAATCTATGCATGTATTTGAAAGATTTGAATAATGATGCAAGTGCACATTAATTAAAGAATAAGCAGCAAGTACCGTAGAGCTCAGTGGCTGAGATGGGACTCAGCTGTTGGGTGGAAGAGAAAACATTCTCAGGGGAAAGAGCAGAGAGACAAAGACATTTCCTAAAAGTAAGAGCACGAGAATGCTTGTTTGGGGATGTTTTTCAGCAGGAGTAAGAAAAAAAATGGTTGACTTGCTGGTTCTTTTCCGAAATTTCTTTTAAAAACATAGGTATCATTTAGGGACTTAAAAAAATATCACGGCTCCCATCTTTTCTTTTTCCGTTCAAACGGATGTCTGCCCTAAAGACATCTGGAAAGGCTAAAGAGAAGAATGAAGTGTCCAACACCTAAAACCTTTGTGTTTGCCTTGTCTTTTTATTGACTCATGATCTGTTAACTTCTGTTCCTCAGCCTGTGGAAAGGATGACATAAATGTCTTTTGGAAACTTTGTATGTATTCAAGCTCAGAACAAGCCTTTTGGTTGCTGTTGAGCTAAGGGATTAAATATCCCTTAGAACATCCTTCCCACTAACACTGGCCACTCAGAATGTGTGTGTGTGTGTGTGCGCGCGTGCACGCACACTTGGCGTTCCAAATCCAAACTGTTCATGAAAAATGTTTTACTCTTGAATAAATAAAAACATTTCTTTTTTTTTTAAAGGTTATTTATTTATTTGAAAGAGAGAGAGAGAAAGAGCACAAGCAGCGAGGAGTGGCAGGCAAAGGGAGAGGAAGAAGCAGGCTCCCCGCTGAGCAGAGAGCTGACCCCAGGACCCTGAGATCATGACCAGAGCTGAAGTCAGACACTTAACCGACTGAGGCACTCAGACATCCCTACCATTTCTTAATATCATAAGACCTTATATTAGTATAATTTAGATGAGATTTTGATTAAATTTGTGATTCTCAAATTCAGATTTGCTTCTAGGAGTGTTATCTGTATTTGAGGAATTAGATAAATGTTAAAGCCTGAAGCATTTGTATAAACCTGGGTGAGTCAAGACCAGTGTTTGCTGTGGTCATTTTTTGGTTCCTATTTGATCAGATGGCTTTGGGTTTTTGTTTTGTTTTTTTTTTTTGTAAAAAAATGCCTTCCCTCTCCCATTTTGTTTTTGATGTTTTATTTCAGTATCTGATTAGTGCCCTTTCTCATCACAGCTTCTCTGCATCAGTGAGTTTGCTGGAAACTTTTTCTTCTGATCATTATTGTATTACCTATAAGAAGAGAGGGAGACAGTGTAAACCTACATGCTGATATTCTGAGGATATAGATTTGGCAATGGGGTCACCACATCTCTCTCTTCCTCATTGGAGTTTTTTGCAAAAGCCAAAGCGGTGACTTTCTTTAACACCTGCATCTTTAACAACCAGAGCAGTATAATTACCTTTCTTGAATGTTCTATAGAATTGTCAAACAGCAATTTTCCTTTAGAAGACAGGCTTTTAAATAATGTCATTTACAGACAGAGTTTAACATCTCATAAGCTAAAAATCTAATTACAAGAATCTGAAATTTACTACATGTTTATAATTTGATCTTTATAAAATTGCTAAATCAGGACACCTTTAACATACATTATGAGGCAGGAAAAATACATATAGAGAGACAAAATTAAATATTTTGGAATTTCCTGAATGTATGTTAATTTCTATTAATATTACTATACTAACACTATTTGCCATTTTATTGCATTTCTCTTGAATTCACCCTGTTTGTGGAGGAGAGGTGGCTCACAGTGACATGATTTATCAAGATCATCTGATGTCATCATTTCCTCTTTGTTAATGAAAAGTACCAATATTTTAAAAAGGACTGACATCGTACCTTATGTATAGACGATAAATGGCATGTTCAAGCAAGCTGAGACAATTCTTCCAATGGACACACAAGATAGGAATGCCAATACTAAATAATAAGATGAGAATTTAGGTAATGTACTGCCATTTGATAAAGTGGCTTATGCCCAGATTGTATAAACACTTATCATTTTGTCATCCTGATTTTATAATTTTTGAAGTGCAGATGGGATTGTCAACCATTGGACGCAGTGGCACTTTAATAATATTCTACAAGGCAAATGTTAAAGTAGAAAATTTTACATATCGCCACATAATTTCATTCTGGTATAAGCTCTAAATTAATGTTATGAAACATATCAACGCACCTATAAAACTTTCGCTTACAAAAATTAAAGAATATCTTTTATAATCTCAAAATCATCACTGGCAATACCTCTGTTGCCTCACATTATTCCCGACCACATTATGATCGGCTACACTTTCTTTCTGTGCTTCTGTTCCCGATTTCTGTTCTTTATGCCAATTTGTGTCCAAGGATCCTGTAAATCTTTTGTATCTTTTTCTAAGCATGTTCTCTACAACACAGCTATTCAGCCTGGGGTCTAATGTACAGCCTTCCCAAGCTCTTCCTCAAAAGCACACCGTTCAAAAAACATACACATACACACCACACACAAATTTTAAAAAAAAGAATTTTAATAGAGTCTCACATGGCATTGTTTTGAACTTCCATCAACTGTCTAGATAACTAGTGTTTGTTCATACTATTCCATTCTATGGAAATAGAACTGTCAAATAAAATAAATTTCATACTGTTTCTATCTTGGTCATATACAATATGATTTTTGTGCCTGAAATCTTCAGTATGCCAGTAGGAAGGATCACAAAGTCTGAAATGCTGGAAATGTATTCTTTATGCTATGATACTGAGTTTAAATCTTGACATTTCCTGTTAGGAAAATAACATTTGAAAAAGGAAATGATACTCAAAATATTCCTCCTATTCATGAACAATTCTCAATAGCCATATTTTATTATGTAAAACATATTGTGATCCCTATTTCTCTTCTGTATGCCCAGGTCCACCATCAAATGTGCACGTATGTTGGTAGATATGTTTGTGTGTATTTCACATGCAAACACCAAAAAGCAAGAGTCACATTTTCATTCATCTTCTATATGGACCTAAAATCAAGGAAGTAACAAGCGATTCTTTCTCTCTCTCTCTCTCTCTCTCTCTTTCTGCCTCTGTCTTTGACTTGGCTTTCTCAAGCCATTGCTTTATATTTTATAGGGTCTCTCCCATACTATCTTAACTGGATTAGAGAAGTAAGGACAAGCTTTCTCCATTACAAAATTCTCATTTAATCCTTATCCACACTTAATTTATCAAATTAAATCAGACAAGATTGATGCCGGGGCTTTTCAAGCTGGACATCGTGTGTAAAATCGGCAGACAAGGGTTTGTAAAGGGTGCCCACCATGACTTGTCATACCATCTTGCCTCAGCTGCCCTTGCGTCGATCCAGGCGGGGTCAGGATGCTTCTTGGTGTTACACTGTGGGCTCTGCAGGGAAACAGAGCAGCTACACAGCCTCCAGCAGAGTTACTTATTACACCCTCGGCCCCCTTCACCTGCCCCAGCCATTCAAAATAACATCACACCATAAAATATTCATGAACCGCGCAACGCTGCAGCCAGGGCTCGCTACTGCAGGTGGCTGTTACATCAGTAATTGCCCAATACTTCCCTCCACAGCGTAAAATTGTTTTCATTATGTGTCATGAACACAGAGCCAAGCAAAGCCCTCTTGAGTGGTTTCCCAAGGGCTGGAGGGAGGTGGTACTTAACTTAAACAGGCGGTTTTTGGCTTAGATTAAAAAAAAAAAAAAAAAAGGAGAAGCCAGTGAAAGCTCATCATTAACTCTCCTCCTAAGTGCAACAAAAAGCAGAAGCTCATGCAAAACTCTCATAAAGATTATCCTAAATGTCTCAGTTACGAGGAAGAGCTTGAGGGGCTTTAGTGGGTCTTTCGATACTTCAAGCTGCTTGGGCAGAGAAGGGAATGACTTTCCACCTGACTGGAGTTCCCATGGAGTGCAGAGCTAAGGGAGAAGCAGGTTTCAGCAATAAACTCCGGCATTGTGAGGCAATCATGCCCAGCCAGGTCCCCCCATTTTGATTCAAGGGTGTCTTTTTCTTGCCCCCCTGTGGAGGACTAATCACAGCTCCACTTTGTTTAATTGCAGCAAAGAGAGAAATGTGTTTAAGAAGTCATTCTGGACCCCTTTAAGTGAATGCTGGTGTTCTTCGAGGACAACAAACAGGATGCATAATAAATAAGATTTAATTTTCAGATCAAAATAGGCAGAGTAAAGATTTTTAGTGAGTGCTCTGGGAGAGATGCAGCGGAAGAGAGAATAGAAACTGGGGGAGGAAGCAGGTGGGGGGAGCAACAAGTGGGATTAAAGTCCCGGTTTTATGTGGCACAAGCTGTTTCTGCGAGGTGGGAGGATCCTTACAGGAATAAACTCTTTACAGAATGGGGAGCTAGCAGTTTTCCCTAGCATTGTGAACCTGATTTAGAAAGAAAGAAGGAGGAAAGGGAAAAAGAAAGGAAAGGAAAGGAAAGAAAGAAAGAAAAGCGAAAAGAAAGATCCTGACTACAAACCATGGCAAACCTTGATCATTGACACCGATTTGCCTCCCCTCGTTTCCCAGTTCAGGCCCAGCAAATGTCCGGTGCAGTGTGTGCCTCGGGATGGCCCCAGGGTCGTGAACTCCGGGGGGTGGGGGGTAGGGGTGGGGGGGTGGGAGGAGAAGCATTTATCCATCACGTGCTTTCTTTCTGAGTTCCACAAAACTCAGCCACAGACCAAATGATTGGGAAGCGCCCTTTCTCATCAATTTAAAACTGATTTCTTCCCACTCACTCTGGCCTTCAGAAGCTCCTCTTAAAGGAAAGCTGACTATTTCCCTCTAGGAAGATGCATATTAGCTGAACTTCGTCACTTTCTTTAAAAATCGTTTACCATGGATGATGTGACAAAAGCATCCGATTACGCAGCTACCTTAAATGATCTTACTGGACTTGAAAAATGGGTAATATGAACTCCCCGTGTTCAAAACCATGACCTACAAATTCCGAACTTGTCTTTTCTCTTTTCCTGAGAGGAGTTTCCATCAACTCCTCTGGAAAGAAATTATTAAATGTCCTTTTAAAATTTTATGGTGGGACAGCCCTGGTGGCTCAGTGGTTTAGCACCGCCTTCAGCCCAGGGCCTGATCCTGGAGACTCAGGATCAAGTCCTACGTCAGGCTCCCTGCATGGAGCCTGCTTCTCCCTCTGCCTGTGTCTCTGCCTCTGTGTGTGTGTGTGTGTATGTGTGTGTGTGTGTCATGAATAAATAAACAAAATCTTTAAAAAAGTAAAATAAAATAAAATTTTATGGCACCATTTGGAGAGTAGCTTCTTTGACTAACACAGTACCCATGGATGACAAACCGGCCTGAGGGAACTGTCAGTGTCACAAACTGCAGAAGGCGGTGGGCCTAGAACTCCTCAAGAGCACCTGCTGCAGGGGTTGTCCTCTGGGTAAAATGGAAGATGCGAGCTAATGTAGCATCCTGCAAAAGCAATGCAGAGTGAGCATGTGTGTGTGCCCACATGTACACGCGCGTGTACGTGTGCGTGCCTGCCATATACATATGTATCGGATGATGGATTTCCTTTGCATCTGGTGACTATAGACTTTTTTCCCTGAATACAGCAAATGACTGTTTCAAAATGAAAAACCACTATGTGTTTGAATGTTGCATTATGCCTAGTCCCTTTTTGAGTGAAAGGCGGCTTTAAAAAGTTAGGTATATCATTGCCAAGAAGGGGCTAAATAGTATTGTCAGCATTTTGAGAAGGAATAGGTCCTTTTTCTCCTTCCTTCTCAAACTCCTTTCTGGACAGCTGTTAGTGACTTCCCGCACTTTTCATATGGATATGTATGTTAATGGCAGGCAATGAACTGGAGATGGAGAGGCCCAAACACAGGCCTCGCTCTTCAGTACACATCAAAAGCCTGGACAAAAGGAGCAGTAAAAGAGGCAGCGATCGGGGGAGCCTTTACTTTTGTACCCTGAATTAGTTCTGCAAGCAATGAAACTGATCTTTTCTCCTTGCCAGAAAAGTCTGCTGATTTTTGTGAGTGCTCATTAGCACAAGAGGCATTTGTGAAGATAATTGACTGGCGCTCATACCGCTGGCTGTCACAACAGTGCCAGCCTGCAGTGTATGTGCATTTTAATAGTTGTATTTTTTTTCCCTCTTTCTTAGACTTCACGGTTTCTAAGAGATATCCGTTTTCCAAAGGTTTTACACTCTCCTCTGACGCGGGTTTTAAACATCTTCCCTTTGAAAATTGACAGCCAAGCTGTCTTTTAAAAACGTGGTATCTCCTGTCACGTACCTGTGTGCATCATTTAAAAGTCTCATCTGTTTGGAACATGCATGGGGCAGGACAGAAATTACGCCGAAGTAGACCCAAAGTATTCGAGATCAGACGAGCATTCAGGTACTGGTGGACACCGCAGCGTTCCTGCAATACAAACTGCCATCCTGGAGAAGCAATTAGCAAAATGGGATTCCATTTTCATCAAGGGCAACTACAATAATTTCATAAATTTTCAAACTTTGTACAGTTTCCTCTTTGGAGACATGTTCTCGAAATTAGGAAATGTCAACAGAAGTTATGCAGTAGGTGGGCTGGGAGAAGTGTCCTTGGAAATCCTCACTGGGTGATGCTTCCTCCCAAGGCTATCTTCTATCCGGGGGACGGTACCCTCCAGGGTGGACTTTGAAGTACTGACGTGTAGATTTCAGAGGACAATTGAGTGTATGTACTCTCGATGCCAAGGAATTCAACATTAAACATGACATGAATGTTCCTTTCACTGAGTTCTTGCTGACAATTCACAGCATATCGTAGAAACCTGTGTTCTCTGGCTGACATATGCCTTCTCTCTTTTCTAAAGGAACTTCTAAAACATTTACTTTGTTTAATTATACATTTATCTGTTCTTTGTGTAGAAGAACGTATCTGGGAATTTGTGTGTCACTGCAGCAAAATACCGATTTCTCCATGCGTCTTGTCCTAAATAAATAGTATATCATAGCAATATGCTGAATCCTCTGTAATCCACCCGTATATTAAGCTGTTTAAGGACTCTATACATTGAATGTTCTCTGAGTACTGTTTTTCTAAAGCACTTCAGAGGCCTGCCTAGTTGTAACATGACACATAGAGAGCATTATCTTTGAGAGAGAAATAAGTTATTTTCTCAAGTTAAGGATGACAGAATGAGTTGAGTGAGTGTGGGAGTCACTTCTACACCATCACTACTTTAGAATGAAAATGAGTTGTCTCTTTTACCCTCCAGGATATATGTTCCTGGCAGCTCAGCTCACTGATAAGCTAAGTTGCTCTAAAAGGGCTCCAGAGAAGGGTAAATAGCTTGGTCAATTCACTGAATATGCTTTTGAATCTCTTCCTTGATGTGCTCTTTAGAAATAGTCTCTTGATTTCTCAAAATGTCGTCATAGTGTCAACATTTTCTGAAAAGTTGGCCATTGAATTCCCGGGTGTCGCCTTAATGGGGGTGTATATGTTCACAACACAGAGGAATACCAGGTTAGAGCATTTCAGAGAAAGAATCAAATACTCTTGGCATTCTTGTTCAACCACCTGGCTTTCCTTGTGTGATATTCTGATAAAGGGAAGTCAGTCATCCTTTCCTAGATAAAGGGCAGGGTGTGTGGTATGATGTGGTGTGTTTGGGGGTTGGGACTCTTCCCTTTCTGTGCTAACAAATGCAAAGAGAAGATCTGAATGACACATAGAGGTTTTCTTTACCAAACTATCATATAAAATCATATTTGAGGGAAAAAAGGGCTCAGAGAACAGTAATCCACATTTTATGCATAGGATGTACTGGATCCCAAAACAGACAGAAAACAGAAAAAAAAAAAAAAAAACCAGCCAACAAATAGAAGACAGGAAAAAATAACCCACTTTGTGGGTTATTATGCTTCCCTCTTCAGAGATACCTGAACTCATGTGGGGAAATGAAATGGGCACATGTCTTTAATGATTATTGACTCTCTTTCAAATGTTAGGAGTAAGAGAAATGTAATTATTGAGAGACATACAGTATCATTCATTCATCAGATCTTTCCTACAAATTTCCAGGCACCAATCAAAGCACTGGGATAAAACAAATCCTTTTCTTCATAGAGGTTACATGGAAAGGGAAATGGAGGAATGCCTGGGTGGCTCAGCAGTTGAGCATCTGCCTTCAGTTCAGGGGGTGATCAGGGGATCTGGGATTGAGTCCCACATCGGGCTCCCTGTGGGGAGCCTGCTTCTCCCTCTGCCTATGTCTGCTTCTCTCTCTCATGAATAAATAAATCTTAAAAAAAAGGAAAGAGAAATGGAAATAGAAACAGATATTGGTAAAAACATGTCAGATGGTAAAACATGGTATTAGGAAAAACAAATCAGGGTACGTTGATAGCTAGCGGTGGGGCTGCTGTTTTGTGATGGTTCAGGAAGGTCTTTCTGAGGAAAGGACATTTGACTAGAGACTGAAAAAAGTATGAAATTAAGCCATGTGAATATCTGAGGAGAGAGTATGTCAGGATGAGTAAATAGCAAGACAAATGTCCTGGGGAATGTGCTGAGAGTACTCCAAGAGTAAGGAGAAGAGAAAACTTTCTAAGTAAAGCTAAAGTTAGCTGTATCCAGCATAATGTAGTAGTGTTGGGGTGGCATTGCCTTCTTACTTTTTTTAAAGCCACATAGCGCACCAGAACACCTGCACCCCGATGTTTCTAACAGCAATGTCCACAATAGCCAAACTGTGGAAGGAGCCTCGGTGTCCATCGAAAGATGAATGGATAAAGAAGATGTGGTCTATGTATACAATGGAGTATTACTCAGCCATTAGAAATGACAAATACCCACCATTTGCTTCGACGTGGATGGAACTGGAGGGTATTATGCTGAGTGAAATAAGTCAATCGGGGAAGGACAAACATTATATGGTCTCATTCATTTGGGGAATATAAAAATTAGTGAAAGGGAATAAAAGGGAAAGGAGAGAAAATCAGTGAAAATATAAGTGAGGGTGACAAAACATGAGAGACACCTAACTCTGGGAAACGAACAAGGGGTAGTGAAAGGGAGGTGGGCGGGGGGGCTGGGGTGACTGGGTGATAGGCACTGAGGGGGCACTTGGCGGGATGAGCACTGGGTGTTATGCTATATGTTGGCAAATTGAACTCCAATTAAAAAAAGTAAAAAATTCTAAAAAAAAGCCTCATAGCGTGAGTGTTGGCCAGTCATTGGTGGCAACCATTGTTATACAAATGTATTTTAGATCAATGAGATCCAGTGCCTATACTGAAATCATTTATGTTGGGGAAACATGATGAAGACTTGTAATCTTTCTAATATTGAAAGAGATCATTTTCACTACCAATTTTCTTTTTTTTTTAAGTTTGTTTATTTGACTGAAAGAGAGAAAGCATGTACAGGATAGAGCAAGTGGTGGGGAGAGGGAGGGGGAGGGACAAGGAGACTCTGTGCTGAGCATGGAACCTGAAGGGAACTCGATCAAGACCCAAGTCAAAAGCAAGAGCTGGATGCCCAACTGACTGAGACACCAGGTACCCCTCACCACCAATTTTCTAAATGAGTTTCCATTTATCATCTTCTGTTAAATGTTTTGTTTAATAGATAGAAATGGATGTGTAATAGAATATCTTTATGTGTATTTTTAAGGGAGAAAGAAGAACCGGCCAATTAAGGGAAGTCAAATATGAAGGAAATTACTATCCTGCTCATTAGAATATATTTACAGATGATGAGCACTGAGGAGGGCACTTGATGAGATGAGCACTGGGTGCTATACTATATGTTGGCAAATCGAACTTTAATTTAAAAAAAAGAATATATTTGCAGATAGATCAAAAGTGGAAGAGAACCTTTTAGAATGTCCAAGTAAACAATATACCTGATTGTATTTTTAAGCAGTGAATGTATTCTGGGAAAGATATGTGTTTGATGAACTGACATAATTCAAGTCAGAATGTAAATATACAAAGAGACCTTACTATGGATGTAGGATTTGTAGACCCCCAGCCTGAGAGAAAATAGAAGAAATCAGTGGAAAATACATGTCTTGTCTAGAAGTAACAATCTCTCCTAATTCTATGAGGGACAGAGGACCCAGTAATTCAGGATTTTCTAATTTTTCATGAAGAGTCATACATCTCAATGTTTATATGAAGTCAATTCATATTCACTCAATTTTTAACTGCTGGCAAATACTTTTTTTTCTTTAAGATTTTATTTATTTATTCATGAGAGACACACAGAGAGACAGAGACAAAAGAAGAGGGAGAAGCAGGCTCCATGCAGAGAGCCTGATGAGGGACTCGATTCCGGGACCCTGAGATCATGCCCTAAGCCAAAGGCAGACGCTCAACCGCTGAGCCACCCAGGCGTCTCAAGGTAAATGTTTTTAAGAAACATAAATAAAACATACCTTTAAGCGTAATTCTGCCTGTATAGTTTGCAGCTTCTAATTTAAAGAAGTCTTGGCAGCTCTTTCTGTCCATGGGTCCTGTCCTCATGCTTTAATAAAACTGCCTTTTTGCACACACACAAAAAAAGAAAAAAGTCTTAAAGGTGATTTTTTTCATGTAAATACATTTCTATAATGGAAATGAACATACCCCCAATTTTTCTTTGTGTTTTTATTTTTTATTTTTATTTTTTTTTTAAGGTTTTATTTATTTACTCATGAGAGACAAACACACAGAGAGAGAGAGAGAGAGAGAGAGAGAGACCGAGACACAGGCAGAGGGAGAAGCAGGCTCCATGCAGGGAACCTGATGTGGGACTCCATCCCAGGACCCTAGGACCATGCCCTGGGCCAAAGGCAGACGCTTAACCACTGAGCCACCCAGGAATCCCCTTTCTTTGTGTTTTTAAATTTGAAATGCTAGTTTTAATTTTTATTTGTTTTTCAAAAGTGAGCCTTATGCCCATTGCGGAGCTTGAACTCATGACTCCAAGATCAAGACCTGTGTGTTCCACCAACTGAGCCAGCCAGGCTTCCCAATATGCCTTAATTTTCATTTTTTAGCATGTATTTTATAAATAAACATTTCTTTTGTGTTTTAAATTTGGATTCATATCCACTATTTTTTTAATATTATTTATTTATTTATTTATTTATTTATTTATTTATTTGAGAGAGAGCATAAGCAGTGAGGAGGAGCAGAGGGAGAGGGAGAGGGAGAGGCAGACCCCCCACTGAGCAGGGAGCCCTGATACTGATGCAGCAGATCCCAGGGTCCTGACCTGAACCAAAGGCAGATGCTTAGCCAACTGAGCCATTCAGGAGCCCTTGAATAAACATTTCTTACAAAGGAGTGTTTTTACATTGGTACTGTAGCATTTTCATGTTGTACTGGGTTTTCTGTGCCTATTTAAACACTTTCATAGTGCTCACAAAGACCATGAGCTAATAAAGTTGATGAAGACTTCAAGTAGAATATGACAGAGCTGATGTTTCACATAAATCATTAGCACTTATTCCATCATTTCCCAATGTTTTAGTCCAAATGGTTAAAAAGTAAGAACTCTTTGTAATTAATCACCGAATTTTCTAGAACATAGTCTACAAACTACATTGTTCCTTACTGCTAGTCAGCTAGAGATGACTAAGTCACAGTCCTTGCCCTTAGCATATTGACAAATTACTATAAGCATGTGTGACACATGCAAGAGGTGTGGAGGTGAGGGGGTGGTGCTACCATCTTGCTATTCATAGCATGGTCCCCAGGAGCTTGTTAGAAATGCAATATCCCAGGACCTACTGTAAATCTACTGAACCAGAATCTATACCTTAACAAGATCCCCAAGTGATTTGTATGCACAGTGAAATTTGAAAAATCTTACTGCAGCAAAAGTTGTAACAAAGAGCTAACTACTGAAGGGAGAGGTCACTACTGGCTGTTGGACCCTCAAGATATCAAAGAGAAAGTTGACCTTGAGTTAAGAAATGAAGAATGGTAAAGACCAGAGAAATGTCTTTCCTTATGTGGATTCACAGCACTGAGGACTTTTGATTTATAGGTGCTCTCAACTCCAATTCTGGCCACTCATTTCAGCTACCTACTGAACCCTTCCACAGACCCCAGCCCTTCAGTGCATCAGCCCAGGCAATAGTGGTTTGATTTTTTTTTTTTTAGTGGTTTGATTTTTTGATTCTCAAAAAGGGATTTGGTCATTTGAGTTAGCTGGGCTATTGATAGCATCACTAAATGCTTTAAAATGCCACTGAGTGAATGGTATGTATCAAGCCCATAGATATATGAATATATTCTAGACCTATCAAATTTTCACATAATGTTAAAACAATTCTGGGATATAAATCATGAACTTCAGATTGTAGTTAAGAAATTAGCTATACCAGTGGCTTTTGAAGTTCCCCCTCTTTTATATATATATGATATAAATGTAATATATATGTATGAATATCGTGTTAGAATATAAATTCCATCATGATGAGAGTTTTTATGCTTTGTTCACCTGATTCTAGTGTCCATTACATAGGCAATGAATATTTGTTGACTATAACAAAATTTTTTCCCTACACAGTAATACTTATCCTTACTACGTATGGAGTACTGTGCTATTTTCTGTCCTGTTTTATTTCATTAAAAATTGCTGGTTATGGGGGCACCTGGGTGGCTTAGTTGGCTAAGCATCTGCCTTTGGCTCAGTTCATGATCCCAGGGTCCTGGAATGGAGCCCCAAGTCGGGCTTCTTGCTCAGCAGGGAGTCTGCTTCTTCCTCTCTCTGTGTGTGCTCTCTCCCTCTCTCACATAAATTAATAAATAAATAAATTTTTAAAAAAATTTTATTTTCTAATTGGAGTTCAATTTGCCAACATATAGCATAACACCCAGAATAAAATCTTTTTTTAAAAAATGCTGTTTGTGCAAGCTGCACTGTGCAAATATTGGTCTATACTCTACAGATGTACACCATGGATGTCCTGAGGGAAGGAAGGGACATCTACAACTAGAGGAGCTCTGGTCTCCTTTATTGGAGTTGTGTGTAAGATTCCACCAGAAGAAGAATCCAATATGAAAAAAGAAGAGGCTTGAACACTTCTTCTCAAAATCGACTACCAAGTTGAATGAAAGACTAAATAAATAGGCATGAAGACAGGGAAGGTCTAGGAGGGAAAGACATGTGCCTCAAATTTGACAACTGGCTCCTGAAGCGAGAGGCGAGGGCCAGGCTTGTTAGATTAAAGTCCATCCTTCCATCCTTTGAATGGGATGAAGTTGTGACAGCCTTAGGAGAGCTGCGAAAGATGAACCGCACTAACATAAATGGGGGTCATCACATCACCCTTCCTCTAATCTGGGTCATATGTTGAGTTTATCGTTTGCCATTTTCAGTTGATACCTTTCATCTGGGGGAAAATGGGCTTGTGTTTGTTAAAATTTCTGCTCAAATCTGTATCCTAAATATGCCTTTAAACATTGTATTTACTGACATTTGTAAAGCCTCACGTGAAGTATAAGTTAAAACTATGTTGTAGACTAGTATCTTTTCATTTTCAGGGGCATAAAGAACACATTTAAGTTTTTTCCAACTATTATCAGAGATAATGGCCTCCTAGACATTTTAGATCTGGATAAAAGAATATCAGAATATCATATTACTTGGCTTTGGTTCTTGTTTCAATAACCCAATCAGCATTGCTTGGTACCACCTCTTTAGGAAGTTACCATGACTTTTAGGAGCGAAAAACATGTGTGCTGATCATATCATCTTGTTTTGTCTCTTTCTTGCTCTCTCTGGAGATCTCCATCACAGAAATCCTATCTGTTGACAGGGGGAAAAGTGAAATAGTATTTTGGCAAGAAAGTCATTAATTACAAGTTTTGATTCTTAAAAAAAATTTGGATATCATGTGAGTTGGACATAGCTAACTTGTTCTTCCTGGAGGTCCAAGCCCTTGTGCCTAGAACATGTTTTTCCCAGCTCTTCCCATGGTTTCCTACTCTTCTTCAAGTGTCACCTCCTTGGAGATACCTTCCCTGAGCACCTCCCTGAGGCAGTTCTTTCTCACCATTACCAGTCCCAGATCAGTGTCTTCTCCAAACTGCTCGTTCTGGCATTGACTATGTCACTCCCCTTCAAGACTAGAAGCTGCATGAGGTCAGTCTTCCCTTCTCTGTCCCCAGTGCCTGAAATATGTCTGGCATATAGCGTGCACTCGGTTATATTAGGAAGAAAGGAAGGAATTTGTGTAAGGCTTATGGCATATTTGAGGTCTCTGATAATGTTCTGCAAGTCAAATTTGTAAATTAGCAACACTCTCTTAAATAGCTTTAGCTCCTATTCAGGCAGCTCCACAAATTACAAGTGGTTTTTCTTCTAAAGGATCATGTCTAGATCATTTGCTTAAAACTCAAAATGAATCTTCCCACAAAATCACTGTTTTCATAGTGATTCTTTTAGTACATTCTTGTTACGCAGAATGTACAAACTTATCACTGGCAGTAGTCTAGAGCCCCCAGTCCCAACCTCAGTCCAAGTCACTGAGTTTGAATTATCTCTGGACCAAACTGATGGCTCTGAGGCCTGAAATCTGAGTCCCTACAGTCTGTAATTTTATCAAGGTTTTAAGACTTCCTGGGCTTTGGAAGGAGAAGAGAAGTGGAGGGAAGAAAGTAGAGGTTGGTTGGAGGCTTGGGGGCTGAACAGGTAGCAGAAGAGAGCATTGCCAGCATCAGAGGAGGAAGAAAATGAGCAATCTTGCAGAGATTGGGGCTGAGTTCAAATTCTTCTTGCTTCCCCACTGGGGATGATAATGGGATCAGATACCAGTGAAGGGCCAAGGGTGCAAGGTGGACCTGCTGGCAAGGGAAGGCTAGAAGGAGCATCAGCGTCAGGGAGAGAAGGCCCACAATTATGAACAATCATGTCTTAAGTATTTTCTATGTATTTTACATGTGCCACTTCATTTAATTCTCAAAACAGAGTTTTAGGCAATTGTATTTTCATCCATTTTACTGATAAGGAAACTGGAGATCAGAGACAGTAGGGAATATGTCCATGGTTGCCAGTTAGTGGCAAAGCTGGATATGAAACCAGGTCCCACAGGACTGCAAAACCTGTTCTCTTAACTGCTTCATGACTCACACTCTCCCCCTCCCCCACCCACTTAAAAGAGTGGGATAGATAGAGGCAAAACAAAAAACAGTATAGCAAAGTTTTATTGATTTGGGAGCTAGTTAGATGTTCTTTCAATTTTATGATTGCTGTCTCTTGGATTGACTTTTTTTTCCCCCAGCTTTATTAAGGTATAATTGACAAATAAAAATTGTATGCGTTTAAAGTGTGCCATGTGATGATTTTATAGAGAAAGAGACAGAGAGACAGAGAGGAAGAGAATCAAGCTAACATATATGTCACCTCATAGTTGCCATTCTCAAGCGTGTATGTGGTGAGAACACAGAAGACCTGTCTATTCTCTTCACAATTTTCAAGTATACAATACAATATTATTAACTGTAGTCATCATGCTATACATTAGATCCTCAGAATTTACTCATTTTATAACTGAAAATGTATACCCATATATCAACATCTCCCTGGTTCCCCTGCTTAGGTCCTGGCAACCACCATTCTACTGTTGACTCCTATGAGTTCTACTTTTTTAAACTCTACTTGTTTTTTTTTTTAATTTTTATTTATTTATTCATGATAGACATAGAGAGAGAGAGAGGCAGAGACACAGGCAGAGGGAGAGGCAGAGGAAGAGGCAGGCTCCATGCCGGAGCCCGACATGGGACTCGATCCCAGGTCTCTAGGATCACACCCTGGGCCAAAGGCAGGCACTAAACTGCTGAGCAACCCAGGGATCCCCCTTTAGATTCTACTTGTGAGATCATACAGCATTTGTCTTTCTGTGTCAGGCTCATTTCACTTAGCATAATGTCTTCCAGGTTTATTCAAGTAGTTACAAATGACAAGATTTCCTTCTTTTCCTAGCTAAATAATATTCCTGTGTGTGTGTGTGTGTGTGTGTGCATATATCACATTTTTAATCCACTTATCCATTGACAGACACTCAGCCATATCTTGGCAGTTATAAATACTGTTGCTGTGAACATGGGAGTATAGATATCTCTGAGATACTGATTTCACTTCCTTTGGCTATAGATCCAGAAGTGGTATTGCTGGATCATATAATTTTTGTAGGAAAGTCCATACTGTTTTCCATAGCGGCTATATCAATTTGCATTCCCATCAACAGTGTGCATGTGTTCTGTTTTTTTCTAAACTCTTGTTTAGAAAGCTGTTCTTAATTCCTGGGTTTCCTTAGTCTTTGTCCTCAATAGAGATGATACCCTGGAGAAATCTCCAACCACAGTCAAAGGGTACTTATGGGTCTCCTTTCACTTCAATAAGTAACTCTGCAAGCCTTTAAAAGCACAACTATGATGGATACAGAAGGCCACGCAAAGATAAATAAGACATGGGTGGGTCCTTGTTCAAGAGCCTTAAGAAGGGGCAGAAATATACCTGAACTACAATGAGTGTGAAAAAAAAATGAGAAGGAAACCTTACTTCTTTTCCATTAAAAAAGCAATGCAAATTTGTTGTAAACATTCAAAAATCCAAAATATAAAAAATGAAATACCCTCTTTATCATCTTTACTGGTAAATACCATAATCCAGTTTAATGTCTATCCCTCGAGAACTTTTTCTATGAATTTACATACATGTCTATATATACCTAAACAGTCTTTCTCTTTTATTATCTCCCTTCCTTCCTTCCATAAAAATGAGATTATACTCTACTCAGTATTTTGCAATTTACTTTTTCCTTTTGCTCTGTTTATATGTTGAAATTCTTTTCTTGACACTATGCAATAATCTACTTAGTTTTTTTTTTTTTTAAGATTTTATTTATTCATGAGAGACACACAAAGAGAGAGAGGCAGAGACACAGGCAGAGGACGAAGCAGGCTCCATGCAGGGAGCCCGATGCGGGACTCAATCCCGGATCTCCAGGATCAGGCCCTGGGCCAAAAGGCAGCGCTAAACCACTGAGCCACCCAGGTTGCCCCTACTTAGTTCTTTTTACTGGTTGTAAAATATTCTAATACATAACTGCAGTCTAATTTGAACATTTGTCTACTGATGAGCATTTACATTGTGTCTCTCTTTTGCTAATACTAACAGTGTCACATGAACATTCTTTTCTGTACAAGTATATGTTATGGGATGGATTTTTGAAGGGATACTGATGTGTTATGGTGCTTAAAAGAGTTTCCTAGGGGACGCCTGGGTGGCTCAGCGGTTGAGCATCTGCCTTTGGCCCAGGGCGTGATCCTGGAGTTCCAGGATCAAGTCCTATGTCGGGCGCCCTGAGAGGAGCCTGCCTATGTATCTGCCTTTTCCCTATGTCTCTCATGAATAAATAAATAAATAAAATCTTAAAAAAAAATAAGAGTTTCCTAGAGACTGACAAACTGCCTTCTACAAAAGACCATGAAGATTTACAGAATGAGTAAACCTGGTTGTGAGAATCAGAGGAAAGTTGATAGATACAGGCCTTGAGGGATGAGTGGGATTTCCACCAGCAGAACTGGGGAAGAAAAGAGTTGATGAAGGAACAGTACGAGGAAAAGGAACAGAGACTGTGGAGACTACAGCTGGCACTTAGAAAAGGGAGTAGGAGAGTTGCCTGGAGGATGAAGTGTTGGGGGAATAAAGGGAGATGAAGCTGGAAAGCATGTTTAATGAGTCTAAACTTATTCTACAGACTCTAGGAAAACAATAAGGCTTTTGTTGTAGTTGATGTCATGATTAGATCAGATCTGTCGTTATTGAAGTGTTTGTCCATTACCATGGACGTTAGTCACTTTTCTGCTGGCTACAACTATCATATTGGTTTTGAAATGTTGCTCTCCTGTTCCATTTTTAATTTCTATTAGTCATCCAAAACAAAATTCAGGATTGTTTTTTGATTACCTAGAAAGTGTAGGAACAATGTGCCCTCTTGTATCAGCAAAAGTTAAAACAACTTTACTTCCTTTGTTTTTGTGATAAGTTTCTTTTTTTGTTGTTGTAAAGATTTTATTTATTTATTCATGAGAGACACAGAGAGAGAGAGAGAGAGAGAGGAGAGAGGCAGAGACACAGGCAGAGGGAGAAGCAGGCTCCATGCAGGGAGCCCGACCTGGGACTCGATCCCAGGTCTCCAGGATCAGGCCCTGGGCTGAAGGCGGTGCTAAGCCTCTGAGCCACCCAGGCTGCCCGATAAGTTTCTAAGGAATATGGATTTCTCCTCCGGCTACTTATTTACTTATGGAGGCAAAGAGAATTTCTGAAACAAACCCTTATTATGTTTATTAGATTTAGGATGAAGCTAGTGTATTTTTATATAGTGGGGTGAACTGGATTGGAGCAAACCCCCTAGATGTTAAAATCCCTTGCTTGTTCTTCTTGTAGCTCTTGACAAGGAAGAAAGGGGTTTGTACTTAGAGATTAGCATCCTCACTATGCAAGTCCTTTGGCATTTGCTAAGCAGGAGACATACTGAGAACTTCCAACGATTTCTCTGCTATAATGTCTTTTAAACACCAATAGTCTTTCTCCAAATACTTCAAAAAAAAAATAAGAGAGCCTAAGAACATAGTTCATATCATATCCAAAGGGGGAAAATTTGGAGAAACCCTAAGAATAATTTCTTTAGGTTAGAGTTACTAGAATTATATTCTTTTGCCATGAGAATTTCTGACATCAACAGTGGTGGGTAGAGCTGGAAAATTATAACTTTAATAACCATGAGAGTTAGGGGGGGTAAGATTTGACTTTTTTGCAGTAACTTAACAGAACACCCACAGACAGCATCATTACATCTCTATTTAATAATATAGTTATTTATATAACACAGAAATTCTCATGTTAGATAAGAAACTTCTTGAGTGCAGGCCTTGTGTAGCATCTGCCGTTGTGTCTCCCACACAGCCTAGCGCTGTGTCTTGCACATTGGAGAACCCCAATAAATATTTATTGAATGGATAATTGACTGACTAAATGAATGGAATCAAAACTACATTGTGATTTTCATCTATTCCATCAATTCATATACTATCACATTCATTTCGTGTCTAGGGTAATTTCCTTCTCGGAAAATGGAAGAGTCTAAGAAGTGGCTAAGAGATAGGCACCATGTTTGAAGAGTTGGGATTTTGTGTTGTGTTGTCATTGCTGTTGTTTTGGCTTAACAAGCACACTGCACCTTAATGAGATGACTGCCCGGATCTTCACCTCTAATGTTTTGGAAAACAATGTACCTGATACTGCAGTCCCCATTTATGGAAATGTATGCATGCAAATGTAGAAAAGTATAACTTCATTAAATCAAATCTGTTTTATCACAATCAAATGATTGAGGTAATAAAGGGGCAAAGAAAGAGGATGCTGAATGGTAATGGCCACAACCTGTGAGTGGAGCATTCTCGGGCTGCTGCTGGTTAAGGACCAGTAATTGCAGTAGATCCAGACATAGGAACAGATGCAAAGTAGAGCTTTATTATATCAGACATTTGCCCTACTACGATACCGTCTAATTGCCCAGAAAACACATTTCTACATGAATTATTCTTAATTTGATTTGAAACAGGCCAGTTGTTGCGTTTTATGAAACTTTATCAAATAATAACACGGAGCATTAAATTTAAGAATAGTTTCTCTTCGGTGCCAGCGCTTCTGAAAAAGCAACTGAAATCCTCAAAGATCAAAATTATGTAAACTTTTTAAATGCGTAGGATGTTTGCTTGGCGATGCAGTTAGAACTGTGGGCATCATGGGCACCTGCCTGGCTTTCTAAGTTTGCAAAGCTAGCACTTCAGGTAGTTGCCTTGGTTCCGTCTGCATGGGTCTTCTTTGAAAGTAGAAAGAAAATCAAATCACAGTCCTCTTTTGAACCTCAAAGTTCATTGAAAGCAAAATTTGTTTGTAAAAAACAGAGCATCTCTTTAGAGTCTGCCACTGGTTCTAAAAGTGGTCGGTAAAGTTCAATCCTTTACCAGTTCCAATTCTCAAAGATTTTTTAAAAACTTTCCTAAGCATTAAATGCGAATGGTTTTGCTGAAGGAAATGTGACCCGTATAACCAGTTCTCTTTCTCTAATTTTTTAAGGTCCATTAGAAGCGAGTAATTCTGTGTGTCTGTAACTTTATGCCAGTATTTTTAAGAAATTCAATTCAATTTTTTTTTTCTGCCAGCAGTGAATTTTAAAAGTCTTAAACATGCCCAAACACCTCAGAGGATGTAAAGAAAATTATAATAGTAACTAGTTTCTCCCCCCTCCCGGAAAAAAATAGAGCACACTACTGAAATTATTTAAATTGACTAAACCTTTTAAGCAAGTAAACACATTTTAACTAGGTTTTTTTCCCAATCCCTCCATTCATGCCAACTATAGAAATTAGCCTTCACTCTTCCTTCACTTACACATGGATACACACACTTGCATGGACACAAGAAAAATTTCTTTTCTCCTGTCAGCATTCCTCCTTAACAATGGTTAGATTAGTGGCATGAAGGCGGCCGCAGAGAAAGGACATTCAGGCCAGAAGGCTCCCCACAGGCACAGCTGGTAGGGGTTAATGGCGGCTGAACCTCCCAGCCAGGGCCTTTTCTCTATTGTGTGTTCAACTCCTGGGAAGGAGGGAGACTTGTGACAGCCTCTGGGGTGCAGCGGATCAGAGGTATAGCAACTGGGTCACAGAAGCAGTGTTCAAGGGGAAGGAGAGTTTCGGACTGCAGGAAAAATGAAGTCTGAGATACAAACGGCCATGTCTCTCTCTGCACACAACTGCTCTGGGGAAAATGCAAAGCATTGTTTCCTAACACGGCTTATAGCCTTTTAATTCATATCGTATCCTACAGGAACAATCGGCCAGGGGCGTTGAATTATTCATATTGGAGAGTGGTTGAAATTTGAGTCAAACCCCTGCATGTATGGCTAATGCATGTTATTAAAGTTTGTGTGTTACTGTCTGGGACTTCTCTTTTCCACGTGGCACAGAGGCTCCAGGGCTCAGACACAATGGTCGGGGGTGGAGGTGGGGTGGGGGGCTGGGGGCCTCTTGATAAACAGCAGGTTGAAATTTAAGGAGGGGGTGATGACTAGGTGCGTGTTTCCAGATGAAGTAGGTAGGCTTGAACACGTACCATGGGATGGGGAGCGGCATGGAAGTAGACCCGGGCTCCTAATTTATCTTTCGAATTAAAAACAGGACAAAGCAATAACAACCACCCGTAATGTCAAAACAGTTCTAGACATCGGGTCTCCTTAATAGATTTTTATATTTACACTCGGTAAATGAGGCCTCACAGGCAAAACATGTCTTTTACACAGAAGCCAGATTTCTTGAAGAAGCAGAGCTTTATAACTTTGAGGAACGCTGTTAGTGCCATGGAAGTGGGTTTTGTCCCAAAACACGATCCTATGGCTCTGGGCCTGGAGAATCGAGGGTCCATAATAAATATTTGTTAAATAAATGAGGACCCCACAGCCACAGAAATTGGCTCTGCTGTTCATTTTAGCTTAAGAGGTCCACTTGTTTGTAAATCAGAGTAAGGCCCAGGGAGGATGCTTTTTATATTGCTGAAGTGAATTTGTTTCTTTTCAGAATAGCTGAACATCTCTACCAAAGGATGTTAAAACAATTCACTTCCAAATTAACATTGGCCTAATTTCTTCTCAATAAACCTGGCCTTAAGAGCTGTCTAATTGGAGACCGGGTTTTTGGCCACATCTAGGCACTGAATGCTAGAGGCATCCTTATTCTAATGCTTTTGGCTTGCTTTATCTAATTTAAAATTTTAATGCCACTTGATGAAAATTTGCCCTCTACTTGAGTTTGTTTTGACTTATTGTGCTCTGGGAAAAGGAAGCAGGGGCCTGGAGAACTGGTTAGGGCCCTCAGAATCTACCTGCAGCAGTAACATTTAATACTTCCTACCTCAAGTCACAATAGTTTTTTTGGGAAACAATACAGCCCAATGAGCTCATTCAAGTGGGTCTCTTTATGTTGCAACGGGGGAGGGAAAGCAAATGAGTCAAAGCCCCGGGTGTTACAACAACACTTCGAGGCAAACTGAAGAGGGATCCGCTTTACTGAACTTTCACGTGTCTTCTTGGGAAAAGATTGGCATTCAGAAGGCACAAACCTCCTAGGGATCCCCAGTCCTGAACCATCCACGGGTAACGACCTTATTACAATCATCAGCACTAATGCCTGGAACCTGCTAGAGGATTTGTACCCATGCACTCATTTGGGGCAGTTGGAGTTCAGTCGACAGCCTGCAGTAACATAACTGTTTTAATATGCCAAAATATGCTTCGACGGGGAGACAATATTACAGGTCAGTGTTATTTGCACAATTCACGGGTGTAAAACACCAGGAGCTATTTGATTCACAAATGTAATTCCTTTTATTCCCTATCATTTTGTTATAAACCTTGAGGATTATCCTATGGTTTTCTCAATATTCCAGAAGTGAGAATACAGAAGCTCTTCTAGTGTACACAGTAAGTCAGTGGGAAGACCAAAAAATGCATCCCTGAGTGCATCCATGCTCCACTAGAAAAAGTTCCTCCCTCTCTAGGAAGCACTTCATTTTCTTTTCTTTCTACCTTTATTTGGGAGTAAGGGTGTGGCGAACACAGTCAGAGGGGGGTACACTTCTGTTATCACTGTCGACCCAGGAATCATAAGAATTAAAGGCCGTTCTTTTTTAAAACTCTAGTCTGTTTGACTCCAAACTTGAAAGTTCGTGTGTGTGTGTGTGTGTGTGTGTGTGTTCATTTCTTTTTAATTTAGGAAAGAGGGGAAAACAAGTCACACCTGGACAGAGCCTTCTCTCTCCTGCCAAGTTTCAACTCATATTGCGTTTTTATGACTGTGTTATTACAAATCCCAGAAATAAGACTAATAGCACCTTCTTAGAGCAGAGCTCGCAGGTGCTGGTGTAATAAGATACATTTGCATTCCCTGTTTTTATGAATAAAAGAGAAGGTGAGACTAGGGGAGTTTGTTGACCTTATTGCCCTGGTATGTGTGTTAAGCATACAAAGATACAAAGAAATATTAAATTAAGAACTCAGAAAGAATTGATTCAAATGACAGCCTCGCACATTACGGAGGTTTTGCATTTAATAAACTCCTGATCTCCCTGGGGTGAAGCAATTGATTCAAATAGTTTGTTGTCACATTTTTTAAAATGTAGGTAATTCCATTTTCAAAAACAAATTTAACAGAAGATGCTGTTTACAAAATCACAGTGCTGTTTTTAAACCACTCGCTCCAAGATGGTGTGACACAACTACACAGGACGTGCTGGGGAAAGGGTTAAGCTTTTCTGACTTTCAGATACAATGAAATTATGACAGGAAGAAAATTGTGCCATTTTAGCATGAAAATGCTTGTACAAATACTGTCGTTCCTTCCTTCTTACTTTCTTTATAATGCCTCAGCGATAGCTAAGATGACAGACATTTGACAGGTATCTGTAAGCATACGGCCCAGGCAGCTCATTAAAGTTTTTCTTTCTATGCATCAGCTTTCACAAAGGCAAAAACCCATTAGCATTGACTATTTTGCAGATTAGAAGAATTAAGGGCTTCAAACGTTGGCTTATACCAAGCAATGTCATTTGTGAAGTGATGTTTGCTTTATTATTTCCCTTTCTCTCCCTCTGAAACCAGACTGACATGACTTTAGCTCAACGTAGGGCGTAATGTGCAAACCAAAGGACTGGCTCATCGATGAAAAGAAACACATTCCCTTTTATACATGACTGGAATGGCAAAAAGGGGAGACTTTACATGTACTATTTAGGCTCATTAGAGGACTGATTATGATAGTTCTCTGGTGTAATCTTTAATCGACTTTGACACTAGATTTGCCCCGTTACAAATCCTGTCATGCAAATTAAGTCATTTGTGTTGTTTGATATGGAAAGATCTGCTATGAAATGAAAGATTAGCTCACAGATGAGGCACGAGAGACCGCTGCCCTCGTGCACTGTGCAACTGATTACAGGGATGAGAGCGTCCGTTTCTCCACTGCTGTTAACATTTAGGAAAGGAGATTAAATTAACATGACTTTAGGTCCTCCCGCATGAAGATATTCAAAAGAGACGTTCATGTCTTCATAGCTGTTATTCGCAGACTCTACCAAACAGGTGCTCTGAAGGCAGAGCCCTACCGTCTAGTTGTTTTAACCTGTTCTCCATCGGCTGGCGTTGGACTTGTGTACGTTCAGGAGGAAATTCCTCTTCTCTACAGGTGACTGTACTGCTGTTGACTGACTAATGGGCAGCGTGACAAACCAGGTGGGAGCTCCGGTTGCTTCCTCAAACCCAAATTTCGTTTGGGCCCCCAACTCCCCTCCCACCTTCTGTTTGAAATGCTGCAGGGCCCTACCCTCGGGTTTTTGACCTAACTGATTGTAAAGTGGAGAAGGTAGTGACCTGTAAGACTTTAAGGAGAGTTTTTTACAAGAAGGTTCGTGAGAAAAAAAAAGAAGTCTTGTAAATGAAATGATAACATGAACACTAATGCATTAATGACTTCAGAAGCTGAACTCTTAGGTTTTCTATAATCCAGTTTAGCTTTGCTAGGTACCTTTGGCCCTGAAAATACAAAGTAAATATTAGCAAGAGGTAAGGAGAAGAAACGGGATTTAATGAAAACGGCTTCATCCTATATCACAGAGAACACCACTTTGGGGCTTTTTTTTTTTCCTTCAAAAATCTCTTCAGACTTATAACAATAAGTTCACCATATTCAGGTCCAAATCTGACATGGCTGGAAAGCAAAGACTTCTACCTAGTGAAGAGTGATCCATGTGAGTTGAAAGTAGGCCTTAAGAATGGTTGACATGGGCAGCCCTGGTGGCTCAGCGGGTTGGTGCCTGCCTTGGGCCCAGGTGTGATCCTGGAGACCCAGGATCGAGTCCCATGTCGGGCTCCCGGCATGGAGCCTGCTTCTCCCTCTGCCTGTGTCTCGGCCTCTCTCTCTCTCTCTCTCTCTCTCTCTCTGTGTCTCTCATAAATAAATAAAATCTTAAAAAAAAAAAAAAAGAATGGTTGACATGAAAGGGGCATCTGGGTGGCTCGGTTGGTTAAGCAGCTGACTCTTGATTGCAGCTCAGATCATGATCTCAGGGTCCTGGGGTGGAGCCCCACATAGGCCTCTGTACTTAGTGGGGAGTCTGCTTGTCTCTCCCCCCACCCCTCCCCTGGCTTGCACTCTCAGTCTCTCAAATAAATAAACAAATCTTAAAAAAAAAAAAAAAAGAATGGTTGACATGAAGGAAATCATAAGTGACATTATCCTGATGGAGACAGAGAAGCTTTAAAAATAAAGAGTTTGATTTTCTGTGCATAGTGGTCATTTAGCATTACTCTATTCAAAGACCAGGGGTAAAACCTGAACTGGTTCTTTCTCCTACGCTACTTCTGCCAAAATGGACCAAGAAGCTTATTTTTCCTGAGACTACTTTAGGACATTTAAAGAAAGGGCCACTTTCCTATATATGCTGATAGTTTTGTGATTGTCATTTATGAGGAATTATTTTAGGTTAAATCAGATCTTTGGGAGTAGGAAAGTAGCTATATAAATGAAAAGTTTTTAAAAATTAAATGTTAAAACCTTAGCTATGTTAAGTGTTGGGCCTCAGTTTAAATTTTTTTTTAGGGATCCCTCGGTAGCTCAGCAGTTTAGGACCTACCTTCAGCCCAGGGCGTGATCCTGGAAACCTGGGATTGAGTCCCACGTCAGGTTCCCAGCATGGAGCCTGCTTCTCCCTCTGCCACATCTCTGAATCTCATAAATAAATAAAATCTTTTAAAATAAATAAATGAATAAATAAATAAATAAATAAATAAATAAATAAATAAATAAATTTTTAAAGTGCCACACATTTGAAATAGAAATTAAAAGTTACAAAGTTACTAAGCATAATTTTGCTTTATTGAAAATTATAACAACAAAAAAGTGCTACAATCAAGAGGGCTCAAAGCAAATGTAATCCTTACCTTCAGTTATTTTTTTTTTTAAGATTTTATTTATTTATTCATGAGAGACACTCAGAGGCAGAGACATAGGCAGAGGGAGAAGCAGGCTCCTCTCAAGGAGCCTAATGCAGGACTCAATCCCAGGACCCCGGGTCACAACCTGAGCCAAAGGCAGTTGCTCAACCACTGAGCTACCCAGGTGCCCCCAGTTATTTCTTACTTATAATCTATGGCTTCTATCCTATTTCTTTTTACAAAGAGTTTGTTAAAAAAAAAAAAAAAAAAGGCAACAAAATATGTTTATAGAGTTGCCATGAGCTGAAAGGTCAAATGCAGTACAGCAGTCAGCTGACTGGAAAGTATGTAGGTGCTGTGTTTCAGGCACAGGATAAATATTCTGTGTAATTCAAGGGCTGTCATGGAAGGTACTTTTGATTGAATACTAATGTAAATAGTCATTTAAAATTCCTTTTAAATGATCATAACACAAGTTAGAGTGGCCTCCAGCAGCTTCATCCGTGTGTCTTCTTTTGGAACATTTTTAATAGGCATGCTTTGTCTTTTGAATGAGTCACACACCTCTGTTTTGATTAACTTTGATCAAATTTGGAGATTTAGTTTCCCTTGCAGCTAGGTAGAGAATTAGCCATTTAGGTATCAGCAAGGAATTTTAATGAATGAATAGCATGTAGGTTTTCCTTGACAATACCCAGGCGGAGTTTTGTCTGCGATAGAATTTAAAGATTTGAGGAAGTGTTACTATTTCCCATACTCACCTTACCAAGGTGTAGGAAATAGCCACAAGTATTTTCATTCCCTTGATATTCATGAAAGACTTAGGCCTATATTTTTTAAGGATTTTATTTTTAAGTAATCTCTCCACCCAATGTGGGGCTCAAACTCACAACCCTAAGATCAAGGCACGTGCTCCACTGACTAAGCCAGCCAGGAGCCCCCAGGCATATTTTGAGAAATGTGAATTTGTATGAAATCATAAAAGTACAGAGGGACAGATCCTTAAAAAAACAGATAAATGAAGGAAAAGTAAAATGAGTTCTGCACAATAAAAAGATGAAAAATCTGTAAGTAAAAAAAAAATGATTAAATACTGTTGCTTTTGTTACTACTGCCCTGACATTTATGTGACTGAGAATTGCTGCAGTTTATGCCCAATGTTTCACTTGTCAGTCTTAATCCTTGCTATTAGGGTAGTATTTTTAATTTAATTTTATTGCACAGTAAGCTAAGTACTTGCTATTCCTCAACTATCCTTGGGTTGGGGACCTAGACTCACACACTTATTGTTGGGGGGCCACTGATGGGCAGTATCAAAGGGCGTGCTGGTACTTTCAGACAGGGCAGTGCTTCTCAAATGAAGCCTGCATTAGAATCACCAGCAGGTGGGGTGTCTGGGTGGTTCAGTTGGTTGAGCATCTGACTCATTATTTCAGTTCAAGTCATGATCTCATGGGTCCTAGGATAGAGCCCCACCTCGGGCTCCATGCTCAGCAGGAAGTCTGCTTGAGATTCTCTTCCTCTCCTTCTGCCCCTCCCCACCCCATAAATAAACCTTAAAAAAAATCCCTGGGAGGGCTTGTTAAAACATACATTTTGAGGCCCACATGCAAATTTTCTCATTCAGTTGTGGGGAGTGAAATTTTGCATTTCTAGTAAGTTGGTTGATGCTGATGATACTGGTCCAGGGACCACATTTTGTAAGCCATTGAGATAGGGTATCAGAGATTACTGAGAGCATCCCATGTAGATTTCTACATGGGAAGATGTCTAAGCCCAAAAGAGAAAAGAGAAATCAATTGCCAACTGATTTCCTTTAATGTTCTCTTTCTTTCTTTTCCTTTTAATGGAGGCAATATCCAATTTTAGTTCTCAGAAAATATTTTTCCATTTTTATTGATATTCTGGTATATTTTTCCATAGAAGAAAAATACAATATCTAGGATATCATAAGTCCTTAATAAATATTTTTGACTGTGTTTTGACACATAATGTTTTTAATACATAGGATTATGTGGTGTTGATGATTAAGGAAATTTCAAACACTTAATCTCCATCATTTTGTGGCAAAATACATTTTGAGTTCTGTTGGACATCACAACATCTGAAGATATGATAGTGGTGGTGGTGGTGGTGATGGGCTCTCAGCTTCCAGAAATAGCAAATGAGATGTCACTGTGAGGGAAAAAGTCAGGAGCTAGCATACCTCGATTGGAATCTTGTCTCAGTGATACACCTTTGTGAGGCTTTGGGGATATCACTCTAACTAACTTTTTTAAATGAGAAAATGGATTTCTCATTGGTAAGATGGAGTAAAAATAGTATCTCTGAGTTTAGTGAAGTTACTGAGTGTGAAGAGCTTACTAATAATAAATGTTAGGTGCCTGGCACAGTTAAGTATTCTAAAATGTTGACTGCTATTAAAATGATAATGATACATATGCCAGAAACTTGTAAGAATACACTTTTATAGCCAATAAATGTCCTTGAATTTTTAAGCTTAAATACAGGAAGTGTCCCAAACTCATTTCTATAGAGAGAGCAGCCCTACTGACATTTTAGAAGTGCACCTCCAGCTATCATACACCTGTCATTCTGTCCTTGTCACTATTTCCAGCCTGGGCTTAAATTCCTCTTGGCTATCCCCTTCTACCTTTATCCCTGAAAATTCTGATATCCACATTAATGCCCCCTCAAATGCCCTTGATTCCTGTTCTTTGATTTACCAAGATTTGACAAGTATAGCCATCCACCACCAGCAGTAAATCTTTTGTTTTGCTGTTCTTCATGTCCAAAATTCAAAACTTCAAATCCTAAAATGTTACCGTCTGACCTCTGATACTTCTAAATCCCCCACACTCCTGTCTTCCCTCGTTGCTTTCGTTGTGACCCTCCTCTGACCATATTACTCTACTTGTTTGTTTGTTGGGTTGCTTATTTTTCTGTACTTCAATGTGGTAGGCCCTGAGTGAAGCACTAGAGGTAGAGAGACAAAAACAGTTTGCCTTCAAGGGGCTCTTGACCTACTGAGGAAGATAGTCTACTAAACCAATAAGGATGAGATGATGCGAGAAGGATGGTGGTGGAGGTATGTACTGGCTACTCAGAAACTTATGATGCTTGGGTCTTAGAGACAAGTAGGATAGGCCATATATGGATGTAGAGAAAAGGCGTAAGAGTTGAGAAGTATAAGTGTCACTGGCATGGAGATCTAGGAGTATTTTGAATGCTTAAGGAAACTTCAAGTAGTTATATGTGACTTCAACATAAAGTTCAGGTGGGAGATGCTTAGAGAAAGAAATGTGGGCCTAGTAATTAGAGGCCAGATCATGGAGGTGCTTGTGTGCTTCACCAAGGAGACATAGGATCTAATTTGCTAGATCGTATCACAGTTAGAAAGAACACTCCAACCTCAAGACTGGTTGCAAGGACACCATTTAGGTGCCATTGCACATGCCCAGGCAGGAAATGGTAAGAATCTGAACCAAAGCAGAGCCTGACCCACATGCTGGGTTTCCCTACTCTCTTCCCACACTGAACTCTGCCATCAATCATGCCAGTCCTGATTTTGCTAAGCCTTTTGAAAGTCCTTAAAATATACATATCCTTTGAGTCAATAATTTTACATCTTGGGATTTAACTAAGCGAAATCCTCAAAGATAGATGTATAAAAATGAAATATGAACATAAAAATATTTATAAATAGCCTAGTTGTCCACTAATAGAAGATTAATTAAGTATATTTCAATACAATATTCAGTGACATCTGAAGCAACTACTAAAATGATCATGCAACTGACTTTAAAACCCTAATCCCCAAATAGTAAACATGACTTTTAGAGCCTAAACCCCCAATAGTAAACTGAGTTAATTTGCAAGGATTCTCAAACCAACTTTCTTCTCAGCACCTGGTTTTTTTCTCTCATAAGTTGATTCTCCACCCCCTTGAGATCTCAATGTCAGGATATTGGCATTGGTCTGAAGACATCTCTTGCCGTCTTAATTTTCCTACTGTAGTTTTCCTGAAAGTTTGCCTTATTTGGAAGACTTACTTTAGGAGTACTAAGCCACCAATCTCCTCCTAGGCTTGGAGTAGCCTGGGCCATTTCTTCCATGTGTTAATTAATTAATGTAAAGGCAAGAGTTTTAATTTTGTCCCTGCAGCTGGCCAGACTTGTGGTTATGGTCTATGGCCTAATGGAAGTATTTTCTAGTACATTTAATCAATCATTGACTTGAGATGAAACACCAAGACTAAACTATACTGCTCACTTATTCACTCAGTTGACAAAATTTTATTGAAGAACATTCTGGGCATGGCACTATAAGGTGGGATGGGGAGGAACCAAATAGGTTTTTATGGCCTAGATCCTGTTCTTTAGGAGTTTGTGGTCATGTTGAAAGGAGCTCCATAAAAGTACACATAAGAGGAATGTCAATAAGCTAGGGGATAAAACAACAGGAGCAACTTGAATAACAGTAAATAACATTTGTATAGACTATTTGACAGTGTACAATTTATATTTGACATACATTAGAGTGCTCTTGTAAAGCAGGTATCACCAAATCCATAAACATATGGATTCCTCAGGAGAGAAGGAAAGCACCTGGGGAGTCATCAGTCCAAGAAGGAGCAAGGAGCATTTGAATTGGAATGTGAAGGAGGATAGGACTCAAATAGGTATATAGGGAAAAATGCCATTCTGGTGGGCTGCAGATTGGCCCGGAGCTCCCAGCTTGTGAAGAAAGGGATGCTGAGGGTGAGGAATTAGGAGATTGGGGGTAACAGAATGTGGGAATGTAGCAGATTGTGGAGTTCTTGAAGGCCAAGTTAAGAAATTTATGAATAAGGGTATATCATGTTAAAAGTAATCGTTTTAGAAGAATAATCTCACAATGGAAGGTAAAAGGGACAGATGTGGGAACTAGAAGGGACATCAGATATGCAGCATTGAGATTCTAAGCACCTGAATTATGACACTTATCTATTCCTGTTTAAGAAGCCATCCAAAATTATTATTTCTTCTGGATTATAAGTAGACTAGAATCAACTGGGAAGTCCTCTCTTGAGATTGCTCAGAGAATTATAGGCATCTGTTTGCCAGGGCTGAAGTCATCTAAAGGCTTAACTAAGCTGGACATTCAAAGTGGTTCACTATCAGGGCTGCCAACTGATGCCAACTGTCATCTGGGAACTTAGCTTGACTGGAGCACCTTCAGATGGCCTCTTCATATGGCTTGGGCTTCTCCCAGAGTGGCAGCTGGACTCTTCTAAGAGCTACATGGCTTCTTATGGCCTATTCAAAAGCCCTACCATGATGCTTCTGTTGAAATCTGCCTAGATTCAAGGAGAGGGGTATTGGACTCTATCTCTCAATGGAAAGATTGTCCAAGAATTTGTAGGCATATTTAATTTGCCACAGTCATGAAAATGGAAAGTAGGCATTACTTGGAAGTAACTTGCTTGTCAAATGTAGAGAAGGGTTGGGCTAAGATCACTAAAAGATTTTCTACCTGATTATCAGGGAGAAGAGTTCTCATATCACCTGTTCTTGCCTTAGCTTGGTGCCTTCTCAATGTGTTGTAAGTGCTGCTTCTTTGCCTCTGTCCACCTCTGTGCTCTAAGGATTGGAACAGAATTATTTTTCTTCGAATTTCCAGCCCCCAATTCAGATCTTTGCATATAATAGGCACTCAAAAAATATTAGGTAAACAAATGTATGGATGAGTCATTTCAGGGAGTAGGGTAAGGCAGGAGGAATGGCCGGTTTGGAAAGGAAAGGTAATCTTTAATGTTAAATATATTAAAGTTTAGGAGAGCAGAGATACCTGAAAATCACCCACCATTGCTGAAAATATAGAACTAGGGTTCAGAGAGGTGAAAGTAATGACACAGATTTCCCTGTACAAAGCTGCTTATGGTCAGGCTCTACAATTCTCCTAAGGATAGATGTAGAAGAAGCATATGGAGGTAGAGACGTAGCCAACAACTATTATTCCAGAAATGGGAGAAAGAATACAGTCAAAGGATGGTGGATTCCTATCTCCAAAGGTGAGGAGGGTTTTAATGATCAAGATCATAATATATGTGAAAAGCCAATTTTTATCACCTTTGCTTTTGGAATCTTGAATCTTCCCAAGTGTTCATATACTTTGATTTAGGAATATTGGGAGATTTTCCCAAAGAAATCATTCAAACAGTCTAAGAATTATATAACTAAAGAATTTCCTTACAGAATTACCTATAATAAAAAGTCATATTGGGGCACCTGGGTGGCTCAGTCAGTTATAGCAGTCAACTCTTGGTTTCCACTCAGGTCATGATCTGGGGTCGTGAGATCCAGTCCCACATAGGGCTCTGTGCTCAACACTGAGTCTGCTCTGGATTCTTTCCCCCTCCCTCTCCCTTTGCTCCTCCCACTGATCATATGCCCTCTGTCACTAAAATAAATAAATAAATAAATAAATAAATAAATAAATAAATAGCATTTTTTTTTAAGGCATATTCTCTCCAGAGAAGTCAAGAAAGTTAAAGAGCAAGAAAAGACGAGTGGATGTAGAATCCTGGCAGATTAAAAAGTCAATTTTTTAACTAAGATTTTCATCAAAAATATTTAGTCTGGAACTTTCTTTTTTCCATATTATTCAAAATATTGTTAAATGTCATCTCATGTATACAGAAATTTAATATGTCTTGGGTGTAGTGTCTTCACATCATCTCTCACTTTGTGCCCTTTGGATTTTAGGATTTCAAGGTGAAAAGGAATTCTAGATCAATGAGTAGAAATCCCCAAATCCTTGTTTCTGCTTTTCCACCTAAACTCAGGTGAGTTATTTAGCTTTGATGGAACTTAGTCTTTTATCCATAATATGATGAGAGGCTCTAGAAATGTAAGTCCTTTGCAGATCTAAAATTGTTTAACTCTGTAGTTCTGAAGTCAAAAGTTTGAAGTCTCCTGTTGATATTTATATAGTTAGAGGAAGAAAAACTTCCCAAAAATGTAGCCTTGGTAGACTGATTGATCGGTCATAAGCGTTGGATTCAGCTCCTCTTTGGGGTGATCATAAGTGAAAGACTATTGATAATAAACATGAGGTCTTATTTAGCACCGCTGATAAAAACCAACCTTTTTGGTTCTGGCACTGACCTAGGTGCCACTACACCTAGGTAGTCCAGGATCCACTCTTCAAACAGGTGGGCTGAGAACTTTATTTTTAGAGGGTTTTGACTACCTGGCCAGTATTTCAAACTTCCAAGAAAAATACCACAATGCCAAGAACAACGTATAGAAACATTTACCAAATATATAGAGTGATGAATGTTATAAATAATAATAAAGCATATTACCAAAGAAGAGTTATTCCTCACTTTCTAGAAAATGCTAGACTATATGAACATTTAGACAACAGAATGTCAGCATCTTTGAAAAGCAAGTGTTTATTACCCAAGAAACCATGAAAGTCTTGAAAAGACGTGGCTCAGAGCCATCTCAGAAATAAATATACACAGATACATACTTAAAGGCAAAATACATGTTTGGAAAATTAAGATACTCCAGGTTACTGTAGTAGTGCAGACAAAATGGAGTGTCATGAATCAAATCTGCCTTGGACTCAGTTTAATATAAAATCTTAGGGGAAAAAATTGATACATAGTGGGTTTTTTTTTTAACATTTTACTTATTCATTTGAGAGAGAAAGCACAAGTAGGGGGGGAAGTGCAGAAAGAGAAGGAGAAGCAGACTCGCCCCTGGGCAGGGAGCCCACCACAGGGTTCAATCCTAGGACTCCAGGACCATGACCCAAGCCGAAAGCAGCCGCTTAACTGACTGAGCCACACAAGTACCCCTGATACATAGTTGAAATTGCACTTTCGTATAATTCTGTAATGATGATGATAATCATGGTATGACAATAAGTACAGTTGCAAAAGTTGAGGAGACCTAGCATAGAGGTCTAGTATTTCACTCCTGGAACATAACAAATATTTGTGTATATATATATACACATACATATATATATTCATACACATATTACACATGTGTATATTCATACACATTATATATACATACAAACATAAATATATATATATACACACAAAAAAAAGGTATTTGAAAGAATAAACCACCAAGGTGATTTAGTCTATCTGGCATTCAATAAACTACATAGGCATACTTAGGGCAAACTAGACCTTAGAATATGTCGATATTTTTGAGACATTTGGAAGAAATGTATACAGTTTAAAAGATTTGACTGGATTAAAATAGCATAATTTAATAAAAATTCAACTTAAAGAATAAATACAATGTAAATTAAGTATATTATCCATAGAAAGTTTAAAAACTATAAAAAAACTATTGCCTGAGTAGAATAAATATTAAGTATAAGTCACAAATATAAAACACCGTCAGTAAAATCAAATGGTTCTTCTTATGTACTACGTGTAATGTTCAGGTCTGTGTTCACTGATATTATTTCATTCAATTCCTGTAACAGTCTTTTGGAGCAGGGACAAGTAGCCTTATTTTCAAATGAGAAAACTGAGCCTTAGACGCTTGCCCCTAACGACATAGCTGAAGCCATCACTTGAACTTGATGTCTGTCTAGTTCCAAGGCTCATGACTGAACTACTGTGCCCCTCAAAGAGCATGGAATAAACACCAACAAATAGAAATTGTGGAGACAGGGACTTGTAATGGTGAGCTGCTTTTATTTGTTCGAGTGGATATCATCAAGTATAATTGAATCATCTTTCATAAAGAAATGAGTATGATCTAAAGAAAATCATGCACATAGTATGCCTCATTTACTACACAAAATAAGCTTTCATGGGTAGTGAATGAAGATAAATCCTCATGGTAAGGAATTGTGCCTGGTAATAATTTCCAGATGCAATATATTACATCAACTGTAGTTTATATAAATGCAGGGTATTAAGAGTCCATATTTCTCATGTTTTGTTACTCAGTACTTAGAGTTATAAATAGATGATTCTGAAAGGTACATTTAGTGGAAAATGCAGGCTGGTGATCCAGTAGCTGCTATATACCTTTTGGACAAATGGATTTTTCTAAAGGACCTGCTAAAGTGGGTCCACTGCTTTTTGAAGTTATCCCCTCTTTTCATACTGGCACATAATTATTTGCAGTTACTTTGTGTTTACAAGTCATAGGTGGCTCTTGCCCCTTCACTCTGCATCTGATCTGAATTCTGTATCCACTTCCCACCCTGGGACCCTGGCTTCCTCCTCCAGGCAAGAGGTATGTGCCAGGGGAAGGAGCACAGGGAGATATGAGATAAGCATTTTGCACCAAAGCCTCCTTCAAATCTCCCCTATAAATCTATAGGATTTCCCCCAGAAAGAATGCCAAAAAGAGTATGAGAGAAGGGAGAAAAATGGGCAGCCATAGCATCCCAAGAAGAGCATCCAGAATTTTAAAATTATCTGCAGAGCACCAACTTTTTGGTTTCCACAAATAAATTAACATGGAAAGGATAATGAAGGATTAGAGTCGTTATATGCCCCTTTAAAAAAAATATATGACTTGCATTGTCTTTGTCTCCTTTCTTCACAGCATATCCTTCTGCCTTGTGACTTGATGATCAGCTGAAAAACACAGACAGGAGGCTTTTCATATGGGGTGACTCATTACCAACAGAGAGAGCCCATCCTGCTGCTCTCAGCCTCCTTAGCATTGCAAACTAGGCTGCCTATGGCTGTGGGCTCTGACCGTGACCCAACTCAGAAGCCTGCACATCCCATGTCTCCTATTTCCTCCCTCCTCCCTAGCAAACATTTCTAGATTCCTCCCTAACACTGGGTCAGAAGCTCCTCCATTTGAGAAGTCTGGAGGGAAACTTCCTTCTAATTTGGAAACCCCAGTCCTATAGGTCCAGTGGCTCTAAGCTTTGCTGCTGAGTCTCCAAGGAAACCATTGCTATTTGTGACTGTTTGGAGCTCAAGAAGTAATTCTTACCTGCTCTGGCAAGACTGACAGTGTCATGACAGCTTCAAGAGGCTGTCGTTTCCACAACGAGAGATTCTGTAAATCGATTATTAATGAAGCGCTGCCATATTTTAAGTGACTCTCTTCTTTGAGGGAGCGTGTTTATATTTAATTATTGAAATGTGAGCTGTGCAATGGCACAGTAGCACAAAAGTCAGCTATTATCCCCCCCAAATGGTTCAAAAATCAATCTTCATTCCAAAACCCATAATAAAAAAATAAAAAAATTGCAATTTATTGAGAAAAACTAAAGACATACTCTGTCAGAAAAGCTATCATTAGTTGTGCTAAAACTAATATGTACACATTTTTAAAGAGAGATGCGCGTAATTATGCAAAAGAATTTTAAGTACTTAGTGAATGGAGGACCCACTGAATTGTCACTATCATTGGTAGTTTGACATTTGCCCTGCTTCTGCCTGTCACACCAACCGTGGAGGCAGCTGTTATTAGAGATGTGTATGAATAGTAATAAAAAAAAATTTACCCGGGGTTACCATGCTTCCATGCTTTCTTGAGTGTGAGCAGCTTGCGCTAACAAAGTTTTGACCTCTTCTGGCCCCAAGACTTTTCCTATAGGGCTGCTTCTGAAATTCTGTGAGTAAGGAAGGGCCTTGAGTAGAGGATGAGAGAGTAGGGTGACAGGAGAACCTTCTCAGTTGACAATAATAGTCCCCGAATTTGTATGTACAAGGGCTGGGGCAGCGATCTCAATGGAAGGTGAGCATCACATGGCATTTTACCTAAAGGTGAGAAAACTGTCTCTATCAAAGAACAGATGGGTGCTGTCAAAGCCTATGAGAACGCAAACCCTTCTTCCCAACCCACCGGCCATGCCGTCACAGGTTCTTCACACTTGGTTCTGAGATTTGAGGAGAATGGCAGGGCTCCTGGAGTCTAAGTGGTATGTGACGTGATTGGATCTGTGTTTTAGAAAGAAGAGCAGGAGGAGACATACCACTCTTGTCCAAGGAAGAAAGAATAATGGCTCAAACTCAGTTCTTTTTTCCTTTTTTTAAAGATTTTATTTATTTATTCATGAGAGACACAGAGACAGAGAGAGGCAGAGACACAGGCAGAGGGAGAAGCAGGCTCCATGCAGTGAGCCTGACGGGGGTCTCCAGGATCACGCCCTGGGCTGAAGGTGGCACTAAACTACTGGGCCACCAGGGCTGCCTTTAAACTCAGTTCTAGTGGGATCAGGAGGGTGAAGGTTACAGCAGTACTCACAACTGTCATTTACTATGAGAGACCTTTTAAATGCCTGATTTTATTTATTCTTCTGAACACTACTTGGTGATAATATAATCATGCCCATTCTAAAGAGTCTTACAGATGTGAAGTTAGTGATGCAAGTAATATAGCTGTTAGATGATAGAGCTGCAAACTGAGGTATGCTTTAGTTTATTTTTTTAAAGATTTTATTGATTTATGAGAGAGAGAGATGTTTGTACATTGGAAGCAACAGGGTGACTTATAAGAAGTATAGCTGCCCTCATGCCACAGTCACGAAGCTGGGGAAAATTCAGGGCAAATTGTTCGAGTCATGTTTGAAGGGATCAAGGGCTTAAAGCCAAGAAGTCTAGATAGAAATAGGAAACTGAGGTATAGAACTGAAATAGCTTGAGAAGAGAGTTGATTAAATAAGTGGTCAAGAGGACAGTAGGCAAAGGGCAGCCAGGTTAGAGGAATCCAGAGTCAAGTGCCCACAGTAACTACTGGTGCCACTAAGTCAACATATAGATCAATTTGAGAAAGTTTGCTATTTAACAAGTATTAAGTCTTCCACTCCATTGAGAATTATTATTATTATTATTATTTTAAAGATTTTATTTATCCACTCATGAGAGACACAGAGAGAGAAAGAGAGAGGAGGCAGAGACACAGGCAGAGAGAGAAGCAGGCTCCATGCAGGGAGACCAATGTGGGACTCATCCTGGGACTCCAGAATCACAACCCGAGCTGAAGACAGGCGCTAAACCACTGAGCCACCCAGGGATCCCTCCATTGAGAATTATTGAGGTGAGTCACTTCCCTTGTTGCTTTCAAGATTCTTTTTCTCCTTTGGTTTTTGTACAGTTTGATTATGCTGTGTCTAGGTGAGGATCTTTTTTGAGTCTACCATACTTGGAGTTGATTGAACTTTATAAATGTGTTGATTAATTTTTTCATCAAATTTTAGAAGTTTGGACAATTCTTTTTTAAAATATTCTTTCTGCTCCTTTCTTTTTCTCCTTCCCTAGGACTTTTGTTATGCATAGATTGACACACTTGGTGATGTCCTACAGGTCTGTGAGGCACTGTTTATTTTTCCTCATTCTTTTTTCTTTCCATTTCTCAAATGGGATTATCTAAATTGACCCATCTTCAAGTTTGTTCATTCTTTCTCTTGCCTGCTCAAATATGCTATGAAATTCCTCTAGTACAATTCCATTATACTTATTGTACTTTCAGCTCCAGAATTTTAACGTGTCTCTATTTCATAATTTCTATTTTTTATTGATATTCTGTATTTAATGAAGCATCATTCTCATATCTTCCTTTAGTTTTTTAAGTATGATTCCTTTAGTTCATTGAACATAATTAAGAAACAGTAAATTTAAGGTCTTTTATCTAGTAAGTCCAAAGTTTAGGTTTCCTCAGGGATAGTCTCTATTGGATGAGCCATTTTTTGGTGTTTTTTTTACATGTCTCATCATGTTTTATTCAAAAATTGGACATATTAAGTAATATAATGTGACAACTCTGAAAATTAGGTATTTCAATCTCCTTTGGGTTTATTGTTGTTACTGTTTATTATTGTTGCTATTGCTAAATATTTTTATAACTCTCTGAACTAATGTGGTGAAGACTATACTTCTTTGTTATGTGAGGCTATGAAGTCTGCTTGGTTAGCTTAGAGGTCAGCTAATAGACAGAGATTTCCTTAAATGCTTAGAACCAGTAAGTGTCTCAGCTTTGGCCATGAGGATCTATGTTAGTGTTGGGGTGCACCTTAAATATTTAGGCAGGCAGTTTAGAACTCTGCCTTAGCTTTCACCTCCTACTTGTGCAGCGCCTCCAAATGAGAATTTAGGGTCTTCTCAAGTTTTTTTCTGAGCATGGACAAAGTTCTGGGCATGCTCACAGTCCTATGCATATGCATCATTTTTGGATTCCCAGATATATATGTGACATCTTTTTCAGATCTTATGTTCATCAAATTTTCCAGATTTTCTTTTTAAGTTTTTTGGCTAGCTTCTTTTTGGCCCCAACTGTTATTGCTACCTAAGGCAGCTTTGATATTAAACCATCACCATTTGTTGCTTTCAACAAATGCCTCCAGAGGAAAGTCTGTTTGTACCAGATGAGCTCTGAGTCAGTTCAAATAAAGACAAGCCCTGCAAGCGGAACTGCCAGGTAGGTCAAATAATGGTGATTCTCTATTAATGGATTTGGAGGAACTCCAACCCCATTCTACACCCTCCCCACTCTCTCCCCAGCTGCTAGGCTGCTGGTGTCCACTGTGATCGCATTTGATAGTTTTCAAAGCTACTACAGAGCTGAGGAGGGGGAATTGAAAATAGCAAAAGTCCAAATGCCACAAAACAACTTGCTCTTACCAAAATTTCACCTTTTTTTTTTTCCTTAACAAATGTTTCCTGACTGAAATTAAGACTTTGGTTTATTTCAAGTTGTGAAAAAGCTTATTTTGACAATTATTTGCCAGAATTCTCATTGCTTTTATGTAGAGGAGGATTTTTATTTTTATTTTTTATTTTTTTTAATTTTTATTTATTTATGATAGTCACAGAGAGAGAGAGAGAGGCAGAGACACAGGCAGAGGGAGAAGCAGGCTCCATGCACCGGGGGCCCGATATGGGATTCGATCCCGGGTCTCCTGGATCGCGCCCTGGGCTAAAGGCAGGCGCCAAACCGCTGCGCCACCCAGGGATCCCGAGGAGGATTTTTAAAAGTTTTGATTACATCTTTACTGTTGGGGTCATTTTCTTATGATTTTGGCCATCTGGATAACCTTTCTAAGACACAGAACTCAAGATTAAATATGGTTAGGAGAAGCTTAATGAATAATGGTTTCATGAGTGAGCTGTTGAAATGGAGTGAAAGCTAACATTTATGTTGTAGAGAGGTCTAAGAATGTGACTGAACCCACCCACCTCAACCTTTATTCTCTTGTATGGTCTGGTGAAAGGAATGATAAGTTGGCCTAGCCAGAACAAGCCAGATCCATGGTTACTATGGAGATACCCAGGGCTTGAGATACAGTGAAAATTCCCATTTGAATCTACAAGGATGTTAGGAGACAAAAAAAAAAAAAAAAAAAAAAACAAGCCAAGTATGCCCCGAGAAACTGCAATTTAGAATACTGGAAAGAACTAGTCAAAACCTGAATTTTAAGGCCCACAGAAATGATTAAGGTAAAGGTCCCAAGACTGGTATGTGAGAGTTAAGTAGGGACCAGTGAATGCTAGTTTAGGTCAGAAATAGGGAGTAGGAGATTAGATGGGGAGGGCAAGTGACAGGAAAGGGTTTCGGCATGATTCCGAGGTCAGTAGGACATGGTAGGCTATGTTGAACTGATGAGGCCAACGAGGCTTCAAAGTGTCCAGCGTGAAAGAAGAGACTGTAGTAGGGGCATCAGTCTTACCTGCAGCACTGGGGAGGGATGAGACCATTGTGATTGGCCAGGCCACAAACATGATCCCAGGTCACACAGAAAGGCCGTAGTTAAAACTTAATGTTGGAAAGGAGATGAAATATTAAGTCAAGGAGGAAGAGGCTACTTTTTTATATCCTTACCACACTAATAGAAAGTCCTTCTCCTCCGCATGGGAGAAGCAGGAGAGGTGGTTGTCTTTCCTTCCTATCAAAAGCCCCACCAAAATCCTTTCACTGTCTAATTGAACAGAGGTATATATCAGTGAGAAAGACACAGTAAGGCAAAGGTGAGCCCAGAACTTAAGGATAGCAAATCTAAGCACTTCTCAGTTACCTGGAACATATTCAGACAGTGAACTTCTGGCTTCCTCAATTGTATGATACTATTCAAAGAACTTAAGCCAGTTTTCATATCAGCCAGAGAATGAGGCTGATGAGGCAAATTAGAGGCCAAAATGGACTTTGTGAATAAATTTTAAATTAATCACAGTCTGAGACTATCTTGTTATGACATCACTTAAGATCATATCAATGTTTATTGAGTTCTTTGCGTATGGTAGGGTGTAAAGTAGGGCATGAGGAGGGAGATAAAGAAAATTCAAGGAACTTATTTGAGAGGTAAGGGAGAGAAGGAACACATAGTGCATAGCCAGATAAAATACAAAGGGAAAAACCCAATTAAGTGTTAAAAAGAGATGTAAGTAATGAACTGTGGGAATATGTGGAAATATGAAGGAAGGAAGAAACAATTAAAATTGATATTTTCACATAAGAGACAGAGAGCAAGAGATATGGGCATTGAGAGTTTAAAAAGAAAGAATTTTGATAGGCAAGTATTCTGCTTCCATCAGAAACTAACGTCTATAAAGTGAGAATGTTTATTATTTATTTCACATATCACCTATTAACCTATGTGTACAAGTTTATTCCCCATATAATAATTAAATTTAAGAATGCAATACTTCCTTTAAAAAAATAGAGCTATTGGAGTTTTTCTTTCAAATAAGAAGTTCCATCAATTCATGAGCAGAGTAGAATTATAGAGAACTTTCTAACTGAATTATAAATATTTTCCTGTTATTTATTACAATTAAATCTTAATTACCCATCAAATTTATTGGCATGTCTGTAAAATGGTGTTCTTTCTTTCTTTTAATATAACCTTTTGTCTTACAGAAGGCTCTGAAGAAAAAAGCTACAAACTGGAGGAAGTATTTGCAAGCCACATAACTGACAATGGACTCCTACCTAGAATATATAAAGAATTTCCAAGCTCAACAGTGGAGGAAAAGCAAAAATGCAAACAAAAAAACACCCAGTTTAATTAGAAAATGGACCAAAGATATGAATGGATATTTCACAAAAGAGGATATACATATGGCAAATAAGTGCATGAAAATACCCTCAACATCACCAGCTATCAGGAAAACACAATTTTTAAAAAATTTTTTTTGAAACACAAATTAAGACCTGATATGATATCACTACATAGTTACTAGAACAGCTAAAATAAAAAATAGTGACAATACCAAATGCTGGTAAGGATGTGAAGAAATTCAATCACTCATTTTGCTGGCAGGAATGTAAACTGCTGCGTACTCTAGACAATTTGACAGTTTCTTAAAAATCTAAACACATACTTACCATACAACCAAACGATCAAACCCCTAGGCATTTATCCCAGAGAATGTAAATTTATGGCCACACAGAGATATATACCTGGATGTTCATAGCAGCTTTATTTATAATTGCCAGGGCTGGAAATCATTCAAGTGTCCTTCAGTGGATGGAATGGTTAAACCCTCTGGGATACATCCATGTGATCAAAAACTACTCAGCAATAAAAAGAAACAAACTATTGATACATGAAACTACTTGGATGAGCCTCAAGGGGATTTACTGAGTAGAAAAAAATCTGAAAATGTTGCATACTGTGTTTCATTTATATAACATTTTCAAAATAACAAAATTAAGAAATGTAGAAAAGATTAGGGATGGAATGAAGGGACTTGGGGAGAAAGGTAGGAGAGGGTTGGGTGTGACTACAAAGGAGTAGAAGAAGGATCTTTGTGGTGATGGAAGAATTTTGTGTATATTTTGTTTGTGACAACCATTACATGAACCACCACAGAGGCTGAAATTTCATGAAATTACACATACAAGCATAGATACTCAGATAAATGTGTGCAAAACTGGTGAAATTTGAATAAGGCCTGTTGATTGTACCAATGTCAGTTTTCTGGTGTTGATATTTTATCATGATTATGTAAGAGGCTATATTAAATGTTACCTTGGGAGGACTGGATGACCAATACAGGGGACCCCTCTGCACAATTTTTGTAACTTCCTGTGCATCTATAATTATTTCAACATATAGAGTAAAAAAAAATATCAAGACCAATAATTTGGTAATATGCCTTTTTTATCTTTTTTTAAATTTTTATTTATTTATGATAGAGAGAGAGAGAGAGACAGAGCCACAGGCAGAGCAAGAAGCAGGCCCCATGCACTGGGAGCCTGACGTGGGATTCGATCCCGGGTCTCCAGGATCGCACCCTGGGCCAAAGGCAGGCGCTAAACCGCTGCGCCACCCAGGGATCCCTGCCTTTTTTATCTTCAGGTCTCCTGGGGGGGATAAAGATCTCTAAGATGAAGATCTCTTACACCCTCTAAGGCAGGTGTAATGCCATGTGAACACTTAGCTTTTTGTTGCATCTCATGACTTAAACCATGTTATGAATTGTTCAATTGACAAAAGGGCTAAAATCAAGATCTTGTTGCAGGTTGTGTGAGACCAATGAGAAGGTTGTGTTTTCAACTGCTGTTTAACTTGAAAATATTAATTTTTTAAAAAGGCTTTCCACCTTCTCTCTTTATGGAGCATTTATTTCAAAATAAAATTTTTAAAGGGGTGGTAGGTGAGTGGGTGTTTGCTAGAGCATCTCTTGTACCTCTCATTATTAACATTTTAAAACTCAACAGTCGTTATGACTGAAAGGTGTTGGACCAGAAGCTGGATTCCCAAACCTGCAGGTTCCAGAGTCTGCCCTAAGAGGTGCTGGTCTGAGGTCCTCTAAATCTGGAATTCAAAAAGTGTCCTGAGTGGATTCTGATAAGCAGCCAAGTTTAGAGACTCCTAGACTAGGAAAAACTGAAGTTCTCCTTCTGAATATAAAATGATGAGATGTCTTAGAATCCATGTGTAAGAATTGATTTTGACTTAGATTTCCTCATGAAGAAATTATGGTTCTTGTGAGATGGAGTCTGTGTGAACTATCCAGTCTTATCTTCCTCCCCTGGTGATGCATGTATCTCAGCCATGACTTCTCACCTCATTTTCAGCAGCACACTTACTGCTCCTTAGGAGCAGATGTGCTGTCATCCTTATTTGTGTTCCTTACTCTTACCACAAGGTGCGGACTTCTGGGTGAATCTTTGTAATTCATTAGTTTACATTGCGATCGTTAAACAGTTCCATTTTCATGACTTAATTTGCATCTCTCACCAGTAAGAAAATATATTTTAATTAAGGGGTCTACACTAATTCTGCAAGTTACTCTAGCAGGGGATGGTGTGAATTTTTTCAAATAATGGTTGGATTATTGTAAAGGACTCTCGAGTTGGAGCTACTGGTAGTTTGATTTGGAACATGGTGATTTGAATAATAACCCCACAGACCATGACCTGGAAAACCTGCTATTGGAAGATGGGGCAGTGACTCAGAGGCTCTTATATTTTTAAAATATTTTTTTATATTTCATCACCTATTCTTCCTCTTCCTTGGGAGTTCCCTGTTCTTTCTCCTTTTGCTCCACAAGCCTGATATTTATTCCATTTGGGCTTTCAGATGCCTGCCAACTAAACTTTAATAAGGTCTCAACTGAAGATGGTATCTGAGAATATTAAGTACATGACTCCATCCAGAGGTATCTGCATTTTAAAAGGATGCTGCTGTGGCCTATCACTGGGTTGGAGAAGGGAGAAAGAATGTCTTCTCTGATTGCCACCCACCCCTTCCCCTCCTACCCACCCACCTGCCTGCTTTCCCATTGGTGCTCTGCTACTGGTATCTTAAAGGTCAAGGATGTTTTGAACTGTAGCAACCTCTAGGAAGTGACCTCTAACATCCTACACTTATCCTTTCGATAAAACTGAATAAATGTAGGGGTACCTGGATGGCTCACTAGGTAGAGCATGTGACTCTTTTTTGTTTGTTTGTTTGTTTGTTTTGTTTTGTTTTGTTTTTGAGCATGTGACTCTTGATCTCAGGGTGGTGAGTTTGAGCCCCACATTGGGTGTAGAGCTACTTTTTTAAAAAGTGAATACAGGGACGCCTGTGTGGCTTGGTCAGTTAAGCGTCTGTCTTTGCCTCAGGTCTTGATCCCAGGTGGGATCAAGCCCCACATCAGGCTCTTTGCTCAGTGCGGAGTCTGCTTCTCCCTCTCCCTCTGTTGTTCACCCTGCTTGTGTTCTCTGGCTCTCTCTTCCTCTCTCTCTGTCAAATAAATAAAATCTTTTTTTAAAAAGTGAATACATTTATAAAGGGACATTTTCTCAGAAATGTTGAAAATGACTATTTTATTAAATGAACTATTATCCTCAAGCTTAAAAATAACACAACTCTGTGCCATCTATTTCCCATATACATTCTCTTATAACCCTTAAATAAACCAAATGAAATTATGCTATACATTTATATTTTCATACATCATATAGGTGCCGAGGTATGGAACATTTAAGTAGTTTACTCCATGTAAGTAATTGAGCTAGCTCTATGTTTTGTACTAGCTAAAATAGACAATATGAAAAAAATAGACAATATGTTGCATATATTAAATAAGTATTGAATACATACAAAATAATGAGTATGATGCATATGCATAATAAAAAGCCGAACATTGTAAAACCATCATCCAACCTAGGAGCTGAACACTAAGAATGCTGTTAAAAGAGTTGGTGTTCCTAAACCATTTCTCTAGGATGCCTCTTTTTTTTTTTTTTTTTTTTTTTAATTTATGATAGTCACAGAGAGAGAGAGAGAGAGAGAGAGAGAGGGGCAGAGACACAGGCAGAGGGAGAAGCAGGCTCCATGCACCGGGAGCCCGATGTGGGATTCGATCCCGGGTCTCCAGGATCGCGCCCTGGGCCAAAGGCAGGTGCCAAACCGCTGCACCACCCAGGGATCCCAGATGCCTCCTTTTATGAACGTGTGCAGTATTCCCCTCAAGAGAACTTTTTAATCAATTTCCGGAGCTTTGCTTGGGCCTGTAGCTCTGTCATTTTCTCTCCTTTGCTCTGAGTCTTTATGTTTTGCATGTTTTTTCTCTCTATGCTCCATCTCTGACTCAGGATGGTCATTTGGCAGCCACTTAATGATTGAATGTTAAAAAGAAAGACTCCTTTGGACTGAAGCATTAATTCCATAATGCTACTTTGGCATGCTTAAAACTGCTCCCTGAAAGGCTAGTGTCATAGTCCTTTGGTTGCTACCTTATCAACTACTCACTTGTAGATAACACAGATTTCCCCTCTTGCACTCATAGTCCCGTAGTCCTGGATTTTACGATCCTCGATGTCCTTGGAAATTTGCTTGTTTTGGCTTGTTTGACATGCCCAGTCATCAGTGGTCCAAAGAAACCCAATGTTTCTACCTGCTGTTCTTTCCTTAGATGTTTCATTCAGCTCCTGCCATCAGGATCCAAGGCAGCAAGCTTGTTAAGTGATTAAACTCATTTTCTTCATTTGCTGTGGCGCCAGATTTCTAGCTTCTTTATAAAAACTAGCTCAGTCATGTGGCAGGTTCAACTAGAGACTCCAGATGCAGATCATTTTCTCCACCATAAATTATCTCCGTCTTACTCAGAGTTTGAACCATAAAGTTGGCAGAAAACAATTTTTTTTTTGCAATTTGCCCTATTGTTGTGGCCTGTAAAATGAAAGAATTTTTTAAAAAAATTTTTAAAACCCTAGTGATTTTTATTCCTCATATGTAGGCAGACAATATAGTTTTTTTGCATAGTAGTAAAGAAATTTTTCTGCTTTTTTTCTATGTCAGTCTTCAAAGTACCATGCCAGATTTCCAAGACAGACTATATGTGGAACATTTTCATTTTTTGGTTTTTCTGAATCCTTTTCCTAGTCTTCAGGTACTCATTTATCTAATTTTAACAGCCAGTTCTGTTTGTAATGATTGAGTTTCCATATATTAAGAAAAAACCTGGCACTGAATGTATGTGTTTAAAGAAAAATGGCTAAATCATAGATAGGATAATAATTTGATATTTGTGAAGTGCCAGCTTAATCTATTAATATGAGAATTCTACAATGATCACTGAACTGTTCTTTGAAATTTTAGAAAATGACAAATAGGAGGCCTTCCTGAATTCCAGAATTGAAGTTCAAGAATAGAAAAAGCATTTTGTATAAGTGATTGTTTAGATATGGGCTCCTCTGTATTGACAGAAGTATTGGAATTATGAGTGTTCACTTTCAAATTGAATACTCTGTTTAAACATCAAATTACCAAGCAATGAATATTTATGCTATAGACTTCTACATGCAGCAGGCATTCGTTTATTTATTGAATGAATGAAGTTGTGTGATCAGATGGAAGATACTTTGAAAGGAAAACAGAGAGACAGGATAAACATTAAGGAAGTGATTTTACATTACATATGTTAAAAGAAAAATGACACCATGTTGAGAAAATGCTGTTAATGCTTTCCCATTTGTTCTGGCTGCCATTGCTGCGTAATAAAACACCCTGAAACATAGTGGCTAAACACAATAATTCGTCATTTATTTTGCTCACAAATCTGCAGTTGGGGTGAGGACAGCTCCTCCCTGCTGTGCATGGTTTAAAGTTGGTAGCTCTCCTGGGGGCTGGAGGATCTACTTTCAAGAAAGCTCCTTGACAAGGCTGGTAAGCTTGTGCTGACTTTTGGTACCTATGTAGGCTTCACCCTGCAGACTTCCCTGTGGGCTGATTTGTCTGCCTCACAACATGGTAGCCGGGCTTTAAGAGACATGAAGCACAAGTTGTCAGTTTCTTAAAGCCCGAGACTGCAAAAGTGCACAGTGTCACTTCTGTGTCCCACTGGTTGAGAGGTCATAGAGCCTGATTAAGGAAAGGGACATAGACTCCATGTCTAGAAAGGAGGAACGTCAAAGAACCTGCAGACATATTTGAAAACTGTCACAGCATTGCATTAAAATGAAATCCAAGCTCCTTTTCTCAACCGTAAGGCCTTACAGATTGGTAAACTTTTTCTGTAAAAGCCATTAGTAAATATTTGAGGCTTGGTAGTTGAAAGGGCAATCTCTACTCAACTCTGTTGCAGTGGTAAGAAAACCCTAGGTGGTATGTAAACAAATGGGCATATCTGTATTCCAATCAAATTGTATTGACCAAAACATATGGTAAGCTCATGGGCCATTGTTTGTTACCCCCTACCACATATAACTCTTTTTTAAAAAAAAAAAAGATTTTATTTATTTATTCATGAGAGACAGAGAGAGAGAGAGAGTCAGAGACACAGGCAGAGAGAGAAGCAGGCTCCATGCAGGGAGCCCGACATGGGACTCGATCCCGGGTCTCCAGGACCACACCCTGGGCCGAAGGTGGTGCCAAACCACTGATCCACCTGGGCTGCCCACCATATATAACTCCTGCTTGGACTTACTTTTCCATCCCTCCACCCCACCCCCAGCCTGCCTACTAAGCTACAATTACACAGCTTCCTCTTAGCCCATCCAAGACAAAAATCTTATTTCCCTTTAGGGCCTGTGCATACCATATTACTTGTAGCATTTGCTGTGGCCTAGATATTAGTTCCTCAGGAAATTCTTCACTCATTGTACCTTATAGACCTCCTCTTGCTATTCTCCATGATAATTCCCTATTTCTTTAGTAGCACTTTGCATCTCATTATTAATATATGTATTTGTTTTCTTCAGCATCCCACCAAAATTTAAACATCTACTGTGATCCCGATACATTCTAGACACCGGTGTGAAATTGGTAAACATGGCTGACAAAGCACCTGTCCTTGTGGGACAAATCTTCTTTATACAGAGATAGACAATAAACAAGGAGGGGAATAAACAAGAAAATATCAGATAGTACTTAATGCTGCCAAGAAAATAAAACAGGAATGAGAGATAGGTGAGGGAAGTTCTCAGTGAGGAGGAGACATTTGAGTTGAACACCAGACTGTAAGGAACTGGCCTGGCAAAGACTTGGAAGAAGATATCTTAATGCAGGGAGAAAAGTCCATGGGGCATGGGATGGTGTTGGGTGAATGAAGCTTGGCATGACCCACAAAGCAGAAACCGGTATTGCTGGAGAAAAGTGAAGGGAAGGATACCAAGAGATAAGATCAGGAAGGCAGGGGCCAGTTGTTGCTGAATCTCACAGGCCAAAATAGGATGTTAGATTATATTTTACATGTGTATGTGCATTAAACTTCAACAAGCCCTTATGGAGCATGTGCGTTGTGCTGGGCCCTGGGATGTAGCAGTGAATACATTGTGTCTCCCATTAAATTAGACTGTGTGCTTCATGGGGGCAGAGGCTCTTTCTGTTTTCTCAACTCAGGGTTCCTAGCACCTAAGTGTTTCTGACATTTAAGAAGCATTCAATAAATATTTGTTGAATATTTAAGGAATAAATGCATGAATGAAAATATTTTTTGAAATTGTTTGGTATTATAAAGGTGTCCTTAAGCTCAAAATTATGGAAACCCTGATGCAAATCTTCATGAATTCTTTATCACTAAAATATAACTTTTTTTCCAGAGCTGAGATGGGGGGAAAAATGATATGAAGGAAGCAATAGCAATATAATATTTTTTAGAGTAAATAGTTATTCAAGTTGGACAAAGCATAGTGGGAGATTTTCCTGGGTCTTGAGACAGGAGCCCTAGCTCTGAACAAGTCACACCCCCAATTTCTATGTATTTCTTGAATAACATATTATTTTCCTGCTTTGAGCCATGGATACCAGGGACAAGGCAGCTATAAGACGTTTTAGTGAACATAATACACTGTCACTATAAAAAGTGTTTGCTGTTATAAAACATTGTTTCTCACTTCATTTCACATAATCATAACCCATTAGGCATCTCTGTCTTTGACCTTCAATAAATATCTGAGGACACAAAGAAAGCTACACATGATATAATGGATTTCTCCACTTCCAATTTGTTGGAGAAAAAAACTTCCCTTAGGTTCTTTGATTCTCATTTCCATTTCTTTCTTTCTAGTGTAGTTACCCTTTTCAAGTACACACTATTTTTATAACCACATTTTAATTCTGTCAGGTTCAACGTAAATGATTACGCAAATGTGGTATTTAGCACACAATTTCTTAGTAACTAGCCGAACTGCCCGCATTTCATGGAGCTTTTCCTTTTCTCTGTGCATGGTATAGGGAAATCATTCCACAGACATTTTCAACCTTCTCTGAAATAAAAGCCAACTCGCTCTCATTTCCAAACTCAGCATCTTCTATTCTTGAGTTGACTCCTTTTTCCTTTTTCTACAAAAAAAGTAGTTTTGCTTTCTTTAATATCACGGCTTTTTATTAACATGTGTTGTACAGGCTTGATCAACAATTTTCGACCACAGATGACTTTGCCCTGCAGGAGACATTTGGCAATGTCTGGAGACATTTTTGGTTATCACAACCTTGGAGGATACAGAGGGGGGTATTAGCATCTAGTGAGTAGAGGCCAGAGATCCTGCTAAACATTCTATAATACACAGAAGAGCCGGTCACAACAAAGAATTAGCAGGCCCCAAATATCAGTAGTGTCGAGTTTGAGGCACCCTGAGTATGATTAAGATCTTGCCTCCATCTTTTTGAACAGATGGATGCTCGCAATTGTTTATAAGTTTTAGAAGCACTCCGTAATTAAAATCAGTCTTCATTTTTCCCTGCAGTGATGAGCAAATCAGCTTGAAGAAGATCAGTCGGGCTTGGCTCCCTCAACCTTCTACTATGTATGGAAGTCAGATACCTGTCCTAGAAACAGCCTAAATAGTAAGGCTCTGTACCCTTCACATCCTGGGCCACGAGTGGGGTCACAGTAAGGTGACTGAGCCTCTCATTGCTTCCTCGGTAGATGATTAATTATGAGAAAGGTCTCTGCATGAAGTCAAAATTTCAGCTGGCTCACAGAGCAAGTTGTCTGTGCTCGGGAAACATCTCTTTTGATTCAAACCACCAGAAACTGATTATGCTTACCCACATATGCTCTGCAGATCAAGTCTTCCCAGGTAGATAAAAGCCATGAAATTTCATAAGTACTGTAAAGTGCTAAAAATTTGGATGGCAAATGCACAAACACTACCATCAATATCCTCAGGCTTGGGGCTGCTATTAACATCAGGCAGACATACTATGACTTTATTTCCTAAACTACATAGATAGTGCTTAAATGTATGGATTTATTATCACATTTGGCATATTTTATTTATAGCATAAGAAAGGTGAAACATTCTGCAGCATTGCATGTTAAGATTAGGATTTATTGTCCAGGAATCCTTGAACAATTTTATCAAAAGCCCATTTCTAGGTGGTGTTTTTCTGCAATAAATCATACAGCAAGAATCTATCAGTGGACACCAGGAAGAGATAAATGAGTGTAGAGGAAAGAGGGTCATCACAGATTTTTTTCTGTATCATGACCTGTCATTGGCAGAAATCCATTTATTATGGTTCACAGATGATTTTTTTACCTACTTGCTGTGTTTTCTGTTCGGGGTGTTAGCTAAGATAAAATGAAAACCTGGCAAAACATAAGCTATCAAAATCCATGAAGACAGACATAACTTACAAAGCGTGAGACACAAAGAGTATCAATTTTTTTTCTCCTCCTATGTACCTGCAACTTTTCGGGGAGGGTGGGTATATTTTTAAATGTAACTATTTTAATTTTTAAAGTGATTGTTCCACTCAGGTAGGTAATGTCTTCTCCACTCAGGTGGTTAGTACAACTAATGGAAAAGCTGATTCCATTGCAGACTAAAATTTTGCCCTAGAATGTTCTTTTAGTAGAAAAGCAGTTATCTAATAGCTGTTGAGTAGTTGTCAAGCACCCCTGAGTTTTCTGTCCTTTTTTTTCCCAACTCTATCTTATTGAATCTGTCACCAGGACTCTGTGATTTGGAACAAGACCAGGTACATGAAGAGCTACATGCTAAATGCCAGACTGAATATGAAAATAATCTTTGTGAGATTGTCACATAACTACAATTGGATTTATGTTTGATTGAAAATTCAATAAAATCTAATATTTCAGGCTTCTTCTTTTTTTTTTTTTTTACATATTTACTTTTATACTGCCTTTCCCCCCTCAAGTTGTCTAGGCTAAGAAAAAACTTGCAAAATGTGTTTCCATCTTTTCAAAATGAAACACTAGTGAGTATACATTGAATGAATGCTTTATTTCCACAAGAACACCTAAACCACATCTGTTTTATTAGAAGAAAGGCTGGGGGTCTCTGATGCCTACGTGATCTGGGTTGAAGGGCCTGTCAACTTGAGATAATGCCACATGATATCCTACAGAGTCATTCTTTCGCCACACCCCTGTATAAGCCTAAAGAGCCCCCAAAAGGACACTAGCTTTAAGCATAATGTAAATGAGCAATATAGAATACATGGATTGAGGATAGCTTTCCTATGTGACCCAGACCAGGACCCAGGCCTTCTGTTAAGGAATCCAGAGCAGTTGAAATTCCATCTTACTTCCTCTTTCCTGGGCAGGTGACGACAAGTCTACCATCTAAGGACACAGAAAGGTGCACACCAACCCTGACTTACAGATGGAAGCCAAGAGCAAAACAGAAGTGACAGCTTCTTTCCTCTACCTTCTCAAATACAATCTACCTCTCTGCAATACTTGACTGAGAGAAATTGGATAGAAACTTTTAGATACAGTTTAAGTGTCAGGGGCTAAATGAGGCAAGTAAGGTGTTTGCCTAGGGTGCAAATTTTAAGAGGTATGGGGATGCCCTCAAATCCCAGTCATCAAAATAATATTTTAATTTTAATAAAATAATATTTTAATATTTTAATAATATTTTAATGACTTAATAATTAAAATTACTGAAAAAACTCCAGAAGCACAATATCAATATTTTAATTTTTAAGATTTAAAAAGATTTTATTTTTAAGCAATCTCTACCCAACAGGGGGCTCGATTTCACAACCCAGAGAGCAAGAGTCACAGGCTCTACCAATGGAGCCAGCCAGATACCCCACACTATAGATATTTTAAATAAAGACGGGATTAGTATTGCTGCTTTTCCTTTTGCTACAGTGTGGCTCAGTATGGCACTGCACAGTACCCACTGAAATAAGTGGAAGGGGAAGTTAAAGAAAGGTAGGGATTTGTCTTTGCGACTGCAGTGGTTCCACTTTGACAAGATAGACATTCTATGGGAGCATTCGTTTAGCACATGTCAGTGCTGTGAAGAGCAGGCTTGGGAACAGTACAGAGAAGTTGAAGGATGCAATTGATTCACAAGTTCTTTTTTTTCCTTTGTCCTCCTCATTTACTTATTTTCTTTTTTATTTAAATTCAACATATAGGATAACACCCAGTGCTCATCTCATCTTGCGATTCACAGGTTCTAATCCTGGCCTACCACTCACTAGCTGTGCAAACTTGGGTAAGTCACTTGAGTTCTCTTGTGATGGTCTGATCCATAAAAGATTTTTGGAGAAAAACAAAGGTTTTGAGTTGTTTCTGGAAGCTATCATATCAATGAAAGACACCTACATTAAAATATGAGACATGGTCACTGAATTGAGTTTATTCAAGGTTAATCTGAATTATTATTTTGTTCATTCTCCTAGTAAAAACATTTCATTAGATCAGCTTAAAAAAAAAAAAAGATTCATTTACTTAAGAGAGAGAGTGCATGTGTCCAGGAGCAGAGGCACGGGCAAGGGGAGAGAATCCTCAAGCAGATTCCCCACTGAGCACAGAGACTGAAGCAGGGCTCCATCCCAGGGCCCTGAGATCATGACCTGAGCCAGCTGCTTAATTGACTAAGCCACCCAGGTGCCCCTCAGTAAGTCAGCTTTTTAAATCCTTTAATGTGACACCAGAGAGGCCCTAAAATGAACTCTAAGGGCCAGTAGTAAATTCCCTTCCACTCCTGCCAAGGTTCTATCTACCCTGAGGATCCATAAAAGACTTCCATGTTAATCAGTTCTATGCCTTTAATAAACATTGTGATCTTTCTTTTTTGTAAGATTTATTTCTTCATGAGAGACACAGAGAGAGAGGCAGAGACACAGGCAGAGGGAGAAGCAGGGTCCATGCAGGGACCCTGATGCGGAACTTGATCTCAGGACCCTCAGACCTGAGCCAAAGGCAAATGCTCAACCACTGAGCCGCCCGGGTGCCCTTATTGCTTTGGTTCTTAAAATATGCTGTGATACCAGATGACTTGTTCTTTTCCAGCTGCACAGTCCCTTGCCAGGGATGGGGGAAGGGGGCAAGTAGAACTGAAATGGGGAAAGTGGTTAGAGACACCAGTCATTACCAGTCAATCTTTGAAGTGAAGCCCATAAAAAAAGGAGATTCATGAAGACAGCAGTTTTACATCACATAATCTCAGACTTCTCTACTTGGCTGTGTTAATCCCATTTTACCTTGATAGTCTTAATTAAAAAGTAGAAATTTCATTTAAATACTTTGCCCAATAATCGTTCCATCCTTTCCTTTGGCGTATTAAGGTACTTCACTTACAGAATCTTAGCCACTGGTTCTCATTTCAATGGTAGCCTATATTTTTGAAAAATGGAATGTGCCCAGTGCTTTGGCATCTATGGGGGATTTTTGAAAGGAGTGCCTGATTATAAATGATAAACAATAGAAAGCAGAAGTATTTCATTCTTTTTTGAGAAGATGACTGGGAACTGAGAAAACTTGAAACGTCACAGCAAGTAATCACACTTAAGCCATCTGTCGTGCTGATCCCATAGAACGTCTCTTCGTGTGAGGGTGTGCATGTGTGTATGGGGGGGGGGTCACACCTGTGTATGAAAATCCAACTTTGGGCAGCCCGGGTGGCTCAGCGGTTGAGCATCTGCCTTCAGCTCAGGGCATGATCCTGGAGACCCGGGATCAAGTCCCACGTCCGGCTCCCTGCATGGAGCCTGCTTCTCCCTCTGCCTGTGTCTCTGCCTCTCTCTGTGTCTCTCATGAATAAATAAATAAAATCTTTAAAAAAAAAAAATCCTACTTATTTTTCCCTTCTAGCCTACTGCCCCAGAACTGTGTCTACTGCTGTCCTTTGGTTGTGACCCTCAGTCCCTGTCTCCTCTCTTCTAAGCCTTATCATCAGCAGAGGCACATCTGCAGCCTTTCCTCACTCACACTGCAAACAGTTAATAATCCCCGGAGCTGATAATCCATGTGGTGTTTGATTAGAGAGCCAACGGGAAGAATTTAAATACTTTCACATCTAAAATAACGTAGTTCAATGGTTATAAAGAGAGTGACTGATAGAGGAGACTGACTGGACTTGTAACCCATTGCAGGGTGTAAATTAAAGGCTGTCTTTGGCTATTTTAACTTAGTCCAGACATTTTATACAATAATTGTCTCAATGGGGCAGAAGAATAAAAAGGAGCTTGCCTCCTTTGCCACATCTTTTTCTTTTCCCTTACCATCTCTGATATATGGGGGGAATGGGGAGAAGAAAGGAGGGGTAGAGAGGGAGGGAGAGAGGAAGGGAGAGAGAGAGAAGGGGAGGGAGAGAAAGATGGAAGGGGGGAGGGAGGGAAAGAGAGGAATGAGGAGGGAGAGAGAGGAAGAGAAAGTAGGAAGGGAGAGAGAGAGAAAGGGAGAGGGAGGGAGAGAGGGAGGGAGAGAGAGAAATGCATTTCACTTTTTTTTCAATTAGTTTGGAGAATGAACCTGAAAAGAAATGTAGGTTACATGGCTGCTTAAACTATCCCTCAAGTTCATTTATCCAGAAAGTCTCCAGTTAGCAATAAAACATAATGAATCCCGAGCCCAAAAAGTTCCCTTGGTTAACAAAGAAATGAAGTTGTGTCTTGGGAGGTAACAGTAACAAAAGGAATGTTTTTTTAAAATGATGGTTTGCCCATACTGACCCATGAATTATCCTTAGGATAAACAGAACTACAAGCTGAAGAGATATTCACATATCTAGTTATATTTTTCGTTGCTTTGGCTGCCTTCTTGGGTCGATGTTTAAAGGATTAGAATAAAGCTTACCTTCTGTGTGTTTTTGAAACTCCCCACTGATCAGCCTCCGAGAAAAATGCCCTGCTGTATCATATTTCTAACACTTAAAGATCTAATTGGGATATTGTTCTGTACATGCTGTTAGACACTGTAGTGACAAGAAGAGTCCTAGCCCACATTGGCTGGGAGCCAATACATACCTTCCCCCCGAACAAAGTGCAGGGTAATTAAAGCAGTTCCACTGTGGAGGAGAAAACACCGCAGACCAGACCTTGCACAGAAATAGCCATCAGGAAAGAGCTGCCGAGCATGCTCCTCAGGACATCAGGAGTTCCTTGCCATATTCACTTTCCTTTTCAAATAGAGGCCTTTTTTTCCCTTTAACATCTGAGCTTTTTTTTTTCTCTCCCTACACCCCCCCCCCACTTACTGACGATTTTGTGAATTGTAAATTTAAAAAGATTTTTAAACTAATATCTCCCTCCATCATTGATGCGAAATTATCTGAAGAACACCCTTAGGAGATCAGAAGTATGATTTCATAAAATGTAAAGGAAACGAGGCATTTTAGAGGCTTCATTTCAATTACAAATGGAGAACTAAGAACTAAATAAAATGCAGGGGGTATTTTTACATCCATCACAATTCCTATTCAAAAGGCCTTTTTCAATGTGTACCGGCCTCTCACGCAGAGCCACTCAAATGCCCTTGCATAGCAGGTTCTGCAAGTAAATCAGGAAGGCGTTGGGGTTGTGTCAGCCTGCAACCTGACCCCGGGAAGCTCGGCTACCTTTCTAGCAGAACCATTTAAAAAATAGTTTTTCCATTCATTTTTTTTCAAACCACAATTTTGTGCGAATCATCAAGCCCTGGGAACCTCTGAATAGCTAGTACCCACAGTGAAACCTAAAGGATTTACACTGGAACTTCTCAACACCACTAAAAGGAACAATGCATATAAATCCCATTCGCAGTGATGGGGAAATGGGATCCTTAGAAAGCTCCTTCCCTATTCAATGAAACCTGCCAATTTTTTACTCCTAAAATATGATTCCATCCATAGGGCAACTTCAGAATAGTTTCTCCACATTTCTTTAGATCATGTGTAAATCAAGTGCTGTTCAGCAGATACCATGAATAGATCATCCATATTTTATCTCTTCTTTTTTTTTTTATAGAAGTCATTTGCAAGATCAATTTCTGAATCTGCAGAACTCCCTTGACCAGGTTCAACTCTGGCTGGCTCGCCTTTTTTTTTTTTTTTTTTTTTTTTTGGTTTGCTTTTCCCTTAGTGACCCTCAGGAAACATGATGATAGTCTAAGTTCAGTATACAATCCTGCAGCAAGGTCAAATGGAGAGTTATAACAGACAAGCATCTATTTATTTATACATGTTGCCATGCTATGCTGAGTTAGCCTCAGCACATTCAAGTTTTTAAATCATATAACTTGCTTTCAATTCAACTTCCTCAAGACAGTTGAAGGATTCGAGTCAATAGATACCGTAATGTTTTTTTTTTTTTAATTAAATCTCTTTATAGGTCACTTAATGATTGTTAGGATGCTTGATGCAGCCCCCAGGTGGAAGACTGTCTGCAAAACATAAAGAATGAGCTGCTCTCCTTCTGCCACAGCCTCTGCTGATTTACAACCACTTTGTGTTTGATGTTGGACAGGATAATTTCATCAGTCTCCAACCCTTGTGATCACGTCCCAAAATGACTCGTCAGGTGAAGCCCCGGCGGAAGATTGCTTGTCACCTGTAGGAAGTAGCTGTCTGCTCTGAGTACTCTTTCCTCATAAATGTAATCATCTGTTAGTTATTCATTGAGCTATACTTCATGGGCTCGATGGAGTGGCGAGGGCAAGGGACCAACTGCTCACGGGGAAAATGCGTAGAAACAACACTCATGCCCATTGTGTTTTTCTTCATCTTCTCTTCTCTTTCATCACACTCCTCTAACGAAGAACGAGTACGTGGGTTCGCTGTTGAAGGTTACCATGGAAAACATCCATTTAAGTACACTTAAGAATTTTGTCTTAATTTTTTAAAATTTTTCAAGTGAGGAAATAGATGTAGAGACAGTAATTTGCCGCATGTCGAACAGTTTGTCCGGTTTGCCTGATTTTCAGCTCTATTCCTAACCAATCAGCATTATTCCAGAATAAATCAATATTTCAGTGAGGTGACACAATTGCTGCTTTTACACTTTGAAGCCTAATCTGGGATGAAATAACTTATATATTTGGCATCGTGTTTCATTTCATCCAATTCCTAAGTGGTCACTTCATGCATTCATTTTTTGATTCAACACCTGTTAAGCTCCTATGTGCCATGCTTGGGGGATAAGATGGTAAACAAGGCAGGTAGGGCCACTGCCCTTGTGGGGCTCACCTGAAGGGGCGTGTTATATCATAAATTACTCCAGTGGCTGTTATGATTATGGCCTAGAAGGACTCAGAGAAGTGAAAGGCAATGCGCGTGTTTCCTAAGAGTGGCTAGAGAAAACCTACAGAGGGCAAGACACTTGGGCTGGGCGATAGATGACATTTGTGTCTTGAAAATGAATGGATTTTGCCAGCCCAAAATATGCTTCTTTGTCATATTGATTATTTGGGGCTGATTATTTTTAAGAAATGACACAGGGAAAACTCTAAAAACTGAGAAGTTACCCTTTTGTAAGAAACAGTTGCATGTATAAAGGAAATCTCCATTTTCCCCCTACTGTATCAGGAAGAAAGGGATGACTCAATTTCTAGAAACTCTTATCAATGAAGAAGTCAGCAATTCATATCTGCACAACCACCTTACCCGTGTTTGCTGTGTTTTTCCTGGTAACCTCCATAACTCACTCCCCATCTCCAATCTGCTTTTGTCTTTAGCTGATGATGGTATTTAAGGTGACAGCTTCAAATGTTTTGGGGAGTTACTCAGATTTCCTGGGTCTCTTTCATGTATGTAGGAGGTATACATGTTATAAAACTTCTATTTGTTTTTCTCCTACTAATCTTACATCAATTTTATTAGGCTAGCCAAAGAACCTAAGAAGGAAAGAAGGGAAAATCTTTGTGTCCCTACACTTTTAGTGACTCAGATGGGACTTTCACTGGCTGGACATTGCTCCCTCTGAGGCTACTGCAGCTGAGAGATCTCAAGAGCCCTTATGAGAGCCAGCAGGAGGTGAGAATTCTTACCATGTTAGTCTCTGCCTGTAAGGTCTGTTGGAAGCAAGAGCAGTGAGAATTTTCTCTTCTAAATTTAGATTAGTAGGAGAAAATACTTGTGTGAACTTGCTCCCTGGGTATAGCAACTCTGGTAAGGACTTGTTAAAAGTACTCTTGTTTTCTCTTGGACCCATTCCCCCTCAGAGATGGTCATTGTTTTCTTTTGCCTCTGTCTTTTGTGTTGTTTGTCTTAAGGAGGAAAACCATAGTCTGAAGAGGTTTTCCTTTTGACTTGTTCTCTGTCCTAAGAGTTTGGCTTTGTGACCAGTAAGAACATTCTCTCTGGTCTCTGCTATTCAGAGGGTCGATGTACCAGTGTGCATCTTGGTGGCCAGTCCAATAGGCTGGGGTTCTAAGACATGAAGTCATGAACAGCATTCTCTTTGTCCATCTGTGCCAGCTCTCAGGGGATTTGGTCATAAGGGGTCCCAGTCCATAGGAGGCCTTCGTCATCTCAACCTTTGTTTGTCTTGTCAGTGCTGGACGAGCCCCATTACCACAGCACCTGCCTGGTATCTTGTTGGTGCTGGACAAGCCCCATTGCCACAGCTCCTGCCTGGTGTCACAGGTTATCAGATCTAGGATCTACAACTGGAGGTGTCTTGTGTACCTGGGAGAGATTGGAGACACTGTTTCCACTTTACAGTTCTTATCATCTGTGACAATGAAGGCCTTTGCTTTTTTAGACTCACTCTGGGAGTAAATTTCCTGGAGTTAATGTGGTCTGCATCTTTTATACTCTTATGGGAATCCTCTTCCATCCTTGGCTAATCCATGAAGAGGTGTATGAGATTAATGTGTCCTACTCATCTGTGGCAAGGATAGGAAGATTTCTATATTTGCTGACATTTTTTTTTAGAGAGTTCTCATCATAAACAATTGATTCATTGGTCCTTGAAGAAAGAAAACGTTAAGTGAACACAAAGGAATATAATGGCTTAGCTTCAAAAGCTCCTTTAACAAGACGAAAGAACTGAAATTAGAGCAAAAATTAATGTCCACATCCAGTGTAAATCCCTCTTCTCAAAACTGGTCCCCATCTGTCTGTTTTAGCCTCCCTTTTCCCCACAAGATTTGCAGAGTAACCTGGCCTGTTCTCCAGGCTGCCGGTAAATACTAAAAGCCAGGAAGTGAATTTAGCAGAAGCACCCAAAGACAAGCAGTAGGGCTCACTTCGCTGTTCCTTCAATTCCTCCTGCTTTCCAGGGCTCTGTTACTAGGCTCGGCCAGCTTCAGGCCTTCCTATGACACAACCTTTGCAGATGTATCCTGGACTCCTACTGCAAAGAATTCGTGTCCCCTGGACAGCACCAGAGCTTCTAAATTATAAAGCCCTTTAGCTGGAAATCTTCCTGATATAAAGAAGCAAGTTTAATTGGAAAGCCAGGTGAGTCCTTTGATATTCAGGCAACAGTCCAGATCTTTGGGGGATTAGAAGCAACTTTCTTTGTCTTACAAATCTGTACAAAACCAGAAATGTGGCTCTAGAAGCAATCAAGGCTCACTTGTGCTTATCAATCCCAAAACCTGCCCTATTCACCTCAAAGTGGTTGGAGATATTGTAAAAGATCAGGACATTGGAAAAAAGAACTGTCTTGCACTTAAGAAAAGGAAAAATTTTTGTTGTAATTACTTTATACCTCTGATAATAGGCAAAGATAGATCAGAATTCCTTGGTGAAAACTTGGATGTTTTTTCTGTGCCTTTGTGATGTAGATTTTTATACGCTTATCTGCTTATCTTTCTCTAGGACCAAAGAATGATTCTTTGAAATGCAAACTTTAGGCAGATGATTCTCCTAAGAAGAAAAAAAAAAAAAAGGAAGCTGGAGGTATTTGGAAATTGGGTTAATGAAAAATCTTAAATGTCTTCCCCACAAATATTAGCAGAACAAACTTAAGCCGTCTAAGCAAGTAACGTTAATTTATTCTATCTGCCAGAGACAAAGTTTGGATTCAACTACTCTTTTATGAACGAGTGGATTTTGTATTCTCATACTTGTCTCATGGCTAAAATTTAAAAATGAAGCTGTAAGATATGTTTCTGTCTGTAGGTTTATGTGTGTGTGGATATATATATCTCATTAAATTATATATATATTACAACATATAAACATATATAAATTAAATATATATTATAGATAAGGGATATTTTTCCTCTGAATAGTATTGTCAAAATTAATTTGTAAAGAGCTCTACTTAATGGGCTTAAAATTAAGCGTTTATGAATTAACTATTCCTGAAGTTCTCAGAAATGTAGCAGAAACTAATGTGAATGCTTTTCAGGTTCATGTTATCTGAAAAATTATTTGATATTAAAGCTAGTTTAGGGCAGCCCAGGTGGCTCAGCAGTTTGTGCCGTCTTCAGTCCAGGGCATGATCCTGGGGACCTGGGATCGAGTCCGTCGGGTTCCCTGCATGGAACCTGCTTCTCCATCTGTCTGTGTCTCCACCTCTCTCTCTCTCTCTCTCTCTCTCTCTGTGTGTGTCTCTCATGAGTAAATAAATAAAATCTTTTTAAAAAAATTGTTTAGGTTTGTTGGTTTAGTTAAAATAGATATGCCTTTAGAATTATCAGCATTAAATATAATACTTTTATTCTACATAGACTAGGAAAGATCAGATAAGTTCCTGTTATCTCTTGCCAAGTTTGACAGCAAGAAAAATAGCTGGTATACTAGCTGACTGTCTAATGTCTCCCAAAGTGTTCCTGGATAGTCTCAACATCATTGTTGGGGGCAGTGATTTAGGTCAATGTAAGCAGGATTAAAGTTCTTAAGTGAACTTTTTTTTTAAGATTTATTTTATTCATAAGAGACACAGAGAGAAAAGCAGAGACACAGGCAGAGAGAGAAGCAGGCTCCCCACAGGGATGCCGGACTCATCCCAGGACCCAGGGATCATGACCTGAGCCAAAGGCAGATGCTCAACCACTGAGCCACCTGGGTGCCCTTAGGTGAACTTTTTTTGCAATAATTATATTCTATTGTGTGTGTATTTAAAAATAACTTCCAAAATCCTTTTGGTACCTTGAAACTTCAACATTTAGCTCAGTTAAATTAAATAGTAAACAATTTTTGAATATCTGGATATTTCCAAATAAGATAAAATAATGAAATATAAATTACTTAACATAAGTTTATCTTACAGAGAAACTAAAGATATTTGGGCCTGTTAGTAAACATACTTTGTCCGACATTGAAAAATTGCCCTATGGGGAAGTACATGCTTCCAGAACTCATGAAATCCCTTCATAAATTTGCCAGCCTAAAAGAAAACTGATGTGACAGACAGTTCATAATTGTTTACTACTTAGTTTTCACTAGAAATTAAAGTATCTAAGGGTTAACAATTCTAATGTATGTAATTAAAAGTACCAGAAATAATGAGGGAAATAACTGTGTGCAAGTAAGATGTGGTTTTGTCTAGGAAAAGGTATGAGAGTATGAAAATGCATTTTTGTTAAAGAGAAAGAAAGTAAATTTGCCTCAAAGTAAAACTGATGATCTCAGAATGGGCAAGGGAAAAATAAAGGACAAGTTGAATAGAACTTTGGAGGAGAGGGAGAAAGAAGTTTGTTTTATGTAATTAAGTTGGCTAGCCTTTTAAGTAATCTGCCTAGAAAGGAAAGATTTTGCGTTTTATCAAAGCTGTTTCTTGTGTTCATTATCATCCGGTCTTTGATTACTTGGGGAAACAAAGTCATAATATTAAAAGAGCTGAGTTTTGCTCACAACTGTGTAACCTTCTTATTTGCCTTTGAAATCTTTTATTGCCACTATGGTTAAATGAATAAATAAAGTATTGTTTTATGAGGATCTGTGATCCTATTTAGTTCTGTCCAAACTTTTTGATATTTTTGACACACTTCCCATGGATGGTCAGGGGATTTGGGGCTGTGCCCAATGATCACAGAGTTTGCTCTGGATCAGTCTCTTTCTCTTGAGGGCCTGTGTGGTGGGTAGGACACAGGTACAGGAGGCTTGAGGCAGTGGCTGTACTTGAAGTTAGAATTATTGGGAAATTGAAGCAAGATCTCAGACAGCCAGATGAGTCTTCATCTGGTTCATTCAGAGTGCTAAGAAGTATTCTGGGTCTAGGCATAGTCCCAGAAGCAGATCTGAAATGGCTTCAGGATGTCCTAGGAATCTTATTGGTTGTTGTGGTGAAGAGATCATGGCCTGGGAATACAGAAACTTCCAGACACCTTATCTATCCCAGTGTTTAAAATGAATTTGGGGGCGGCCTGGGTGGCTCAGTGTTTAGCGCCGCCTTCAGCCCAGGGCCTGATCCTGAAGACTCAGGATCGAGTCCCACGTCGGGCTCCCTGCATGGAACCTGCTTCTTCCTCTGCCTGTGTCTCTGCCTCTCTCTCTCTCTCTCTCTCTCTCTGTCTCTCATTAATAAATAAATAAAATCTTTTTTAAAAGGTTTAAAAAAATAATAAATAAAATGAATTTTGCCAATATGTATAGATTGATCCTTGTACTCTGTCAAACTGGACCAGAATATTCTTTCCATTCATAGCTTTGCATCAGTGGAATTCCTGGAGCACAAATTTGGCCTCTAGATCAGCAAATACATCTTCGCCAGGGCCTATGCTCTGCTCCTTTTTCTTTGTTGGCATTTTACTCAAAGTCTTGTCAAAAAAAAAAAAAAAAAAAAAGGAAAGAAAGAAAGAAGAAAAGTGGTTGCTCCTAATAAGTGAGGCATTCTAATATTCTCTGGGGGGAGGAAGACTTTCTTTTACTAAAACAATATAACCACATCAATAAACAGTTGTTAAACACCTACTATGTTCTAAAGGCATAGCGTACAAAGGCATGGTATCATAAAAGTGTGAAGAAAGACTCACTGGAGACATGGTATGGAATTACCTCTGGATCCTACAGAGTATGAAACTTACTAGAACTTTTCCCCCATATAAACCCAAATATGTCTCTATGATTTGATGTTGTTCACTTTGTAGTATGAGAACACAAAGTAAATTACTTTTAATTATTGGGCTCTGAAGCATCGAAAATTGGTACTTCTGTCACTAAAGACAGCAATGAAATGGGGAAGAATGGCACAGGGGTAAATAATTTCCATTTATTTATGTTCATTAGAAATTACCATGTACATTCACTTTTTACTCAAAAAATAAAAGTGTTCCCAAGCTGGGAGGTGTCATGTTTGGCTAAGAAAAAAATTTTTATGATCAAATTAAAACATGCAAACACTGGGAAAAGGTTTATTATAGATGTTGTGATGAGTACTCTCAACCATAATGTTCTTGATACCAGCGTAAGGAGGGTTTCCTTTTATTAAGGTTGTGTCTCCTTAACAAAACCATATCAAATGAAGATAGAGAGAAAGAAAAAAATAATGTCTGTGGCAATGAAACAACTTCTGTGGCATCACTGCCATTGGCCATAAGCACAGACAAAGTAGAATACTGGCGTCAGTGATCATCTAAATGCAGCCCTGCAAGGCATACCTTTGGCACAAGCCAAATCATGTACTCCAGAATTGCCTTCCGTAGTTATGAAACAGGTAACCTAACCACTCCAGTTCCATTTGGAGAACACATAACTCTCCTCAAGTATGGCAAGTGTCCCAACCTTCCCTAGAGGAAGAGGGGATGGTCCACTAGGAAACGGTCTTCTAGAAAACAGGTCTAATGGCTGCTGGTAACTGGAAATCTGAAGCTCTGCAAGACAGAGGGAAGATAGTCTTTGCAAAATAAACCAAATGTCAAGAGTTCATGGGAAATCACACTTTCAAAATAAAACCATGATCCTACTACAGAAGGAGATGTAGGCCCTTCTTTATTCTAACAAAGCACCATTGTTTTCTCACGATTTTGCTTTATGGGGTTTAAATTAAAGGGAAGCCACTCTCTGGCAAAGCAAATCTTTGTTTTAAAACATTTAAGTAGCACCTGTATTGGTGAACTCCCTTGAGAGCCAGTGCTTGTTCCAAGATGAGTTTTTTTAATTGGAAATATTTCAAATCGTTATCATGAAAAAGCAACTGAAAAAGCAACTACAAGGCAAGAAGTAAACTACCACAATATCATATGACTTTACTTCAACACTACCTCCTCAGAAATCTAGAGTATTTAATGAATTCACTTCTCTTTTACGCACCCACAACTTAGTAGACATGTATCATCCTTGGGACAAGAAAGAAAATGGTAATTCAAATTCTTTTGTAGCATCCTAGTTGGCCCAATTATTCTACTGACTCTGGGATAGAGAAACTCAAAGAATTGACTTCTTTGGTAGGGATTATAACCTGGTACTTCAAATTTATTTCATTAAGTTTACCACGTAATTATAATTGAAGAAAATATAGGGTTCATCTTTTAACCCGTTATTACAAAATCCTTCACTTTAAAAGCTGTTATTAAAAAAGGGAAAAATAGCCTTTCAGCAAAAAACTAAGTTGGAACGCATTATAACATATAGAACAGAGAGCTTTTTGATTTACTGTGTTATAGGAAAGACAAATGAGACTTTTAATCTTTTATTTTTATTTGTTTATTTTGAGATTTTTAATCTTTTAAGCAATACTTCTGGGTATCTCTATTTCCATTTTCATGGAATTTCATGAGGACATCAATATTAATACCATGAGAGCTCTAAGACACTATTTCAGCAATATGTGGCCTGTTTATCTTTTTCTCTTTGCTTTTTAATTTTATAATGAAATGTGTATTGAATGCAAAAAATAATTTCATCAATTTTTAAATGCTTAAAGACATAAGGTCATTAGAATTAGCTTATCCAAAAGTGTACACACATTTTGGAGTAATATTTAGTCCAAGTGAGGGTGATAAGCATTAAGCTCCTGTAAGCATAAGATGTGGGGACAAAGCAAAGTCTGAAGAAAAGTCTCATTAAAGAGATAAAAATTAAACTAAGATCTGAATGATTAGGAGTCAGCCAAGACGACTAAGAGACAAAATGTCCAGGGCAAAGAGAATAGCCTATGACAGAGCCTAGAAGTTAGATTTTGAACAGTTTGTTGGGAGATATGAAGCTATAGAGTGCTGGAAGGATGGCAAAAAAAAAAAAAAAAAAAAAGACAAGACTGGAGGGATAAATGGTTCAGAATGTGGACTTTATCTCAATGACAACTACTAAAAGGTTTTGAGCTTGGGAGTGACAAGATCAGATTCACATTTAATAAGATCAATTTCATAGATGTTCAGGGGATGAATTGTTGTAGGACATTTGGATAACCAGTCAGGGAAAAAAATGTAAGACATTTGATTTAAAGGATAGATTAGGGCAGCCCGGGTGACTCAGCGGTTTAGTGTCACCTTCGGCCCAGGGCCTGATCCTGGAGACCAGGAATCGAGTCACACGTCGGGCTCCCTGCATGGAGCCTGCTTCTCCCTCTGCCTGTGTCTCTGCCTCTCTCTCTCTCTCTCTGTGTCTCTCATGAATAAATAAATAAAATCTTTTAAAAAAAAATTTTAAAAGGATAAATTAATGTGAAAGAAACTCTACAAAAATTTTGGTCGGGTCCAGATACTCCCTGGTTGTACATATCATACTTGGTAGTTGTATGATATCTATTGGAAGAGTATGTGTTGAAAGGTTTAAAGCCTAGAGAAACATGATGGCTATATCATTACTGTTGTCAATCATTCTGGTAGTGGCTATTTCTTTTCTTTCTTTCTTTCTTTCTTTCTTTCTTTCTTTCTTTCTTTCTTTCTTTCTTTTGTCAATTATCTATTACTAAGAAACCACCTCATAACTTGTAGCTTAAAGTTACTATTCATTTCATTATGCTCACAGTCTGTTGGTTAGGAGTTTGAGCAGAGATCACTTGGGAGATTCTACTGCCTTATATAGCATCAACTGGGTCACTTGGTAATATTCAGTTGGTGACTAGTCGGGCCTGGAGGGGTCAAAAAGTTTCACTTGCATGTTTGATGTCTTGGCCAGGATGGCTGGAAGGCTGCACTAAACTAGGCCACTCTCCACATAGTTTGAGGACCTCTCCACATGATCTCTCCAGCTGGGTGTTCAGACTTCCTTACATTGTGGCTCATTTTGGGCTTTTCATTTTGGCCATTTCAGTTCCAGCTGACATAATTCCTTTAAAAACTTTGTGGAATTCCTGTACATCAAATTATATTCAATTCCACAAAACCCTTAAGATAGGTCCTTCTCTTCCTTAGGCTCTCTGAGAGCTGATACAGGACAATGCCTCTAAGATTCTTGAAAGTCTTTTGTTTAATCAAGAGAGCCATGAAGACACATTCCTAAGGTCTTTGGGAAGACTTTTGTCTGGTCGAAAGTGTCCAAAAGTCTCATGTCTCTGAGATCTTAACACAGTGTTTTATAATTTTATCCTTGACTTTAGCTATACCCTGAAATATTTTACTACCCTAGATTCAATCCTTGCCCCAAGGCCATTTCTTACTTTGAGAATCTTCTGCCATCTTGAAAGCCTATCTTAGACCTTCTACAGTTCTTTTAAATTTTGCTCAAAAACTGAACATTCCTTTGACTATAGCTTTTATCTAATGTTTCAAAATAGGAAGATTGACTTCTGTTTTAAGGACATGCACAGGAAAAAAAGAAGGACATGCACAGGTTCATAGTGGAGGTATGGAAAAAGATATTCCACACAAGAGGAAAACAAAAGGGAGCAGAATAGCATAACTACATCAAAACTCAAAAGTTATAGAAAAGAAAAACAGGGTCATTATATAATGATAAGGGAATCAGTCCATCCGTAAGATATAGCAATCATAAATATATATATATGCATCCAACATCAGAGCACATAAACATATTAAGAAATATTAACAGGTATGAAAGGAGAAATAGATAACAATATGGTATAATGAGGGACTTCAAAACCCCATTTTCAACAATGGATACATCATCCATACAGAATATCAATAGGGAAATTTTGGACTTAAACTATATTTTAGACCAAATGGACATAGCATATACACAGAACATTCCATCCAATAGCATCAGAATACACATTCTCTCAAATGCACACAGAACATTCTCCATGGCAGGTCATATGATAGGCCAAAAAACAAGTCATAGCAAATTTAAAAAGAATAAAATTTACCAAGAATGAAAGATACCAAGTATCTTTTCTGACCACAGTTCTACAAAACTAGGTATCAGTAGCAAGAGGAAAAACAGAAAATTAACAAATCTGGAAAAATTAACACACTTTTGAACAACCAATAGGCAAAAAAGAAATAAAAAGCTTGAATTAATGAAAATGGAAACACAACATACCAAAATTTATGGTGTGTAGCAAAAGTAGTTCTAAGAGTGACTTTTATAGAGATAAATACCTACATTAGGAAAAAAAGAAAGACAGCAAATAAGCAATCTGACTTTATACCTCAAGGAACTAAAAAAGAAACAACCCTAAAGTTAGCAGAATGAAGGAAATAACAAAGATCAGAGCAGAAATAAGTGAAATAGAGATCAGGATAATAACAGAAAAAAATCAAAGAAACTAAGCTTGTGTTTTTTGAAAAGAAAATTGACAAAACCTTAGCTATGCTAAGAAAAAGAGAAGACTCAGGTAAATAAAATTAGAAATGAAAGAGACATTATAACTAATGCCATGGAAATGCAAAGGATCATTAGAGACTACTATGAAGAATTATACAAATTGGATAACCTAGAAACAAAAAGTTCCTAGAAACATAAAACCTACCAAGACTGAATCATGAAGAAACAGAAAATCAGAACAGACCAATAATGAGCAAAGAGATTGAATCAGTAATCAATAACCTCCCAACAAAGAAAAGTCCAGGTTCAGATGGTTTCCCTGATGCATCCTACCAACATTTAAAAAAGAATTAACACCAATATTTCTCAAACGCTTCCAAAAATTGAAGAGAAGGGAATACCTCCAAACTCATGTTATAAGTTTATCCAATAACATTATCCCAATAATAGAGCCAAATAAAGGCACTACAAGAAAAGAAAACTACAAGCCAATACTCTGATGAATATATATGTGAGAATTCTCACAAAAAATATTTGCAAACCAAACTCAATAGTACATTAAAAAGATTATCAAGTGGGACATATCCTTGGATGCAAGGATGGTTCAACATATGCAAATCAGCAAATGTGATACATCACATTAATAGGCTGAAAGAAAGAAATCATGATCTATTGAGATGTCAATAAATGAAAGCATTAAGTATGGGAAGAATGTACCTCAACATAACAAAGGCAACATATGACAAACCCAAACTAATTTCATACTCAATAATGAAAGCTTTATAGCTTTTCCTCTAAGACTGGGAACAAAAAAAGGGGCCTACTCTTACTATTCTCATCCAACAAGTACTGGAAGTCCTAGCCAGAGTGACTAGGCAAGAAAAAGAAATAAAAACTATCCCAATTGAAATGGAAGAAGTAAAATTGTTTCTGTTTGCAGATGATGTGAGCATATATATATGACCACATACTGAGAAAATTTTCAAGACTCCACCAAAAAACTGTCAGAACTATTATTGCTAACAAATTCACTAAAATTGCCAGATACAAAATCAACATATATAGAAGTCAGTTACATTTCTGAGCACTAACATCAAACTATCTAAGAAAGCAAGAGAACAATCCTATTTATAATAGTATCGAAAACAAGAAAATATTTAGGAATAAATTTAACTAAGGAAGTGAAAGACTTGTACACTGAAAACTATAAAACATTGATGAGGGCAGCCTGGGTGGCTCAGTGGTTTAGCGCCACCTTCAGCCCAGGGCGTGATCCTGGAGACCTGGGATCGAGTCCCACATCGGGCTCCCTGCATGGAGCCTGCTTCTCCCTCTGCCTGTGTCTCTTCCTCTCTCTCTCTCTCTCTCACTCTCTCTCTCTCTCTCTCTGTATCTCTGAGTGAATAAAAAAAAAAAATCTTTAAAAAAAAAAACATTGATGAAAGAAACTGAAAAAGAAATAAATATATGGAAGATATCCCATTTTCATGAATCAGAAGAATTAATATTATTAACATGTTTTTCGAAATTCCAATGGCATTTTTCACAGAAATAGAGAAAACAGTTCTAAAATTCATAGGGAATCACAAAAGACCCTGAATAGCTGAAGCAGTCCTGAGAAAGAAGAAAGCCAAAGGCATCACACTTTCTGGATCCAAGCTATATTACAAAGTTATAGTCATCAAAACAGTATGCTGCTGGCATAAAAATAGACACAGAGACCAACAGAAGAGAATTGAGAGCCCATAAATGAACCTGTCCATATACGATCAATTAACATTTGACAAAGGAGCCAAGAATACTCAACAGGGAAAGGATAATACCTTCAATAAATGGTGTTGGGGAAACTGAGTAATCACATGTGGAAGAATGAAATTGGATCCCTAACTTAAACCACTCACAAAAATTAAGTTGAAATGGAGTAAAGATTTAAAAATAAGACCTGCAACCGTAAAACTCCTAGAAGAAAACATAGGGAAAATGCTCCTTGACATTAGTTTTGGCAATCATTTTTTGGATATGACACCAAAAGCACTAGCAACAAAAGCAAAAATAAACAAGTGACACTACATCAAACTAAAAGCCTTCTGCACAGCGAAGGAGACTATCATCAAAATGAAAAGGCAGCCTGCAGAATGGGAGAAAATATCAGCAAACTATCTAATAAAGGGCTAATATCCAAGACATATAAGGAACGCATACAAAAAAAAAAAAAAAAAAGGAACGCATACAACTCAGTAACAAAAAAACCCAAAAGTTCCAATTAAAAAATAAGCAGAGGACCTGAAGAGATATTTTTCCAAAAAGAACATTCAGGTGGGCGACAGATACATGAAAAGAAGCTCAGCATCATTAATCACCAAGGAAATGCACAATGAGATATCAACTCACACCTGTTAAAATGACTATTTTCAGAAAAGGCAAGAGGTAACAAGTGTTGGTGAAGATGTGCAGAAAAAGAACACTGGAGTGTTATTGGTGGAAATGTAAATCACTACGGTCACTATGGAAAACAGTACAGAGCTTCCTCAAAAAAATTCAAAGTAGAGCAACCATATAACCCACCAATAAAACTTGTGAGTATATATCCACAGGAAATGAAATGACGATCTAAAGAGATCTCTGTACTCACATGTTCATTGTAGCATTATTCACACTAGTCCAACATGGAAACTACCTAGCCATCCACCTGTGGATGAATGGAAGAAGATCTATCTCACACACACATATAGACACACCCCCGCACGCAATGAATATTCTTCAGCTGTGAGAAAGAAGGAACTCCTGCCACTTGTGATGACCTGGATGGACCTTAAGGCATTATGCTAAATGAAACAAGTCAGAGAAAAACAAATACTCTATAATATCACTTAATATGTGGAATCTAAAAAGGCCAAACTCATAGAGACAGTAGAATAGTGCTTTCCAGGGGCTAGAGGGTGGGGAAAATGGGGAAATGCTGGTCACAGGATACAAGCTTTCAGTTATAAGATGAACAGCTTCTGGTTGACCTAATGTACAGAATGGTAGGAATAGTTAGCACGTAGTATACACGTGAAAGTTGCCAAGAGTGTAGATCTCACCACAAAGAAGACAGGGGAATTATGTGAGGTGATGAGAGTGTTAACTAACCCTACTGTGGTAATCGGTTCACAATACATAAGTCTGTCAAATCATCATGTTGTACACCTTAATCTTATACGGTGTCATAGGTCAATTATATCTCAATAAAGCTGGAAAGAAATTAAAAATAAAAATAGCAGCTTTGTGATGATTTTAAAAAGTGGAAATTTAAACCTGAAAGCATTTTTTTTTCTTGTTTTGAAAACTGAAGGCAAACCAGTGCAAGGGACTCATCCAGCTCTTTCAGAAGCAGTCCCTTAATGGATATTCTGGGGCCAGTACAGGTAAGGCCACAGCTGTCGACCTCTAAGGTGTGATTGCTATTCTGACTGCACCTGCTGAAATATGCCTGAAAAAGACAGATTTCTGTATAAAATTCCTGTTCGTTTACCTGGACAGTTGTATATAAAATATATTTGCCAGGCATCTATCATTTAAATGTGAACACTTGGATCTTATTATCGCTCATCTTCCCACATGTTGTGATTGCTTTACCTATTTAATCTTATTACATTATGTGGGTTTCTATTTGTCACCTCAAATCCTTTTAGAAATGAGTCAGTGTACAAATTAGTAAATGAATGAAATAGAAGTAATTTTGAACATACCTCTATTATGTTTAGAAACAAAAGACATTAAGATGGAGAATTACATTCTTGTTTATTTCCCTTCATTCAGAGTCACTGCTGTTAAAAGCAATCATCTGAAAACCAAAATATGCAGCATTGTTAGTGTTACCATAGGAAATGCAGGAAGTTTTTAGTTGATAAGCATGCACTGCGCCAATCCAGTCTGGTCTAGGACAATGTGGATTTAGACCCCCACATTTAGGTGGGGGCCAAGGACAGATATGTTCAAAAACAAAGAGCGGGAAAATCATGCTATTGACTTTTAACACTGGCTTCAAAGAAGGAGTGGTGAAGAGCTAGTCACCAGGAAGGAAGGGTTGAGGACCTGGATCCCAGCCATGTTTCTGCCATCAGGTGGCTGCGAGCCCCTGAACAAGGCACATGGTCCGTGCGCTAATTCCTTCCCCGGTGAAGGCCAGCTTCCATTGCTCTCCTCAAGCTTTCTACCACCAGCATCTCTTTCACTGCATTTATTGGGTGGGTTACAGCCATTTGTTTACGTGCCTCCTCTCCACAAATCAGTTTCTCCCAACTGTGCCTGGTTTTTACTAGGCTCAGGATCCCCCAGGGCAATAGCTGGCACATTGTTGGTCCCCAATAAAAACAGGATAAATGTATAAATGCAACCACTAGTCACTTCATCTTTCTTGGCCTCAATTTCATCTCCAAAATAGAGGAAGTATCTCAGCTCATCCCAAGTAACCTTCTTTCATTCTTGCACATAAGGTACCTATAGCCATTTTAGGTCATAAAACAATAGGTCCTTACAACATTTTCTTGAAGTTTAGAAACCATGCAACTTTTCTATCTCCACTCTGATTGTTGAGACATCTAACAAGGGGTGAAATCACCTTCATCTCAGAGTGAGCACCTGGGAAAGGGGAGAAAAAGTGGACTTTGCCCTTTATACTCCCAGGAAAAATCAGTGCTTCTGTCTGTCCAGTCTGTCACTGGATTACATTATACCCTCAAAAGGAATATTCATGATAGAAAGTACTAGGAAGCTAGCACTGGAAAAGGAAAATGGGACAGGGTGGAGGAAAAAGAATCAGAAGCAAAGAGAGAAGGGTAGGTCCAAGGCATGTCTAAGAGAAGAGAACTGTGGTCAAGGACACAGCTCTGAAAATGGAGGGAGGTTGTTAAAGGCTTTTGATCTACACTTTGACTCAGAGAGTAAATTCAGAAAACGTCTGAAGCATCAAGGCTTTTTGTCACTAATACTTTATTGGAGCTGCTTCAAAATGAGAGTTTTAACAGAAGCACTTTAAAAAAGATTGAGACAAAAATGTAATAATTGCACACTCAGGCTTGCAATTTCAGAAATTCATGATGTTAAGGGCTCCAAGCATGGGACTTCAGATTTGGATTCCTTTTCACTCTTCAAGAAAGACGAGTCCAGTCAGATTGGAGCTGATGGCTATTTTTGAGGCACACCAGTAAATGGTTGGAGTCCATTGTCAAAGTGGGAAAACTGTACTTTTTCCATAATTCAAAAATAATTGAAAGAATGTAGCTCAACAATTTCGAAATAATGAATTTTTTTTTTTTAGATAATGGTTAAGTTCAGTCCAATCTTAGAAAATTCCAGCCCCAAAGGATTTTTTTTTTGAGAAAATAAAGAAAAGAATCGATGAGCAAAAATGGTGTGTGAGAGCAAAAACTATCGTTTTTAGTCGTTATCTGTCACATTCCCTAAAGGAAGATAGAATACATTTTAAGAGGTATTTCTGTTGACAAAAGTTAAGGGAAAAAGTGTACTCCCATGAGTCAAAAGGAGTCACCAATGAATTATGTTACGTTTAATTTTTCAGAGTAGATTCTAAGTGGATGAGGAGGGGTGGGAGAGAAGGGGCTATAGTCCACCTGAGACACGGAGGGTATTTCTTTTTCTGTATTTTACAAATGTCTCACACCAGCCTAAAGCTGAGTGTGTGCAGACTCTTACCTTGTCTCTCTTTGGGAAAAAGAAGGGAAAGAGAATGCAAAAAAAAAAAAAAAAATCATCTGGATAGTAAATAGAGGAGGCACTTGTGCAGCCCTGGCCTCCTGTCATTGTCTCCTTTGTCAGCGATGTCAGAGCCATCACATTAGGTTGCCACCACAGGGTGCATGCAAATGGGAGAGAGAGCGAGGCAGGCAGTGCCGAGCAGCACCACCTGCACATTTCAGATTGTTGGCAGGTACATTGCAGTGGACTAAAACAGAATAATTACTGGAGATAGAGTTGGCAAGTATAGTGTACGGGAGAGGCATTCAATTGCACACGAGTATGAGAGGTGAACTATAAAAAAAAAAAAAATGGTGAGGAGAGAGGGGGGCAAAACTCCCCATTAAACACCAGACAGCTGGCAATTCCAATCTTCCATTTTGTTTTCTATGAAATAAGAAAGGCCGACCTCTGAAGTCAGATGCTAGCAGGTTTGAGATCATTGATTTAAGCAGGGGTCATAAAGAGTAAAACCGAGGCCTTAGGGGGGCCTCTCTGAACACCAACCGACATAAACCTTCACAGGACTGGAACATGTAGGAAAGTGTGATCACCACATATTTGTGGTTAAGGGTAGACCATTTCTTTGTAAACGCTGGGGTGTTCATCTTACCTGGCATGCTTACAGGACTTTCACTGTTCTAAGCACTTCATATTTATTACCTCATTCAATTCTCGGAGCGACCTTATCATGGCTCTGCTTATCATTGCCATTTTACATGTAGGAGAGGAAACTGAGGCACAGAAAGTTGAATGACTTGCCCAAGACTATCTAGTGTTAAGTGGCAGGCTGGAGGACTCAGGTCACCTGGTTTTCAAGCCCACTCCAACCCAACTTGTTGAGCTCTCTCAGTGAGTGTGCATGTTAAATGGGATATTGTCAGAGATTTACAGAGAACGTACAAAATGATCACTTTATCTGAGTTATCTAAACTGTTCAAAGTGAATAGCATCGTCTGCCTGAATGTGTATTTACCTAGAAGTTTTTGTTTTCTTTGTAAAACTCCGACAACATCCTCTTTATCAGAGTTGTGCCAATGAAATGTCTAACACAATGAGTCCTGTAAAAAGCTGGAAGAAAAATGTGTGTTACATATTTTCCCCAAATTGGAGTTGTGTGTTGGGCTAGGACGATCTGACTCAAGATTACAGTCCATATGGCCACTCATGGGATGTGGACATCAACCTGATTTTTTTTTTTTAATCATTGGAGCCACCTCTAACAATGGCACTTTAATGTTGCATATTCAGAGTCCATCCTCTTCTATCTTCCTAACAAAACTCCTCATTTTTTCAGCTATTTGCCTCCAGATTAGTACAAGGCTTTCCCCAGGCAATTACTATTAATCCAGGAATAGGTGTGTGATTGAAGTCCCCCAAATTAGATGGAAGGAAAGAAATCATACTTTTTGGTCTCCCCCTACCCCCCCTCCAGCTTTTCCCTACCCCCCCCCCCTTTCTTTTTCTGTCTCTCTTGAAGGTAAGGAAACATTCAGTCTCAATTGTCTCTGGCAGTCATCTTTTTTTTTTTTTTTTTTTTTTTTAAGATTTATCTATTTATTCAAGAGAAACACACACAGAGAGAGGCAGAGACATAGGCAGAGGAAGAAGCAGGCTCTTGGCAGGAGCCCGATGTGGGACTCGATCTTGGATCCTGAGATCACACCTGAGCCAAAGGCAGCCACCTGACCTGAGCCCCCCAGGCGTCCCTGGAGCCATCTTTCTCATCTATAAGAGAACAGCTTGAATACAAAGCCTGAGGACAGTTGGAAGAAACAAAAAGAAGTAGGTTCTTGATAACAGTATTGGGTAGCTGATTGTAATGTGCCTGCAACTTACTCTACCTTTAAAATCCCTCTTATGAGATAAATTTCCTTATTATTTCTCTGATACTTGCAGCCAAAAGCAACCTAATCAATGCAAACCCTAAGACCTGCACTTCTGAGGGGAATACTTCCTTGAAAGCTCCATCTAAGCCCTTAGCAGCTTCAGTACTAATCTTCAAATAGTTTTGTATCTAGATTTTTCTCTATGAGCCTCTTTGAATCCAGAAGCCTCTTAGATACTGAAGTCTTGAGCCAGTCAACCTGAGACTCCTTTTTAAAAAAAGGATTTTATTTATCGATTCATGAGAGACTCAGAGACATAGGCAGAGGGAGAAGCAGGCTCCCAGCAGGGAGCCTGATGCAGGACTATCTCAGGACCCTGGGACCATAGCCTGAGCTAAAGGTAGATCAGATGCTCAACCACTGAGCCACCCAGGTGCCCCAAGCTGAGACTCTTTTAAGGTACTCTGGCAGTAGTGATATTGTGCAAAGGAGTGGAGTGGGAAGTTGGCATGGTAGGGATAAAATTAACAGAAATTTGTTAAATATAAGAATCTGTATCTTTCTACTAGAGGTGTTATTTTTTTCTTCCTACATCATTGGTGTTGTGTGCATTGGGGAGGGAGACGTTCCAGTATGAACACTAGAATCAAATACTGACATCATTGTTCATTAGCTGTGTGACCACTAAACTATGTAACCATTACTTACTTAGCCACAATAAACTTCTATTTCCTCACCTTTAAAATTAGGAGTAATAGGGCAGCCCGGGTGGTTCAGCGGTTTGGCGCCGCCTTAGGCCTGGGGTGTGATCCTGGAGACCCGGGATCGAGTCCCGCGTCGGGGTCCCTGCTTGGAGCCTGCTTCTCCCTCTGCCTGTGTCTCTGCGCCTCTCTCTGTGTCTCCCATGAATAAATAAATGAAATCTTTTTTTTTTTTTAAATTAGGAGCAATAATTCTATTATCTCTAATCTTGTAAGGATTACAGGTCATATAGAGAGTTAATAACATACTAAGTCCCAAACTGGTAGTCATTATGATCTTATATCGCTGTTGTTCAATACTCTCATGTATTCAACAAATAATTACTGAACATCTGCTGTGTTGCCAGGTATGGTTATAGACACCAGTGCTTAATAACACCTATATTGCACATCTGTATCTTTTATAAGAAAAATACTCATGTATGAGTTGTGAATAAGTGTATACATAGCTCTTTTCAAAATCTTTCTTTCAAGATGGACACTACTCCTTTTTCAGCTTTATTATAACTTACTCAAATGTAGTTTACCTCTAAAAATACAGAAACCAGGACTTCTTTTTAGAAAAATTACATTATCATCTACTTCCAGTCTAAACTTCATGGTCTGCTTTGTTAGGGAAATGATATCATAAAGTTTAAAATGAATATGAAGAACTCCATGTGGGAAGAATGAGGAAAAGTCTATTCCCTTCTCCTTTATGAAAATATGAGTTGAGATAATCATTCTGATTCATTATATTGAAGTTTAACTCCTACCCCAGATGTGAGGAACCAATTTCCCTACATGCTAGAAGGAGCCATACCTTCTGTGCTTCAGGATGTTTCTGTTTCTGGATACTCCTCAGCATTCCTGAGCAGCAAGTGTAAGGAAGTTGATGCATTCCTTTACTTGTGATAAGAATGATCATCAAAGGGAAGAAGAACCTCTGAGGCAAGGATTCCCATGCTCACGTGGAGCTTCTTCATTCAACTTTACAGAAAAAAGCATGATCGATGGAGGAAAGAGTAGTTTATCCTTGTTTGAGCTGGAGCTTTAAAAGTAGAGCAGTACCCCTGAGGCCATTCTGTTGGTGGGAGCAATAATCATTAAAGACATTTCCCAAGGGAACTGGAGTCTCTGAATTCTAGGACTGTAGAGTTTATATGCCCCTCCCTGCTTGGCCATTTTTCCCCCTCCATTGACAACTCTGGAATTCTTGTTGTTACTTTGTTAAGGGACTCTACAGGTCCTTTTTACACTTAACCCACATAGATGACCTCGCAGAACTATTCTCATTTCCCTCCAACAGGACAACTCTTGTTTGGAGACCCATGGAAATTGGTATCATCAGGACAAGTGATAACATAAGGAGCTGCCACCACTGTTGTCACTACTTGATTGAACATTCTTAGAGTCTTTTCCTAACAATAGATCGATTGATTACTTTAAAAAATCATCAAGGTCAGGCAGCTCTGGTGGCTCAGCGGTTTAGCGCCGCCTTCAGCCCAGTGTGTGATCCTGGAGACTCGGGATCAAGTCCCACGTCGGGCTCCCTGCATGGAACCTGCTTCTCCCTCTGCCTGTGTCTCTGCCTTTCTCTCTCTCTGTCTCAAATAAATAAAATATTTTTAAAAAATTAAAATTAAAATTAAAATTAAAAAATCATCAAGGTCAAAAATTTAAAAACACAAACTCAACAAAGCTCCTATTTTCCTAGATGCATGGAGATTAGATATTTATAATTCTAATTATACTACTTTATATATATATACATAATTAGAAAGGAGTATAAATGGAATTCTATATACAGAATTATATATATATATATAATATATATATATATAAAATTAGAAAGTATAATGATGGTGCCTGACTCCATCAGAATCAAGACATATGCCAGAAAAGGAAAAAAAAAAAAAAAAAAAAAAAGTCAAATAAAAAAAGTTAAATAGAGGGACACCTGGGTGGCTCAGCAGTGGAGCATCTGCCTTCGGCCCAGGGTGTGATCCCAGGATCCAGGACAGAGTCCCACATCTGGCTCTCCGCAGGGAGCCTGCTTCTCCCTCCACCTGTGTCTCTGCCTCTCTCTGTGTCTCTTATGAATAAATAAATAAATCTTTAAAAAAAACGTTAAATAGAAATGTAAGAGACCTGAGGATGCAGGAGAGGATGGCTTTTTACATGACTGAGTATGCCTTGAGGCTCCTGCTGAGTGGAGTGATCAAGGAGGGAGTTTTGATAAAACCTATAAAGAATGGATAAGGTAAAAAGAATGACAAATGAGAGAAAGGGCATTCTAGGCAGGAAAGAACAGTGTTGATGAAAGTTCTATGTTGAATTCTCAGCTTTACTGAACCAAAGGAAGGCTAAACTGATATGCCAGAGCCAGTTAGTTGAGCTTTGAGTGTGAAATTCACATTTTCATTTGTGTCTCCCAAGTACTGGGGAGACATTGAAGACTATGTAGGTGAATGTTATGAAGAATGTGGGATTTTATGACTATGAATCTGGTAGGTATAGGGGGAAGGGCTTTGAAGGGGGAAACCAGAAGTGATCTCAGAGCCACAGGGGTGGAAAGTAGTAAGGACAATGAGGAGGGGAGTTGCAAGATACTGACAATCAAGTATTATCCCTGTGGAGACTCACTGAAGGTTTCATATTTCTCTACTATATTTTACAGGAAAAAAATACTATATTGTCTTCAGCAAATTCAAAACGTAGAACATGATAAGGTTCTGATGTTTTCAAATCTTTTGAAGAATAATATTAAAAGCTTATGACTTATATATTCAGTACAAACCAGCATCCATTCTCTTCATTGCATGTAATAGGAATAAGTAAAATATGCATCCTGTATATGATTTGTGTGTAAGTATATCAATAACAATGTATAAAGAAAACATATCTAAAATTTAATCAGAGTTTCTGATTATAAACTGTATGAATCAGTAAAATAACATGCTTGGTGTAGAATCTTTAACATCACAAATCTCAATGTACAGATACCAACCTTTAAATTAAATTTTCATCATCAAATCAGATCATAAAATGCGATAGCCTAATTCTCTTCTTATGACTGAAAGAGTAACACAGAGAGAGAAATGATTTCCCACGTCTTATACTTGTTTCTCCCTTCACCCACTCCTTGATTATGGCAAAAGCCATATTGTGAGTTACATGTCTGAACAAGACTTTCCTTATTGTTTATTTATTCTCATACATATAAATTAGAATGAGGTGAAAGGCATTTCAAAAGACAGCAACACTAACTGCCAACTTTGTCCAACCCACTGGCTCCATGCATGGTGCTCCCTGCTTGGGATCACAAACCCCACAGAAATATGGGAAGAATCATCAAACTGGATGGGTAGGGAGAGAGAGCAAGGAGGGGCTGTCTTTCCTTCTGCCTCCTACTTCTCAACATCATGCCCAATGGGTTGAGCTTTCTTCAGCCCACCTTTTACTTTTTAGGGAAAATTCATTTCAAACCTTCAAAAAAAATTTTTAGCTAAGTTTCCATGTTGAAGTCTCAGGGCTCAAAAATCATTTATAGTTGAGAAATCATTAAACTGTTAGTTTCTTTAAGGCAGATATCACGTTTCGGTCATTTAAAAATCCATTATCTTTGCTCTGTCCCCACATCTTAGAATCTGGCAAATAGCAGATACTCAATATTTGTTGACTTGAGTTTTGGAATCATACTTTCTTAAAGATATAGAATGAAAATGTAGAAACCAAGAGAATTAATCAGGAGTCAAGATAATTTTAATATATTTTACTCTTTAGTTGCTGGGACGGTCCATTGCAAGAAAGTGCTGGGCCATGTGTTTTAAACAGTAGCTGATGTTGATATATCCTTATATCCATTACAACACAGATCTGTGGACCTGACAAAATGCAATAGCGGGTGAGTCTTTTATTGAATGGCTCTCAGATGGTTAATTTTGTTTGCTGATGGCAGATACTGAAGCTACAGAAAAGCTGCTCTTGTTCAAAGAGCCTTTTCAGTTTTTAATTTGACATGAAGAGTAACATGGTCTACGATACATGCAGACCAGCAGTTATCTCTCATCATCATCTTGTTTGGTTGGTTTCAACCCGTCTTGGCTGAAAGCAGCTCTATTGTAGGTAGTTTTTGTGGCTCCAGCTTACATATGTGGTTCAATGACAAGATTCTTGATAAACTGAAACAGAGAATGAGGAAATGGGCTTTTAAATGGCCAACTGATCATTCACTTCTCTGCGTTTAGTTTCTGCCTGACAGACTTATTAAAGAAAAGAGTTACACAAAGAAGACCTGGGATTTGTCTCCCAGGTCATGGTCAAATGAGAATCATAGACTTTTAGAGCCAGAAGACATCTTAGAGGTCATCTCATGCATCCAGCTTTGCCATTTTAATGTAAGGGAACTGATGCTCAGAGGATTACATGACTCACCCAAGGTCTTGTAGCTCATGCTGGAGTCAGGGCTCTTACACTTTTGCTGATGGATGTTAAGAAAATCTAGAAGAAAAAATCCCCATGATATTCCAGTTTTTCAAGGACTTTTTTCAAGAATAGCATTCTGGGGATGCCCGTGTGGCTCAGCGGTTGAGCGCCTGCCTTTGGCCCAGGGTATGATCCTAGAGTCCCAAGATCAAGTCCCACATCGGGCTCCCTGCATGCGGCCTGCTTCTCCCTCTGTCTATGCCTCTGCCTCTCTCTCTCTCTGTGTCTCTCATGAATAAATAAATGAAATCTTAAAAAAAAAAAAAAAAAGGAAAGAAAGAATAGCATTCTGTGGGGGATTATTATGTTTCTAGATTTCCATAACTAGGCCACCACTTTAAAAAATGGAGTCGAGAAAGAACACTGGCTGGGAATTTGGACCTAGGCTTGAGTTCAGTATATAACCATCACTGTCATATATTAAGCACCTATCACATGCTAGCTATTGTGCATATATTATTATTTACAGTGAATCTGGTAGGAGGCATCATTGGATGCCCTATTTCGTAGATGGAGAAGCTGAGGCTTAGGGAGGTTAAATATCTCTTCCCGTGTCATGCAGCTATTCAAACCCAGTGTCTGATTGATTCCCAAATCCCTATTCTTCTCATATTCTGCACTTCATTTCTTATTGTCTTCAGGCAAGTTACTTAACATCTCAAAACCTGTTTCCTTAACTGTCAAATGGATGCACAAATATTCTTATCATTGATGTAGGATGAAATGAGAAATAATATATCTAAAGTACCCGGCTTGGGACTTGACATAGAAGATACTGAACAAAAGTCAGTTCCATTCTACACCTATATCCATCTTCCCTTTGAATTTTTCAGTAGGATTCACGTCCTGAACTATATTGACTCATGTTGAAAAGAGAAAATGGAAACACTCCCAAGGTGTCAGACAAGGTCAGAAGTAGATTAAACATTTCACACGATAATCTCAAATTGCCAAATTAACCTAATGGCAAAATTTAAATTGCAGAGAATTGGGCTCCAAGCCTGTTCCCTTTGAGTGAAATAATTGAATCAACCACAGTGAGAGAAAGCACTAACTTGAAAACAGCATCCTGGGTTTAAAATGCAGATAAGAAAATGAATAAATAAATAAATAAATAAATAAATAAATAAATAAATAAAATCCAGGTAAGGTTACCCAAAAGAAGTATGTTCAATATTCAGGCAAAATATTAGACAATGGACTTTTTCTATGTCCCATTTATTGATTGTACCCTATATGTTCTATAAAATGTGAAAAGATACAAGCAAAAAAAATAAAGATACAGGCATATTCATTTAATAATTCCAAGTAAGCATCAGAAATTATTTGACCATTTCTTGAAGCAATGTACATTCTTTTGTACCACACTTCTAAAATTATAGTCTAAGTATAAATGTGATTCAATTTACAAAAATTCAATTTGCATGAAATGCTTCAGAGATACATCTATTGTATTTAGGCAGGAGTACTTTTTACAGCTGATAGCAATCAAAGAGGTTTATATTAAGAGGATGACAATGAAATGAAAATACAAATAAAAAGAATATCATGCTTGATTCAGCACTGTAAAAGAGAGTGAAGGACTGATAAGGAAAATCACAATGGTATGAAACAAGATCAGTAAGTTTTCAGATTTAGTAATTGACCTTTGGAAAAATCATTACAAAAACTCCTAAATGAAAAGTGTGTGTTTATGCCTGAAGGTTGAGCCGACTGCTTCATTTAAACATTCCATCACACAAGACTTGAGAGAAAGATGACTCCCTAACAAAATGTTGCTCTTGTCTAGAATATAAGTTGTAAGGAAGTAGGGTCCATTCATACTTACATTATTTTTTTCTAGTGTACACTATGGTGCTTTGCCCATAAAGGATACTTAATAATTACTGAATGAGTGAAAATAAGGAGTAAGACCTAATTTGTGATAGAAGAAAAGTTTACCACAGGGTAAACTATTGAATGAAAATTTGACCCAAAATACCTATGGAGCAAGATTAAGAATTCCAAAGGATGCTGTTATAAGTATGGTGTCATTGTGCTGGTTTTTCTGTGGGTAAAAAAAGATGGAGAAATCTACCCAAACACATTTTATGCTACAACATGGCCTACTTCATGAATAGCATCCTTTTCTATTGGGTATTATTTTAGAATCTGCCTAGCATTCTTCTCCATGGCAGAAGACAGATTATAGTTGTATTATGTGTTACTAAATAAATTTCCTATATAATATTCCAAAATGTCTGTCTACAAGGCACCAACAAAGACTGAATCTTGGGTAAGTCACTTGACTAATCAGTAGAAATAGAAAGTTCTAGAAAACTAAGTCATGTTCCAATTTTTTCCTAAATAATTTTCTGACTTCACAGGCTTTTAAAACCCTCTGTTGACTTAATTAGCATACATTCTCTAATTGAAAATACTTAAAAATATATATACTCAGAAACAGGGTTGAGTAGCATATATACCAAAGGATTTCTGTTTATAAAAATCCTCTCTGTTCAGTCAGATTTAATTCAGTGGTCAAGCTCCTCCACCTTGGAAGCACATCACCGCTACTGGGAATCAGTCTAGCCTCCACAGAGCTCTAGCTTCGATTGTGATGAGAATCTGAAGGTTTTAATGTGAACTTCTCCATCCTTGTATGTCCCCACTTCCTCTCCTGCATTGCAGCTCATTCTCCCTTTTACCACTCAGAAATTTCCTCCAATTTCCAAGTACCTAGCATGACATCTCTGGAATGCTGCAATCTTCCCTGGCAGATGATGTAGTTCTAATCCTGCCCCAAACCTGCCTCTATCAAGGACTGGATGAAGTCTCTCTAGTGATGGCTGCCTCCCAGCCCCTACTGGGCATCGGTGAGAAGGTGGACTTTTTCCTTCAACCCACACTCTCCATAACAGTTGTAGAGGGGGTATCTGCAGACCAGAAGCATCACTCAGCTTCCTTTGGAGGGTTCCATGGATCTGGGCAGAAAGAGAAAGAGGGAAGCTTTTCCCCTTGTAAGTTATAAAAATACAGTAATCTATTGCACCAGAGTAGGTAATTTATCCACAGCTATCTGGTAGCACAAATGACAGTTATTTACTTATTGTTGACCTCCAAATTGGTCCAGTGCTTTATAGTCACTCCTTGGTTAATCTGTATCAGAATCATTAAAAGACAGGTAAATTGGGGTGGGGGATGGGATTTCTTCCTGGAAGCTATAGAAGCATTTAATTTCATGTCTCAGTGATTCAGACATGTTAGTTTTTTCTCCCTTCAAGCATGCCCACCTTTTCCTGGGTGTGGTGAGCAGAATCTAAAGTAGCCAGAGATCACTAAGCCTTCATGGCAGGCCAGTATAATCTTAATCCCCTCCCCTTGAGTGTGGGCAGGACCAGGGATGTGCTTTCGGCCAATAGAATATGATAGAGGTAATGGGATGAAGGAGGGAGATTCTAATTCAGAATCTTGAGACCTAATTCAGGTCTTGAACCAGTGAACAGCCACGTTGTGAGCTGCCTAAAGAGAGAGGGCCATTGGCAGGGAATTGCAGCTGTAGCTGGTCCTGAGAGCAGCCCTCAGCCAACAGCCAGCCAGAAAAATACAGGGACCTCAATTTTACAATCATAAGAAGGTGAATTCTGCTAACAACTAAAGGGATCTTGGAGACAGATTTTTCCTGGTCAAACCTTCAGAAGAGAATGTAACTTAGCCATCACCTTGATTGCAGCCTTGTCAGACAGAGAACCCAGTTAAGCTATGCCCAGACTCCTGACCCACAAAAACTGAGCCGATAAATGGATTTGTGGTCATTTGTTATGCAGCAATAGAAAACTAATATACTGCATGTGTGTCATTCCTCTCCCTTCAGACATTTCCTAGGATGCTGGCTACATCATAGGTGCTCAAAAATTAAACGTTATCTTGATTGATCCATCAATCATCGTCAAACTTTGTCCTTTAATGTATTGGATTTGGGGGCTTTGAGATCTCACTAATTTTCTATACATTTGTTTTAGGTCAGTAGGGGACAAGACATATCTTGTCTTATCTTTAGAGGGAAAAAAATGCCAATAAATAAAATACTCTTCAACAGTACTTACTGTTCCAGAAATAAACATCAAGAGATATACTGAAATGCAGATCTGTTGGGAGAGACTTCTACTGCTGTTTTGGTTTGAAGGAATGTCTAGATGTGTTCTGGTCCTGTTGTGTGGAGGTTTGGTTAGTTTCTGTCACTGCAAGAATGGGTTAGGGTGTAAGGAGAGCTTTTCTTTCCGTAAAACATGTAGAGCCAAAAAATAAAACTGAAAATAAAACATGTAGGGCCCAGTGGGACATGAAAGTGCCTCCTATGTAAAAAAAATGGGGGAAAGTACTGTTAAAGGTACTAATATATAACTTTTCCCATTTTTCTACAAGTCTCTTTAGCCCTGTCACAATGCATAAGGTGGGGGAGATATGGGAGGATGTTCTCTATTTTGATCATGCTCCTCTTTATACAGACCCTCTGGAATTAGACCCAAGTCCCTTCTCTGCATTCCCTCTATCCCATGAATTTTTACATACCCTTGGGGGTGTACATGGAGCTGGAGGAGAGGCTTCCTCTAACTCATGCTTTGAATCTTCTTTTTGGAGTATCAGATGCTTTTTATCTACTTTACTGTGGTAAGACCTCCTCCTCCGAGGAAACAATTCCTCATGGTCTAGCTAAAATGGGAGAAAGGTCCCAGGGTAAAAAGAAAACTATTTGTAATGCAAAACATAAATTGCTTAATATATTAAAATTGTTTCTTCCACTTCCCAATACTTTACAATAAAAACCAGTGTGTGTATGTGTACACGGCATGCATGTGCGTTATGCAAATGAATTTTGCTGAACAGATCAAGGAATGCATGATAAACACCATATTTAGATGTAGACTTTAATGTCACACAGGGTATCCTTTATTGATAGTTACTAGTTTTGGAGAAGTTTTTGAATGAATCCAGTGAGCCACATTGTGGTGTCTCTAATTGGTCATAATAATACATTTCTTTAACAGACACTTAACCTTAACAGAACTCAATTTTGGGTCTCTACCTGCTACTTCTGTTCAAGCAAAAAGTTTTGATACATAATCAAATCAAGATGGGGAAGATAGTCCACAGAGTAATCCTGTTAATATTTCTGCTATTAAGATATCTATATCTTATATTTGGAATACCCAGAAAGAATGGAATCTAAATATTTAAATGTCTCACAGAAAAATATCTGACAACTAGAAAATGTCTTAAAAGCCTATATATAAAATCTGGTGCTGGATAATCAGAATCAGCTAACAGAACTCATTTTTATTAAAGCATTTCAAATGATCAAGTCACTGATGCGTTTTAATACTATAATGGCATAATATCCTTCCCTCAAGTCTTCCGAAAGGCAAAATGATCACAGATCAAGCAAGTTCAACTGCACACAGTGTTTTCATAAGCACAGGAATATTACTCCATAAGAAATACTTCTAAGGTGGTCAAAAGGTATAAGCTTTCAATTACAAGATAAATATGTACGAGTATGTAATGTATAACATGTTGACTCTAGCTAACACTGCTGTACAATATATTAGGAAAGTCTGTTAAGAGAGTAAATCTGGAGAGTTCTCCTCACAAAGAAATTTTTTTTTCTCTTTCCTTTTTTCTTCTATTTATTGTATCTACATGAGAAGATAGATGTTAGCTAAACCTGTTGTGGTGATCACTTCACAGTCTGTGTTAATCAGACCATCATGCCTTACACTTTAAACTTATACAATGCTCTATGTCAATCATTCCTCAATAAAACTGGGAAAACAATACTTCTGGTGTGAATGATGAGATTTTGAGGAAGTTCTATTTTGATGTAAAATTATCTAGTTGCCTGTGGTGATAACTGACTGTACGGCCAGTCCTCTTGGTCCTCTTGCCCCTCTTCCCTGGGGTTCCCTTTCCGCCTGATGACAAAGGGAGTTCTGAGCTCGGAAGAAATGAACCAAGTGATGAGGTGAATAAGATTCTGACCCTACATAGGTTTTTCTCCTTCCTCCCCATCCCAGTTGTGTCATATGTAATAACGGAGAATGTGGCAGGAAGTAATCAACAGGGAGGGCACAGATACTTGAAAGCAAAAAGAGAACACATACTGCCAGCAAGTAGTTTTAACTTTCAGCCTTCATTCCAGCCCTCACACACATCCTCGTCAGGATGCAGAAAGAAGTGAGCAGCCCTATTTGGCTGTCAGTGAGAACAGGGGTGCCCATGGCTGGATGCGAGTCCGTATGCCTGTGGATGTAGGCTGCCGGGGCAATGTAGTCATCGTCATCCAGAGGAGGCATCTGACTTGTGCTCCCTCTAGAGCAATCTCGAGTGGCATGGGGTGGAAGAGACTCATTTGCCTGGGAAACACCAGAACGGTGCTGCGCTATGAGTCTCCTTGCTGTAGATTCCGAGCATTGGCAGGTTACAGAAACTTTTTGGGGCTCCAGAGGACCAACTCAACACAATCGCATGGAAGGCGGTGTAGCAGAGGATAATTAAGAAGGCAGGCTTTAGGGGATCCCTGGGTGGCTCAGTGGTTTAGCGCCTGCCTTCGGTCCAGGGTGTGATCCTGGAGTCCTGGGATCGAGTCCCGCATCGGGCTGCCTGCGTGGAGCCTGCTTCTCCCTCTGCCTGTGTCTCTGCCTCTCTCTCTCTCTCTCTGTGTCTCTCATGAATAAATAAATAAAATCTTAAAAAAAAAAAAAAAGAAGAAGGCAGGCTTTAAAATATGGCATAACCTGGATTCGCGTATCACCTCTGTGCCTGCCCAGTTATGAGGGATTGAGCTGCTCCATCCTCTAAGGCCAGTTTACTCATTTGTAAGATGGAGTCGCTGAGAATAGCTTTTTCATGGGGTTAAAATCTAGAGTTTATGTAAAGACCTCACTTGGTGCCTGGCATGTGGTGAGGACTGGATACACGGTGGCTCAGGGTCATCACCACAAATGATTTCTAAAATAATTAATGGTATGTTGTGTGTGTGTGTGTGTGTGTGTGTGTATACACACACACACATATATATATATATATACATACACATACTTATATGATTTTTTTTTGCAACCCCAAAAACCTAGTGGGACAGGGTCCTGGTCTTTTTCAATGTTTTATAAACCATCCCCTACATCTCTGGTGATTTATACATAATAAAAACAATAAAAATGCGTGTGTAATCACTTTCACACCAAGCAGACGTCTTGAAATTTTCACAACATCAAAGTCATTACCAACGAATTGGAGTCTTGATGTTATCTAAATGCCGGCTCTCTGATCCTTCCAGCTGTTGTCGGTGCTCTCCTAATTTTTTCTCTCTCATTTTTCCCACATTATTCCACCTCTAGGAGTGGGACTCAGCAGCTGGAGTCACCACAGGACCTGATTGATGGCTGCAGGACCCAGATGGCAGAAGCCCGAAAATGTTTCTGGCAAATACCTCTACAAGCTGGAGTGTGTGTGTGTGTGTGTGTGTATGTGTGCGTGTGTGTACTCTTCCTTTTTATTGGCACTTGAGCTAAATGCCCAGCAGCCGCTTCTTGGCTGGGTTCCATTCAAACTACAGTTGGCGCCTGTGAAAATGGCTTTGGCTCCAGTATCTTATGTGTGACTGTCTATCATGAAGAATTTTCCCACTGCCGATGATTTCTATTTTTATGAATACTTGAAAATACACGTCTCACATAAGAGTTCTGACCTCCTTTTATCTTTCCAGGGGAAATTCTTTCATAAAGAAGTGTCATCTCTTTTATACAATTATGCTTTGTGAGGGGCTATTTATAGCACTGTGAAAATGAGGGAACGTAGTATTCCTTTTGACTTTCAGAAAGAATTGTTAAGCCTCAAATTGCATGTCAAGGGAAAAAATGATCTCATGAAAAAATTAACAGGCCTCGCTATTTTCCGCTGCCCCTCGTAGCCTCCACTCCCAAATACATACAGGACGGGTAGTCATTACCCTCCAATAAAATAAAACTGGCATCAAAAATGAAGCCATGCCTTGTCGCGTTTGATGCCATAGATATGCTGCTGAAGGGGGACATTTGAAATGCACTGGAAGAACTAGAGAGTTTGCTTTCCAAATGGAAAACTGTGGTAAATGCTTTCTGAAAGACATGATGATTACAGAGTGACTATCCCGAACCTGATATACATGGTTTCTTAATTAGAATTTTCTCCTACTGCCTTTCCTTAAAGCTAGAGAAATTCTTTGACCTCAAAATCTTCCCATTTATCTGTGAGCACTCTTTGCAGACATTTTCTCTCTCCTAGCTGTAACTTACCTGATTTTCAGAAACAGTAAAATGTTCATCCTACTCTACCCTCTGCCATGTGAAAAAAGAAGAGGCGAGCTCAAGCTGTGGGGATCCTCAACAAATAAGGAAGAAATTTCTTTTTAAAATGTAGCTAATGGGACGCCTAGGTGGCTCAGCGGTTGAGCATCTGCCTTCACCCCAGGGCCTGATCCTGGAGCCCCAGGATCGAGTCCCACGTTGGGCTTCCTGCATGGAGCCTGCTTCTCCCTCTGCCTCTGTCTCTGCCTCTCTCTCTCTCTCTCTCTCTCTCTCTCTCTCTCTGTCTCTCATGAATAAATAAATAAAATATTTAAAATAAAAGAATAAATAAAAATGTAGCTAAGGCCAGGAGTAAATATTGTAGACTCGTTCATATCCTTTCTTGGTTAGTACATAGAGACTCCAGGACTGGGAAAACAAATGCTATCAAGCCTTTCTCAAAAGTGGATTTTAAGTTATGTGCAGGAAGTAAAAGAAGTTTCTCCCAGAGACCTAGAGGATATAATATCCAAGGAAAGCTGAGGTTAGGGGCTGGGATGACCCATTTTGCGGGAGGAGCATCTGTGAAATTGTTAGCACTAATCCTAGAATCTGGAAACTGAACCCCTGGTGAGTCCAGATTCAAATATGTGAATGCTTATGTGGCTCTTTTGTCATCTCCAAAAACTACAAACAACCCAAAGGCCCTTCGGTGCATGACTGTCCTATAGTCCATAGTTCAGTAATACACCAAAATAATACTCAACTATAGAAAAGAATGAATTATTGCTACAACAACGTGGATGAATATCAATTGCATCATGATCAGTCAAAAAGGCTATATATTATATGATTCCATTTGCATGTCCTCTGGGAAAAGCAAAACTCCAGGTAGCAGAAAACAGATCAGTGGCTATTAGGGACTAGGGGTGTGGGAAGGGATTGACTACAGGGGGACATGGGGGGAATTTTGGTGGGTGATGGAGCTATTCTATATCTTGATTGTAGTGATAGCTATGTAATTGTATGTATTTGTCAAATCTTGGGGAACTGTACCCTTTAAAAAGCGAATTTTACTATACATAAATTATATCTTCATAAAAAAAGGTTACGAACCCACTCCACTAAAAGAAGAAATGATAAATAAGCTAATGATAAGTCTGACAGATTTATTTATAAAGAGGCTTTATAGATACTTTCAATTTATTAAAAAGGGAGAGACTGGGTTGCTTTAAAAAAAAAATCCCTGATTCAGATTCTTAGTACCTACCTGTTTTTCTAACAGAGAATCTCATTCTGATCTTAGCCATGGTAATGACTCTTGGCCTGCCACATGCTACTGGGGATTTAATATCAAGACACTTTCTACATTCTGTGTAGTCACTGAAGTAGAGTCCTGCGTCAGCCCAAGAATATCTAGGCACAGTCTCAACCCTCAGAAGGGTTGCAGACCATTGCTCAGATGCCCAAGATTCCTCGCTTAATGCTGACGATGCCTGGTGATTTTTTGGTGGGGAAGTAGGTGGTGAATCTGATTACCCAGGTTTGGGGACCACTTGTTTTAATCCATTAATTTAATACTTCATATACTTTATCCCTAATATATAGCCCAGGGATATGCACAAAAACTTTCTTTTACTTGGGTAGATCAGGTTAACAACAACTAGAAGGGTAGCCCTGAGTAGGAAAGGATAACATACAACCTTTGGAATACATGGAAAATAGCAATGTCGTCCACTCATTGATGGTATCTGATCAGGCCATGGTTGGATATAGGGATATATCTATCTATAGATAGATACACACACACACACACACACACACACACACGACACTGTCAGGCCATCTCTTGATTCCTGAGGGCCACCACCTTAAGCCACTGTTCTACCTGTGAACACAAACTATGCACGGCCCTGCCTTAATATGAGGGGCCAAAACAATTTTCCTGAGTTCTCCAAGTGTTTCCACACTCTGGCACCAAGTGCTACCACATTCTGATCTGAATGATCTGAACCCCGCCTTATGCCCTTACCTCTGAAGGGACATTCGAGCATATCCTTGTCAATGGAGTAAACCAATTACTCCTGCATTTCTCAGCCACCTCCTACCAAGTACACACACATTCAAGGAAAAGAGGTCACAGGGCCCACTTGATTACCAAAGTTCCTGAAATCGATTAAATCAGTATTCACCTTCATTTTATACATAACTCTGATCCAGAAATCCATTTGGCAGTGGTCACTGGGGTACTTCTTTCAAGCAATCTGTTTCTCTAATATACCTAGCTATATGTGCCCCAACTTTTTATAAATCTCCGAAGTCAGCGCAATAAAAACAATATGTAGTCTTCTGAAGATCTTATAAGTGCTTCAGTGAGTACATCAGAATAATTTGTAATTAACTTGGTAATTTGGGGGCATGCATGCAAAGTGGATGCTGCTAAAGTGATTTTTAATGTGCTCAAAAAACAGTTTGCCTTTCCTCTGAAGTAGGCTGAATAGTTTTCTCTTCAGTCCTGTTGACACTATTAATTTGCTTTCCAATTTCTCCCTCCTCCCATTTTTCTATCACTATTGCAAACAGAAGTGAGGAAAGCGAGGCTTGAGAGCCCTTGTGGAGAGAGCCATTTGCTCCGGCTGAAGCAAGCAGCAAGGCCAATCAGCCTGAAATCTGAATTTTTCAAACACATAATAGACCCTTGGCTTATCAAAGACTCTCATCTGATTGGAAAAAATCAAAGGTAAACTTCAGGGCTCATGGAATTAAAAGACAAATGAGATGTCATAATTATCAAAGTGGCTAATTTAGAAAATTAAGCTGTTCACATAGGTGACATAATTGCTTGTCACAATCACTCTTTTTCTCATTAGCTTCCTCCATTCAGCACCTACGGGCTGCAGAACAGTCTTTGGCCTTGCTCAACAGTATGGGTGTTCTTTTGTGGTTCAGTGTCACATTGTTTTTCTCATCGCCTATAAGTAATGCTTATTTATTAGCAACTTTATTTGAAGAACAGTTCTGCAGTCTTTCACAGTTGGATATTTGGTTGTATTTTAAATTTGTTTGCGACCATTCTTTTGAATTAATTAGTTATCAAGATAGGATTTATAGAATTGATATAGCTTATTAATATTCCATGGAAAACATTATGGGTTTTGATATATAGCAATATAAAAAATACTCTCAGAGGCTGGATCGAATTTTTCTTTAATTGTCTTCCCAAATTCTGAATAGAAGGAAAAGAAATATCTTTTCAAGGCATCAGTTTATTTGCCTAATATTTTATTATTTGATTTCTGTATCTCCAGCCTCACATAAACAAATTCTCTATAAGAGAATTATTTGTAAGACTGACAGTAATACTGTTTATGTGTCAGCAAGTTCAGAAATTATTAAAGATAATGTCTAAGAAAGGAAATGAGTCTTATTTGCTATGTGCTTCTAAAGGATGTCATTGTAAATGGGCAAGGTTAAACATTTTGGATTAAAAACATGAGTATGAGATTGACTCAGATCCTACTGTCTTGTAGAACATGGCTGGCATGACTTATAGAAGGACTATATTATGTTATTCATTTGAAGAGATAATTTATCCTGAATGCACACAATGAAACTGTCATCTGTATATTTCTGTAATATTCATGTAACTATTGTGTTTTGATTTCACTAACACTTGTTAGTGAGATAATTGTGTTACAAGGGCTATTATGGGTATATGCTAAAAGCCAAAAGCTCCAAAAAAAAAAAAAAATTCAATCAAATCCCTAAATGTAGAAGGTTTCTATAAACCTTTCCTTTACCCATAACTGAGCCTGAAGTGGTGTATACTTCGAGGGCCTCTAGACACAGAATTGTATGGAGAATTTATCCCCCAAAGAAATAGATGCCAGTCCAGTTATGTTAACACTGTTTACTCCCTTGATGCAGGGAGTAGTTCTGCCAAGGACTAAAGGCTGAAAGCTAAGACAGGTAAGAGACAAGGTGGACAAGTTGCCTAACCTCTCTCTGTCCACTCTACCCTTCAAGCTCCAGTAATACAGCAAAGCCCTTGGGTTGAGTCTGTTTTGGGTTTTTGAATAAGGAAGTGTGCTAGTTTGTGGCAGAGTAGATGTTGAGGTAGAGCTCACAGAGACAAGGAAAGAGACAGAAGAGATGGGGAGAAGATGGTCTTGTGCAGGGCTAAGTGGTAGTGGACTGCTGTGAGGCAGTTTGACCATTCATTTGCCTCATTTGTTTGGACTTTCCATGGAACGCAGTAGAATTTTAGGGCCAAGATTTTCAAATTGTGCTTTGTTTTGTCCTAGGCATTTTGAGTCTGGAAGGCAAAATAAACAAAACTCTAATTCTTCCATCTCTTTCTGCTTCAGCCCACACAACTGTGATTACATCTGTCTTATACAATGGGCTTCCAGTATAAGGTTGCATTTCAAGGTAGGTTTCATGGCTAAAAAAATATTTGGAAAATTGCTGCATAGGTGGGTGTGTATGTTAGAACACTTGAAGACCGCATGCCTGAGACAGTAAAATCATGGTATTGAACAAGAAGTAACATATTACCTGTTCTCACCCATGGACACATCTGTTGTTGGCTCAGAAAGTTACTCTTCCAGCATCCACTCTCCAAATATTTATCCAGTTCTTTACTACCCATTACTATCTCTTCAGGTCAACCTGAGGTCACCTAAGACATCATCTGGGAACTTAAGTCACTCATTTTAGCTACTGCTGTGGTTGTGGTTAGACTGTTTCTCTAATCTCCCAACCAGAAAACATTCTTCCTCACTTTTTCACCTTTCCTGAGATGCTTCACTAGCCAGCCATGGCCTCCTTAATGTCTGTGATGAACAAAATTTATATCTTAACAGAAATAAGGAAAACTGGAAAGAGTCTGTCTTCTGCTAATAATCTCAGGTGGCAGCAACAAATATAGGAATTCAGGGATATCTCAGTAAATTTTAACATTTACAAAATGGATCTTGTACCTGATCCTAGTAAGATTAGGGACTATATGCTGATCCCGTGTTTCATGCTCTTATACACCATTAGTTAAACAACTTTCCAAGTTACTAATATAGTAAATGACAAATGGGATCTAAACATAAATCTGTCTGAAACAAAAGTCTATGTGCCATACTAGTTCCACACCACATGTGATCTGATCCAAAAGCCCTTGCCAGTCTGCGAAGAGCTAAGTCCTGGAATTGAGAGTCAGCATTTATAAAGACATTTCAGAGTAACTGAACCATAGTGGTATACCTGCTGAATATAATAATAAGAGATCGAGGCTTAGAAATTGTCTTTGCTTTGTTGTTTCCTGTTTTAGTAATATACTTGTACCATATTTTTATAAAAGCATCCATGACAGATTGGAAAACAAAAGCCAAGACAAAAACTGATCTGCTCTACAGATGATTTGAGAGGCATCGTACTGCACAAAATTGTCCCTAAACTTTCAGCTCTCCAAATAAATGGCAGCAGTAGAGAAAAGGCACAGTAGCTCATACTTTTAAGCTTCTGATATAGAGAAGATATGGGTTCCCTTGGTTTAGTTCCACTCTTGAATCATTTTTATGTCCATGCCCAGAACTTCCTCACAGATTTCTCTCCACTGGATGGCTGGGACCGCTCAGTGTTTCTGGCCTTGTGTCCCAGTGCTAAGCAATTCATCTAGCCTAATCAACTTTATCTGGGAGTGGGTTTAATGAATTTCCTCTCTGGACGGTTTGGATTGAAGAGAGGCTTACTAATGGCCTGTTGGGGGCAGGTGAGTACCTCTTGAAAACAGATCCAATTTATTTATCATGTCCTTTGGCTAGGTGTTTGATTTCCTTGATAAAATATCATTTGAGTCTTTAAAGTGTGTTCTATTTAAACCTATTACTTGGAACTTCCTGTTTAGTTTTTTAGTTTTCCAAGCACCATGTATTGGAGACAATTACAATCAATTCTATTGTGCTGTAATTATGTGCATTTTAATTAATCTGTCTTATTTTTCTCTCTTGAGACTCAGAAAAGAATGCTCAGATTCAAATTTATTTGCTTACTCAAATAAATTCATTAGGAATTTAAGTAATACACATGGTAAGATCTATTGTTAAAATAGAAGTGAAACTCTATTGTAATTATATCCAAAAATTAGACAGCATTTATGAGGCTTTTGTGTATCAGAGGTGGTCATGTTAAAGATAGGTTTCTTAGCAACTAGCAAAGTCCTTCTGTTTCCTGCGAAACTCTTAGCTTGGGAGAAAATAATTAAATGGTCTCTTGGGTCTCCTTTTAAGGAGGTGCCATGGTGAAGTTAAAAATGATCACAGCAAGTCATTGTTTTTAAAATTATGCTGCTAAAATGCATTCAGTTGTTATCAGGAGTCAGACTGTTATGACCAGAATAAACTTACCATTTTATTTATTTATCTTTAAAGATTTTATTTATTTATTCATGAGAGATGGAGAGAGAGAGGCAGGGACACAGGCAGAGAGAGAAGTCTCCATGCCCAATGCCAGCTTTGATCCAGGGACTCTGGGATCACACCCTGGGCCAAAGGCAGGTGCTCAACCGCTGAGCCACCCAGGCATCCCAGCTTACCATTTTAAAGGGATCAAATGCTCCTACAAATTAAATCTATACTAAGTAGCATTTTCCTGGCTATTGCTTGTATTTGGTGTACATTTAGTCCTGCCAAGGCATCTGCCCCTGTGTTGTCTTCCAAATAAAGTATTCAAGATCCTGACAGAGACTGTCTCATCATCTCTCTACTATAAACACTGGTCTTTTGCCAGCATTGAATATACAAACCAAATAGAGCTGTTTGTGATATGATTTTATCATAATGATCAGTATTTGATCTTCCTTATCAGAAAGTTCTCAAGGAATCAAGAATGTTCTGTCAAATTCTTTTTTTTTTTAAGATTTTATTTATGTATTCATGAGAGACACAGAAAGAGAGAGAGAAGCAGAGACACAGACAGAGGAGAAGCAGGCTCCATGCAGGAAGCCTGACGTGGGACTCGATCCCAGGTCCCCAGGATCACACCCTGGGCCAAAGGCAGGAACCAAACCGCTGAGCCACCCAGGGATCCTCTCTGTCAAATTCTTTTAAGCAAACTTGCACATCTCTAGATTTCAAGAGGCCAAAGTATAGGTCACTGATTTTCTAATAGTTTATTAGATTCACTTTGAAATACTTTTTAATAAAGGAAACATTCCTCAGGTGCTAATGAAAGCAAGGTTATAAAGGTGTCGAATTCACTCAAAGCAGACAAAATCTAAAAAAAAACAAACAAACAAACAAAAAAAACCCAGACAAAATCTTTAGCGGTCATTTGACAATCTGTTTAAAATTTCCTTTCAAAGTGAAAGGAAATGAAATTATACAATGAAATTGAAATAATGCCTTGGTCCAAAGCCATTTCTTTTATGAAGCAAATGCTTAAGAATGGATCACCTGGAGGTATCTAGGCATCTGGTATGGAACTGGTGTTGGTGAAAAAAAACACCCAGCAGGCTCCACAGATTGTGACCTGGTTTTCAACTAAACTCATTCAGAGTCCTCATAGATGGGGATGTCTTTAAGTCCGGACTTGGGTTAGTTAAGTAAATGCATTGACGGAGCAGTTGATGTTCACATATGTTGAATAATACCAACCTGATACCTCCTGTGAGCCTTCTTAAATTGCTTCTCTCCCCAGAAACCAAAACGGACTGTGTGGCCAAAGTCTCTAGTCTCTTTTGCATAGTTCTTTGTTTGGATTCTATATATGTGTCATGAGGATAAGTGATTCCTTCTATGACAATAATGCCTTTTGAAGTGTGAGAGCTGGGCTGGGCTCTCAGACTCACTAAATCTCAAATTCTATTGTACCAGACTTCTATATCATCTATCAGTGAGCTTGTGGTTGTGGGTCTTTGGCTATTGTCATCTTTCTTCTCGTACTTCCCTCTACCTCTGCGCCTTTGTCCCCTTTAATGCCCCACAATCCATAGCAGAAAAGTACTGTTTTTTGCCTTTTCTGAAACATCTTGTCCCCTTCCCTTGCACTCATCTCTTGAACCCACTGTTAGCTAACCACTAGGTGTGGTAAGTTGAGCTCCTTTTTTATGGCCTAAAATTTGAATGTATTTCTTGAGATAACACTCTTCTCTAGAGCCACCTCCCCCAGATTAGGCATCATGTATGTGAGCGCTGTGGTAGGCAGCATAATGACGCCTTCACCCAGAGATGTCTGTGTCCTAATTCTCAAGGCCTATAAATATATTACCTTATGTGGCAGAAGGAACTTTGCAGATGCGATTAAATGAAGGACGTCGAGAGAGAAGATCATCCTGCATTTTCTGGATAGGTCCAGTGTAATCACAAGGGTCCTTAAGCAGTAGACAGAAGCAGAAGAGAAGGTCAGAGCTCACCTCTGTTAGCTTCAGAGATAGAAGAAGGGAGCTAGAACCAAAGAACACTCGTGGCCTCTAGAAACGGAAAAGAGGCAAGAAAATGGATCCTACCCAGAGACTCCATAAGGAATATAGTCCTGTCCATGCTTAATTTTCACCTGGTGAGACCTGTGCTCAACTTCTGATGCACAGAACTACGATATAGTAAATTTGTGTTGCTTTAAGCCACCAAGTGTATGCTAATATGTTATGGCAGTAAGAGAACACTAGTATGAGCCCTGTAGAGTCTCCAGCCAGAGCAGCAGCTGCCGTCAGAGACCACTGTTCATCTGCTGGCTCTAGCCTTGCTTCCCTAGGCAAGGAGACACCTCAACCCATGGGGACATTTCTACTAGATCTACTGTTTACTTTAGCCTTTTGGTTTCAGTGGGGAAAAAATGTTTCACAGCAAGATTCTGTCTCCCTAAAGAAAACAGACCTCTTTCTAAATAAGCCTTCTCTATTTTTCTCTCATAAAAAACTCACCCTTCCTTTCCTTTATGGCAATGAACGAATGCTTGCATTTGATCTGTAAAAGTGGTGGCACACATTTTTTTTTTTTTTTTTTTTTTTTTTTTGGTGACATATATTTAAATTGTAGTTGGCCTAGCAGAAAATTGCACCAGAACTTTTATTTTTCTTTTTAGATTTTATTTATTTATTTGAGAAAGAGAGAAAGAGAAGATGGGGAGGGGCAGGGAGAGGCGTGGAACCTGCTCAGACTTGATCCCAGGCCCCTGAGATCATGACGTGAGCAAAAGGCAGATGCTTAACCAACTAAGCCACCAGGTGCCCCACATCAAACTTTTAAATCATTTCCTTCCCTCTCACTGCATTATGTAATTGTCATATACGTGAAATGATTTGTGGGAAATATGAAATCATGCAGTGCATACATTAGTGTTATTGAAAATGGGAGTTGAAGAATTCATTAATACTTTGTATTAATGTACAAACTATGTATTAAGTACAAACTATGTCTTGAGAAGATGATAATATGGCCACATGCCCTTAATAATTTTCTGATTTAAGAAAGAAATATAGGGACGCCTGGGTGGCTCACCTGTTGAGTGTCTGCCTTCGGCTCAGGGCATGATCCTGGGGTCTGGGGACTGAGTCCCACATTGGGCTCCCTACAGGGAGCCTGCTTCTCCCTCTGCCTATGTCTCTGCCTCTCTCTGTGGCTCTCATGAATACATAAATAAAATCTTTTGAAAAAATAAGAAAGAAATATAAAACCTGTAATATTTATTATTATATCATATATGAGGTGTACGTGCACATTTATTAATATTTTGCAAGTGTTTATTAAGCACTGACTATAAGTGTGAGAAAACAAAGGAATGCAAGATGGTCCCTGCCACTCACTGCTGAGGCTTGGAGAGGATTCCTCCCTGAAACATTGTATATAGTCCAGGTTCTCAATTTTTTTCTCAGCCACAGACCCTTTTGACAGTTTGCTGCTGCCTATGGGTCCCTTCTCAGATTGTTTTTAATTGCATAAAGTCAAATACATTTATTTCCTATAAAGGAAATCAATATTAAAAATACATAGTTACAGAAGATACGTGCCTTTTTACTAACACATTTTATAACAAGATCCAAGGAGATTTTGATCGGTGACATCACAGGTGCTGCAAATATGGCTGAGATTTGTTGCCCACACGTATAATTGAAAAAGAGTCTAAATTTCATTACAGGAAAAATAAAGATGTAATTGTTTTCCCATCCATTTTTAAGAACCCTGATTTTTTAAAAGATTTTATTTATTTATTCATGAGAGACACAGAGAGAGAGGCAGAGACACAGGCAGAGGGAGAGGCAGGCTCCCTGAGCTGAAGGCAGACACTCAACACTGAACCACCCAGGTGTCCCTTGGGCCCCGATTTTAGTTAAGTATCTCTGATCTAAGTTAATGCCAAAGAACAGCTTCAAAAGGAGAACATCTTAAAATGTTAGTCCTGAATCAGGATATATTTGCTGTGTGTTTTTTTATAATTATTAATTTTAATTTTGATGGGTCACTCCAAGTACACCACATTCTTCTCTGAGAGGAAAAAAAAGGAATATTTAGAGGAAAGAAATCATATTAGTAAAAGGGACAATCTGCTCTTGTCTGTTTCTTTATTTATATCCTGCCTTGTTCCAGGAAGGATTTAAGACGGCTTGTTCCTGTCTAAATTCCTAGAACTTGGTTAATTAAATCTTCTGAAAATGTAAATTAAAATGCAGTAACATTATTTGACAAATGGGACAAAATTATTATCATCTTTTGAATAATTATGTGATTGGGAATGGCTACATCATATTTATCTAATCTGCAATTAAATCATTTATATATGCAATTAAATCATTTATATCTGCAATACATAAATTCGCATCATCAATAACAGAAAATGTGGCCAATGGCCAAGTTTGTTGCAAGAACAAAATAGCCTGTGTCAGGAGGAAGGGTCACCAATGATGTTTTAATTGAAACGCTGACAAATTAAACAAGGGCATAACTCATCCTTTCAGCTAGCAAGTGACACAAAGATTGCCACACTGAACTGGCACTCTTCTGTTTACCCTTTTCTACATATTTTATAATATACACTTGCCTTGTGGCAACATTTCTGTTAATCACCGAAGTAATGGCTTTCTAGATAGTTTCGAATCTCTGTTGGGGCAAGCATCTACATTATTGTGTAAACTTCAATTAACATCGCTACCATAAATTTCCACATACAATTTCACACCAATTCAAAAAAAATTCACTAAGTACCTAATATGTGCAAAGTTACACGCTAAAAGCATGCATGGTAGTAGGACTATTTGCCTACAAACTATAAAGTCTGCAAGATAAGTCTCTTTCTTTGTATTATCTAAATAAACTTCAGTCTGACTCTGAACTGCCTACCTAAAAAAGCAGCAACTGGACTTCACCTCCATCTCCCTTTAGGTCATATGAAAATCCTGAAGACTTACCTGATGCCTAGAACATCAGGAACCTCTGGGCCATCGAGCTGCACCCACACAGGAACCAGTGCAGTCCTTGAATTCTGGTGGCTCTTTATTGCCATGTTTTTGTGAGACAGGGATCTTTGCAGAGGATGGAAGCCTGTGTTTCGTGGTGCCTGGGTCTGGTTCCCCGAAGTGCACAAACAGCCGTTTCCTTGCCTCCTCCCTGGGATGCTGACACAAAGCCGTACGAGTGTCTATGACTATTCCTGCAATCTAAGGACCTCCTCCCTCTGCCCATCTTGAAGGAAATCTCTTCTCCCCTTCTCTTCTTTTGCAACTAGAGGGATGCCTTCTTCTCTCTTCTTGCGCTCCAAGACTTCTAGTATTGTCTTGTACAGAACAGAGGTCCTGTTCCCTCCAACTAGCTATTGTCTTCTCCACACACAATGATCACCTCTCCCACAAAATAGGTCCCTTTTCCATCCTCCAGAAAAACAACACAAAACGTGATTGAAAGAAGAGGAGGAAAAAAAGATAGAGTCAGAATAAACACGAATCAGTATCTCAATAAATTCATCTGTCCTCTTAGAAGATGTGATTTTAACCTTTAAGGAGCCAGTGAAGTAGGCTTTTATTTATTTATTTTTAAAAGATTTAATCTATTTATTCATGAGAGACACCGAGAGAGAGGCAGAGACATAGGCAGAGGGAGAAGCAGGCTTCTTGTAGTAGCCTGAAGTGGGACTCAATCCCAGGACCCCAGGATCACGCCCTGAGCCAAAGGCAAACTCTCAACCACTGAGCCACCCAGGCATCCCTGAAGTAGGCTTTTAAATCCAGATATTCTGAAGTCTTGTGAGGATGAATTTAAAAATTGTAATAAAAAGATTTTGCAACTGATGAATCACTGAACTCCACCTCTAAAACGAATAATACACTATATATTAATTAATTGAATTTAAATTTAAAAAACAAAGTTTTGTATTCCTACAGGTTGCATTAATTTATTTCTTTCCATATGATGCTTGGTACTTATTAAATTCTTAATTAAATTAAGAGGTATCTAATAAATGATCTTTGAGGCCTACAATCAAAATTTAATAAACTAAAAATCTATAGAACTGTAATTTTTTTGCTTTTGTTCATAATCTTGAATATGTAAGTCTGTATAAATTAGAAAGCTTCACTAATTTTTATACACCAACTGCACTTTAAAGCAATTGTTTTTCCATTCTTCAATTAGGGACATGTAACAAATGTCACAATATTATAACACCATCTAAAGCAAAGAAACTTTGTGTTTCAGTTGATACAACCTTCCCAAGAATAAATCTTAATAAATTCCCAGTGACTTCTTTAAAATATTGATCCTGGATCACCAGGGATCCCTGGGTGGCTCAGAGGTTTAGCACCTGCCTTTGGCCCAGGGCCTGATCCTGGAGACCCGGGATCAAGTCCCACATCGGGCTCCCTGCAAGGATCCTGCTTCTCCCTCTGCCTGTGTCTCTGCCTCTCTCTCTCTCTCTCTCTCTCTCTCTCTCTCTCTCTGTGTGTGTCTCTCATGAATAAATAAATAAAATATTTTTTAAAATAAATAAAATAAAATATTGATGAGTTTGTGAATCCGATTATTCATTCACTTGTAAAAGGAACCCAAGTTGTAATGTTTACAAAGTGCTTATTATGAGTTAGTTACTGTACTAAGTGATTTACATAATGATTTTATTTCATCCTTCCTGAAATTCCCATTTTTCAAATATAGAAGCTAAGGGTGAGAGAGGTCAGATACCTTGCCCACCCCCAGTGGTGGTGAACCAGGCTACAGACTGGACATGGGAAGGATTTGTCAAGACAGTTTTGTTGGGAGGGGTGTTGAGGATTACGTGGGAGCCAGGAGAATCATCCTAATGCTGCATTTGTAGGTAAGGGTTCTGTTTCCATTGAAAAGCAGAGGTTTATTTAGGGTGGTAGTGGCTGATGGAACTTATAGAGCTGTAGCCACCACCCCTGCCCAAGGTATCCATCAGCACCATCATAATCCAGAGTCAGAATTTAAGTCCAGGAGAGTCTAATTCTGGACCCCATGCTCTTCACTGCTGAATTCCACATACAATTCAGCTGAGTTGTGCTGAGAGTCTTGGCCTGTCACAGATCACAGGTCCAATCTCCCTTCTCATGGCCTCAGGTCCATACCACAAGATATTAATAATCCCCTCTACTGTTGCAGGCATTGTGCTTGGCTGGGACACGGAAATGGAGACAGTGGCCCAAGAGGCAGACCTTCAGTGAGGCCCCATGGAAGCTCCCCACTCCCTGGGTGCTGTTCAAGTAAGTCTCATCTTATCCTGAATTCTGGGTCATGTCGAAATGTATTACAACACAAGCCACTTAAAAATGGTTTATTTTTCCTTGTTGAGGCAGCATGTGTGGTGGTTAACAGAAACTCTGGAGCCAAATTGCCTGGGTTCAAATTCTAGTTTCCTACCAATTCATGATATAACCATGGGCAATGGACTTTACCTGCTGGTGCCTCCATTTCCTCATTTGTAAATCATGACTATAGTACTACCTACCTGTGGGGCTTTATCCAGATTGGTTATTTATATTTTATACACTTAATATATAGATATGGAAACAGTATACCTGATAAACCTGATAACTTAGGTTTATCTAAGACAGTTTCAGAGTCCAGAGTCCAGCCGAAGGAATAAGCATCTCAGAGTCTTGATTATTTAACAGTTTATACTTTGCATTGTGAGACCTTGCACTCACCTTCATGGAGCACACCAAGAAGCTCTTCATGCAATACCACCTTTCTCTTGAATAATAACCCATCATTCTTAGCAGTTACGTGAATAATCAAGCAAAGCTAAGTGATTCGAACAGTTGCCTTATCTAAACTCATTTTCACAAGGAGAAAATGACATCCTCCTCACTGACATCGGTTGAAAACGTTGGCACTCACTTAGGAGGCCACCTGAGCCAAACCACAGACCAGAGAAAAATCTGGGGGAACAAAAGACACATGTTAGCTTTCTGCAAACCTAGTCCAGTGTGAACAAGGATGCCAGTAGTGGCCACAAACCAAAATTGGACCCAGAAGTCGAGCTAAAGCAGTGCACTAACTGCTAAGTCTCTTCCTTCATGTCTCATTCTGGGCTCCGTATTTTCAGCTGATTTCCACAGCCATCTTTGCTTCTGGTTCAACATCCTGAATTCAGTTTTGAAGCGCAGATTAACTTTTCTCTCCATCTTGCTAATGATATCCTATCCCAGGGTGTTCCCATCTTCAAACAGGTGTTGAAATATGACAATGCAAAAAACCCCTGATAGTTGTTGCTATATGTGTACATTTTTTAAAGTTTTACATTTTAGAGGTCACTCTTGAGAGAATGGAGCACATTTTTAAAATTAGCAATTCAGGCAGCTTGTTGGAAAATGTCGGATCTATTCTCTCTTACAGTGGAGTGAGGAACAGGTCAGAATCAGGGAGGAGGCTTGTAACCTCATGCGGGAAGCAGGGGGTGCAGAGTAATATCTCAAAGCCATTGAGCGAGCTTGCAGCCAGAATAGGAATGAAAACCATAACCAATGTAGATTAGTGGAGGCCAACCCAAAAGTATTGTCCACTTTGAGTATCAGACAACTGTGAGTCAGAGATGAGGAGTAAGTGGACTAACTAACCAGGAGACATCACATAAGGTGAGAACAAAAGGCTACTGAATGTTTTCTGTAAAAGGTAAGGGTTGAATTGTAATCTGAAAGAGAAGGGAAGAAGAGAAAAACCATCTTTTCCTGTAGTTTTTTTTTTTAAACCCGTTTTATTGTAAATTTTTAAATTTTTTTTATTAAAATTTTTTTTTAACCCTAGTACAATCAACATACAATGTTGTACTAGTTTCAGGTGCACAATATGGTGATTAGCCATTGCTCAGGGCTCATCATGAGATGTGTACTCCTAATCTCCATCATCCATTTCACCCATCCCTTCACCCACCTCCCCTTTGGTAATCACCAGTTTGCTCTCTGTATTTAAGACTCTGGTGTTTTGTTTGTCTCTTTTTTCTTTGTTTGTTTTGTTTCTTAAATTTCATGTGAGTGAAATCATATGGTATTTGTCTTTCTCTGACTGACTTATTTCACTTGCATTATATATACCCTCTAGTTCTATCCATGTCATTGCCAATGGCAAAATTTCATTCTTTATGTAGTTTTGATCAAATATGTGTATGATTTGCAGTACTCAAAACCAGTCAACATTAGGTCTGCTTCTAAAGGACTGCCCAGGGAACTAAGATTAACCCTAACACCAAGCTTCCTGCATTCTATAATGACATGACAATGGAAAGCTTCAGGATTAATGAATCCATATGATTATGGGTGGGTGGCATTGTAAGGATGTCCTGACGGAAGAATTGGCCCAGAATCCAGGACAGAGTCAAGAGAGTTAAGGAAGGCAGGGGAAGGGAGGGGAGCCAGGGGGGCTCAGCGGTTTAGCACCGCCTTTGGCCCAGGGCCTGATCCTGAAGACCCTGGATCGAGTCCCATGTCGGGCTCCCTGCTGGAGCCTGCTTCTCCCTCCGCATGAGTCTCTGCCTCTCTCTTTCTGTCTGTGTCTCTCATGAATAAATAGATAAAATCTTTAAAAAAAAAAAAAAAAAGGAAGGCAGGGGAGCAATTTGATTGGTTGGTTGCAGTGGAGGTGGTAGGGGGGCAATCATATAAATGATAATCTAAGCATGTATATTTGAAAACGTCTAAGGTGCTTCTCTCTCTGATATTATTTTTTTTAAGATTTTATTTATTCATTACAGATACAGGGAGGGGGGGTATGGAGCAGAGACACAGGCAGAGGGAGAAGCAGGCTCCATGCAGGGAGCCCGACATGGGACTCGATTCCGCGTCTCCAGGATCACACCCCAGGCCCAAGGCGGCACTAAACTGCTGGGCCACTGGGGCTGCCCTCTCTCTGATACTATTTAGGCAAGTACAGATCTTGAGAATTGAGACCAACATAACTCCTTGTCCCCGAATTAAGGAACGCTGAGGCCAGCCATTAAAAACACCTTAGCTACTTGATCCAGGAAATACTTGCTCTTAGAAGGTAAGACTATCATCTGAGCAAAGCAACTTACGATGAAAACTTGCTTCAAGATTCCTAGCTATGCCCATCAGTCCAAAGCTATTACATCATAACTGATTCCCAGTCCCAATCAGGCCCCCACTTGCCAGACCCACTGAGAAATCACTCAGCTCAGGACCTAAAAGCCTGTAAACATTCCTCCCTTGGCTTTGTCTGATTAAAAAAAAAAAAAAAAAAACAACTCAGGGCTGAGTGTGCTTTCCTGGTGTTGGAGTGTTGGTCTGGGTTAGAGAGTCAGCCCATGGCAGTATAGTCTTTGATCAATGGAAATAGACTGGAGAGAAGCTAAGACAAAATAGTCTCACACTTTGTCTGGACCTTAAGACAAATAACTCTATCTTTACTTTTAATTAGTATTCGGTTACTGGTTATCAGTCACCATTAGTATCTGGGGACAGAACTCTTGATCAGTAAAGTTTTGCCTTTGTGTCAAAATGGCTGCATCAGAATGTCACATTGTCCTGCTGGCATAGACAGAGGTTTCAGCATGTCTATAGATTGTGCTGGCTACTAGTGATTTATCTTACAAAGGGCTTGTAGTAGAGATTTTCAAAACATCATCATATTCACATAGTAGAGCCCATAATGCAGCAATACTATTTAAAGCATCTCTAGGGAACCCTGTAAGCTTCCTACCAATGGAGCTGTGAATTGAGTTCTAGTTATGGGACAGGGGCCTCTAGTAACTTTCAAATATACATCTCTAACAAGTCAGCTGGTTTGGCTGAATCTTTATTTAGATTTGTCAAAAGTCATTTTTCTTTGGGTTTCTAAATACCTTGCATGAATTCCCTTGATTCATCATGGGGCACCACATGCCTTAGAAAGGACAACCTCACGGGATTACTTTTCTCTCTAGGGGTTATAAAAAAAAAAGATAACTTCCTGAGTTAAAAAAGAAAAATGATTTAGGCAGGGAAGAAAGAAGGTGCTTTTTCGGAGTAAAATCGAGAAGCCATGCAGAAGCCAGCAGGAGGGGAAACATCAGGCAGTCAGGCAGGTGGCAGGCAGCAGGTAAGCAGCACAACTTGCCATGCTAATTGATAGAAATTACACCTGTTGTTTCCATAGTTTTAGGAACAGTTGATCTAAAAGATGTGGGAATCTGCCTTTATATTACGATAATTCAGTGCGAAACCTGCAACTGAAACTTCAGCCAACTGATTGCCATACTTTGCTGCCTTCTAGAGCTCTTTCTCTAGAGAGCCACAGGCGTGTAAAGGCACAAACCTGAAGACATAAGTGCCTCACTGTTCATAAAGAAAAGACTTATACAATATTTCCCCAAAAAAGGGCATCAAAGTGCACAGTAATGTGAGACTTTTATTAAAAATAAAAATTAGCTATACATATATTCCTTAAGGCATAAGATAATGTCTGTTTTAATGCCTAGCAGAAGACATGGCCCCTAATAAGTATTCGATACATTCTGTTGGATAATACAGTTCATTGTTACAACTTGGTCTTCCTTTGGTTGACTGCTAAAACCCTAAGGGAAAAAAATTACTGTGAAAGAATTGCCCGTGACTCATTGGAAGTTTATCTATCAGGCACTGATTGCCTGGAATGTTTTTAAGTTGGGCTCATTGAAGATATAAGAGAAACATTCCAGTTAAGGAGTATTAAAAACCAGGGCAAAGGAATTGGTAATGTCTAGCGTGACATGGGAATGTGTGAAGGGTTTATAGAACTCAGTTAATCATAGTGAGATTTCACCTGTCATTCAGCCTTCGGGCAAAAGTTCTGTGATAGGTAGGCCAGGTTACAGACTGTGAATGATAGGCAGGCAAAAAGATGGAGAACACCACTTGGCTATAAGCCACCAAACCAGCAGGTTCTCCTGTGTTGGGTTCAGGATGGCAAGGGGACGCAGGAACCATGCTTTGTACAGATACATGGGAATATTTGAATGGTAAATTCAATGAATTGGATAGGACATATACCCATTACCTTGATCAAAGTCATCCTTTTAGGGTTCTAACCTAAGTGGGTAACATTGTTAGGCTTAATTAGAAAGAGACCTTACTCTTTAGAATTAAAATTTTGGGGACAGAGGAACCAAAAACTAAGGCAAAAGAGTGAATATACTATTGCAAACATAAAAGGAAACCAAAATGTTAAGAATTGAAGGTGTCCAATGCTGGCGGAAATTCTGCAGATTGGCTGGGGTTGAGGCTCCTTGTTGGAGAGCTACCAGCGAGGGACCTGCAGTGCTGACAGCTGAGCCAAGGGCTCCCCAGACCAAAGGGTGCTGGAAGATGGAACCATAAGTACAGTCTTTGGGTGGAAAACCGCTGTGGACATGGTACACACCATGGTGAGGTCAGTAGGATTTTAAATTTGGGAAAACTCAATTTTGTAGAATAGCCACTTATCCTCCTGCTTGTTTAAAAATGTGTTTTTCTTATTGCTTACTGCTATATCTAACAATGGCCTATTTTACACGATACACTCCTGGAGATTAGAGGTGTGTCTATTTGCCCTTCTCTGTCATAGTCTGGTAACACTTTGCCCCCATGTAAAACCATGCCATAAACGCCTGTGTTCTGACAACGAAGGCACCCAATGAAGAAGCTAAAATGAGTATGGTCACAGAAATATGGGAATGTTTGGTTGATGTTTTTACTCTAAGGCATCTCTATTGATGAGTTATGAAGAGATATTAATCTCCCCTGAGCACACAAGACACAATGGCCAACACGAGAGCCCCACTTTACAAATCATTTTACCATTAGCCTGAACAGCTCTAACACATCAACAACCAGTGCAAGTGCATTTGCTTTATTTTAAGGTAGAATATTTATTTTGGATAATGGATTATTAAATAGATATGTATCATTTATCTCTGCAAGTCGTTTTATTGAGAATGATTTATAGCACATCAACAGCCATTGCAAATGCATTTGCTCTCTTTTGAGGGCCGCTCATTTTATTATGAATGGCTTACTGAACAGAGAGAAGCCAATTGCAGAGAACCTGCTTTCTCAGAGCTGCGATGTTTTATAAGGGTTGCCTTATAAATATCTTGCAAATCACTTATGAAGCATTTCTTGGCAAAATATCCTGAAGCCCAATTAATGTTCCAATTCCATAGGGCCAATCTGGGAAAGAGGGCATTCAGGAAAGTGACTCTGGAGTCTGGCATCCTTTCTGTTAAGTGGCAGCAGTATACTCTGACACGATTATATCGAGGAGACTTTGGATCCTCATCTGAAATGCCAGTATAAATTAGATATTTACCTATTAGAATTTGGATGACATCACGCAATTTTCGCGGCTGAGAGCGCAAAGAAAAGACCACCTCCAGCTGATCTCTAACTTTTCTGTTGTTGCTTCCCAAAGAAGTCATATTGTTTGCCATTCAAGCGCATGGTGGTTCATCGTGTGCGAAAATCACAGAAATTTTGGGCGGGAAATGCAACATTGGTGATAATTATTTGGATTGCTTTGTTTTCAGTTTTTGTTTTTTGTGTTTTGGTTTTTTTAAGATTTGACTATTAATCGCATCTTGAATACTCTAACGTACATGGAGACGAAAAATACAGATACTTGGCTACATACAGTGTAATACTGTCAGATTTTTAATTTCGGCAAAGGTAAACCCTGCCAAGTTTTGAAGGTCTGCATCAAGGATACTGACATAATTTTCAAAGTCACAGGGTAATACTGCAGCACCTCCCCTCAACATAAAACCCAGGGGGTTGACACCAGCACATCTCTCCTTAATCTACCCTGTGCATAACAATGTGGCCACGGAGCCTTCCTGAATGTTGGCAGTCACACAGGCAGAGGTGGGTTTTGCAAATGAGGTGGGGGGGGGGGGGGTGATGTATTTTATTGCTGATACTGTTTCACCTGTATTTGGTTCCACTGACACCGCAAACCCTGCGGCCAATTGTCCTTATTATCGCCCCTGCGTGTTTCTCCCCAGCCCACTTGCGCAGGGGGGAGATGTGAGCGTGGAGCGTACTTAACTGCCGAGCTGAATGGCTCCGTAATGCAGCTTCAGTGCGGCATAAATTAAGCTGTCATTTTTTTGGCAGCAAGTGCAGAGAGGCGATTTTCCTGTACTGTAACATTTGAAACAACAATTTCCTGGCTCCAGCACTGACTGACAGATCCGTGTGATACATTCTCGACGTGTGTGCTTCGGGGCTGCAGCTGGAAACTGCCTTCAGGGCAAGGTATTGTCTCTATTAGCAAACGCGGGCCGTGGCCGCCCCAAGCGCCGAGCGCCGACTCCCGGGGCTGCCACTCCGCCCGCCGCGGTCGCGCCCCCAGAGCTGGGCCGCCCCGGCTCCAGGACTGCGAGCGCGCTTCTCAGATGCAAAATGCTCTTTTATCATGAAAATCCGCTTGCGTGTCGCTGTGCATTGGCTCTCGCGGGGGCAAAGCCTTTTAGGAACGGGGAGATCCCTCTCCCCACCCTCTTCTCCCCCCGCCTTCCAGCTGGGCCTCTGGGCTGGGGGTTCGGAGGGCCGGGAACACGGTCCGGGTGCTCGCAGGGCCTTCCAGGCGGGGACCCGGGGCGCCGCTGCCAGTCGGGTTCCCAGGCTGCAGGTCGGCTCCGGTGGTGCATAGAGGTAATGAGGGGTGTCGGCAGGAGGGTCCCCGGAGGGACCGCGGCAAAATGCTCTTTCTTTAAACGTCCTCTCTGCACCCCCACCCCCCACCCCCACAGGTGACTATAAAGCAATACGGGCCCTGCGACCTGCCAACACTCCTGAATACACATAAAGGGCAGAAAAGGTTACCTTGAAAGCAGTCGAAATACGACTGTAGTCACATCAGGCAGGATGCAGCAGGGAGAAGGAAGTTATGTGAACCCCGGACCGGGATGCGGAATTGTTGCCCATGTGCTGCAAGAAAGGGGTTGCTCCCCAGATCAGAGCCAAGGCTTTGGGCAGCTCGGTGAGGCCAGAGCGCGTCTCCGCTGACCCCCAGAGCGGGCCTGGCCCGTATTTGGGGCGCTCACAGACGAATAATCCCCAGCTTCCCGGAGTTCGCCCATTGGAAGCTGTTGCGGGGTGATTTGTTCACAGTCAGCAGGGTCTCTCCTGTTTAGAACTTAAATCCACTTCTGCTAGTTCCCCTTCTTCTGTCTGGTGCTATCATCAAGGGAAGATAGAGAACACACCCGTGGCATTCCTCATAAAATAGCACGTAGAGGCTGGCTGGCCTCAGGTTCAAATACCTCGGTTTCTATCATTCTTCCCATGGGCCTTATGAAACCCTCATTTATTTGTACAAACAGTAAATACACGGTGTTTGCAGTGGGTCAAGTACCGTTCAAGGCATTCAGAGTGAAATTACAGATTAAAATTCGAGCCCTGCATTTATGGCCTGAGACACATTTTTGCTCGCCAGCTGTTTCTCGCCACTGTCCAGGCTCCCATCGGTAATGCTGGTCACATCTCCTTCCTAACTAGCGAGCGCCAGCCACGTTTTCTCTTGCTTTCGTGTCATGGCTCAAGTGGCTTTCTGTAGGGAAATGACCACCCCACCACCTTCTCTTCCTCATTAACTCCCAACTGAGACAGGAAGACTTCTCCGACCAAATCCTGCACCCCTGGTCAGGGTTAGACATTTCTGCCCTCTGTTACTTGCCGATCTTGTGTATATCTCTTTTTCAAATCTCAATTGCCTTTTATCCGCCTCTCTCTAAAGCTGCAGTTTATATCTTTTACATGGAGACTGTACTCTGTAGCCCTGCCGCAATGCCTGGTACGTAATAGGTATTTAAAAAATATTTCAGTAAGTGGACATACACATTTATGGTTGTTGTGCTCAAGATACATCCACAAATCATAAGCCCCAATTACAGAAAAACAATTCTCTGACAGTGGCCCACTTTTTTTTTCCCCCTTGGGGAAACGAAGAATTGCTTTATAGGTAATTTATGTTATATTTCTTTTATCTTATCCTATCCCATCTTATCCTATCCATCTTTTAACCATTGCATCAAGTTCCTATGTGGCTAATCCATGTTCAGCCTGGGGTCAACTAGCTTCTAAAGGTCTTCTTGCCGTGCATAATACGCTGCCATCTCTAGATCTTATTTCTGAAATTTGCCGGGCTATGATCATTCATAGTGAACTTTCATTCTGCTTATTCTAAGCCATATTATGAGCTCGTCAGAACCATTTTAAATTCTCAGGCTAGATTTGAAGATCCCATGCTTTCTTTGCCCATGACAAGGTAAGGCAAGGACAATATATATAAAAACGGAAGGACCAAGCCCCAGATTGATAAATACTCCTCAGGTTCTGAAGTCAGCCTGCAGTAGCACCATATCCTAAAAACTGGCAGTGGGGGAGAGATTAGACCTTGGTTCTGATCTTGGATCCAACATTTACAAGCTATGTGACTTTGAGTAAGTCACCTAACCTTTTAATAGTTACCTTACATAGAATGTATTTGTGCAAATATTAGTACTGGGATGATGCATATCAAAAAAGATCCCAAAATTAGGAACGATTAAGTGAGAATATTTCTGTTACTCTTGAATCTTCAAAGACCATTCTGATTCGTAACCGATGGGAAAATAGTCTCTGCTGATTCTCCACTTTCTTCATATCCTGCTCCCCCGACCATCTTCAGAAAATTTAATTTTGTACCTACACTGTGTCTCTAAATCAAGTTCTGTAATAACCTATTAACCACCAAACAGTGGGGAATCCTTCCATTGTATCTTTCCTCAGAAAGCTTACAGAACCCTCATATAAGAAAACAAAAATGGAATATGAGGGTCTATATCACAAATGCCAGTGAGCATTCCCCAAATACTCCTATGACAGGTGGCTGGGACAGCTTCTGGCAATGTTACTTCAACCCAGACCTTGAACTTTCGTTGTTGTTTTTTTAAGGATTTATATATTTATTTAATATTTATTTTAGAGAGAGAGAATGGGGGGAAGGCCAAAGGGAAAGGGAGAGAAGCAGACTCCCCACTAAGCATGGAGCCTGATATGGGGCTTGATCCCACCACCCTGAGATCATGACCTGAGCTGAAATCAAGTGTCAGATGCCTAACCGACTGAGCCCCCCAGACCTTGAAGTTTTGAGAGAATTCTAATCAGTGGTGAGGAAAAGAAAGGATATCTCCTCAGGGGATGAGATGTCATGAGCAAAGCTTTAGAAATAGGATGTGTACACCCAGGTCCATAGCAGCATTATCTACAACAGCAAAATGTGGCAATAATCCAAGTGTCCATTGACAGATGATAAACAAAATGTGTCATGCATACAATGGAATATCATTCAGCCTTAGAAGGAAAGGCCATTCTGGCATGTGCTACAACGTGGATGAACCTTGATGACATCATGCTAATAAGCCAGTCATAAAAGTACAAAATACTATACCATTCCCTGTATACGAAGTACTTAGAGACAAATTCATAGAGACAACGAAAATGGTAGTTGCCAGGGGCTGGGGCAGGAAGGGATGGGCAATTATTATTTAATGGGTACAGAGTTTCAGTTTTGCAAGATGAAAAGAGTTCTAGAAATGAATGGTGGTGTTGATTGTTGCACAACAATGTGAATGTACTTAATGCGACTGAACTGTACACTTAAAAATGGTTAAGATGGTAAGTTTTATGTTGTGTGTATTTCAGTGCAATTTTTTAAGTTAAAGTTCAGTGTTAGAAAAGTCTTATTTAGGGGAAAATGCATAATAGATTTGACTAAAACATAAGTTTATGTGGTAGATTAGTTGAAGGCAAATTTGGAAAGAAAAGTTCACAGACTGGACCACAGAAAGTCTTCAGTGAACACTGAAGATTTGTTGAAGAATCACCAAAGGCTTTTGAGCAGGAGAAGGATGTTGTCAGAACTGGGCTTCTGGAAGTTTTAGACTGGCAGTGCTATGTAGGTTGGCTTGGGAAGCCTGAAGATGAAGGCAGGAACCCAATATGTATGACCATACCATTACTTGAAGAGTGAGATTATAAACTCAAAGGGAGGGCTAAGAAGAGGACATGCAAAGGTTATAAGGGACTTGGTGAAAGCTGAGAGTACTTGGCGGCTTACTGGCTGGGGGAGTGGAGTAGACTAAGTGGAAATTAGAGCTGGTTCAAAGACTACACTTGAGAGACTTGAAAACTACAAATATTATGCAAAATGGCAATATTAACTGTTTGATAAATTCAGTTCAAGACATTGAATTAGAGAAGACGGTGAATTATATAAAGGAAGACACCCATCAGGCAATGAGATAGATATCTCCTAAGGATCAGGAAATGGGCTATGAACAAAAAAGAAGAGGAGAGAGAACAGTATTATAGAATGCCCTCCACCATACCAGATACCCTGTGAGAAACTTCCCAGATCATAGCACAACCCTATGCATTAGATGGTAATATCCTCATTTACAGAGCTGGAAACTGAGACACAGAAAGGTTCATTAGATTGCCCAATTTCACAGGCAAATAATGAGTGGCAGGGCCAAAGAACAGTCACAATGACCTGATCCCAGAGCCCCAGCTCCTCCTGCAGTCATCCGTGCCACCTGTCTCAGAAGACATGATTTCTAGTTCTGGCTGTCTGAAGAAATCTCCAGAAAGAGGGTAAGGATTGAGTATAAATAACAGAAGGTAGAGGTAATGAAGTTCTACAAGTAGGAGAGAAAGTACAGAGAGAGCAAAGAAGGCAGAGAGAGGTGACAATCAGAGATGTGGGAAGAGGGTCAAGGTAGCGTTGCTTCCTAAGGTCATGAAAGAAGCACATTGGTAAGATGCAGACTCCAGGGTCTAGTGGTTGACTGGGCCAGAGGAATGAAGGTTGTTGTGAGACTACTTGGTTTGGCCATGGTGGAATCAGACTAAGAATTTAGGAAGAAAGTGAATGTCAGAAAATGGAAAGAGCGTCACTCACTTGAAATTTTTTTTAAAGATTTTATTATTTATTTTTTCATGAGAGACAGAAAGAGAGAGAGAGAGGCAGAGACACAGGCAGAGGGAGAAGCAGGCTCCACACAGGGAGCCCGATGTGGGACTCGATCCCTGGTTTCCAGGATCACACCCTGGGCTGAAGGCGGCGCTAAACCGCTGAACCACCAAGTGCTGCCCTCACTTGAAATTTCTTACTGTGAATTCCAGTTCACCTACTTTTATGATTAAGTTGTTGGAAAGCTTTGGGACGCATTTCGAGAGTTAAAAGATAAAAGTGTTTCTACAGAGGATTGAACCCTAGGTTCTAGCTCTGTTTTTGAAATAGCTGTGTGCCCTGGTCAAGAAACTTATCCCTACTAGGCTCCCATTCCCCAAGCTGAAAGGTGCCCAACCCCGTAACAGACAAGTTGTGCCCCAGGTATGAAGTTGTGGTATACCATTCTGAATAAAATTTTAAAAATAGTTTGTTTTTCTTAAAAATCAAAGCCATAGCACTACAAGTCTGTACTTTTGACACTAATATTAGCCAAGGCAGGGGAAGGGCTTGTGCTGGGCCAGGTACCTTTGTGAGCACGTTACACATATTAACTCACTTAATCCTCCCATAATCCCACCAGGTAGCCTTTACTGCCAGTCCCTTTTTACAGATGATGGGACTGAGGCAGAGGATTCTGAAACTTACTGAAGGTGTATAGTTAGAATGTAGTAAAGATGACCGTCTGAGGCCAGATCCCAGTAAGTTGTCAACCAGAGATGAAGTCATTCTGCATTTTCATTTACTTGCCATCTTGTTCTCAACAAAATAAATACCTAATGTCATTTAAGCTTTTTGAAACCAATTTGACTTATTTCTATTTTTACCTTCAAAAAGACCTGGGAGCCATGAATCCTATACTGGGAACTCTAAATCCTTGCTCCTCAAAGTGTGGCCTACCCACTAGCAGCATCAGTATCCCCTGGGAGCTTTTGGAAATCAGGAGCTCAGGCCCCTCCCCAGACCTACTGAATCAGAATCTGCATTTTTACAAGATTCTCTGTGAGTCACATGCGTGCTGAAGTTTGAGTAGCGTGCATCTAGATGCTCTCTCTAATGCCTTCCAGCTCTGGTGTCCTCTGATTCTCTCTACTTCCTCTCCTGCTGTCTCAGCACACTGATTGGTCCAGGAGTTAGTTCTGCAGGATTCGTCCAGGATTATTTATTTGCCACCCTATATCTCATGCTCTATTATCAACTGAGGAAGTTAAGTCATTTCCATTAAATAAATGTGACCTCTATTGATTTTTGCAGCCCTCCCGTTCTGAACTTGACTAAATGTTATACCTTTCACCCATAATGTGACACACATATCTCTAATGGCAAAATGCTGTCTATCCCATTTCTTGAGGTCCTTGGCGACATGTATGGAGATGGTTTCTCTGTCACTTACCGTTAGATCTTTTGACACTTTCTCATACCTTTATTGCCTGCTAACAGACTTACTGCAGGTTCCCTTCTAACTGGTTCCCTCTGCAAACTTCTATCAGAAGGTGTTACTGTGTTCAAATGGCTACTGCCCACCAGACAGCATCACCTGCTCAAATGCTCACTCGCATTAGCCTCTTCTAAAGGTGTCAGCTTTTCTTTCAAAACAGTGGACGATACAGTTAAGACTCTGTGCTGCTGAGAGATGATGTCTTGCTGCTCTTCTGTTGGAATGTAAGGCCCCATGTCAGGGAGCTATGAGTCAAGGAGCAGCACTGAGTGGAATCTATGAGACAGTCTCCTTCCCACTTGCTTTTAAAGTGAATTCAAAAGACATGGCCATTTGGTGACTGTTCATGTTACTCACAGGTTTCCAGGCTGCATTAGGGTGTTTTATGAACTAGCTCGGCACATTTATTATATCGACACTGAGTAGCATCATTATAATTAAGTGCCTGTCATGATTTCCATTACACACCCCTGTTTTAAGGGACCAAACACACAGCCATAAAATGTACTTTTGACTGAAACTTGGCATACCTGAATCCAATGCCTAATCACACTTTTCATAAAAAGCATAAAATGCCATTGTTTTCCAAATACAATAGTACTTTCCCCCATAGTACTTTTTCCCCATAGTGCTTTTATGTTCAAAAGAACAAAAGATGCTACTTCTCCACTTCAATAAAGTCATCAATTTTTTTTAAAATTTAAAACATAGATACGATAACCTGGAACAAAAGTATGCTATAGGGCATAAGAAATCTCATAACATGACTGATTTATAAATCTGATGCTGTATTTTCAAGAATTAGCAGTAATGATTACATTAAATGCTATAAATTATGTCCTCATGTAATTGTATAAATAGCCTAAAGAAGTGTGTAATACAGCATATTTGGGACAGTAATGTCCCAAAAAGCCATATATGTATGGTTTTTTTTTCTCCGTTGTACTTTGAGTGGGGAGAGAGTGTGGGGAGGGAGAGACAGAGAAAGAATATGAAAATGTTGGCTAGTATCCAAAATCTATAAAGAACTTATCAAACTCAACATCCCAAAAAACTGAAAAATCTAATCAAGAAATAGGCAGAAGATATGAACAGACATTTCTCCAAAAAAAAAAATATGAACACATCACTTTTGTGGCTGAATTTCCAGATGGGTAAATATAACAAAACCTGAATATGAAGAAAAGCCACCAGGAACCCCACATATAAAAAGAAATATTCCTCAGGATAAAGTACTATGGCAGATTGGATATTAGTTTCCCAATGATGTCCACATCCTAATCCCTGGAACCTGTGGATATGTTACTTTATAGCTACAGGGATTTTGCAGGTGGGATTAAATTTAGGCTCTTGAGATGGGGAGATTATCCTGGATTATGTGATGGACCCAGTGTAATCACAAAGGTCCTTATCAGAGAGAAGCAGAAAGGTCCAGGCTCACTGGAGCAGAGATCCGAGTGATATGGAATTACGAACTGAGGAATGTGGACAGCTTCTAGAAGCTGGAGAAGGCAAGCAAATGGATGGATTCTCCCTTAGAGGCTCCCAAAAGGAAGCAACTCTGCTGACACTTTGATTTTAAGACCTCCAACCTCAAGAATTATAAGAGGATACATTGATGCTGCTCTATACCACCAAGTTTGTGATAATTTGTTACAGCAGCAATGGGAAACTAATACAAATACTTTAGGAAAATAAAAATGCAGAGAAGAGGAGCACAGATCAAGTCCATTATTTTAAAAATTTTAAGAGATGCTTGCTGATGTCTTTCAGAGACAAAAAGAGAAATGTTTAGCGGAAAGCTATTTTATGATAAAGTTTTAAATATTTTGATTTCTGAATGATTAACATTTAGAGGTTCCATTATTGTTATTGGCAAATCTAATTTAACTGCTCTGGTACAGGAATGGGATAACACAGGTCTAGTAAACACCTGAGGTCTCCCCCCAGGGTAGCGGATGCTGGTTTGCACGTCATGTTGCTGGGCTGTTCTGGTTGACTTGTTGCTGAACGCAGACCCCTTCATTGGTTGGGAGGATATTGGGAGCATTTTTTAAAGTAACCAGTGGGAAGGTTTGGGCTTCACACTCATGTGAAACCACGATTTAAGCTCTCATGCACCTTTTAAGGATGCTGCTTCTGGTAAAGGACATATGGCTAAGTCCCTTTTTTTCAATGCTGCCTTCCTCACAGGAGCCTGTTAGACCTAGAAGTCAAATCTCTGTAACTATCTTAACTGTGTGAGAGAAAGACTAACAGGAACTGACAAAACACTAGTGCACAGCTCTCTTGGGTATGAGATCTTGGCATATTTCCTTTTTTGTTGTTGTTTAATAATGCTAACAAAAATGAACTAGATGTTCAGCTACAGAGATGACCGTACTATAAAAGCGATGCATCTCCACATTACCCTAATTTGTTGTGGGCCTCCAAACTACTTCCCCAATTTTGCATATTGCACTGGCAATGATGCCAAATAGGTAGCATTAAATTATATCCCTACATAACCCAAACCTTTGTGCCCCAGCTGTAGAAGAGAAGCGTTCACACCAATAACTCCCCGGAATGTTCCAGAGCTTCTGGAGGGCTGGGAACAATGATCCTGCACATCCATCCTTAAAGCCTGTATCCTGAGCCACACATAGTGATAGAGATCCAGATCACGGAATATGTGCAGGTAAGCAAATAACCATGCAAGAACACCTCCTCTCCACACACAAAAACAAAATACACCCTACATTTAAAAAAGGAGACCTGCCATTTTTATGCATGGTTTTGTTGTACGGTTTTAAACTCTATAAGTGACCAAATGGGACTGAGCAACTCTTCCAAACCATATGGGGTCATTAGATTATTTTTATCTGAATGGATCCCTACGTGACTGAAAAAGAGCTGAAAATGAACCTGAATTTATACGGGGACCCTGTATTTGAAAATCCTTCACACCATTTGTACATTATATGTGGTTCTTATCCTTTTTGGTCTTATAATAGAGCTATTTATGCATGTGTCTAATCTCTATTCCTAGACAGTGAGCATTCTAGAATCCAGGTACGATCCTGTACGAAAAACCTTTACTGGAAGAGAGTGACAAAAGGGGAAAGGAGGAGCGAGGCAAGTAAGCTAGCCCTTCCCATTTATTTGCCTTATATATTTCCACAGTAAAATATAAAATATGAAATACACTTGACATTTTGGCTGCAAGGTCCAGCACTCCTGGCCTTTCTGTGTCTGGCTTCATAGGTCACCAGGAGGTTGGCAACAGGTGTGCCAGATGAGGCTAAAGGAGAAGCTTGGACAGGGCTGAGTTTCTAGTTTCACTAATCATTCTGATGGATGTGTTGTGGGCTTCCCCACCCCATGGGTTCAGGAACATCTCTTCAAGGAGGGTTGCTCCCACTGGATGAAGCTAGTAGAGACCATGAGGCCAGTTTGCCATACAGTTTGTCGCTCCTTATGAGTAGTTGTTATTTAATGTAATCAATCTGAAAGCCTGAATTTCAAGCTTGTTACCTCCTACCTAATAACTGTAGGACTTCAGCTCTTACACTTTGGGGGAAGTAGGAAATTATCCTACACAAGAACCTCTGGGACTGTCTTATATGTGCTTGTGAATCAGACTGAGCAATGCTCCTTCCAGCCAGGTCCCTTCTCCTTGGAAATCTGAACCCTCTGGAAGGCAGGTCTCTAGGGCTGCCTCTACCCTCAGCTCCTCCCTGGTCATGGTCCCATGCTCAGTGGTATTCACTGTCCTAGGCAAAGTTCCTGCTGTTTCCAGAGAGTTCTTTTATCCTCTGGGTAACCTGAGGCTGGCAGCTGGTTCTGCCAAAGCAGATCAGAGATGGAGGTTTGGCAAGAGGGGCAAGCTGATTCCACAGTCCTTATCTCTAGTTATGTCTTCTTCATCTTTCGGTGGACTTCACTGGGTCTCTGGATTCTCCATAGCCAGAGGTGGTGGCCCCTGCCCTCATATAGACACCCTCTCCCCACCATTCCTTACTCTTGAAGGCAGGATGTTAGTGGCCAAATCCAATGCAAGTTTCTTTTTAAAGTGATAAGTTGCGCTGGTTGCCTAGTAAAGTATATCTGGTCCCATGCCTTCCCTTCTCCTTTTGTCTGGTGGTCAGCCTGGAGTTTTCAGTTTCTCCTTCAAGAATTTTTCCCAGATTCACCTGAACTAATTGGGAGGGAGAAAATACCATTTGCGTCTTTCATCCACCCCTCCCCCAGAAAGCCATCAGGCTAATTCTTGCCAATGCTATGGCCCACCAGGAAACTACTCTCCACAAAAACAAAGTGGTAGGAGGCCTATTTCACTGAGTCTTGCCATTTTACCTTTTGGGGCTGGGAGGCGCTTCCTCTAATCACAGTGGCCTCTAATTGCATGAGACCATGCTCTGAGGGACGGAGTGGCTGGTTGCTCTCACCATTGAAGGGCTGGCAGGAACTTTTTTTTTCCTAGGGATTTTATTTATTTATTCATGAGAGACACAAAGAGAGAGAGAGGCAGAGACACAGGCAGAGGGAGAAGCAGGCTCCATGCAGGGAGCCCAATGTGGGACTTGATCCTGGGACTCCAGGATCATGCTCTGGGCCAAAGGGGCAGGCACTAAATCCCTGAGCCACCCAGGGATCCCCTGGCAGGAACTTTTGAGACTCTCAGTTTGTAGTTCTCTCTCTCAAGTCACTGAAGGCGGCCTCCTGCTCTTCTAGGAAGCTGGAAGCAGGTTACTGAGGTAGCAGCAGGATTTATTTAAGGCTGGCCAGATCTGCAGTATGTCTTGTTTCAGGGTCCTTTCTGAAACAAGGTTTCTCACCACCATATCTGGGAAACTTGCCTGCCTACGCTAGGTGTTAGGACAACACTGGCAAGGCTGGCAACATCTCTGAACCCCAGACTGGTCTATCTGGTAAACCTGCACGGGATCAGGCTCTCTTCCTCCCACCTTCTCCTTGCCCTTTCCGAGACTGGCCATGCTGGCCCTTCTGTGGGACTTGCGCCAGCCAGTGTTACCACAGCTTTCCTCTTTCCATCTGCTGAACCTGCTTCCTCACTGTCTCGCCCTATTAGGGGGCTCATGGACAGGGACATGTTCAAGCTTAAGGTAGAGGGGTGTTGTTATTACAGATGAGCATTCTAGCCATACCTGCCACCAGCCCCTTCATCCTCCTCCAGAAAAAAAGTTCACTCTTTTAGCAATTTTCTAACCAATGTCAGAGGAATGAAGGATCACTTTCTAGAGACCCCTCCCATGTCCTTGTATCTTCCTAAGGATAGAAGGAAAACTGACATTCTCAGCAAGCTCTAGAAAACTACATTCATGTTTTCTTCTCTCTTGAACGTTGTATAGTAGTTCGTGATCCAGGATTCAAATAAGCCCAGAGGAACCCCACAACATGTAGTTCAAACAACACTGGGTCTCCCAGTGGATGCTTCTAGTGTGGCCTCCTTGTGACTGAATCACAGATTTCACTAGATTCGTAGTCCACAACTAGGCTATTTTAAAACTTTGAACCAGCCAACCCTCTAAGTTTCCTTCTCCTCCTTGCAAGTTTTTTGGAAATTCCAAAGAGAATTTTGCATATATGATCCCACTGTCACCTTACCATCTCCTCCCAACTCCAAGGGACCTTGAGCCATTCCTGCTGGAGCCAGAGCTCTGCCACAGATGAGCTATAGCTCACTAACTGCCACTGCCACTGCTATCAGAAGCTCACACAAGACACCTCTCCACTTTGTGATTTCAAGACAGCACTCTGCCTTCAATGCCACTGCTGGCGTTACTTCAGTCTCAAGTGTAGTGGGTTAAAGGCAGCCTTGCCTCAATGGCACTATAAAAGGGGACTCACTGTTTCCCATTGTATGTGCTGCTTTGCTCTGAGGGGCCCACGATAAGGTGGCTCAGCACCTGAAATGTTTGGGAGTGTGACCGGCTTCTTCCCATTTACCTATAACCTGCAATAGTAATGATAATAGCTAGCATTTATTGAGCACTTACCACACATGGTTGTAAGCACTTTCCATGTATTCACTCATTTCATTGTCACAAAGACTCTGAGGTAGCTGCAATTACTAGCACCCCCATGTTGCAGATGGGAAAACTGAAGCATAGACCAGTGAAGAATATAGCTGGAGGTTGGCAAGGGAGAAAGCCAAGTTTGGAACCCAGGCAGTTGGGCTGTAGAAGTCACTGCTATGCCATTCTCCCTCACATGTGGATGTGCCAACTTGTTGGAGCATAGAAAGTCTCTGTGGAAACTGTTATGTTTCCTTCCAGAACTACTTTCACCTCTAAGGAATACAAAGGGAGGTCAGGTCCCAGTCTTCATACCCCCACTAAAGCTTTAAGTGCTCAGAGTCCTTTGCAATTTGGCTTGCATTTCTCTTCCCCTCCACGTCATAAGACATGCCTATATTTTAGAACCTCAAACGTAGACATGGCTTGAGGATTTTTCTGAGAAGAACCTGGTTGTCTTGGTAAATTAGCACATGCATATAGGTAGACGGAGAGAAATGACTTCCACACCAATCAATCAGGACCTCTCTCATCAAAATATGGACTATTTCCCAAGAGCAGATGGCAGATCTTTAAAATCAAATTTCAGATAAGGAATTGTCAGAGTGCTTATTTCTCTTCTTCTATGAGCAGGTTTTACTGAGGAAGGGGGTTAAAGAAATCAAGAGCGATCCAGAACGTTTCGGGGAAGTTGGCCAGAGCAACCCCTATTTCCCACTTTTGCACTATTCTCATCAAACATGATGAAAAGATCAAGTAACTATAAAGGACTTGGCATCAGCATGGTCCAGTGCAGCTGGTTGCACAGAACTGGTCTAAAAATGAAATGACTCTTCTATTGTTTGCTTATTACTCACTTCAGATAGAGAATACAAGAGCAAATGACATTCTCCTCGGCTTGTAAGTGATTTTACTTCCTCACAGCGTCCCTGCATAGCTTCCTCCCGCCTCCACAGCCATTCCCACTGCTGTCTCCATTTGCTTTTACCCTTATACTATTTTGCATTCAAGCACATTAAATGCAACCCATGTTATACAAGCCATTATTTATTCTTGCATCGAAAACACTGTAGGTCACCCACCACACGCTAAAGAGAGAAAACCCATCAACAAATAGGCCCCGTCCATTCAGCTTAATTGACATTTCCATTGTCTTTAACTCGGGTCCCTGCATAACAGTGTACACCGGGAAGGATGTGGCAAGAACACCCATTGGCTGCTGCCTGGCTTCGCATTGATAATTGAGTGCCATTTGACCAATGCCGAGGGGCTTTCTGGGTGTGTTTTCCTCCTTTGTCAATGTTAATGCAATGCCAAGTGATAAAGATGCCCTTTGGCATTCAACACTCTTAGCCTTTAATAATAAACACTTTCTGCATCTCAAATTGCTGCTATACATGAACAGGTTTTGGTCAACCCCTGAAGCGAATATGTACCTTCTCATTACAGGGCAGCAGTGGTGAGAAAGCAATTCACTAAGCCATAGGGTTGGCAATCACCCATATTTTCTGCTATGAGTAAATAACTTCAATTGATTTAATCATAAAAGAATAACAGGAAAACTACATTGATTTCCAAATCCCTAATGTGAACATCAGACTCTATTGACCAGGCTGCGTGCAAGGAGGTTGTAGCCATTTGTATGAACTCAAGAAACATCAATACTTGATCATTACTCCAACAAAAAAAATGACAATTTGGGCCTGTTTCAAAATGGATTGAAGTAATATTATGCAGGGTGATTGGGCAATCTAGAGTGATATAAGTGATAATATGCTGCAGTGCTCATTAGGTTAAAAAGAACAAAATCCATAAATCCTGGTGAACAGTTCTCTTGCTAATTGTAATAGGTCATTCACCTTCTATAGTAACAGTAATAACACACTAGACCTCTATTTCTATTAAAGTAACCAAATGGGGTTGTCGAAAATTCATTTGTTGCCCATGTAAATCCAGCTGCTCAGAAGACCAGTGCACATAGAAATCTCTTTATAATTGGAGAAAAATAGTGTTTGTTTCCCCAACATTGACTGATCATTCGGGTTTAGAAGCAAAGTCAAAAATCTTTAAGAGGAACATTTATATATAAAAATGTGCAAAAAGAAATAACTGTGTTCTTTATTTTAATGGAGGAGAAAAAATGTTGGGCTGAGTAGTTAAGAAGTAGGGAGAGGCAGTAGTGATATGCGGCTGGGAAAAAGGGCATAAGCCAGGACCATCCCAGGAAAAGTAGGACATGGGATCCCTGGGGAGTTAGGGAGACTGACCTTCAAGTCTGCCATTAAATTGCTTTGAAGGGGATCCCTGGGTGGCACAGTGGTTTGGCGCCTGCCTTTGGCTCAGGGCACGATCCTGGAGACCCGGGATCAAATCCCACATCGGGCTCCCGGTGCATGGAGCCTGCTTCTCTCTCTGCCTGTGTCTCTGCCTCTCTCTCTCTCTCTCTCTCTCTCTCTCTCTGTGTGACTATTGTAAATAAAGAAATAAATAATTAAAATAAATAAATAAATAAATAAATAAATTGCTTTGAAACTCCAAGCAACTCACCTCCTGATTTTGAGTTTCTTCTTCATTGCAAAATGAGATCATCTATAATGTTGAAGATTTCTCTAACTGTAAAAATCGGAGTCTGGACTAAATGATTGGAGAGTCTGAACTAAATGATTTCAATGTCATCATCCTTTTACTCATTATTTATTACTATGAATGCTTCTTAATTATGGATTATCTCCCTACAAATAGTTTCTCTTTTACCAGGCTTTAATGAGGCAGTGATGATGATTTTAATGAAAGTTCTTATCTAACTGCAGAAAATATAACAGGTCAGCTCTTTCCCATTCAGAAGACCCAAAGCTCTCGATAATGTTTAAATATGTAGTGTTGGTGAGCCCCAGATTGAGCATTGACTTCATGGTGGGAATCTTAAGGGACTTGATGGTCATAAATCAACTGGTTTTACACTTTGTATGTGCCTGGAAGAAGACCAGGTCTATTGTGGGACAGGGAAGTCATATAAGAAAAGATATCTGCCCTCAAGTAAGCACATGGTTGTTAGGGAAGTGAAATTTATTTTTTCAAAGATTTTATTTATTAATGAGAGACACAGAGGGAGAGGCAGAGACACAGGCAGAGGGAGAAGCAGGCTCCATGCAGGGAGTCCAATGAGGGACTGGATCCCAGGACCCTGGGATCACGCCCTGAGCCGAAGGCAGATGCTCAACCCCTGAGCCACCCAGGTGCCCCTAGGGAAGTGAAATTAACACACAAAATAATCATAAAAAAAGAGTAGATCATTGAATCCAAAACATGGTCTGAAGAAAACATTGCAGAATTTAGCAAAGGCTAAAATCAGTGCAGGTTGAACTATTCAGAAGTGATTATGGAGTTTGTAATTGGAATGTGGACTAGGCTTTGAAACCTATATGAAGTATGCCCAGATGGGAAGCAAGCAGTAGGATCTTTAAGCAAGAGAGTCAGTAGGAGAGTGAACAGACAGAAAAGGGAATTGCATCATTGGCATGGAGACATATGCTAGCAACCTGGCATTGGCTAGGCGAGGTCAGATATATGAGCACCAGAAATCAAATAGCTTGTGTGAGGGATGCCTGGGTGGCTCAGCGGTTGAGCATCTGCCTTCAGCCTAGGGAGTGATCCTGGGGTCCCAGGATCCAGTCCCACGTTGGGGTCCCTGCAGGGAGCCTGCTTCTCCCTCTGCCTGTGTCTCTACCTCTCTCTCTCTCTCTCTCTCTCTGTCTCTCATGAATAAAAAAGAAAAAGAAAAGAAATAGTTTGTGTTAGGTGGTAGCCAAAAGAAAACATTTTGAATTGTTGTGTTTCTATAAGTGTGAGAAGCTTGTAACATGTGGTCTGAAAGATCATTTTGGCTACAGAGTCACTACACATTCAGGAATATTGAATCATTTTATGAGAAAGTTATCTCTTTCAGCTTTTAGTTATCCTAGTAAGACCTTATCCTCTAAAAAAAAAAAAAAAAAAAAAAGACCTTATCCTCTATCACCTGTTAATTCCTCTTTGCAGACAAAGAGAAAACAGACCTGGGACCAGAACCTTTGGCTGGCAACGCCAGCCATCTAAAATTGATGACATGGTTGTGTCTCCATTGTATTAATTTTAAGGCTATCTTCTAATTGCATTAAGTGATAATGGTTTTCTTTTTAGCACTGCGACATAATATTTGAAGAGCAGAACAACTAACAAGGTATGAAATATGAAGTAACATAAGCAGCATCCAGATATGACGGAAATCCTGAATGTGGTATGTGAATGGCAGTTTGGGAAACACTGTTAGAGCAGAAAGAGCACTGCTCCTCAAAGGAAAAGGCTGGCTTTAAAGCCTGCCTCTGGTTTATTAATGGCGACCTTGCATAACCACTTACTCTCTGAGCCTCAGTTTACTTGTCTGTAAAGAGCGGGGTCGGGTGAGATGAACTCCAAGGTCTCCTCCAGCTCACACTTGTGTGATTAAAGGGCTATTGAAGGCTCCTGAGCCGACAGTGACAAGATGAAAGTGGCATTTAAAGAAGATTAGTCTGGCAGTGGCACGAAGGTGAGTTGGGAGAGGAGAAAGCTTGGGGTCAGGGAGGCCACATAGGTGGCTGCTTCTGTAATCTGGGAATGAGCCCATAAGGGCCTTGGCCAGGATGGAGGCAGCAAGAAGGCAAGGGATAAAGAGACACGGAAGGCATTTCAAAGGACATTTGACAAGATTTGAAAACTAAAGTATGAATAGAATCATAAAGGTGAGTTGGGGATTTCAAACTTGGTGCAGTAAAAAAAAGGAAGCCTTTTGACAAAATAGAGAGGTTGGGGGGAAAAAAGAGCTTGTTGGGTTCTGAAAATCTTGAGTTTGAGCTGATTGTGAGACACTGATATTGAAATGTTCTTCGGACAGATGAAAATGCAGGACCATGCTTAGATAAAAAGAATGATGAGCAACCACAGGTGTAGGAGTCTTCTGCAGCGAAATGATGAAGGAATGAGTTGCTAGAGAGAACACAAAAACAAGAATAGCAGAAAGGCCCAAAGTGAATTTTGGAATCCTGTGCCTTTTGTTAAGGGGGTAGGAGAAGGAGGAAAGACCAGGCAAAGAAATATAGAATGCTCACAGGGTGACAGAAACCAGAATAGCGTGGAGTTCTGCAAGCCAAATAAGGAGCTAGTTTTCAAAAGATGAGTAGTACTGAGGACAGAAAATCATGAAGAAGGAGGAGCTCTGAAGCAAAGACAAAGGCTTGAGTGATGTCGTCAGTACCCTTCCTTTGAGCAGAAAGCTTCAGAGTGGTAGCAGCTAATGAAGATTAAAAAGAGATGAAGATTATGATCCAATTAAGAGGAAAAAGTAAAGACAAAAATATGACAATTTGGTAAACTGCAGATTCCAGGAAAGCTGACTTAAAAAAATACATGGGTAGACTATAATTGTGTTAATAGAAAGGGATCAAAGACACCAGGAAACAGAAAGATGGAAGGTTCTGAAAAGTAAAAGGAGATACACTGTGGCCTCCACACTGTATTCAAATTATGTCAGGCAAGTGTGATGACCACTACACTACGGAAACAAGAGCCAAATTATGAACACGGCCCACCTTTGAGTCACCAAGGATCCCCATCATTAATTTCAAAGAAAGAGGCCTCATGTGCATTTCCTGTTTCCTAGGACATCTCTACCAGGTTCAGGTGCAAAACACCCTCAAAAACAATTGTTTTCTTTTTTTTTTTTTTTTTTTTTAAGATCTTATTTATTTATTCACACAGAGAGAGAGAGAGGTAGAGACACAGGCAGAGGGAGAAGCAGGCTCCATGCACGGAGCCCGACGTGGGACTCAATCCCGGGTCTCCAGGATCAGGCCCTGGGCTGAAGGCGGTGCTAAACCCCTAAGCCACCCGGGCTGCCCCAATTGATGTTTTCTGGATGTAGACTTTCTTGTAGATTCACTCTTGCAAGCACTTCTGATCTCAGTCGGTCCCTGGGGTCGAGATGGACATGTACTCTTCCTACATCAAGTCTGGGACAGCCTGGCTTCCTTGCTTTGGTGACCTACATGTGAAGCCTGAGTGCTCCCACCATTGAGCCGTGAATTCCCTTACCAGGTTGAACAGGATCAGCAAGTGCTCTTTGTGTGTTTCACACATGCTCAGTCATCACAGCCGGTGTCTTGTATTTTGTGTGTGATCCTTTCCACAAGGCTACAAAACATTACGAGCCAGGATCTCAACTTATACCCAAAAATGAATCAGGACAGGAAATTTCACCAGTTGTAGAAGAAGACTCTAATAATACAGGGACCAGATTGCCATCCTCTATAACTCTCAGGGATTCCCTATACTAAGGCTGTGTGATTCATTTACCTGAACAAGGACTCCCAGCACCAGCAGACACTGTGTCCAGCTGCTCTGGAGCCTCGAGGAAGGTTCTGTGTTTGACACATGTTTACTCTAAAAATAAGAGAAGATAAAAAAGTAAAATAACCTTCCTGCTATCCTTTAAAGTTGTAACTTTGAATATATGAACGAGAATGAATTAAAGTTGTTATTTTGAATATGTGAACCAAATCAGTGTTAGGCTGTACATCCTCTTAACACAGTTGCTTAAAAAAAAAAAAAAAAAAAGAACACAGTCGCTTCAGTCCACAAAATCTCGACTTAAATATTGCCTCCTATTGTGTAAGCTCCAGCCCCATGGTACCTGAAACCAAATTTTCATATATTTGCCTTTACTCTTCCCTCTCCATTGGGTGCCATGGGAAGACAATAAAAATGTAATAATAGCAGGAAGGGTAACCTGGTTAAGTGCAGACCGGTGAAGTAGAATGGTACAAACTCAGTTGCCTACAGGAACCGGGAAGTTAAATAAACTGACTAAATCAGGTAGTGTAGAATGCAGTAGGGACAGGGGGAGCCCAGGGTAAACTGCAGGGAGCAGGTCCCTCGGAGGGGAGCAGTCACCTCGCCTTAAGCCATATGACAACGAAGGCCCCAGTGAAGTCAGATCTTCCAATGACTCAGGAGAATCTAGAAATCTTGACTTTTATGATTCTCCCAAGTTTTAAATCTTGGCAACAAATTAAATGTCTTTTAGATACTATACTGGCCAGACAAAACAGGTCAGTGAAGCACAGTGTTTTACAAACCGGGTTCTAACCCACAACCTTTAAATACAGATGCTCTCTCGGATCCCACAACCTGGAGAAGTTGTCCATTTGCCCCAAATAACTGGTCTGAGGCCCAAGGCTTTCAGGGCCAGTTTTCCTGCTTTTGAGACCCATCCTTAGGCTCTGCCCTCCTGTGGGGGACCTGAGATTCAAAATTGTCTTTCACTTCCCATCTATTACCCCTCAAAACCTGGTCCCATCAGCAGTCGCTGACCTCCCCAAAAGGAGAAGAGAGATGTTATCTACCTAAAAAATGAGTTGCAAAGTGAGAGTGCTTTCCAGAAAGATTTGCACCTAGAAGAGAACACTTGTGAACCTAAATTCTCTTTTAAGCCATCTGAGAGAGTAAAATAAAATGTAGTGTACAGCTTTGTCGGGAAATCTTTTGGGGGAAGTCAAGGATATTTCTGGATCCTCAAAATTCCATGGGAGGCTAATGTACGCTAGCTCCATCTCATTCACTCATTCTTTCATTTATTTAGAAAAGGTTTGGTCGGCTTATACCATGTGATGGGCACAGAGCTGCCCCCTAGGGGGAGAGGACCAACAGGCCTGTTAAGGAGTAATTAGGCTGTTATTCTACACTGCCTCCAAGCTCCTGCACTGAGACTCTCCAGAAGGGGCTATCGACCAGTATTTTGCCCTTTTAAGTCCTCCTTCTTCCTTTCCTCTCCCCTAGATCCTCACTTGCTCCAGGCCCTACTTCTCCTGTTCTTAACTCTAGAGACCTGGTGACAGTCTCCTGGCCGATGGATTCAGCAGCTAAGCACCGATGGTCCATTCCTGGCTCCAACTCGCTTTACTCTTCTCACCTGCAGATTTTTTTCTCAAGCTGCTCCTTCTTCCAGGAGTGACATTTGTCTGTTCCTTTGTCACAGCCCTTAAGCTGCTCTGCCTTCCCGTTTAGTTAATTGGTTCCAAAATTGTTATCAACCTGTAAGGTCAGAGGTCATACCTTTTTTTTTTTTAAGATTATTTATTTATTCATGAGAGACACACACAGAGAAACAGAGAGAGAGAGGCAGAGACACAGGCAGAGGGAGAAGCAGGCTCCATGCAGGGAGCCGGATGTGGGACCCGGGACTCCAGGATCACACCCTGGCCCCAAGGCAAGGGCTAAACCACTGAACCACCCTGGTGTCCCTTTTTTTTTTTTTTTTAATTTGCATATCCCCATGGGTGTTTGTATTTTTGGCACTCATTAAATGTTGATTTAAATGTGTTAAGAGCCGGCCCTTCAGTGTCAGTTTCTAGTAATCCTACATTATTCTTTAAGAACCCAATTAAGTGCTGCCTAGGGGATCCCTGGGTGGCGCAGCGGTTTGGTGCCTGCCTTTGGCCCAGGGCGCGATCCTGGAGACCCGGGATGGAATCCCACGTCGGGCTCCCGGTGCATGGAGCCTGCTTCTCCCTCTGCCTGTGTCTCTGCCTCTCTCTTTCTCTCTCTCTCTCTCTCTGTGACTATCATAAATAAATAAATAAATAAATAAATAAATAAATAAATAAATAAATAAATAAATAAAATTTAAAAAAAAAAAGTGCTGCCTCGGTCAGGCAGCCTTCTCTGATTGCCTCAGCCTCAGAGGAAGATTTCTTCTTTGCTCAGAGCATCTTTAGCTTTGGGTCTGAACCCCTCTTACTGCCATCTCACACAGTGCTCTGTACTGTAAGCATTGTGTATACGTGCCTCAAAGATTCTTCTGAATCTTTCCACCCTGCACAGCAGATGGCACATGATACTGCCCATAACTGGATTTCAATAAGTGTGCAAAATCAGTGTGTTTGGGGAAATGAACAAACTGAATGAATGAAGAAGACAAGAATCCGAGATCATCAGAACACAACTGATCCCACCCACCACTCCCTTCATGTACATACTTGTGGGTGTTTTTATATCTCACAGGTACCTGTTTATGGTTACCTGTGATGTAAATTAATGACTACCATTAATTTAATTTTCCAAGTAACCAAAGACCCCAAATCCTTTTGTGTTAAACCCTTATTGAAGAAAATCTGTATGGTAAAAGGCGGATGGAGTTCACTGTGATGTCCAGCTCATTATATAGTGTATAAAACATTGACCCTGCCAGAGCTGGAAGGGCGTTTATGACTCTTCTTTCACTTGAGTTTGAAACAGCAGTACTTTTCTCCCCTTCTGCCTTCTTTAACAGTTTTTTTCTCTCATGTTTTACTTGTTGCTATTACCATTGCTGTTACTGCTTCTAGCAGCTGTCTCCCGTTTCTCTCCTCGATTCAGTTTCTTTAACCAACGATTATTTCTGAAGCACCTATTATGTGACTTTGAATTTGCCATAGGCCTGAAAAGCTGACATGCCAGTTTGTAAGAGTTTTAAAGGAGTGGCATTTTAAAAGAGAAAACACATTTGAGTGAGCAATCATTTATCGGCAAAAGAAGCACAGTTCAGGGCATGGATTCTGGAAACTCTACTGTGGATCCAGAGCGAGCAAATAGACATCTCGCTCTCAGCTATGCTCCAGAGAAACGGCTGGCTAAATAACTGAGTGGAGGTGACTGTGCTACAACCAGACTTTGAGCTTGCTGGCCAGAGTAATGAAAGGATTTACTGCATTCTGCAGTGAAATCAAGTTGCAATTCAGCACCTGGACTTCTCCTCTCCTGAATCTGCCATTAAGGTACCTTGTCTTCTCATAGTAAATCACTGGTGAGGCCACTACAGTAATGGAGGAAAACAAGGTAAGAAAACCATAAAGCCATACTTTGCACTATGATGTTGCCAAGAATGTAACGGTTTCTTTTTATTTCTTTATGGCAAGGGTGGAAAAAAGGAGTGACCAATTGCACGACCTTTTTTTTCGACATTTTCATAGATACAAAATAGGCAATGTAATACTTCCCGGGGTGATAGATTAGAGATTTCTCTTAGCTAAAATATTACAAGAGCTCACACATCAGTGTTTAGGGCAATAAACACCGAAATCATTAATTTCTACCTCAGAATCATGAGTGATTACACTTTCTATCTCTAAAAGCCCATAGGCTCTTAACTATTGGAAATGAAAATAATGTGCCATCGATTTGAGCAGCCTTTTAGAATATAGGAATAATGATCTGAGGGGTTTTTAATTATCTAAACTCCAGTAAGAGTCCTTTCGAGCTTTTAAAAAAGAAAAAAAAGGAAGAAGAACATGACCCAATATGTAAAAGGTGCCTGAGAAAATGAGATGTGCTTTGGGCAAATTTAGATTCTATAGCCAAGAGCCTATCATGGATGCTAAGAATTGAGTCCCTTGTGCCTCAGAAGAGGCTGAGCCGAGAAACTTTCAAAGAGGGCAGATGAACACTCCTCAGAGGAATTTTTATTCACGAGTAAATAGTATTCAGGCATCTTCGTGGTTACAATTTTATTATCTATATATGCCTCAGGCCTGTTGGAAGTCATAAACTCACACACCGAATGACACCTGAGACAAGCGCATGTATTGGCTGCCTTTTCACCTTGTATCCATTTGTGTGTTAAATAGCTGATGTGATGGGCTCTTTTTTTCTCACACTTATAAGCCAAAGTCATTGTCCTGTCAGTGTATAACGACTTTAGTATTTTTGGAGTGAGAGCCAGAGGATTTTTCCATCGCATTAGAGAGCAGCGGCCCTATCCATAATCAGATTGCATGCATGGGGGAGGAGAGAAAGAGAGGAAGTTGGGTTGAGAAGGACAAAGGAAAGAAAAGAGGAAATTTTCCATTTGGAATGCTGGACCTGAGCCCCTTTCGGGGAAGAGCTTCTTAGGCTGTCTTGGGCGTGCTATATAATTTCTCCTCAGACGCTTTTAGCCCCTCAAGGCTCATCAAAACGACAAATATTTTTAAGTGGGCCTCTTGCCCCTCAAATTTGAGAGCCGAGCCTGTAGGAAACTGATAGGGTGTCCATCTACCTTCAGACTCCACTTGCAGTGTTTGCCTAAGCCCACTTTTGTCTGGTCTCTAATCCATTGGGTATTAATGTTAATCTGATATTTCTGAAGTGCTTAACTGTGTTTGTCTCTGAAAGGGGCTGTGGAAAAGCAGACTGATGGATTGGCCCTGGATTTGACAGGAATTCAAATTTTGAAAAACAAACCTACTTATCCGAGAGTTCCAAATAACCATCATATGTTTCCCGAAAATAAGAGCGATATATAAAGAATTTAGACGGCGACACTAATTTCCATGTTTGCTGCACCATTTTAGCACTCCCATAAACCTGTAGTAGCTTTAACAGAAATATGGCTGGATGAGGCATATTTTATTCCTCAGCATGCAAGCCTAATGAATAGAAACTTTAACACGTTCTTAAACAGTCTCTGCATTCAAACTTAGGGACGTATTTTAACAAACAGTTCACACGGTCCCTGTAATATTTGGGAGAGATGAACTAATATCTGGCTATGATTTACAGGATTGGTCAAATCAGCAGAACACCATATTTTACCAAACACGGTAATTTCACCAAAGCAGCTCCTTATTTGTTTTCCCAACCATGAACCTCCAGCCTGTGGTCACCACTCCGACTCAGTCTTTGGGGATGCTGTCCTAGGACTCCTCCATGGGGTCCACATTCAGGGTGAGACTTGGAAGTTCTACGTTCTGATTCTCCTCATAAATGAAACTAGTGGATCAAGCCCAAAGATGTTCTATATTAAGCTAAATTCTAGGTAAGCAAGGCTAAGGTACATATGTTAAAGTCTATTGTGGAAACATTTTTGGCGAATTTTAAAAATAAGCTGTTTTTAATATGAAAGCAGGGCTATTATCCACAAAAAAAGTAGAACATTCAAACAAACAAAAAGAAGAAATGTAAACATAATCACATGTAACCCTTTGGTGTATATTCTTTGAGATTTACACTTCTGAAAAAAATCAATTATATCTAATGATATATAACATATATTGAGTATAATGAAATATGCTTAGATTTAATTAAAAACATTTTTAGATAGTGGTGATAGTTACATAACAATATGAATGTAGGGCAGCCCCGGTGGCGCAGCGGTTTAGCGCTGCCTGAAGCCCAGGGCGTGATCCTGGAGACCCTAGATCGAGTCCCACATCAGGCTGCCTGCATGGAGTCTGCTTCTCCCTCTGCCTGTGTCTCTCTCTCTCTCTCTCTCTCTGCATCTTTATGAATAAATAAATAAAAATCTTTAAAAAAAAACAATATGAATGTAACGCCACTGAACTGTACACTTAAAAATGGTTAAAATGGTAAATTTTATGTATATTTTACCACAATAAAAATATTTTTAAAGATTTTATTTATTTAAGAGAGAGTAACAGAGAAAATGAGCAGGGAGGATGGGGGAAGAGAGAGAGAGAGAGAGAGAGAGAAAGAAGCAGACTCTCTACTAAAGAGTGAGTTCAACCTGGGGCTCTGTCCCAGGACCCAGAGATCATGACCTGAGCTGAAGGTGGACACTTAATGTACTGAGCCACCCAGGTGCCTCCAAAATATCTTTTTAAATGAAATGAAAATCTGAAGAACATGCTACTTTGTTGCTCATTTTTTAACCTAATATATTACAACCATCTCCATGTTGATCAATACAATTCACAAGAGCGTTATCTTTAATGGCTATGAAATATTCCACTTTGTGAATATGTGCTTTAGATTATTTAAATCGGGGGTTCTCTCTCTGGCTGCACATTATAATCACTTGGAAAGTTTATAAAATATAGATGACCAAGTCTTACTTCAAGATTTGATGTGATCAATCTGAGGAGGACTTGTGGTTTCGTTTATTTGTTTTTTTAATTGTATTTATTCATTTGAGAGAGACAGAGACCAAGCATGAGCAGGGGGAGGAGGAGGTAGAAAAAGAGGGAGAAGCAGACACCCCACTGAGTGGGGAGCCTGACATGGGGCTTGATCCCAGGACCCTGAGACCATCACCTGAGCTGAAGGCAGCCACTTAACCAACAGTCACCCAAGTGCCTCGAGGACTTGTGTTTTTTTAAGCTTCCCCAGGTCATTCCAATATACAGTCAGTGATGGCCAACACTGATTAAATGATCTCTTTACATAGACACTGAAGTCATTTCCGGTTTTTAAAAATAACTTATAATTCTGAAAAAAATTAACTTCACAGGATGTTGTAACAAACTCCTATAATTATGTGCCTAGGTCTGAGTGATGCCCATATACTTTACCATCCCAACAAAGACTTCTGTAGTGAATGGAGTGCCATTATCTACTACACTAGGACAACAGGCATGTAAGCCAGGCAAAGCTGGCAAATTGGGTCATATATGCTTGCACTATTTAAAGCATACACAAGTTTTAAAACATATGGTAATTATTACCTAAGTGTTATCCAAAAACATCATATTAATTACATCAAGAGTTTTTAAAAGTATCTGTATCCTGAAACCCACAAAGACATTGGAAAATATCTACTCAGTAAAAAGAAATACTTATTAAATAACTACTAAATGCTGGCTTATGCTAGACATGGGGGACAGCTTCTAGGAACGAGGAATTTATAGTTTCCACTTCATAAGTCTATCAAGAATTATATTTAAGCTTCATTAATTTGTCAGGCAAAAAGGTATTTGTTTTCATCTTTATGTATTTGATCACTGGTGAAATTGAATATATTGTTTTTGACTACTTGTATTTCTTTTTTTTAAGATTATGTATTTATTTATTCATGAGAGACACACAGAGAGAGAGAGGCAGAGGCATGGGCAGAGGGAGAAGCAGGCTCCTTGCAGGGAGCCCGATGTGGGACTTGATCCCGGGTCCCCTGGGCCGAAGGTGGCGCTAAACCGCCGAGCCACCTGGGCTGCCCCTTATTTCTTCTTTTATAAATTGTCCATTAACAACATCTTTGTTCATTTGGCTATCATAGGCGCTTCAAGTATTTTTCCAGTTTATTTATTTATTTTTAATTTATTTATTTATGATAGTCACAGAGAGAGAGAGAGAGAGGCAGAGACACAGGCAGAGAGAGAAGCAGGCTCCATGCACCGGGAGCCCGATGTGGGATTCGATCCCGGGTCTCCAGGATCGCGCCCTGGGCCAAAGGTAGGCGCCAAACCGCTGCGCCACCCAGGGATCCCTATTTTTCCAGTTTATTATTTGATGTTGAAATTTGCTTATGGTGGGTTTTGATAGAATATTAAAACTTTTTGTAGTCATACCTGTTTGTATTTTCTTTAATAATTTCTGACTTGGGAACCAAAATTCATCTTGAATTCATAATTAATAAATCTGATAGAGAATGAAATAAGGATCTTATAGTAATGATTCCAAGTAATTTTTAAAATTACCCAATAGCATTTATAAAAAAAAAATTATTTCCCTTACTGATTTGAAATGTCATTGTAAGCATGCAATAAGATCCTATATATGCAGCTCTGTTCCAGAGGTTCGTATTATGTTCTTTTGTTTTATCTCTCTGTTCTCATACTATCTCACCAACTTAATTATGACCATACCTCATTTTATTGTGCTTCACTTTATTGTGCTTTTTAGAAATTGCATTTTTTACAAATTGAAGGTTTGTGGCAACCCTGCGTCAAGCAAGTCTACTAGCATCATTTTTCCAATAGCATTTGCTCATTTCGTGTCTCTCCCAGTTTGGTAATTTTCACAATATTTCAAACTTTTTAATTATTATTATATTTGTCATGGTGACCTGTGATCAATGGTCTTTCACGCTATTACTGTAATTGTTTTGGAGCACCAGGAGCAGCACCTTTATAAGACAGCAAATTTAATCGATAAATTTTGTGTGTGTTCTGACCATACAACCAACTAGAAAGACCACCAACTGGCCCTTCTCCTATCTCTCTCCCTCTCCTTGGGCCTCCTTGTCCCCTGACATGCAATAATATTGAAATTAGGCCAACTAATAACCCTTCAACGGCCTTAAGCTTTCAAGTGAAAGAAAGAGCCGCAGGCCTCCCACTTTAAATCAAAAGCTAGAAATGATTAAGATTAGTGACAAAGGCAGGTCAAAAGCTGAGATAGGGCGAATGCTAGGCCTCTTGCACCAAACAGTTGGCCAAGTTGTGGGTGTAAATGCAAAGTTCTTGATGGAAATTAAAAGTGCTATTCTAGTGAACATACAAATGATATGACAGTAAAACAGCCTTATCGCCAATATGGAGAAAGTTTTAGTGATCTGGATATATCAAATCAGTCACAATATTCCCTTAGGCCAAAGCCTAATCCAGAACAAAGCCCTAACTCTCCTCAATTTTATGAAGGATGAGAGAGGTGTGGAAGCTGAAGAAGAAAAGTTTGAAGCTGGGAGGCCTGGGTGGCTCAGTCAGCTAAGTGGCCAACTGTGCATTTCAGCTCAGGTCACGATCTCAGGATCTTGGGATCAAGCGCTGTTTTGGGCTCCATGGTCAGTGGGAAGTCTGCTTGAGGATTCTCTCTCCCTCTGCCTCTCCCCTTGTGCGATCTCTCTCTCTCTCTCTCAAATAAGTAAATCTTTAAGGGGGGAAAAAAAAGAAAAGAAAAATTTGAAGCTAGCAGATGTTAGTTCATGAGGTTTAAGGAGGAAGGCCATTTCCGTAACATAAAATTGCACAGTGAAGCAGCAAGAGCTGATGTAGAAGCTGCAGCAAGTTATTTAGAAGATCTAGTTCAGATAATTAATAAAGGTGGCTACCCTAAACAACAGATTCTCATTGTAGTTGGAACAGCCTTCTGTTGGAAGAAGATACCATCTAGGTCTTTCACAGGGAGAAGTCAATACCTGGCCTCGAGGCTTCATAGGACGGGCCAAATCTCTGGTTAGGGGCTAATGCAGCTGGTGGCTTTAAGTTGAAGCCAATACTCATTTATTATACCCCAAATCTTAGGATCCTTAAGAATTATTGCCTATGCTCTAAAAATGGAACAACACCTGGCTAACAGCACAACTCTGTACAACATGGTTTACTGAGTATTTAAAACCCACTGCTAAGACCTAATACTCAGGAAAAAAGATTTCTTTCAAAATACTGATATTCTTTGATAGCACACCTGGTTACCTAAGAGCTCTGATGGAGATACACAACAAGATTAATGTTGTTTTTATGCCTACTGACACCCATTCTGCAGCCTACAGATTGAGGAATAATTTGACTTTCAAGTCTTGTTATATAAGAAATACACTTCATAAGGCTGTAGCTGCCATAGATAATGGTTCCTGTGACGGATCTAGGCAAAGTAAATGGAAAACCTTCTGGAAAGGATTTGCCATTCTAGATGCCATCAAGAACACTTGTAATTCATGGGAAGAGGTAAAAATATTAACGTTAAGAGGAATTTGGAAGAAGCTGATTGCAACCCTCAAGGATGATTTGAAGGGGTTCAAGACTTCAGTGAAGGAAGGAACTGCAGATGTGGTAGAAATAATGAAGAACTAGAATTGGTCGTGGAACCTGAGGATGGGACTGAATTGCCGAGATCTCCCGATCAAACTTGGACAGATGGGGAGTTCTTCTTATGGATGAGCAAAGACAGTGGTTGCTTGAGATGGAACCTACTCCTGGTGAATCTCTTCCTGCCGTGAAGATTGTTGAAATGACCATGAAGGACTTAAAATATTACATAAACTTAGTTGATAAAGCAGTTAGGGTTTAAGAGAATTGACTCCAGTTTTGAAAGAAGTTCTGCTGTGGGTAAAAGGTTACCAAACACTGCATGCTACAGTTGTCTTATTTTAAGAAATTGCCACAGCCATCCCCTCCTCAACTTTCAGCAACCACCATCCCAATCAGTCAGGAGCCATTAACATGGAAGCGAGACCCTCCAGCAACAAAAAGATTATGACTCAGAAAGCTTAGATGATGGTTAGTGTATTTCAGGAATAAAGTATTTTAAAATTAATGCATGTACATTGTTTTTTTTAGACATAATGCTATTGCATACTTAATTGACTACAGTAGAGTGTAAACGTAATTTTTATATGCACTAGGAGACCAAAACTTTCATTTGGCTTGCTTTACTGTGGTGCTCACTATACTGTCATGATCTGGAACCAAACCTATAGTACCTCCTGGGTATGCCTGGAGTATTCGGCACTGGGCTATGTTTTAGTATTTGACTATGCAAGTTCTTCTACCATATTCTTCTTTTAAAATATGTTATGGGCTATCTTGCCTGTTTGATTCTTCTAGGTAAATTTTAGAGAATTTTTCCCCAAAACATCCATCGATTTCATGGGGATGTATGTATAAATTTAGGGAGGATTAACAACATTACAAGATGGATATCTATCCAGGAACTTGGTATGTCCCTCTAATCATTTAAATATTCGTTTATGACCTATATTCTTCTGATTTTGCAGGATTTTTATAAAACCAGATTCTATATTTTTCTTGTTATGCGTATTTCTTTGTTTGATTTGCTACGTGTGTGTGCATGTGTGTGTGTGCACGCAAAGGGGGTCCTTTTTCACCCATTTATATTTTCTAAGTGGTTATTTTATCCTACTGATTTTTCCCAGCCCTATTTAATAGCACACTACCATGTTATATCGGACAGCAACATACACCAAAAACTGGCATAAACATACCACTCGAACTTTACTTTCCCGATTCTCTTTTAAAATGCTATATAACAATGGTCTGGTTGCCTCCAGGTCTAGCCTGTGAGCATTTATTTGCACTGTCTATTTTTTTAATTCACTAAATGACATTGAGACTTTTCTAGGGCTACACACTAAGCCAAGAACGAGAATATGATAATAACAAGGGATAAAAGTTATGAAAAAGAACACAGAGGAGATCTAATTTAGTTGGGATCCCAGTCAGTCAGGCATGGCTTTCTCAAGAAAAATGGTATTTAAGCTGAAGCGTGGAGGGTGCTCAGGATTTTCCTAGATGAAGAAGAGGGGAAAGATCATTTGGAACAGAGGGAACCACATGGAAGGGCCAATCTATATAACAGGAGAATGACCATGAATCAGGCTCACATATCGGCGGGAGCCAATGTTGCAGGGCGTTGGGGACACACTAAGGCTTCTGTTTTTAAACTTCAGAGCAGTGGAAAGCAATAAGGGGTTAATTTTTAAAAAGATTTTATTTATTTATTCATGAGAAACAGAGAGAGAGAGTCAGAGACACAGGCAGAGGGAGAAGCAGGCTCCATGCGGGGAGCCCGACATGGGACTTGATCCCAGGATCACGTCCTGGGCTGAAGGCGGCACTAAACCGCTGAGCCACCAGGGCTGCCGGCAATCAGGGGTTTAAATAGGGGAGGGACTGAAACCCACCTGCATTTCAGAAAGAACCTGGATATGGGGTGGAGAATAAATTCAAGGAGAGAAAAAAAAAATTCAAGGAGAGCAAGAAAGTTGGCAGGGAGCAGAAGAACAATCAGGTTTTTCAAGTAGTCTGCCTAAAATAACAGGTCTACCTGAATGGTGACACTATGAGGCCAGTAAGTGGAAACCAAGTGCATCAAGGAGGCATACAAGAGACAACAGGATTTGGACACTGACTAGGATGTGGAATGTGAGGCTAGGGAGAAGTCAGGAAGGACTTCTAGGATTCCTGGCTGGAGCCAGGTGCTGCTTAGAGAAGCCACCACGCACTGGCAAACACAAGTGGCAGATCTGGGGCGGCAAGGGGAGATTCTAAGTGTCCATTTTGAAGGTTTGGAAGTTGAAGTACCTGTGAGATCTAAGTAGATACATCAAGTAGATCGTTGAAGTCTAAGAAGGAACTCAAGAGAGAGGGTAGAGAATATATATTTAGGAATCAACAACACATAGATTGTAGTTGAAATGATGTGAATGAATAAAATTGCCTTGAAGTGAGTGAAAAAGAAGCACTAAAAGGCCTAGATCGTAAGTAATTTCAAAATGTAACAGGTGGATCAAGTTGGGTTGAAGGGGGAAGAAACTGACCCAATGTGGTTAAATATTTAATGATATTTGAGAACATGAAAGGAAAAGGAGGTAAAGGCTTATAGACTTTAAGTAAGTGATCTTTACCCACTGTAAAAATCTTGATCATTTTATTGCATTTCTAATGTATTCTAATGAAAAGAGCAATTTCCTTGCAATTTCTTAACATACTGCTGTAATTCATCTTGGTGAAACACAATTTCCCAGCCCCAAATGGCTATCGACTCTTACTACATTGGGTATAACTCTCCTTTGGGGCCGAGGTCCTCAACTGCTCAGAGACCTTTGAACCAAGTGAAGGCCCTTCCTTCATGAGAAATTGCCCTCCATCCATCAGAGTCCTCTCCTCGTAGGGGAGGGTGAGAATGGATGTGTTTCCTCAAAGTCGCTATTCCAGGCAGAATTTAGGAACACGCTGGTTTCAGGCACGTGGAACCAGGCAGGTGCTTCATTTTAAGTGAAGAAGGCACATCACTGGAGTTGAGGGATTAATGCCATTATGTAGGGCTTCTTGCTTAGTGAAGTTTGTTAGATTCAGGCAAAGTAACTGGCAAAGGCATTGGTGGGAAGTAAATGGTGTTAAAATCAAACTGGTAGAAAAAGTTCATAGCACACTGTGAGATATGTCATGGGTCTCCCTATGACAGCTAGCACACAGAGGGACAAGGGAGATGGTGAATACCATCGGTGGTGATGATTATGGTGATGGCAGTTTCTGGCATTCATTTGATCATTTATTTAACAAATGATGATTAGGTGTCTAGGGTGTCACTGGAAGTACAGCAGCAGGGAACTGGATACAGAGTTTCTACTCCAGCGGTGGGGAGAGAATGAGCAGGAAACAAAGGACATGGGGCTCCTGGGTGGCATAGTCAGTTAAGTGTCTGACTTTTGGTTTCAGCTCAGGTCCTGATCTCAGGGTTGGGAGATTGAGCAGATGGCAGGATCTGCACTCAGCAGGGAGTCTGCTTGGGTTTCTCTCTCCCTCCGTTCCTCCACCTCTTGTATGTGTGCGCACTCTCTCTCTCTCTCTCTCTCTCTCTCAAATAAATTAATTAATTAAATATTTTTTAAAAAAAGAAACAAAGGACACTTCATACAGTCAAGGGATGGAATTGTGAATGACTAAGAGATACATCAGCTTGGGTTGAACAAGCATTGCAAACATGTGATTCTTGTGATTAGGTAATCTATTTGATCAAAGCATTTACTAAGAGAAGATGGTACTTTAGTGAAAGGTCCCATCACAGAAAGTATCTTAGTCGATTTTGGGCTGCTGTAACAGAAATACCATAGACTAAGTGGCTTATAAACGACAGAAATTTCCTTCTCAGAGTTGTGGAAGCTGGAAGTCTGAGATCAGGGTGTCAGCATGGTTGAGCTCTGGTGACAGCTCTCTCCCTGGTTCATAGATGGTTCCCATGTGGCAGAAGGGCAAGAGAGCTGTCTGTGATCTCTTTTATATGGGGAATAATTCCAATTATGAGAGTTCCACCCTCATGACGTAACGACTTCCCAAAGGCCTTACCTCCAAATACCATCACATTTGGAGCTAGGATTTCAACCCGTGTATTTGGAGTTTACAACAAAGTAGGTTTGAATTCCAGTCTGACCACTTACTAGACATCTGATCTTGGGCAAATTGTTTCTAATCTTTGAGTTTGCTGAAGCTGTTCAGTTCTCTGAGCTTTAGCTTCTTCATGTAGAACATAGGGCTGGAGCACCCCCTGTGATGATCAGATGGACCTCACCAAGTGTCTAGCGTAGTCCACTCAACTATCTCCCTCCATTTCCTGCCTGATGAGAAAGGCTGAGTGTATCCTGACATAATGGGTTTAGAGCTGGCTGATGCTCTGTCTATGACCTCTTTCCCACAGCACACCTTCCGCATTTCTAAAATCAAAATCCCAGACACATGACAACTTTCCTTTTAGTGAAAAAAAATGTGGCACTGCAGATATATTTTGAAATATGAGAACAAGGCAAGTTCAGGTTGAGAAAAAGGCTAATGGAAAAAAAAAAAAGGCTAATGGCAATCTCGTAGAGTCCCCTGTATGACAAGAGAAGCACTATTGGAATCAATAGTTTACTCTCTTATGTAGATGCCACCAAACTCATTCTCATTAGAATAGACCTTTTTATTGCATTTCTGATATTGGTAACAGTTGTTCCAAGCATTTCATATACTCTTGTTCATCCTGCCACTGTTTATTAGTTAAGATGTAGATTCAAGTTGCCAAAATACAGGGATATAAACAATATAGAAGTTGATTTCTCCCTTAGGAAACCATCCCAGAATTTGTATTCTTTTTTTTTTTTAAGTTGGATATTTTTTTTTTAAAGATTGTATTTATTTATTCATGAGAGACAGAGAGAGAGGCAGAGACACAGGCAGAGAGAGAAGCAGGCTCCATGTAGGGAGCCTGACATGGGACTCGATCAGGGGATCCCAGGATCCCACCCTGGGCTGACGGCGGCGATAAACCGCTGAGCCACCGGAGCTGCCCAGAATTTGTATTCTAGGACTAGTATGGCAGTTCCTCCGTTTCTGTTCTAGGCTTTCTATATTCTGTCATTTTATCTTTCTTGGATTTTTAGCCCTATCTGCCCAGTGCAAGGGGACTCATTCACATTGTGTAGACTTTCCAGTCAGTGGGAAAGGAACAAAGGAAGGGGATGGAACCTTCTATCCCTTTATGGACTCAACCTGGAGATTACACACATCACTTCCACTCATATTCTATTGGCCAGAATGTAGTCACAAAATCATAACAATCTGCAGTTGCTATTTTAACGCACCAAAGAAGAGAAAAAAGAATATGGAGATTCTTAGCCATAACTTATGTTGGTAGAGCCCATTTTGGAGTATAATCTATGTCCCATGGACATACCAAGGTATGACTATGAAGTAAAACAAAAACATTTTAAAGAAATACAATAGATTTTTTTTAAATTTTATTTATTTATTCATTAGAGACACAGAAAGAGAGAGGCAGAGACACAAGCAGAGGGAGAAGCAGGCTCCATGCAGGGAACCTGATGTGGGACTTGATCCCAGGACTCCAGGATCATGCCCTGAGCCAAAGGCAGATGCTCAACCACTGAGCCACCCAGGCGTCCCACAATAGATTTTTTGACATACAAATGTATTTACTTTCTAACTAGTTAACTTTGGGCACATTTACTCTTTGAAAATTATTATTCCAAATATTTCTGTTTTGTAACTGTTAGAAACAGTTCATATCCCACATAAGACTATCTGTCTTACTGCTTTTTACTTGCAGCTCAGTTTTTCTCCAAAAACTCTAGGTCCACCCAACATAGTCATAATATTTCTCTTATTCCTCAGACTTAATTCCCAATTAGTTTTCACTATTTTCTAAAGCCAAACCATTTTCAAAGTGTGGATGGGTCCTAAGTGAGGAGTTTCTGAAATATGTGAGGAGCTCTGAAAGCAATCCCAAAAATGTTCAAAGAAAAGACATTTATGTGGATCAAAAAGCTCCAGGGTGCTTGTTCAGACAATCATCTTCCTTTACCTTATGGTCATACTTTATACAATTTTTGGGTTCGTGTTACCATGTGTGAGAATGGGTGTGCTCAACTGGACCCCACTGACAACATGGATCGGCTGTCATATACCAGGGGAGTTTTGTCCTCAAGATCATTGTTGTGACTTCCTCTGAGATATCCTATAACCTACCAATATACATTTTTGCACCATTTTCCAAACAGTTTTGAACTCTGTTGTCTTTGAGTCTTTACTTACTCAAAATCGCCTCCTCTGTGAACTTAACTAGAGCTAGTTAACTATTAGAGCTAGTTAACTCACCCTCTATGCTCCTGTAGCACTCTCTACAGCAAATATTTAGTGCTTAATATACCATATCCTAATTATCCATTTACCCATAATCCCCACGCGTGCATATGCAAGTGTGTGCAAACTCCCACAGACACCTCTGTTAGGAGATTTGGGGGGCCTCATTCTAATTGCCTTACTCACGCTTGCATGCCCCCTAGTGCCTTCTCTGTATTGGCACTCAACAATGTTGGAGGAACTTATCAAATGGGCAAATGAATGTAAGCTATTTTGTGGAAAGTAACTCACTTTTTGTCTCTGACCCTCAGCTTCTCATCTCATATTTACAGTTTCTCTATAAAACCTGGAGAGTGGTTCAAGTGTTCTCTGAAATCTTATGATTCTAGGCAACACCGGGCCAAGACTGCCATCTCAGTGGAAGAGAGACTGGCAAGCTCTAGGTACAAATTCTGCTCAAAGAAGGTAGAGCCAAGGATGTGACTTTCGAAGACCACACCTTTGTTAGGGCCCATCTTTTGTACAGACTGAACTACGTCTGTCCCCTTCTGTGAAGGCTGTTTCTAAATATAGGCATTTCTGTTTCATTTGTGAGGAGCAAAGGAAAGAAAAGAAAGTTTGAACTTTACTTGGGCTGGAAGAAAGGATCACCTCCCTTTCCCAAGAAACTGTAAATTCTGACTGCAGTGCCTCGTAAGATTATTGAGCATGAGCCAAGTTAGCACCACCAAGCCCTTGAAACTGTTAAACAAGAATAGAAAGGATAAAAGGGAAGCTTTAACTCCAAATTATTGGTTTATAATCTAATTGAATATTATCACAAACGTATGTAAAATAAGAAAATCAAGGACAAGTTCACCAAGTAACGTCATTTAATCTCCTCAACATGCCATTTCACAAAAGGAATGTCCTGGAATACTTTTGTTATAAGAAAACTATTTACACAGTCAAATTGGAAGAGTAAGAACCAAAAATCCTACATGACATATTTTTGGAGAAAAATGAGACTAAGTGAATGAGGACTTGCCAGTCACCAAAACATTTTTTTTTTTATAGAAACAGAAGTGCTGGGGCGCCTGGGTGGTTCCTTTGGTTAAGTGTCTGCCTTTGGCTCAGGTCACAATCCCAAAGTCCTGGGATGGAGCCTCATGGTGGGCTCCCTGCTCATGGGGGAGACTGCTTCTCCCTCTCCTCCCTATTCATGCTCTCTCGCTATCTCTGTCATCTCTCTCTCTCTCAAAGAAATAAAATCTTAAAAAAAAAAAAATACACACACACATATAAAGAAGGGCTTACCATATCCCCAGCAAGTGTCTTAAACAGTCATACTGACTATCCCTAGAATGTGATCTTTACCCAAGTTTTCTCAGTGGAAAAGCTATCTCATGATGTTGCAGGCCCTATTTGTTCATGAAATCCTTCACCCGGAGAGGATGAATGGGAAACAGGCACGTGTGTGTGTGTCTGTGTGTGTGTGTGTGTGTGTGTGTGTGTGTAATGGGGGGGAGAGAGGGGGGTATAGTAAACCTTACTTAAAGGAAGCAAAAAGGGAAAAATAACCGTAAAGGCCTCTATTTCATTTCCATTTCTCCTGAATTGTCAGTGAAGATCAATGGGGTGATCCCGGCCCGCGGCTCAGGAGTGCTGGTTCGGAGTCGCCCTGCCAGAGCCCTGCTTCTTTGGAGCTTTTGGGGCCATCAAGGAAGTTCATTCGCTGTTCACTCCTTGGACGTTCACTCCGCTCCACAGCACCATGGCAAGCTGTTAAAAAGGGAAACAACAACTACAAAAAACCCAAAAAGCAAACAGACAAACAAACAAAAAACCCACCCCAACACTCAGCAGGAACCTCGGAGGTTTTACCTGTCTTTGATTTATGCAGCATTTTCAAAGTGTGCCATCCCGGCAGGTGTGACCTCGCTTTGGCGGAACCTCGGTGCTATTTTACCTGCTTGAGTCTGTCAAAAACCCATTTGTATGCGCCCGGCTAATGGGCTAGAAATAAAAGCCCCAACCTGTCAAGTCAACTCTCTGCACCTGTACGGAGCAGTTAAATCGTTCTATCTGCCATTATCCCGGGGGATCAAAGGCCTCCACGGGGGGCGAGGAGCGGAGGGGGGGCGGTGGCGAGGACCAAAGCAAAGGACCGAGCTCCGCGCCTTGGAAGTTCATTTTTGAAAAAGGAGCGGAGCGGAGCGGCGCGAGGGGCGCGCGCGGGGTGGGAGGGGGCGCCGAGGGCCGCGCGGAGCACGGAGCACGGGTCCCGGGTCCAGGGGGCGCGGGCCGGCCGCTACCTGGACGGGCCTTTGTGCGCCCCGGGCGCGCGGGGAGCGCATTCTTTCACTCTAGGAACCGCAGGGGAAGACATTCATTCACTCCTTTCTTTTGGTGACGTAGCTGGGGCATTCGTGTGTTTTTAACCTTGAATAATTTTTGTCTCTAAGCTCCAAACAAGTTTTATCCTGTCCACAGGTCAGTTTTGTTACAGAGGCCAATTAGCAGTGCTACCTTCGCCTGCGGCAAAAAGCCAAGTAATGGCGGGGCGAGCCCCACGGGGAGGGCATGAATAACCCGGGAGAGCTGTAATTTGAAAGGGGGGCCTTTGAAGCATTTACCTTACATGGGACGCTATTGTCACTGCAGGGTGTTTGATCTTAAAATAATTTACTTAATGATCTCACCATGGGAGCAATTGGCAGAGCGAGATTAGGCTGCAAGGCCTAATGGACATGGGAAAAGTTAAAAGTGCTCCGAGAAAGGTATGTGCGGCGCTGAGCTCGGGCCGCGCCGCGTGTTCATTACGCGCGGGCTGCGGAGGGGGCGGAGCCGCTCCCCGCCCTCCGCGCCGCCCGCGCACGCCCCGCTCGCCGCGCCCCCCGGCCCCCGCCCCGGCCCCCGCCCCCGCCCGCCTGCCCTTCCGCCTCTGTGAAATTCGTGATCTGATGTTGTTTTTACAGTTTTTACAATCGATGATTCCTTTTTCTTCTTTTTTTTTTTGAATTTGTTTGCCCCCCCCCACCTCCCACCCCCACCCAGCCTTGGAAGGTGCACAGGAGCGGGGCGGCCTCCCCTGGGCAGGTTCCCTGTGAAATTGGTGATCTGATTTGGTTCTTACAGTTTTTACAATCAATGATTCCTTTTTCTTCTTCTTTTTTTTTTTTTTTAATTTGTTTACACCCCCCACCCCCACCCCCACCCACCCAGCCTTGGAAGGTGCACAGGAGCAGGGCGGCCTCCCCTGGGCAGGTTCTCTGTGAAATTGATTTCTCTGTGAAATTGCTGATCTGATTTTGTTTTTACAGTTTTTACAATCAATGATTCCTTTTTCTTTGTTTTTTTTTTTTTAATTTGTTTATACCCCCCACCCCCACCCCCACCCACCCAGCCTTGGAAGGTGCACAGGAGCAGGGCGGCCTCCCCCGGGCAGGTTCTCTGAGCTGGAATCCGAGCCCCATGAAAATGTGAAGGTAGGCCCCGTGCTGTCCCCTCCCAGCTGGCAGCCGGGACCTGAAGCAGACCCAAGGCGATTACTGGACCACGTTACCCGAGGCCACAATATGGCTTTGTCTGCGAGAACACTTTGAAGTGGAAGCCCCGATGTGACATATTCGTGACCCATGTCTCCGCGTGTTTTCTTACCTATATCACCTATATCAAGTCCCCTTACGTGTCCGTGGGAAGAAGCGTCTTTAGCATTGGGTTCTTTATTTTTTTTTCTAAGATTTTATTTATTTATTCATGAGAGACACACGCAGAGAGAGAGAGAGAGAGAGGCTGAGACACAGGCAGAGGGAGAAGCAGGCTCCGTGCAGGGATTCGATCCCGGGACTCCAGGATCACGCCCCAGGACGAAGGCACATGCTAAACTGCTGAGCCACCCAGGGATCCCCTAGCTTTGGGTTCTATCTGCTTTACATCCAGATGCCTAGGCTTCAGCTTTAAATTCTTCGTAGCCTTGCTCTTCCTTCCCCCCTGTTCAAACCTTGCTTACTGCCATAGCCCCTGGTAAGAAGCATCTTCTTATTCCTTGTTAGGAAATTGGGACAGTCACCTGAAGTGATGACCCACCAGGAGAAGTGCCATCTAAGAATTGATACTGTTGGGGATCCCTGGGTGGCTCAGCAGTTTAGCGCCTGCCTTCCGCCAGGGTGTGATCCTGGAGTCCCAGGATTGTGTCCTAAATCAAGCTCCCCGCATGGAGCCAGCTTCTCCCTCTGCCTGTGTCTCTGCCTCCCTCTCTCTCTCTCTCATGAATAAAAAAGTAAAATCTTTTTTTAAAAAAAAATTAAGAATTGCTACTGCTTAGCTGATGCTAAACCTAAGGGAGTGCAATGCTGCAACAGGATATAAATGATTAACAAATGAACTAATTTCCTCTCTAATGCAGAATCTAGGGGAGCAAATCACAGCAGCCTGTCCCTGCAACCCAGTGTCTTGATATGCATCCTTCCTTTGGGAAAAAAGAAAAAAACAAAACAAAACAAAACAAAAACCTGGGGGATGTACCTATGTCATCCAGAAGATTTGAGTTTGTTATGTGTGTGAAATAGAAAAGCTCAACTTTGAATTCATTGTGTATGAGTCTGATTCTCCAAGATCCACAACTTTTGCCTGTGACCGGTAGCATGGGGCAATGAAATATTTTTAGTTCATGCAAATCAAGTAATTATGAGCATGAGTACTAGCTTTATGCCAGCAAATGCCAGTTTGCCTGTGCCAATCTGAGGCAGCACAAATGTTCCCCTCTAGTGTGAATTTTTTTTTGAAATTTAGATTTTGGAGTCCATTTCTGGTTCATCTGTTAAGGTAGGCCTGAGAATCTCCACCTCCCAAAGTAGAGTAGACCCCTTTTGAACTTGTCTTTTTATCTCTTATCTGTACTTGGAAATTAGCAACTTATTAATATGCTTCAATAATTTATTCTCTGATGCATGGAATTAACTGTCCAAGACTCAAATAAAGATTATATATGCTTAGTTCATATGTTCTTCTTGTTAAATGACTTGATAAATTAGCATGGAGCCCATGCTGCATGGTAGGGCGAAGAATGGCGGTGGATCAGGGTTTGCATCTGTGTGTCTTAACCTTTTCTTTTCTGTTTTCTTTCTTTCTTTCTTTCTTTCTTTTTTTTTTTTTTTTTTTTGTCTTAACCTTTTCAAATGAGCTTAGAGGAGGTACCAGGACCACTCAGGGGAATGTAGGGATTAAAGTAATATAATGTAGGTGAAAAGTTAGTTAGTGATTCAACTAACTCAGAAATGAGAAGATTCTCCATAAAATCTCTTTCTCACCCTGTGCTGTGGCTACTTTGAATCTCCATAGTTGGAGTTAATTGTGGGTCTCCTCCCCCATCTCCACTCCTGATCCAGTAGGCTGTTACTGTGAGGTGAAGCGGAGCTGTTTGCAGCGCGTACATCTGAACGCAGAGATCATTTCCAAATATCGAAATATTCCAGGAGAAATCTGATTCGTCTCCTCTAGGCCATCCCAAAGGGGTGAGGACTAACCTGCTGAGATTTCCTCTCCTCCATTTTCTTTTCTCTCCATTTTTCCCAATGCTATCTTTAAAATTTTTTTTTATCTTAGCATCATTCTAATTGTGTGTTGTCATAAATTGGTGTTTGTAACCTAGAAACCGAGATTTATTATTCTCACCAAAAGACAAATGAGCACTGATTAGCAAAGAGTAAGAAAAGGTAACTTGGAAAGAAGGCACATTATGAGTGTTTTAAAAGAAAAGTTTGGATTTTGAATAACAGCACAAATCACAGCTGGTGAAGCCCCTCATCTCTTGCCTTGCCCCTCTTGCTGGCTTAGCTTTGCCACCATCTCTGTCTATCTGTCTTGCCTTAACTGTGTCTCTCCATTTCTCCCTCTCTTCTCCCCTCTGCCCTCAGTATTTTCATTGTGTCTCCATCCTTCCCTCCTCTCCTTCTCTTCCTTCTCTAATGCCCTCCCTCCCTGTCTCCCTCACCTCTCTCCTCTCTTTGAGTGTGGGTTCCTCTTCGCCTCTCCCACTGCATTTCCTTGTCTGTTGGCCCATTTTTTCCCTAGTTTTCTGTGTCTGTCTGAAAACCCAGGATATAAATGAAAAGATCAGAGCCGAGTATGTGAATTTTGGACATTTTTTTTTCTTGATGATCTTCTGTAATGATTTGCTTTTCCCAGTAAAGACTGAATTGACACTCACTCCGAGTCTCCCAGCCTGTCAGGGACCCCGGATGTCAAGAAGCACTTGACCATCCAGAAGGCAAATGCTGAGCCATCTCCTGAGCTTGGCGCACAGCAAGGAGACAACTGCTCTGTCAGTTTCAGCATTCCCGTGAAAAGACCAGTGAGAAGAGAGGGGTGAAAAAGAACAAGGTCAAGGTCAAGCCACTCACCCACCTCTTCCCGCCCAGCTCTTCTCCCACCTTGCACTGATTACTGTACTGTGTGGCAGAGGTACTCCCACTGGCCTAGAACCATCATCTCATCCAGAAGACACATAAATTCCACCCAGGTAGTTCTAAAATCACCCAGCTGATCATTCAATTTATATACAGTATCAAGTGTTCATTTCATAGCTGCTATTTCAGTCCCTCTGACCTACAGGTCCTTGACATGTGCTTTGCCAGGGCCCTCCAGTGATGTAAAAGTAAGTTTTTAGCACTCGCAGAAAAAGCAATTGAAGTTCATTTCTCACAGATTACCGGGCCCCCTCAGGAATGAGGATGCTGTAAAACACGCCTTGGACAACGTTCCCATATCCATTGCTGTCAGTGGAAAAGCCTGCTCTGCTGACCAGTGGATCAGACCAGTCACGTCGGATGTGGGCCTGCATCTCCTATGCGCTGCTCCATTGCCCTCTATCATCACCAGGAGATTGAGATACCTGGCTGTATCTCTATCAGATTTTATTTTATTTTATTTTATTTTATTTTTTATTTTATTTTATTTTATTTTATTTTATTTTATTTATTTTATTTTATTTCATTTCATTTCATTTTTTTCTCCTTTCTCATCTCAGATTGCACCTTTTATCTTTTGCCCGGTCCAGTAGTAGCAGTGCTGGCTTCAGAGGGGGATTGTTGGTGGCCCGGCAACAGCCTGCCCATGGAGTTTCCAGAATGCGGCGGGCAATGCCTGCCCTGCTTATGCTAGCAGCTTATTTCTTCTATTCTATTCTATTCTATTCTATTCTATTCTATTCTATTCTATTCTATTCCCAGCTATTCTAAAATGAGCTGCAGGAGAGAAGACAAGGTGGTTAAAATGGAAGTAACTGTGTTTCTCAGGGGTCCACTTTATGATCACCTCAGTCCCTGCCCCTTGTGCTGTGCTCATTCTGCTCTCCCCTCGGTACTGTTTCCTAATCCCCGCACCCCCTGTTCTCTGCTCTATCCCTCTTACAGAATTTCCCCCACTACTGTATCTGACTCAAGTCACATGAAGTGACTTTCTGCTTGAGAGCCTGAGAGACACATATGCTGGCCGGTGACCCAAGTTCGATTTTAAGACACTAAGCACAATGTTGTTAAGATACTATGACCAGTCCTGGAAGAAATTCTTTCCCCAAAAGGGAGGAGTTTCTGGAACATCCATTTCGACCAGAAGCTCAGGACAGGGGTGTTCAGGTATCCACAGATGCAAATTTGGAGAATTTGACTACCGACTCGAAGGAATGAAAATGAGGTTTGTTATAATGGGCATGTATTGTTCTGCCTGTATTTTTTAAGTGTTCAAAATGCAAAGCCCCACTTCTTAAAGATTACTGTACATTTGACATATTTTTTAAAAATCGTTCATAAGCAAAATGACCTCCAAGACAACTTCAGAATTCAGAAATTCAGAAATTACCCTCTCTACCACATTCATTCCCTTTGAATAATCCTAAACGTTTCCATCAGCTGTCGTTTCTCTCACAGTTCCCAGGGACAAACATCAGTAACAACTTAGACTGAAAGGGGGGGGGGGGGTAATCTGTCCCCAGTATATGGTTTTTTGGTAGATATTTTTCTAAGATGCAGCATAGAAAGCGGACTACTCACAAGACTCAGAAAGGCACTTGACTCACAGCAACCTGTGTAGCCAAGGAACCTGAGGCCTTGGAGGGTAAAATAAGATCATGTGCAAGATGTGAGATTCAAAAGCCTCTCCTTCTTCATGAGCACTAGGTGGTTGCAGTGCTTTCCTCTTCCCCAGTAGAAACTTCTTTGAGGAGGTGATGCTAGCATCTGACTGCCCTGATTCTGGACTGCGCTCCCCAGAGCTCCCACCTCCCCCACAACCCAGACACCAGCCCTCCTGGCCGCTGGTGTGTACTGCCTGCAGGCAGCTATCAGCTGAGTCCCTTTCTAATAATTTTTGTCCTCGGCTTAAGAGAAAGACCTCTGTCAAGGTTTGGCTCCCTCCTTGGGGGAGGGGGGCACCTGCATCCAAATGTCTGGTTGCTTTGGGGAGTATAAAAACTGCTCAACCCTTCACTTGGAGGTGGCTGTTTTTATAATGACAAGGGGTGTGGTTCTGTCCTTTTTCCTCTTCCTCCACCCCACTGCTGGGAGGAGGAATGAGGGAGGGAGCAGGTGTCTAGGGAGATAAAGCCTAGGTGCGGTGGGGGAGTGACAGCAGAGAAGAGGAGGAGTCAACTTGGAATTTTTGCCCTCTGAGGTGACTTCCTTGGGGTGGGGGTGGGCAGGTGAGCTGTGGCCCAGAAGGTCAGGGGGTCAGGATTAGGTTAAACTTATAACATCGCAACTGCCCTTGTCTCCATGGATTACCTACCTTCTTCACCCCTCCCACGAGCCCCTTGCCTCACTGTGGGGCTACTGAGGGCCATCCCAGTTCCAGAGCAATTGGGGCTGACAGGTCTCTATTGTACCTGCACCGCTTCTCATCTCCTCCCTCCGCAGGATCCTATCTTTTTCATATCCTCAAAGGTATTGATCTGAGACTTTCCTGTAAACTTCCCTCTTGTAACCTTCCATTCAAAATCTGTTTCCCAGAACTTGACCTCAGACACTTAACATTTGTAAAATAGGTCATCACTTAAAAATGCTGCGACATGGCATCGTCATGGTATTCACCCCAAACAGAGGCTCAGAAAAGCCAAGTGACTTTCTTAGGGTCACACATCGAAGTCCTGGACCTGGGACAGAATCTGAGTTTTTTGACTCCTGGCCCAAGGCTGTTAGGAGAGCATAAGTGAGCTATGAAGGTGTGCATATGTAGCTATGCCTAAAAATGTTTCTCTTCTTTATGGCTTCACTTTCCACCATTCAGGTCTATTTCCTTAACTGTTTACCTTTCTCCTCCCTAAACCTGCTCTTCCCGGTCCTATCGTCTACCTATGCATTGTTTTCTTTCCAGCAGTCCTGTGGGAAGTGGCAGGACATATACTGGCTCTTGGGGCATTACTACTTGGCATTGAGAACTCTTTGCTCTGTTTTGTTTTTCTGCAGAGCAGCCCAAAAGAAAGTGGTGACAGAGGGATATATCTGGTGGTCCAGTGATGCATCACTGACCCTCTCTATTCTAGACACTTAGTTTTTTTCATGCTTCACGCACCTGGTTTTATTTTATTTTATTTAAGATTTTATTTATTATTTCAACAGAGAGCACAAGCAGGGGGAGTGGTAGGCAGAGGGAGAGGGAGAGGCTGGCTCCCCGCAGAGCAGAGAGCCAGAGGCGGGGGCTCCATCCAGGACCCCGGATCCTGACCTGAGCCGAAGGCCGATGTTTAATCAACTGAGCCACCCAGGCACCCCAACACACCTGGTTTTATTTATTTATTTTTTTTCACACCTGGTTTTAAAGTAGAATTTCAACAGTGCTGATGTGCCAGTTGTCCTGTTTGAGAGAGCAAGAATTTCTCAAGCTAATCACTCTATAAGCATAGGTGCAATTGGGACATTTAGTAATTCTGTGTGATTGTTATAATGTTCCTGGGTCTGTTCTCTTGGCTTACAATACCCTCTAGTATCCCCTGGGGACTCCGTCATTTGAGTCGTTTGATTCAGCCCAGCACTGCCTAGGGAAGAAAATGTTCTTCTTTACACTCCTCAGTGAAAAGCCTCTGGGGATCTATTCATTGCCTTGATGTTCTGGAGCTTCCAGGGCCTCAGGGGATTTTTACCTCACTTTGCAAATCCTCTGCACTGATTGATTGGCAAGCATAACGCACACCAATTAGCTTCCTTGCATAGCCTCAGGACAGGTGTTTAGGGAACCAAAGGTTCACAGGTACTGTGGTTTGGTTTTGACCCTTGGTTTTTCTCTTTTTCTGATTTTTCTCAGACAATATTTTAGAACACAGAGTTGTATCTATTCCGATCTATCATGTCCTGATTATTTCAACCATTGTATGACTTCCTGCAAAAGATGCTGTCTCCAGAATATGCACTCAGCTAGGTAAAGTGTGGGAAAAGCAGATAAACCTAGCGTTGGTAGCTGTAAGGGTCCTCCGTTGTTCACCTTCATCACTAAGACCCACCAAATAAGGCACCACACACTGGTCCTTTGACTTCTTCTGGGCTTTGAGGTAATATTATGGCCTTGAAAAGAGTCCTGCTCTGACCCACTGTCCATATTTTAATCAAATCTTGTGTATTCTGGACTCAACTCTAGACGACAGTTAAAAATAAGAAAGAAAAGTCTTCAATTTATTGCTTTTTCATTAATTAGTCATTTATATGGGGGGGAGGGCTTTCCCCAAACCCATACAACATGGAATTTGTCTCAGAAGTATCTTTTCTGTGTACTCCCAACCCCCAGGAGTCTGGTATCATGCTCATCCTGAGAGGCAGGGGTTAAAATTGTAAACTCAGGAGCCAGCTTTCATGGGTTCATCTCTCCCTCGGCTAGTTGCTGGCATGTGTGACTTTGGGCATGTTGCTCAACCTCTCTGTTTCTCGGTTTCCTCATATGCAAAATGGAGATCCCGAGATAGGGCTAGTATCAAGATTAAGTCAATTAGTTAATTTTGAGGTCCTTGCAACACAGGTTGGCATATAAAACCTTAGATTATTTTCCCTTTGTTATTATTGTCTTTCCCTAGTGAGTTACATCTGGAGATTTTAAAACAATTGTGCTTTGTGTTGCCGGGCTACGTTTGCTGCAGAGAGAGAAGAGAGACCCTTTTTAACATTTAAATATATTCCATTTCGCAGGCAAATCTTTTTGTATATTAAGGCAGGAAATCGGAAGGTAAGTGCCCACTGTTTTTAAACTTGGAATGAGGTATTTTTAAACAGTTTTCAATTTACTTAAGAGTTTTAACACAGCTAATATTCGTTGGAACTGAATGTCTGAGAATGAGGTTAGTGTTCTGCATAAACCCTGCTTTTAAAAAGCTCACAGGAAGGGTCAAAGACCAGGAAATGCTCTCACTATAATTCTCATTTTCAGCTGAATTGGACATGGCAACAAGAAGGCAAGCCTGAATCACATTATGTTCCAGGAACCTTTAACTTTGCATCATAATGACCTGGGGCCTAACAGAAGCAAATTGCAAGTGGTTTCAAAAGGATAAACTCTAATTTATATTAAACTAGTATTATAACTTAAGCAGCTCGTTTTGAAAGCAAAACGAAAAACCTCATCATTCGTGTGATGGTTCCTAAATGCATCCCTTTACGTTTTACCTGTAAAACGCTCTGTGTTTGCTGACAGGTTAAATGTATACTATACACAGAGAGCCAACATTTCTCTTTGTAACACCACAGCAATCTTACTAGTTTTAGCAGCATTCTTATTATTTTAAGCTGTCTCCATTGTCTTCTAAACACCATAATTAGAAGCTGAAAAGCTTACAGCAACCAAACCCAATAAGGTCTCATTATGAACAAAATATTCTACTGGTGTTCAACAAGTGACCCTGTGTAGTCTAACATGATGAAGCCTTCAGCCTTCCTGCCCAATTATGGCTTTAGGTATGTATAAAGTTTTCCCTTTCGGTATTATTTAGCCACTCTATTCAAGTTCTGGTTTCTTAGTCATCATTCTTTTCGTACTGGTCTCTTTGTTTCATTTTCTCCAACTCTCGCTTTAACCTGCTGGCTGGAAGCAGTTCAGAGTTTCTCTTATCAGTGATGTGGTGTTTTGTAAATGAGTTGAATGAGGGAGTCAGTGAGCAGAGAGCTGAAATAATTAAACTGCTTGACTAGAGAAAGAAGAGAGGGAGGCGATTTTAGGGCCCAAGAAAATACCTCCTGTACCAGATCAGTGACTTTTTAATGTGATACTTAGCATCTTTTTTTCCCCATTTGATTCAAGTCCTCTTGAACTCTGTCCAAAAGTGAACTTCTGTAGGAGATTTAAGAAATTAAGCATTAGCAGTCATTTACACCTGAGTGTAAATGAGTATGTGTGTGTGTGTGTGTTTCATAAAAAGAAGGGAAAAGCAGAACGTTTTTTTTTTTTTTTTAACGAAGATTGCAAAAGGAAGTTAGATAAGTTAGGAAGATTAGAAAATAAATCTGTTCTTAGCTTTTCACCTGGAATTGTTGGTCATTTGTATCTCTTGCTTCAGTGCATTACCTTGTCCTTTTGTGTTGACTATGAGATGGAAAATACTAGGTGGGGGAGAAATGAAATGTGTCCTGGTATCTTCTAGCTGTTTCGCGGAACAGGTTTCCATAGTCAAGTAGATACAGTTTGGTTATGAAGTATTCTCATTTAAACCAAACATGTGAAATATAAAAATAAATCTTGGATTTTTTCCTTTATATTCTGTGAGTGAAACACTGAACTCTGAAAAATGGGCATGTCAAGACTGCTTTTAATAAATCTACTTACCTGTCATGTGTTTTCAAGCTTTCCTAACTGTTTGTTAATTCTTAAGCTGTATTTCTCTTATTTCTCTAATCTTGAGAACACAATGAAGCATATCAATCAGCATAAACCTCCAGGAAGCCACTTATCTCTGAAATCCCATCTTTACTGTCGGATGTTGGGTCTCCCAAGCCAGGATAGTCCCAGTCAGCAACATTCTTTTCCTTCCCTTCCTCCTTTCAGATCAAAACTAGATTCAGATTCTTTTTTCCTTTTTTTTTCTTTTTCTTCCCTGCCAACCACCTGACCCCCAGAACACACACACTCTCTCTCTCTCTCTGTCTTTCTCTCTCTCTCTCTCTCTCTCTCTCTCTCTCTCTCTCCCTCTGTCTCTCCCTCCCCAAGCAAGGGCCGAGCCTGCTTAGGGAACCTGGAGATTGATACTCACCCAATCAAGCAGACAGTGACTTTCAGAGCTCTTGTCTCCTCCCTGAGACAGTGGGGTTCAAAATTCAGTTTGAGAACAGTCCCTATATCAAGGAGGTGGGGAAAAATGACCCACACAGACTTGAAAACCTATGGAGACATGGCCAGGAATTTGACTTTATAACAGAATCCCCAAGTGCTTTGTAAGCTGCTTAAACCAGAGAACCACTGCTTTGGGGATCCCATTCTCTAAAGAAAGGAGCACTTGTCCTAAAATAATGAAATTATTTAATCCTAAATTGGCTCCCCAAAGATTCACATTATCCCCCAAGTCTGGCACAGAGAGAAGGTAGAGAAAGGAGGAGATTTTGCTTCTACTAGTTACTGTTTTGTCCATGTCCACTTTCTGTGTTGATAGTTCTTTTTTATTATTTATTTATTTATTTATTTATTTATTTATTTATTTATTTATTTTTCTGTGTTGATAGTTCTTGAGGGCAAAGGTCAACATATATGCTTGGTAAGAGGAAGGGTGGGCACAGCCAGTAAGCTCAGCTGACCCAGTGAACACTGCCCTTCTCAGGCTCAGTGCGATGGGCCAAGGGTGGGTCTTCACCTCCCTGCAGGTCTACCCGCCTTGGCCAGAGGGCTCAGCCTCCTCGGGGACATTCAAGATTCCCAATGACCGGTCCTAGAGATGAAGTTCTCTCTGACCTAATTTAAATAAACGTACAAAAAATAAAATTGCAGGCAGCCCCGGTGGCGCAGCGGTTTAGCGCCGCCTGCAGCCTGGGGTGTGATCCTGGAGACCCGGGATCGAGTCCCACATCAGGCTTCCTGCATGGAGCCTGCTTCTCCCTCTGCCTGTGTCTCTGCCTCTCTTTTGCTCTCTCTGAATGAATAAATAAATAAATCTTTAAAAAAATAAAATAAAATAAAATTGCGAATTGCATCCCCTGACTTCCTGTCATGTTCCCTACTTGATTTTCCTGTATTTTGCTCATCATTTTCTAACATGGTTTGTAACTGACTTACTTGGTTTATGGTCCCTTAATCCCCACTGGAATAGAAGGCTCATAAGGATGGGGATACCTATATTTTTCATCGCTTTCTCCCATTTGTAGAATAGTGACTTCAATATTTGTCCGGCCTGATGGCCTGATAATATGTTCTCATACACAACAGATTTTTGCACAGGTACAGATGAAAACACGATTATGATTTTCCATAATTTATACATATTGTGTTGTTGGTACAAACATGTAAAGTCTGACCTCTTCCAATCAAAGAACCAATCAGTAATAAAATGTGAATGCCTGCTAACCTCCAAGACTTTTCCTTTTCATCTATACTTGTCCATATATTAATTCTACCCTGATGCCTGTTTCAGATGATCCCTAGCCCTTTAGCAACAAAAGCTGTGTTTACAGAGACCTTTTTTAAAAATTGTATTTGCCTCTAACTGGATGAAGCCTATAATCTGAAAATCCAGGACTGAAATTTCATTTCATGACCCAGCAGAGAGTGAAACAGAAAAGGTTCCTTCTTTTTGGTGATTACTTTAAAAATCCAGCAAAATCCTGAGAATACATGCCTGGAGATGTGAGAATTGCTCTGGTGTGGGTTGCCCGATTTAATTTGTTTGTTTGGCAAGAACTCTTGAAGGACTAATGACCTCTTCCTTTGGGGAGGGAAGGATAGCAGGGAAGATGGTTTTTGAGAAAAATTAAAATCAAACTATATGAAGGAGTTTGAACACACAGCTAAACGCAGATAATAAGATAGGTTAATGGTTCCCAAGTTTTCTTCTGGTAAGGATCCTCAATCTCACTTTTTCTGAAATAACTTCTCCATGAAAGAAAGAAGAAAGAAAGAAAAAGAAGAAAGAAAGAAAGAAAGAAAGAAAGAAAGAAAGAAAGAAAGAAAGAAAGAAAGAAAGAAGAAAGAAAGAATGAATCCCACCTTTCAGCATCACTTATAAGGTCCTTAGAAGCTGCATGATCCAGCCTTACTTAGAGATTTAGTTTCTAGAACATGACATGTTCGCTGATGCTTCCTTGTCTTCGCTGCTGATGATCCTTCCTCTGGAAAATTTTTCCTTTCCAGCCCCCTCTGCACAATCACTCCACTTCACTGTGTTTTGAATGAATGAATGATCAAATGAGGGCTAGCAAAGAGCTCCACCAGTGAAAATTAGTTCTACCCCTGAAATGAGATTGCATAAGTAATAGATTTGCCTAGAGATGGATGGCCTACAGAGAAACACTGATAATATTTACCTGTGAATATATGCATCCCAGATATTCCTCGTTGTAGTTGTACTAAACAGTGTGCAATAAGGCAAGGTAGCCAAGAAAACAATGAGACTAAAGCAGGAGCTGGAAACACCTGCTCAGACTCTAAGGAAAAAAAAAAATGCCCTCCCAAACTCTTGTAAAATCTCTGCAAAGCTAAAGGAAGTTGTTGGTCAGTAAACTTGAATGAAAGGGCTGATTTTTATTCACAGAATTACATGAAACAATAGGCAATTAAAATGACTAGGGATTTGTATAGATTTTAAAATACCTTTTCAAATTATTGAACATAGGCCAGTCCCTTCCCCTCTTTCCTCCTAGGGCTTTGAGCTATCTTGAGCTGAGCGGTCTATCAGATTTTTGTTTTTTCCAGTCCTGACATCATGTGATTTTGAAATCCCCTCTAATTCAAAGGCCCAAAGTGCATTTTAGAGATTTTAATACAGGGTTCAGCTGCCAAAGCCACCCCTGCCTCCAGCTGTTGCTATTTTGAGAAGAAGGTGAGGGTGGGCACCTTAGGCTTTCGTTTCCTCCGCTTCCCTGAAGCTGCTGCTATTGAAGTGCCAGAGCCGATCCTAGGGGCCTATTTTCAGTTCTCATCCTTCCTGACCCATCAGTAGCTTTTGACAAATGTCCACTCCATCCTTCTTGAAATATTTCTTAGTTTCCTTCTCGGTCCCCTCTTTTTCGCTTCCTCATCATCTTCCAAACACATAACAGTGAAGTGCCTACAGTGCAGGTTTTATATAGCTTCTCATCTCTACTCACTCCCAAAAGTGCCATCGTTCACTCTCAAGGCTCTTGTACATCCTAGTGACTCCCACGCTTACACCTCTCTTCCCAGTGACGTGCCAGAGCCAGCTCGCCTGGGCTCCCCAGAGCACAGTTCTTCCCAAATCTGTATTTAATAATAGTGCCGTTAGGTTGGGAACTAGAACTCAACCATGGTGAAGCAGTTACACCAAAGAAGTTGACTACATATTGAGCCTCTTTTTCTTCTCCACCAGAGAGTTAGTTGTTAAGCATTTCCTAGCCCATCATTTTTACTGAACTTTCCCACTGAACTCTAGTCTGTGTGTCCAGCTGCCAGCTTGGTACCTCCCTTAGGAGATCGAACATGTCTAAAATGGAGCTCCTCTCCCCAATCCAGTCCTCTTCTAGCTTTGCTCTCCCAGGAAATAGCAACTCCAGCTTTCCAGCTGCTCAGATTAAAAATAAAAAATGTATGTTATCCTTGACTCCTCTCTTTTTCTCATATCACATATTCAAACCGTTAGTAAATCCTACTGGTTGGGCGGGGGGGTGGGGGTGAATGGGTGACGGGCACTTAGGGGGGACACTTGACGGGATAAGCACTGGGTGTTATTCTGTATGTTGGTAAATTGAACACCAATAAAAAATAAATTATTATTAAAAAAAATCCTACTGGTTTTACCTTTATATATATATATATATATATATATATATATATATATATCCAGGATACTCACAATATTTACTCGAGGTGCTCCCACAGGATGCATAGATAGATCCAAGACAGAGGAAAAGACGAGTTGTGTTTCCTGATAGATCTCAGTGATCTAGACAGAACTGCTTACTGTTCCCTTCCCTCACTTTGCCTGTCTTCCAATAGACTGACTTAGCACTTGTGGCAAAGAGTCTCACGTTTCCCTTCATGTCAGACTCCACTCACATGTTCTCTTATGTGCTTGTTGTAAGAAGAAATCAGCAGGGTGGATAACCTTTATCAGCGTCTCTCCCACCCACATACTTTCAACCATGAAAGGTATATACGAATTTGTATTTTGACCATTCTAGTTCATGCGACACAAAGCAACAAACAGGTCAGTGGTGGACTTCCTATGGAGCTAATGAACCTAAAGCTTCAGGGTCCCTTACTTGGTACTGAGAATGGCTGGGGTCCTAGAGTATACTAGATAGAAAGCAACAGCCAGCTTAGTGTTTCCTATGTAAGGTGCCACTTATTGAGATTCAATTTGCTGATTAGATAACCTGTGAAAAGAAAGTTGCTACATATTCTATCCAAATGCTTTTAAAATATTTAGAAGAGTTGTTTGAAGGCACTCAAGCCATCTTCCTGATGTCTGATTGAATGAGCTTGGTCCTAATTTTACCCGGAACTTCCAAAGTGTCTACACCATATTGTTGCATGTCCTGCATATGAAACTAGAACTTTGATAACTCTCCATCAGGGTAAACTCAAAGCAATAACAAAGCAGTTTTTTATTGTCCCAGAATATTCTAACGTCATTCTAATGAACTTCAGAAACATCAACCATTAATACCTACACAACCATATCTCCTCAACAAATTACCAACATTTTCCCCCGACACCAACATTTTGGAAAGTTGTACTGCCTCCATCTGCCCAGGAAAGGGTAGAGCAGGGTCTTTCATCCTGAGATCAGGAAAACCACACAAATAGCCTAAGAATATAATGTTAAAAAAAAAAAAAAAAAAAGTCCAAGTTTTTACCATTCTAGTTGGCTAGTCTTTGAATGGTTGAAGTGCAGATGGGTCCACTCCCTTAAATGTCACCCACTATCCTGTCAATAGCCAATGACAAAACAAACAGATGGCTAAAGAATGGGGTGGGGGTGAAGGGCAGATGGGAGGGAAGGAATACACACTGGAAATAACTCAATTCTGGGTTTAGTAAGTTGTGTGTGTAGAACTCTGCTGGAAAATTTCACCAGTGTTGTACTTTCAAAAGATGGTAAGATTGGATTACATCTTTAAAATAATTGTTCAAATAAGTGGGCTAGCACTGAGGAGAAGCCTGTATTGACTCTCTGTTTACCCAGAAGGGGGAGAAAAGTACAAAACAAGCTTTTCTTTAACTACAATGGCAATTTTCTAATAGCAGCACTGACTTGCTCCAAAATACAAGACTCGGAGGTTGATAATCATCTTTCAGCTCAGGTTATTGCATGCAATTTTTCACATTCATTCGACTTTTTTCACATAGCTCTTAGTAAAGTAACTCTCTTAACAATAAAAGCTTTTATGGAGCCCATTACTCTGGAGAGCTAACCACTCCTGGTTTTTTTTTTTTTTCTTCTTCTTCTTCTTCTTCTTCTTCATCTTCTTCTTTTTATTGGCTCCTTGGAATATTTATGGCTGCCTTTGTTCTCACTGCAAACTTATACATCTGGCTGTGTGTGGCCAGTTTTGTTGTTTTTGTTGTTGTTGTTGGGTAGGAAATGGGTAAGTGTGTGTGTGTACGTCTGGGTGGCTTCGTTTATGCACATGTGATTCTCTTTTCACCACCTTGTCACTGCAAATCTTCAGTGTTTAGCCAGGGAGTGTTTGCTCCTGGACTCTTTCCACTGTGAGCTGTGTGACCTCAAACTTTATGAGCTGCCATGCTGCTCCTTCCTGATAAACAGGTTCTCTGATGGAGGGCGTCTTAAGTGAGACTGGGCTTCAGGGACAAAACCTTGACTCAATGAACACAGAATGAACAGATTAGACTCCCTGGTAAAGAGTTTCACTGGAACTAACTTACATAAGCAGAGCCACTGCAGTCTGGTCTGAATCAAGAGAGGACAAGGGAACTTGTTCTATGTGGCATTCTCATGGACATAGGTGCAGCATGCATGAGAATTTTCCATCTTGACTGCTGCCCTGGAGGACTGCATTTAGGCATTAAAACATTGGCACAGTCTCCAAACTCATAAAGGGCAACTGGGCCTTGCCATAATAATCCCTCCTGCAATTAAATCCCTCTGTCTTCTGACCCAAAAGATCAGATCGTGGTTGAGATGGTTGTCTCAAGAGCCAACATATCTAGGCAAGTTAGTCTGCTTGCTGACCCCAGTGTCTGCACCTGCAAAATGGGACCAGTAATAGTATTTACATTCTAGGTTGTGGTAAAGATTGTGATAATACAAATGAAGTGCTTAAATCCATACCTGACCCATAGTGAGGTCTCAAAACATTGGATCTTATTAGCCCTCTAATTAGAATGCAAGCTCCTTGAGGGTAGATTTGGTCTGTTTTGTTCACGGCTGCAAACACTTGGAAAAATCTCTAACACCCAGAACTTAGCAGGTGCCAATTAATACTTGCTGTAGGAATTCCCTACCAGGTTAACCTAATGACTTGTTCCTGTAGAGGAATCAGGGAGAGGAGTTCTCCCAAATATCAAGTACAAGGAAGCCATGGGTCTCTGTGGGTATCTGGTTCCTGTTAAGCATCCATGCAAGGAGGATTTAGTTGAAAGGAGTTGGGAGTGTTTCACCTCCCAATATTGGTTGTGGGACAGTAACTCTCAAACCTGTCTAGAAAGCAACTCAGGCAATTCCCAAACTCACATAAATCCACCTCTTTTTTCCGCCTTCCTCACTAGGGAAGAACCAAAAAATCAGCACATTCTTCCCCCACCCCCAACATTATCTCCTACTGGATAAATGCTCATCATCCACAGAGGTCATTTCTCTTGACTCCTCTCTGCCATGAGGCTCACTTTGAAGTCCTTTAGCATAGGAGGCCGTAAAGGATTAATCCCCTTGTTTCTGATGCACTGTGGCCCATCTAAGCATAAAACTATTTTGTGGCCAAAGATCATCAGAGACCACAGGTCTCTTGGCTTTGAATGCAGGAGTTTGCAAAGACATTGTTATACCAACCTGTTCTTTACTATGTAAATGTAATGGTATATTAACACAGGACTCTTTCTGAATCCATTTTAGCTGAGGCCCTGAAAGCACAAAACAGTAGGTGGCAGGTGTGTAATATTGTTAATCTATGGCTTCATTTCCCTATGTATCCACACTTAGCTTCATGGACTAAACAAATTAAAGACAAACTTGATCGCTTGCATTCTCCATGAAGACCGTCCACTCTGTGGGATCCACAAGGGATCCACAAGTGGCTTTGCAGATGATAAAGTGGGGGCAGAAGTGCTTCAGTGTTGATTTAGTAACCTCAGGGCTTACCGTTGCCCTGGATTCCTTTAGGAACTCCCTGGGATATATGCTGAACAGAGTTAGATACAGTGAGTCAACTGTGTTCAGTGTCATGGGACAGACCACCCCACACCCAGTACAGGCCTGGAGAATGTGGGAATTATCACAGAGATCAAGAACTTACTGGAATGTTAACCACTGCCTGAAAGCCTCGGGGAATCCAGGAAGTCATAGACCACTTCAGCCCAGTACACAAATAGTAAAGAACTTCTTGCTTCTGTAGGTGCTGAAAGGAGGCAGTTGGGTCATTAAAGTGTGCTTCTGGTGGCCAGTGGGTTATGGCATGCTTTCCTAGCACAAACAAAGGAAACATCAGTAATCTCTGTTTGATTGTCCTCACATTCTCCTGGCTGCGCTCTCAGGCAGCAATTATGGAGTGTTTGTGCCGCTGAGCCACAATTTAGCTTGGGAAGGACAAAAGAAATACGGGTTCCTTGTGCTCATGTTATATAATTGAGTATATATAACTGAGAATGGGTTTAAAAAACTCAAAGCCATCCTCTAAAACAACAGAGAGGAACATGTTTTAAAAGGAAGATGCAGAGATTCAGTAGGTGAGGTCTTCTTTGTAGCAGGACACCTAAAATACAACGAGATTGGGATTGAGCAAAAGGTAGAGGATGGCAAGCCAGAAGGTCTTGGCTGGAGCCACCAAGAGCACTGTCTGGAAACCATGAACAACGCGGCATGAGGGAAAATTTCAGTTGAACAGCCTCACTCTCTTAAGGGTCAAATGACCTGACTCATGGGACATTTGTTCAAGCTGTATGACAGACCACCCCACCCTCCCCACCAGCAGCACACGCGCAACTCAAGTTTTCATTTTAGGAGCTAGAGGAGCAAGGGCAAAGAAAATGCAACTTAAATACACCTCTCTTCTATTATAAAATAGGGTCAAACCTCCTGCATACTCTGTGGTAGTTTCTTTCTGGGTAAGCCTGAAAGATGAACTAACACACACTACCCTGAGTTAGTCAGTTTTGGGGTCTTTTTTAAAATTTTATTTATTTATTTTAGAGAGAAAGAGCTTGTGAGCAGGGGGATGGGCAGAGGGAGAGGAAGAAACAGACCCCCCAGTGAGCATGAGCCCACCTCGGGGCTCCACGCAGGGTTCAATCTCAGGACCTCAAGACCATGATCCCAAGGTCATGACCTGAGCTGAAATCAAGAGTCAGCCACCCAACTCAACCCACTTAGCCCCCAGGTACCCCAAGACTTAGCTCAGTGTTAACTGAAGTCCAAATGAAGAAAGTTTAATAAAGCTTTGGTATTGAAATATAAATTGATTACTGAAATGTAAATTCCAACGATTCTGATCTCTATATTTACAAGGTAAATATAGGGTGGGTACCAGGCATCTCAGATTTATCTTTCTTAAATAATGGAAAAATTCATGTTTTGAGTCACTTTAAACGGATTTAAATAACTGCCGCATCTTACATCTCCCACACACAGAAAAGAAATTATTTTCTAGGGGCTCCTGGCTGGCTCAGTCGGTACAGCATACTATTCTCATTCTCAGGATTGTGAGTACAAGCCCCATTTTGGGTGTGGAGCTTACTTAAAAAAAAAAAAAAAAGAAAAGAAAAAAAAAAGATTTCTGTGAAGAGACAGCCTTGGTTGTTCTGATTTCTAGCAATGGCTCTTTGATCACCAAGAACTTTGACCTTAAAGAGGTGAAGCAGTGATTTTCAACCAGGGGACACTTTGACACACCAGGGGACACTTGGCAAGAATAGAAATAGTTATGGTTATCACAAGTTGAGTTGGACGGCGAAGGAATTTGCAATTGGCAACTAGTCCGGTAGAGGTCAGGGTTGCTGTCCAACATCCTAAACTGTATAGAACAGTCCCCACAACAAGGAATGATCTGGTCTAGAATGCTCTTTTTTTTTTTTAAGATTTTATTTATTTATTTATTTGTTTGTTTGTTTATTCATGAGAGACACGGAGAGAGAGAGAGAGAGAGAGAGAGAGAGGCAGAGACACAGGCAGAGGGAAAAGCAGGCTCCGTTCCATGCAGGGAGCCTAACGTGGGACTCCATTCTGGGTGTCCAGGACCACACCCTGGGCCGAAGGTGGCACTAAACCGTTGAGCCACCCAGGCTGCCCAGATTCTATTTATTTATTCATAAGAGACACACAGATAGAGGCAGAGACAAGGCAGAGGGAGAAGCAGGCTCCCCATGGGAAACCCCATATGGGATTTGATTATAACCTGAGATCATAAACTGAGTCAAAGGCAGACACTCAACCACTGAGCCACCCCAGCACCCAGTCCAGAATGCTCTTAATGCCATGGTTGAAAAACCCTGAACTACAGTATTAAAGGTGTGCCTAATATATTGTCATGAAAATGTTAATGAGGGAAGTCATTGCAAAGAAAATTTCTCAACTACAACATGTTTTGGGAAATGTATATAATGTTACAGCAGTTTCAATTTCATAGAAAAGAAATACATAATTTTTAATTAAATTTAAATAGCTCGAATTAATGAAGGGTTTCTAAGGAAATGGTGGTAAGGCTTCTAGAGAGTGCAGTGATTTCCCTAACTTAATACACAGAGAAGCAGAGTAACTAACCTTTCCAGGAACAACCTACCCATCCACGGATGGACATCCTGAGGCATTTTGTTAGGTACAGTGAATATGAGGCACGGCCTGCCCTCCTGTGGGCAGCACATCACAGGACGTATTACAAGATCTACAGTACAGATGTCGAAGCATCCAACTCTGAAGCATTCTTCTTTCAGTTTGTTGAAAGTTTCTCAAGAGGCATAATGTGCGTGACCTGCACCTCAGGCATGTGGGGACAGATTTCAGGGGGGTGAAATGCATTCTAACAACGAGCCTCTCGTGTAGTACTTAATCCCATTCTTGCAAAGGCCATCTTTCTGTTCCTTCTGGCAGTTTTTATATATTTGACATATGTCTTAGACCAGTCTGACAAAATACCATGGACTGGCTTATAAACAACAGGAATTTATCACAGTACCGGAGGCTGGAAGTTCAAGATCAGGGTGTCAGCATGGTCGGGTGAGGTCCCTCTTCTGAGCATCAGACGTTTTACTGTGTCCTCACATAGCAGAAAGGGCCTGGAGAGCTCAGTGGGGTCTCTTTTATAAGATCCTTAATCCTGTTGGCAAGGCACTCCACCCTCATGACCTAATCACCTCCCAGTGGCCCCACCTCCTATCACCATCACATTGGGCATTAGGACTTCAACATGTGAATTTTCAGGTGACACAAACATACAAACCATCACATCATGACCACATCAAATGATGCCCCAACTTCCATCAGTTAGGTTTTATTTGCCTTTCTCCCCACTACGAACATAAATGATCAGAAGCATGATTATTATCTAAATCTTCCTTATCATTAGCCTTTTAAAATGAAGTATATTATTCAGAAAATTATATCGTGTTTGTATAAAATTAGTTCTCACTAGGCTGCTATTTTAGGAGGAAGAGACACCCAATAAAAAGAATTCCTAGGAGATAAAACATATAAACATAGAGGCAATATTTATATCATGGGCTTCTATAATATATAAAATATTACCTTACACTCCAATGACTTAGTATCCAAGAGAAACACTGATGCTGGTGATGCAGGTCTACTTGAGGCATGCGTATCAGACCCTATTCTTTGATAGCACTGTGTTTACACATCCATTCAAGAAATGTTTATATTTTTTTAAAGATTTTATTTATTTATTCATGAGAGAGAGAGAGAGTCAGAGACACAGGCAGAGGGAGAAGCAGGCTCCACGCAGGGAGCCCGACATGGGACTCGATCCTGGTACTCCATCCCGGGACTCCAGGATCACACCCTGGGCCAAAGGCAGGAACCAAACCACTGAGCCACCCAGGGATCCCCAAGAAACGTTTATTGAGTACCTTCCACATGTAAGCGTTTTATTGGGCACTATGTGGCATATGGTGGAAAAGTTTTATCGATAAACTATAATTTATAATTGTGATTGTGTCAATAAAGGAATGTTATAATTGTGTTTCATTCATTCATTGAACATATTTATATATGTTCAGATATATACACATATATATCTGACACACCTCTATGTGCTAGAAATTATGCTATGTCCTAAGGACACTAAGACTTTTTTATTAAAGCAAAGAATCCTATTTGAGAAAGATGGGCATACAAACTTCCCAGGGTGGGTAAAAAACAACAGGGAAGGAAAATGTGGGATAGGCACTCAGCCTCCCCCTTAGTCTCCTTCCAATGAGCCTTCTTGGGCCACAAGCAGCTGGGAAGCTAAATGCCTTGTTTTTCCAGAATCCCTTGCAGCTGCAGTTCTGCAGCCTGTTAGATGCACTCAGGCCAGACGCAGGAGATGGCCGCAGTGAGGAAGCCATCTTCCTGCTGCTTCCCCAGGTTTCTGTTGGCAAGTGTGATCATGGAGATGTTGGGTTTTCTGTAGCAGTTTCTCAGTGACCGGCCACTAGTTTCACGGGAGCTGAGAGCCAGATGTGGTTGCGGTGGCAAGCAACAGCTCTCCAACCCTGAGACAGAACGTCTGGCCCCCCAAGGCAGTGGACTGTCCACCTTCCTGATGGTGGCACAGGAGGCCGTTTCCATGATGGGCCAGTTTGGCGGTGGGATTCTGAGAGCTGCCCTTGAAGGACTACGGGCTCATGTGGCCAGATCTTCCAGCAATTTTGTGAGTAATAATCTGAATCTCATTCTGCTTTAAAGAGGCCGGTATTGCCCCCCTACAGCAAAACACTGACTTGAAATGGAAGACACAGGAAATACAGACCTAAAGCTCCCTGGTTGGAAGCGGTGGAGACAGCAGGTAAGCTCATGCATTAAAGCCATTGTGGAATCAGAGTTCTGAGAGGCAGATTAAAATTGACAGGGTCTGCTTTGCCCGGCTGAGTGGTTTACCTTGTCCTTCATGCAATGGAAGGAACTTTGCAAATTTTATGCTGGGGAGTGACACCATGGTGAGGCCCTCGAAAACAAACTATACTTTGTTTATCTTTGTATCCTCAGCATCTAGCAGAGTGCTTGGGGGCATATTAAACCTTTCTAAGGATTAGAGGCTAAATTATGAGGTTAGTGATCTAGGAACATTTATCTGGTTTTGGTGGCAGGCTGAGGAGAGAGGGGGGCCATAGGGCCACTGGCATCACCCAGGCATAGAGAAGAGCCTGGAGGAGGGTGCAAAGGACTTGAAGGAAGACTCAACAGGCAGTAGGGACTGTATCAGTCAGGTTCAACAAGAGAAGCAGAACAAACAGGAGATAAATATTAAGAGATTTAGGGCAAGGAATTGGTTTATGTGATTATAGGTGCTGGTTAGGTGAGTCCGAAATCCATAGAGAAGGTGGTCAGGCTGGAAGTCTTGGGCATTGGCGACACTGTGGTCCATAGGTAGAATTCCTTTTGAGAATCTTCAGCTCTGTCCCTTAAGATATTCCAGCTGATTGAGTGGGGTGTACCCAGAATTTTTGGGCTCACTTCCTTTACAGTCAACGATTATGGATTTTAACCACCTCTACAAAACAGCTGCATAACAACACCTATTTTCATGTTGGATTGAGTCACTGGGGGTCTATGGTCCAGCCAAGGTGGTGTATCAGAAAGACCATCACATGGGCAGCCCGGGTGGCTCAGCGGTTTAGCGCTGCCTTCAGCCCAGGGCGTGACCCTGGAGACCCAGGATTGAGCCCCACATCAGGCTCCCTGCATGGAGCCTGCTTCTCCCTCTGCCTGTGTCTCTGCCTCTCTCTGTGCGTCTCCCATGAATAAAGAAATAGAGTCTAAAAAAAAAAAAAAAAAAAAAAAAAGACCATCACAGTGACCCACTGAAAAGAGGAAAGGAGAGAAGAGGGTAAGGAGTCCGGTGTAGCGGGTCCATGACTCCTCCTGATGCTCCAGCATGCATATTTGAAATCTTTAAAGCTCACTCAAGCAGTAGCCTGTTCAACTCTGTGGGATCGGTAGAGGTGGTTTACAGCGGAGTTCACTGATAAGCAGAATAACTTCTCCCTTAAAACTGTGGTAGCCCTCTAGCTTATTATTCAAACTGAGACAATATTGAGAATAAAAAGGGGATTCTTTTAATAATTATGTCAGGACCACTAACAAAACATAGGATAGTCCCAAACAAACCAGAATAGATGGTCCCCTCACTCAGCTTGAGATACTTCGTTTTTTTTGTTGTTTTTTGTGTTTTGTTTTGATTTTTTTTTCTTTCAAGTTTTTAAACCCCAGGTAGTTAACATACAGTGCAATATTAGTTTCCGGTGTGCAATTTAGTGATTGATCACTCCCATAAAATAGCTGGTGCTCATCACTAGTGCTGCCCTTACTACTTTGGGTCCTCCTTTTCACTCACTTTTCAAGGTTTCTTCAGCACACGTGGACATACTGTTACCTTCTGCCCATTGTTCATGCTGCAACAGGGGGAAAAACAGTGCCCTTAAACACAGTGCTTTGGTAGTTTGCTACAATTTACACGGAGCAATTTTATTAATATTGGAGGGTAATTTTAGAAAGCAAGAATTTTTTTTCATTGAGCCAATTTGCAAGTGAAAGGATTATCTCTTAATAAACATTAAATGGATAAAAATTATGAACAATTAATGACCCCTCTCACCATCCATGCCATGTGATGGAGTGAGATTGAGAAGAAAGAGGCAGCAGAGTACAACAGAAGTTTGGAGTAAGACTGCTCTAGCTCACATCCCAACTCCTTTGTTGTTAATTCTGTGAATTCAGACAGGTTGCTCAATCTCTCTAAACCTCAATTTCCCTACCTGTGAGATGAGGATAAAAATAAAGCCTGTATCGTGGGAGTATTTGAAGATTAAATGGAACAATACGTGTTGAAATTGCTTGGCACAGTGCCTGGCACATCATAAATTTTCCATAACCATGACTTAACTATTATCGTAATAAGCTACACAATCTTTGAACCAAATATCAAGTAAGACTTTTTTTCAGGCAACACAATAAAATGCTACTCGTGTATTTATTTTTATGATTATTACTATTTGCTAGGGTTTTATTTCTGTTGAATAGCATGTCCATTCCAATTATATTATCCTGATGGCAACACCAGACTGTATCTGGAAATATCCATCCATATGACAAACCTCTCCCGGAGCAATGTTAAGCATCATCCACATCTTCAAAATCTCTTTCATAAATGTGGCTCTTCTCCATGAAATGTAATTATTGAAAACAGCTATGTTTTTGAGATTTCTGCTGAGAGGAAAACTAGCAAAGGCATAGGACTGTTCAGGCTTACTAGAAATGATAGGGAATAAAAGAGCTTTCCCACTATGCTTTGTAGTTTATAAGACTATCTCTAAATAATTCATTAGTTCTAAAGTGACATAAAAATCAATTAATTTTAATGGTGGATAACAGATTATGGTATTTAATAGTTCATCTGCTTTCATGAGGCAGAGTGAATTAGACAACACAGTGTAAATCTAATAAGAGTTCTGAGCACTCATTTGACTGTTTGTCAAATGGAAAAATGATAAGCAGATCAGGAATTAAACATAAACGAGAGCATTCTATACAAACCGCATATATAGTTTATACACAGAATTAAGTTAGAAGCCTTAAGGAACTTAAAACATGTGTGGTACATTCCCCTTTAGCTTGCTTTTAAAACTTGTGTATCTATTAAAGAAATAACATTCTGATGTATGCATTCCTCTTTTTTTTTCCTAAATATTAGTAGAATAACTTAGAAATGTTGGCATTAAAAAGTTTTCACAAAGGGTTGTCGATGAACAATCAAAAGAGTACTAGCCTCTTGGGTTTTATCTTGTGGAAATTAAAAGAGCCTATTTCCTCTAAGAAACCATTTTTGTCATTATTAAACAAGCCCGTTTTAACTCAGAAAAGTAGTCACTTCTTCCTAAGATGTAGCATAGTTGAGACTTCGGGCTAATGTTTCCCTCCCTCCCCGCAAAGAACTCCATTTACAGCCCAGTTTCCATTCCCCAATAGAAGAAAATGTACAAAGGCAGCCTCACTAGCAACTTTCTTTTTAAAATGCTGTTAAATGATGTCTTTGAAATATTTGCCACTCTACAGTAAAGGAATCACGAGGTCACAGTTGCCTGGTTTCTATTGATTCTCCTAGTTAATAAAGAGTTAAACAGTGAAGTGTGGTCTTTTATTTTTATTTTTTTTTTAAAGGCATTTTGAAGGTGCTGGAGAGGGAAGGCCTGGTCCTAAGTGGTCATGTGGCTACCGCCATTCATCTTGGTAGTGACTATCTGTCAAAAGTGGCAAGAGTCCCTGTTAACAGCCCTGACCTGAGCAGTAATGAAGGGAGAGTGCACAGCAAAGTGTCCATTATCAGCAGGTCGGGAGCAGTAAATTGGAGCAGTTTGCTTCAATCTGGCTGCAAGTTGAAATGTAAGATGGGTGGGGATCAGCAAGAGGCAATTTTATCCTATGATCATTTTTGTCAGATCGCATCAGAGTGGCGACTTAGTTCGATGCATGATTTCAATTAACCAACTCTGGCCGTAATGCTTCCACTGCCGGGGGAAGCTCTTTTTCAAGCCTGGGTTCCTGGTTATCTCTTCTTTAGATCCACGTGAGCACACACAGGTGTGAGAAGCTGCGGTTTGAGTAAAAAGGAAGTGACACGTGCAGAGAGCAACGACTGCCCAAACCCTGGCATCTGTCCAGCCGGCGGCATGACGTCCTGGGTGGCTCTAGAGGCTACCTTGCCTCTCTGTAAATTTCTGCACTCCGAGTTTTGTTTCAAACGACCTTCAACTTTGGATTTTGACTATGTCGAACTTACACGTCATTTACTCCCTGACAAAAGTATTAGCCTTTGGGAGGACGGCTTGAGGGAGGGTCAGGGCACCAAATTCTGTACTTGGGCTAAGTCACAGGAAGCTGCTCATAAGCACCAGAAAATGAGTGTGGAGCTGAAAACCAAAGCTTTAACTCTTGGATCCCTGAGAAATAATTACCCGATGACAAAAGGGAAGAGTTGTTTCACTGATGATACAAAACATGACGCGCACATTCGATTGCAAGGCCATCTCTGTGCCCAAGGAGCTTGAGAGGAAAACTCAGACATACACAGATGGCTATAATACAAGTAGGGAGTGCCATAAGAGGGGGAAAAAAAAAAAAACTATGGAAATTTAGAGAAAGATTGCTTTTGGGTGGAGGGAATCAGGGGAAACACGAAGGAGATAAACATTTAAACTAGGTCCTGGTGGATGGTAGGATGTTTCCAGGTGAACCTGTATTAGTTTTCTCTAGTTGCCTAATAACTTGCCATATATTTAGCTGCTTAGAACATCCCCAACTTACTAGCTCACAGTTTCTTTGGATCAGGAGCTTTGGATCAAGAGCAGGACTGTGCCCTGCGACTTGGTTCCCTCATCAAAGCTCATGAGATGGTTGGCAAAATTGAGTTCCCTGCAATTGTAGGACTAACTCCTCATTCATTTAGTGGCTGCCAACTGCGGGTCATTCTCAGGTCTTAGAGGCCACTTGCCATTTCCTGCCACGTGGCTCTCTCTACAACATGAGTTTGTTCCTTCAAGATCAGCAAAATGGCAAGGGGGCCCAGGTGGCTCAGCTTGTTGAGCGTCTGACTCTTGAATTCAGCTCAGGTCTTGATGTCAGGATGGTGAATTTAAGCCCTACTTTGGGCTCCATGCTGGGCAAAGAGTCATTTTTTCTTAAGATAATTAAGACAGGTCTTGCTGATTTTAAGAAGAGTCCAGGTCCTCTTAAGTACTTACCTGATGAGATCAGCCCTGCCCAGATGATCTCCCTTTTGATGAATACAAAGTCATCTGATTGGGAGCCTAACCACAGGAGTGGCATCCCATCATACTCACAGGTTCTGTGAAGTGTATATACCAGAGATAAGAACTCTGGGGCCATCTGGCATTGCACTGTAAAAAGAGCCAATTTTTGAGAAAATAGGGTGGGGCAGGAAGCTGTAGGGATATTTGTGACTGGTGACCTGTCAGTTTCCTGGACCAAGTGAAAAAATAGAGATGCCTGGGTACTATTGGCCTAGAAAGAGATTTTAAGTTCAGTCCATGAAGCATCTTAAATTTCAGAGTACAAACTCCCAGAGGTGTTTTTTTTTTTAAGATTTTATTTATTTATTCATGAGAGAGAGAGAGGCAGAGACACAGGCAGACAGAGAAGCAGGTTGCATGCAAGGAGCCTGATGTGGGACTCGAACCTGGAAATCCAGGGTCACGCCTTGAGCCAAAGGCAGGCGCTCAACTGCTGAGCCACCCAGGCGTCCCGCCCCAGAGGTTTTTAATGATACAATCATCATCATAATTTTTAGGAAAAGGTTGCGTGCAGGATAGGTTGGGAGAGGAGGGACTGTTCATTCCATCTCTCTGTGTAAGGATGGAGTCTTAGAGGACGGGGTCTTCCTGCTGTTGGCTGCCCTAGCACCAAGTGAGATGCGGAACTCATTACATATTTGTTGAACGAATAAATGTGAGCAAACGTAGTGATTGTCAAAAAAAAACAAAAAAACAAAAAAAAAACGTAGTGATTGTCATAGTCTGAGTGAGCAACACTAAAGGAGGAATGGGGGAGGCAGCTATGCAAATGGGAAAGAGGAGATGTATTGAAAAGATAGCACAAAAAAAAAAAAAGAAAAGATAGCACAAAACTCTTGACAATAGATGTCACACACAGATGTGGAAAAGGAAGACGAGAAATCAAAAGTGATGTCAAGGTTTAAAATGTGAGTTCCCGGGAAACTGGAAAATAATGAAAAAGTAATACATTATTTAGCTTTGCAGAGAAAATTACCAGGCTTTTGGCTAAGTTTTTAACTTTTGGGACAGATTTTTGGTGCTCGATGAACAGACACTGCGTTCCTTAATGGTATATATTTCCCCAGTGGCCTATACTTAATTTTATTTGCCAGTTTTATTGAGATATAATTAACATACAGCACTGTATAAGCTTAGGGTATATACACAACATCATGACGACTTACATATATTGTGGAATGATTGCCAATAGTAAATTAGCACTCATCATCTTACATGATTAGAAAACAAAAAGAAGGGTTTTCTGATGAGAACTACTAGGATTTACTCTCTTGACAACCTTCAGATATACAACAATGTTCATTGTAGTCATCATGTGGTATGTTTACATCCCTAGTACTGATATATCTTAATAATTGGAAATTTATGCCTTTTACTTCCCTTGCCCCTGACTCCCCCACCCCTGCTCTGGTAACCACAGTCTGATCTCTTTTCCTGTGAGTTTAGATTTGTTTTTTTAAGGTTCCCCATATAAGTGAGATCATACAGTATTTATCTTTCTCTGACTTCTTCACTTAGCAAAATGCCTTCAAGGTCCAGAAATGTTGTCACAAATGACAGAATTTCCTTCTTTTTTAAGGCTAATACTCCAGAGTGTGTGTGTGTGTGTGTGTGTGTGTGTGTGTGTGTGTGTCACACCTACTTCTTCACCCACTCATCCATTGATGGATACTTATGTTGTTTCTATGTCTTGGCTATGGTAAATAATGCTGAAGTGAACATGGGGTTGCAGATATCTCTTTGATAGAGTATTTATGCTTCCTTTGGATGTATTCCCAGAAGTGGAATTGCTGGATCACATGGTAGCTCTATTTTTCATTTTTTGAGGAATCTCCACACAGTTTTTTTATAGTGGCTGTATGAACTCACAGTCCCATTAACAGTTCATGAGAGTTTCTTTTTCTCCACATTCTCTCCAGCCTTTCTTATCTCTTATCTTTTTAATAATAGTCATTTTAATAAGTGTAAGGTGATACTTTATTGTGGTTTTAATTCACATTTCCCTAATGATTAGTGATGTTGAGCACCTTTTCATTTGCCTATTGGCCATGCACATATCTGCTTAAAAAATGTCTAGGGGGCACTTAGGTTGCTCAGTTGGTTGAGCATCCAACTCTTGATCGCAGCTCAGATCTTTTTTTTTTTTTTAAAGAGATAATGAGACTGTCCACTTCGAACACATTTTTTTTTAAAGATTTTATTTATTTATTCATGAGAAACACAGAAAGAGAGAGAGGCAGAGACACAGGCAGAGGGAGAAGCAGGCTCCATGCAGGGAGCCCGATGTGGGACTCGATCCTGGGTCTCCAGAACCAGGCACCGGGGCTGAAGGTGGCGCTAAAGCGCCAAGCCACCCGGGCTGTCCCTCAACTCAGATCTTGACCTCAGGGTCATGAGTTCAAGCTCTGTGTTGGGCTCAATGCTGGGCATGGAGCCTACTTTAAAAAAAAAAAAAAAAAAAAAGAGGGACACCTGGGTAGCTCAGTTGGTTAAGTGTCAAACTCTTGATTTTGGCTCAGGTCATGATTTCAAGGTTGTGAGATGAGAGCCCGAGTCAGGTGCTGGTTGTGGAGCCTGCTCAAGATTCTCCCTCCCCCTCCCTCACCCTCACTCACATGCACACATGCATACTCTCAGGAAAAAAATGTATATATAAAAAAATGTCTAGGGCAGCCTGGGTGGCTTAGCAGTTTAGTGCCGCCTTTGGCCCAGGTTGTGATCCTGGGGACCCAGGATCGGGTCCCACGAGGGGCTCCCTGCGTGGATCCTGCTTCTCCCTCTGTGTCTCTGCCTCTCTCTCTCTCACTCTGTGTCTCTCATGAATAAATAAATAAAGTCTTTTTTTTTTTTAATTAAGAAAGGTCTATTCAGGTCCCATTTTTTATTTTTTTATTTTTTATTTATTTTTTTTTCAGGTCCCATTTTTTAATCAGATTTTTTTTTTAGGCATTGAGTTGTATGAGTTCTTTACATATTTTGGATGTTAACCCCTTATCAGATATATGGTTTGCAAATGTTTTTTCCCATTCCCTGAGGTGTCCTTTCATTTGGTCAATCATTTCTTTTGCTGTGCACCAGCTTTTTAGTTTGATGTAGTCCCAGTAGTCCCATTTGTCTTTCGTTGCTTTGGCGTTAGGTGTCCTATCTAAAAAAACATCAACAAGAAGCTTTTTTGTCATCTTCTATGAGTTTTATTGTTTCAGCCTCATACATCAGTCTTTAATTCATTGTGAATTAATTTTTGTGAGTAGTGTAAGATGGGGTCTAGTTTCATTCTTTCATTCTTTCATACATGTGAATATCCAATTTTCCTAGCACCATTTATTAAAGAGACGCTCTTTTCTCCATTTAATATTCTTGGCTCCTTTATCAAATGTTTTAAGTATAAAATATATAGTGTATGATAAATGTAGCTTATCAGTGATATGTATATATTTAAAATTTCTATGTGTCTGGGACAGAGGAAGAAGACCACATGAAGATGGAGACACAGACTGGATAGACACAGCCACCAGTCAAAGGACACCTGGTGCCTCCAGCAAATGGCAGAGGCAGCGAAGGATCTCCTAGAGCCCTCAGAGTGAGCAGTTCCCTGTGACAGTTGGCTTCAGACCTTGTAAAATTTATATATGTAAGCAATTTGGAAAAATTCATAAATGACACCAAGATTGTTGAAGAAATATAAGATAGATAGCCCTCATCAGAAAATTTTAAAGTAATTGATCCATTTAGTCATTAAACCTTATAGTAGAAGGTAATGTAAATGCTGTCCCACTCAACTTTTTAGCCTGTGAGTGTTATCACAACACCCTCAGTGCATGATCATTCTATCTTTGCTTGGACAATTCCAGAGACTGAGAGTCCACTAGATTTTTAGATAGCCTGTTCAAGTTAATTGTTAGTAAGTCTTTTACCTTGTATGAAAATATGCCTTTCTCATGACTTAAGTCCACTGCTCATAGCCTGGTTGTTGGAGCAGTGCCCAAGAAATCTAAAGTTCCTCCAAATGACAGCGTTTCAGACCAAGGAAAGTTGTGGGTTTTTTGTTTGTTTGTTTGTTTGTTTGTTTGTTTTTTGTGGGGAATGCATTCCTGAGAACCTTCCATATTCAAAATTAATGAAAACTGAGACTGATAAAGGATAGTGATGATTATTCTTTACTGGCTAAAACAGTGCTTCCATGTAGCAATAAGGAAAGGACAGTTCACTAGCCTTCTAGCTTTGAACTTAAACAATTTTGATTAATTTTTAATTATGGAGAGCTATTTCACTTAAAAAGAAAGAGAACCATATTTGAAGAAAATTGTCATGTCTCCAAAGCTTCTCTTCCCAAGTATATGGGAACAATTAGAGGTATCCTAGCAGTCTACCAAAGGAGTCCACGACACCTCCCTCTCTAGAGATTGATAGGAACAAGAAAATGACCTCTCCTGGGGTACATGGGTGGCTCAGTTGGTTAAGCGTCTGCCTTTGGCTCAGGTTATGATCTCAGGGTCCTGGCATCAAGCCTCATGTCAGGCTCCCTGATCAGTGCAAAGTCTGCTTCTCCCTCTCCTCCAACTCTCCCCAACTCATACTCTCTCTCGGTATCTCTCAAATAAATAAACTTTTTTTTTTTTTTTAAGAACTCTCTTGAATGATTAAAGGATTTGCATATACTGATGTTGAGAAGTGGACCAGGTGACACACAGATTTTTTAGCACTGATGGCATTCTGACTTTGCTTCTCAAGCCCAGGTTTCTTAAATGTACCATTGTGACAACACTTCACTATGTCTGATGATATAAGACATAGCTGACAAAATATAAATTTAAAATAGACTTGGGCAAATGTGAGTACCATTGCATGTTGCAATATATTTATGTGTCTATAAAATATGTGATATCAAATATCCCAAAGCCATTCAATTGCTTTGTTTAAGCCTTCAATTTTGCATGAGGGCCAACCACTGTTTTCTTAATTTCTCTTTCTGCTGCTTGGTTATTCATATATAGCAGTGCAGTGGATTTCTGTGTATTGATTTTGTATCCTACTATCTTACTGAATTCATTTATCAGTTCTATTCGTTTTTTGGTGGCGTCTTTTTTTTTTTTTTTTTTTTGGTGGCGTCTTTTGAGTTTTCTATTTATAGTGCCATATCATCTGCAAATAGTGAAAGTTTGACATCTTCCTTACCAATTTGGATGCCTTTAATTTTTGTTGTTGTTGTTGTCTGATTGCTGTGGCTAGGATTCCAGTACTATGTTGAATAAAAAATACTGAGCATGGGCATCCTTGTCCACTGACCTTAGGGGAAAAGCCCTTGGTTTTTTCCATTGAGGATGTTTTTTGCTGTGGATTTTTCATATAAGGCTTCAATTATGTTGATGTATATTCCCAGTAGACCTACTTTATAGAGAGTTTTTATCATGCATGGATGTTGTATTTTGTTAAATGCTCTTTCTGCATCTGTTGAAATGATCATATAGTTTTTATCCTTTCTCTTACTGATGCGATACATCACATTGATTGATTTGCGAATATTGAACCATCCCTGCATCCCAGTATAAATCCCACTTGATCATGGTGAATGATTTTGTTAATGTATTAAGGGATTTGATTTACTACTATTTTGTTGAGGATTTTTTTCATGTATGTTCATCAGAGATCTCAGCCTGTAGTTTGCTTTTTTTTTTTTTTTTTTTTTTGTGATGTCTTTATCTGGTTTTGGTATCAGGGTTATGTTGTTTTCATAGAATGAATTCAGAAGTTTTCCTTCCTCTCCCATTTTTTGGGAAAGTTTGAGAAGAATGGGTATTAGCTCCTCCTTAAATTTGGTAGAATTTGTCTGTGAAGCTCTCTGGTCCTGGACTTTTGTTTGTTGGAAATTTTTTGATTACTGATTCAATTTCATAGCTGGTAATTGGTCTATTCAAATGTTTTATTTCTTCCCACCTCAGTTTTGATAAGTTATATGTTTCTAGGAATTTAATCATTTTTTCTAGGTTGTCCAATTTGTTGGCATATAATGTTTCATAATATGCTCTTATTGTTTGTATTTCCATGTTGCCTGTTGTTATTTCTCCTCTTCGATTTTTTTTTAAGATTTTATTTATTCATGAGAGACATACGGAGAGAGACAGAGACATAGGCAGAGGGAGAAGTGGGCTCCCTGCAGGGAGCCCAATGTGGGACTCGATCCCAGGACCTGGGATCATGCCCTGAGCCATAGGCAGATGCTCAACCACTGAGCCACCCAGGTGTCCCTCCTCTTTGATTTCTGATTTTGTTTGAATCATCTCCCTCTATACCTCCTTCCTCTCTCACCCATCCCCCTCTCTTTTTATGAGTCTGGCTAGGGGTTTATCAATTTCATTTTATTTTTTTCAAACAACTAGCTCCTGTTTTCATTGATCTGTTATATTGTCTTTTTAGTTTCTATATCATTTATTTCTGCTCTAATATTTATTATTTCCTTCCTCCTGCTGCTCTTGGATTTGGTTTGTTCTTCTTTTTCTAGTTCCTTTACGTATAAAGTTAGGTTGTTAATTTCAGATTTTTCTTGCTTCTTGAGGTAGGCCTGTATTGCCACAAACTTCTGTCCTTGAACTACATTTTTGCTGCCTCCCAAAGATTTTGGACCATTGCATTTTCATTTTTGTTTCTCTCCATGTAATTTTTTTTAAGATTTTATTTATTTATTCATGAGAGACAGAGAGAGAGGCAGAGACATAGAGGGAGGAACAGGCTCCATGCAGGGAGCCTGATGCAGGACTCAATCTGGGGACTCCAGGATCATGACCTGAGCCAAAGGCAGATGCTCAAAACTAAGCCACCCAGGCGCCCCTATCATTACTTTAAATTCTCTATTAGACATATTCTATTTGTTTCACTTCAATATCTTGTGGTGATTTTGTCCTGTTCTTTCATTTAGGACATATTCCTCTGTCTCCTCATTTTGTCTAATTCTGCAGCTGTTTCAGTATGTCAGAAAAGTCAGGTATTCTGCTCTTGAATGTAAGGGACTTACGAAGAAGTCCTGTAATGCCCTGCATTGTATCCTGGCCACTTTTTCCTTTAGCCCAGTCATCTGCAGAGGCTCTCTTTGCCTGTTGTTGGCAATGTTTGGGCCTCAGCCAGAGTGGGGTGCACATTTTTAACAAGGTATACCTCATGCCTCTGCACAGCTCACCACCACTGCTACTACTGCTTCGGGGACCAAAGCCCTGCAAAGCACTCAGGTTGGAAGATGTGATGTCAGCAAGCTTTGCACTGATTTTCTGGGGGAGGTGACCTGCAGGGCCACAACTGAGGTAAATGGGACTGGGAAGAGCAGTCCTGCCAAAGCATGGGGGCGGGGCTTGGGGTAAGCAGGTCAGGTAGTGAACACCCTCCCTCACCTGGCTGGTTTCCACAAGTGGCCCTATTTGTGCTAGGGAGTGGTGGAGAGATGGCTCATGACAGCTCCTTTGTTCCTTTTTTTTTTTTTTTTTTTTTTTAATATTTTATTTATTTATTTAGGATAGTCACAGAGAGAGAGAGAGAGGCAGAGACACAGGCAGAGGGAGAAGCAGGCTCCATGCACCGGGAGCCCGACGTGGGACTCGATCCCGGGTCTCCAGGATCGCGCCGTGGGCCAAAGGCAGGCGCCAAACCGCTGCGCCACCCAGGGATCCCCAGCTCCTTTGTTCCTAGTGAAGTCCCTCAGTGATCCCTGCCTCTGTGGGACAGTCTCCAAAATCAGTAAAGTACTCTCCCTCCCCTATGCCCCAGGCCAGTCTCAAACTGCTGCTTCTCTGCTTCATCTCCACTGGCTGTTTGTCTTGGTATCTCTTTAAGGGTGGGGACTCAGTTTCCTATGTCACCGAGGCTCTCCCAGAGCCAATCCTGCTGATTTTTAAAGTTCCAGGCTTTCAGTCCCACTGGTTTTAGGAACTCATGAAAGTGCCCCTCTTGCTTTCAAAGCCAAACATTGTGGGGATTCATCATGTCCCATGGGGCTCCCCAGTGTGATAGTCCTTTTCTCTTCCCTCTCCATGTCTCTGGCTCCCCCAGACCCCACAGATGGCCAGAGTTTGTTTCATCCCCACTGTCTCCACCTTCCCTCCCTCTTCAGTATGGCCTCTCTGTACCTTCTGTTGTGGAGTTGGTCCCGCCAGTCTTCTGGTTGTTTTCTAGGTTATTCACATGGGTGGGGATGTTACCTAGTTGTATTTGGAGGAGAGGTGAGCTTAGGATCCTCTTATTCTGCTGTCTTCCCAGACTCCTCTGTATCTGATAAAACTTTTAAGATCACCTAAAACTCAAACCCCATCATTTTTAATTTTTTTTTTTCAAACAAGTAGCAAGGCCACTGATGCTCAAAAGGGCACTTTTACCCTCTGAAAAGTTTCTTCTGTTTTTCTATACACTGAAAATCCTCAGCCATGGACAGGTTTGTGTACAGACATAAATTGATTTGTCCGCAAAATTAGGAGGCAGTAACTGGGCTGAGAGAGAAGGGAAATGTTTCTTTATGTCTGGATCCCTCTTGTAGAAAGACAGGAAAAAAAGGCCTTGAAATTGTGCCTCTAATACGAAAGCTATCTATGTCAAAATATTATATTATTGAAACGATTAGTATTTAAATTTCTCAGTCCCAAGGCATGTACAGAAAGAGAGTAAAGGGTCAAGAAGAAATGTACTCAAGACCTCCTGGTAGCTGAAGTTTCCTTGACTCTCAACAGTTGCTCCTCTGATAGAAGGTTAAATACTAGGTTCATATCTTCAGTCTTCACAAGTAATTAGTGAGCTGTGAAAAAAAGTGATGAAGAACTCCTACCTGCCTCCTTAGTTAACCCTGACCTGAATCCTAGCTGTATTACCTAATCAAGCACAAAGCTGAGGAAATACTGTGTTTATATTGGCCTCAGGTATAACGAATTAGAGGTCATCAAATGTTGACATTATGGTAAGAGATGAATATTTTGCATAAAAATTGGAGTTTTTAAGATGTGAGGAAACAGCTTTTTTTTTTATTTATTTTTTATTGGTGTTCAATTTACCAACATACAGAATAACCCCCAGTGCCCGTCACCCATTCACTCCCACCCCCCGCCCTCCTCCCCTTCCACCACCCCTAGTTCGTTTCCCAGAGTTAGCAGTCTTTACGTTCTGTCTCCCTTTCTGATATTTCCCACACATTTCTTCTCCCTTCCCTTATATTCCCTTTCACTATTATTTATATTCCCCAAATGAATGAGAACATATAATGTTTGTCCTTCTCCGACTGACTTACTTCACTCAGCATAATACCCTCCAGTTCCATCCACGTCGAAGCAAATGGTGGGTATTTGTCATTTCTAATAGCTGAGTAATATTCCATTGTATACATAAACCACATCTTCTTTATCCATTCATCTTTCATTGGACACCGAGGCTCCTTCCACAGTTTGGCTATTGTGGCCATTGCTGCTAGAAACATCGGGGTGCAGGTGTCCTGGCGTTTCATTGCATCTGTATCTTTGGGGTAAATCCCCAACAGTGCAATTGCTGGGTCGTAGGGCAGGTCTATTTTTAACTCTTTGAGGAACCTCCACACAGTTTTCCAGAGTGGCTGCACCAGTTCACATTCCCACCAACAGTGTAAGAGGGTTCCCTTTTTTCCGCATCCTCTCCAACATTTGTGGTTTCCTGCCTTGTTAATTTGCCCCATTCTCACTGGTGTGAGGTGGTATCTCATTGTGGTTTTGATTTGTATTTCCCTGATGGCAAGTGATGCAGAGCACTTTCTCATGTGCGTGTTGGCCATGTCTATGTCTTTCTCTGTGAGATTTCTGTTCATGTCTTTTGCCCATTTCATGATTGGATTGTTTGTTTCTTTGGTGTTGAGTTTAATAAGTTCTTTATAGATCTTGGAAACTAGCCCTTTATCTGATGTGTCATTTGCAAATATCTTCTCCCATTCTGTAGGTTGTCTTTTAGTTTTGTTGACTGTATCCTTTGCTGTGCAAAAGCTTCTTATCTTGATGAAGTCCCAATAGTTCATTTTTGCTTTTGTTTCTTTTGCCTTCGTGGATGTATCTTGCAAGAAGTTACTGTGGCCAAGTTCAAAAAGGGTGTTGCCTGTGTTCTTCTCTAGGATTTTGATGGAATCTTGTCTCACATTTAGATCTTTCATCCATTTTGAGTTTATCTTTGTGTATGGTGCAAGAGAGTGGTCTAGTTTCATTCTTCTGCATGTGGATGTCCAATTTTCCCAGCACCATTTATTGAAGAGACTGTCTTTCTTCCAATGGATAGTCTTTCCTCCTTTATCGAATATTAGTTGACCATAAAGTTCAGGGTCCACTTCTGGATTCTCTATTCTGTTCCACTGATCTATGTGTCTGTTTTTGTGCCAGTACCACACTGTCTTGATGACCACAGCTTTGTAGTACAACCTGAAATCTGGCATTGTGATGCCCCCAGATACGGTTTTCTTTTTTAAAATTCCCCTGGCTATTCGGGGTCTTTTCTGATTCCACACAAATCTTAAAATAATTTGTTCTAACTCTCTGAAGAAAGTCCATGGTATTTTGATAGGGATTGCATTAAACGTGTATATTGCCCTGGGTAACATTGACATTTTCACAATATTAATTCTGCCAATCCATGAGCATGGAATATTTTTCCATCTCTTTGTGTCTTCCTCAATTTCTTTCAGAAGTGTTCTATAGTTTTGAGGGTATAGATCCTTTACATCTTTGGTTAGGTTTATTCCTAGGTATCTTATGCTTTTGGGTGCAATTGTAAATGGGATTGACTCCTTAATTTCTCTTTCTTCAGTCTCATTGTTAGTGTATAGAAATGCCACTGACTTCTGGGCATTGATTTTGTATCCTGCCACGCTACCGAATTGCTGTATGAGTTCTAGCAATCTTGGGGTGGAGACTTTTGGGTTTTCTATGTAGAGTATCATGTCATCGGCGAAGAGGGAGAGTTTGACTTCTTCTTTGCCAATTTGAATGCCTTTAATGTCTTTTTGTTGTCTGATTGCTGAGGGGGAAACAGCTTTTAAAATGCTCCATCAGGGGCAGCCCAGGTGGCTCAGCGGTTTAGCGCCTCCTTCAGTCCAGGGTGCTATCCTGGAGAACTGGGATCGAGTCCCACGTCTGGCTCCCTGGTGCAGCTCGCTTCTCCCTCTGCCTGTGTCTCCACCTCTCTCTCTCCTCTCTGTGTTTCTCATAAATAAATAAATAAAATGTTTAAAAAAATAAAATGCTCTATCAAGGGCAGAAAACACAGAGGAAAAACACAGATTTTACTTCATGGAATTTCTAAACTATTTGTGGTGAATAGTTAGAAGGCCGAAGAGTTGAGTTATAAGTATTATCTTAATTGTAGAGAGAAGAAACAGATCGGCACACTGTAGAAAAATGGGCAAAGGGCATACACAGAGAAGTTACAAAAAAATACAAGTGACTAATAAGAAAGATAGAAGTTATATTTAATAATTAAGTAAGTGAAAATTGAAATAGTAGGGCTATTTGTCATACATCAAACTGGAAAAGAAAATGTATTCTTACTCATTGTTGTAGAAGTATAAAAATTGAGATATAAATTTATATATTTTTCTTTCTATATATATGTATTTGGAAATATATAGAGTAAAATTTAAGATATGTATACCTTTTGGCCCAGCAAGAAAGCAATGAAAAATGAAACCAAAAGTATAGCTATAAGAATATTCTTAGAAGATTTATGTAAGTAATACACAAATTTGTTTAAAAATCCAAACGAGGGGGGGAGGAGCAAGCTGGCGGAAGAGTAGGGTCTCCAAATCACCTGTCTCCACCAAACTACCTAGAAAACCTTCAAATTATCCTGAAAATCTATGAATTCGGCCTGAGATTTAAAGAGAGACCAGCTGGAATGCTACAGTGAGAAGAGTTCGCGCTTCCATCAAGGTAGGAAGACGGGGAAAAAGAAATAAAGGAACAAAAGGCCTCCAAGGGGGAGGGGCCCCGCGAGGAGCCGGGCTGAGGCCGGGGCGAGTGTCCCCAGGACAGGAGAGCCCCGTCCCGGAGGAGCAGGAGCTGCACCGACCTTCCCGGGCGGAAAGGGGCTCGCGGGGAGGTGGAGCAGGACCCAGGAGGGCGGGGATGCCCTCGGGTTCCCTGAGACAGTAACAGACACCTGCGCCCCAGGGGAGTGCGCGGAGCTCCCTAAGGGCTGCAGCGCGCACGGTGGGACCCGGAGCAGCTCGGAGGGGTTCGGGCGGCGGCTCCGCGGAGGGGGTTGCGCGGCCCCGGGAGCAGCTCGGAGGGGCTCGGGCAGAGGAAGAGGCTCCGTGCGGAGGGGGCTGCGCGGTTCCAGGAGCAGCTCGGAGGGGCTCGGGCGGCGGCTCCGCGGAGGGGGCTGCGCGGCCCGGGAGCGCGAATCCACCAGCGCAGGCTCCGGAGCACAGGGCGCCGGGACACAGCCCAGGATCCCGCCTCCCCCGGGACAGGCAGAGGCCGGGAGGGCCCAGGACAGCAAGGACGCTCCTGCCCCAGCTGAGCAGATCAGCGGCCCCGCCCGGAGCCTCCAGGCCCTGCAGACGGAGTTCCTGCCGGAGCTGAATCCAGGTTTCCAGAGCTGCCCCGCCACTGGGGCTGTTCCTCCTGCGGCCTCACGGGGTAAACAACCCCCACTGAGCCCTGCACCAGGCAGGGGCACAGCAGCTCCCCCAACTGCTAACACCTGAAAATCTGCACAGCAGGCCCCTCCCCCAGAAGACCAGCTAGACAGACAACTTCCAGGAGAAGCCAAGGGACTTAAAGTACACAGAATCAGAAGATACTCCCCGGTGGTTCTTTTTTTGTTTGTTTGGTTTTGTTTTGTTTTGTTTTGTTTTGTTTTGTTTTGCTTTTTGATTTGTTTCCTTCCCCCACCCCCTTTTTTTTCTCCTTTTTCTTTCTCTTTTTCTTTTTTTTTTTTTTGTTTTTTTTTCTTCCCTTTTTTTTCCTCTTTCTCTTTTCTTTCCTTCTTTCTCTCCTCTCTTTTTCTCTTTTTCCCAATACAACTTGCTTTTGGCCACTCTGCACTGAGCAAAATGACTAGAAGGAAAACCTCACCTCAAAAGAAAGAATCAGAAACAGTCCTCTCTCCCACAGAGTTACAAAATCTGGATTACAAGTCAATGTCAGAAAGCCAATTCAGAAGCACTATTATACAGCTACTGGTGGCTCGAGAAAAAAGTATAAAGGACTCAAGAGACTTCATGACTGCAGAACTTAGAGCTAATCAGGCAGAAATTAAAAATCAATTGAATGAGATGCAATCCAAACTAGAAGTCCTAACGACGAGGGTTAACGAGGTGGAAGAACGAGTGAGTGACATAGAAGACAAGTTGATAGCAAAGAGGGAAACTGAGGAAAAAAGAGACAAACAATTAAAAGACCATGAAAATAGATTAAGGGAAATAAACGACAGCCTGAGGAAGAAAAACCTACGTTTAATTGGGGTTCCCGAGGGCGCCGAAAGGGCCAGAGGGCCAGAATATGTATTTGAACAAATTCTAGCTGAAAACTTTCCTAATCTGGGAAGGGAAACAGGCATTCAGATCCAGGAAATAGAGAGATCCCCCCCTAAAATCAATAAAAACCGCTCAACACCTCGACATTTAATTGTGAAGCTTGCAAATTCCAAAAATAAGGAGAAGATCCTTAAAGCAGCAAGAGACAAGAAATCCCTGACTTTTATGGGGAGGAGTATTAGGGTAACAGCAGACCTCTCCACAGAGACCTGGCAGGCCAGAAAGGGCTGGCAGGATATATTCAAGGTCCTAAATGAGAAGAACATGCAACCAAGAATACTTAATCCAGCAAGGCTCTCATTCAAAATGGAAGGAGAGATAAAGAGCTTCCAAGACAGGCAGCAACTAAAAGAATATGTGACCTCCAAACCAGCTCTGCAAGAAATTTTAAGGGGGACTCTTAAAATTCCCCTTTAAGAAGAAGTTCAGTGGAACAGTCCACAAAAACAAAGACTGAATAGATATCATGATGACACTAAACTCATATCTGTCAATAGTAACTCTGAATGTGAACGGGCTTAATGACCCCATCAAAAGGCGCAGGGTTTCAGACTGGATAAAAAAGCAGAACCCATCTATTTGCTGTCCACAAGAGACTCATTTTAGACAGAAGGACACCTACAGCCTGAAAATAAAAGGTTGGAGAACCATTTACCATTCGAATGGTCCTCAAAAGAAAGCAGGGGTAGCCATCCTTATATCAGATAAACTAAAATTTACCCCGAAGACTGTAGTGAGAGATGAAAAGGGACACTATATCATACTTAAAGGATCTATTCAACAAGAGGACTTAACAATCCTCAATATATATGCCCCGAATGTGGGAGCTGCCAAATATATCAATCAATTAATAACCGAAGTTAAGACATACTTAGATAATAATACACGTATACTTGGTGACTTCAATCTAGTGCTTTCTACACTCGATAGGTCTTCCAAACACAATATTTCCAAAGAAACGAGAGCTTTAAATGATACACTGGACCAGATGGATTTCACAGATATCTACAGAACTTTACATCCAAACTCAACTGAATACACATTCTTCCCAAGTGCACATGGAACTTTCTCCAGAATAGACCACATATTGGGTCACAAATCGGGTCTGAACCGATACCAAAAGATTGGGATTGTCCCCTGCATATTCTCGGACCATAATGCCTTGAAATTAGAACTAAATCACAACAAGAAGTTTGGAAGGACTTCAAACACGTGGAGGTTAAGGACCATCCTGCTAAAAGATAAAAGGGTCAACCAGGAAATTAAGGAAGAATTAAAAAGATTCATAGAAACTAATGAGAATGAAGATACAACCGTTCAAAATCTTTGGGATGCAGCAAAAGCAGTCCTAAGGGGGAAATACATCGCAATACAAGCATCCATTCAAAACCTGGAAAGAACTCAAATACAAAAGCTAACCTTACACATAAAGGAGCTGGAGAAAAAACAGCAAATAGATCCTACACAAGAAGGGAGTTAATAAAGATTCGAGCAGAACTCAACGAAATTGAGACCAGAAGAACTGTGGAACAGATCAACAGAACCAGGAGTTGGTTCTTTGAAAGAATTAATAAGATAGATAAACCATTAGCCAGCCTTATTAAAAAGAAGAGAGAGAAGACTCAAATTAATAAAATCATGAATGAGAAAGGAGAGATCACTACCAACACCAAGGAAATACAAACGATTTTAAAAACATATTATGAACAGCTATACGCCAATAAATTAGGCAATCTAGAAGAAATGGACGCATTCCTGGAAAGCCACAAACTACCAAAACTGGAACAGGAAGAAATAGAAAACCTGAACAGGCCAATAACCAGGGAGGAAATTGAAGCAGGCATCAAAAACCTCCCAAGACACAAGAGTCCAGGGCCAGATGGCTTCCCAGGGGAATTTTATCAAACGTTTAAAGAAGAAACCATACCTATTCTCCTAAAGCTGTTTGGAAAGATAGAAAGAGATGGAGTACTTCCAAATTCGTTCTATGAAGCCAGCATCACCTTAATTCCAAAACCAGACAAAGACCCCGCCAAAAAGGAGAATTACAGACCAATATCCCTGATGAACATGGATGCAAAAATTCTCAACAAGATACTGGCCAATAGGATCCAACAGTACATTAAGAAAATTATTCACCATGACCAAGTAGGATTTATCCCTGGGACACAAGGCTGGTTCAACACCCGTAAAACAATCAATGTGATTCATCATATCAGCAAGAGAAAAACCAAGAACCATATGATCCTCTCATTGGATGCAGAGAAAGCATTTGACAAAATACAGCATCCATTCCTGATCAAAACTCTTCAGAGTGTAGGGATAGAGGGAACATTCCTCGACATCTTAAAAGCCATCTATGAAAAGCCCACAGCAAATATCATTCTCAATGGGGAAGCACTAGGAGCCTTTCCCCTAAGATCAGGAACAAGACAGGGATGTCCACTCTCACCACTGCTGTTCAACATAGTACTGGAAGTCCTAGCCTCAGCAATCAGACAACAAAAAGACATTAAAGGCATTCAAATTGGCAAAGAAGAAGTCAAACTCTCCCTCTTCGCCGATGACATGATACTCTACATAGAAAACCCAAAAGTCTCCACCCCAAGATTGCTAGAACTCATACAGCAATTCGGTAGCGTGGCAGGATACAAAATCAATGCCCAGAAGTCAGTGGCATTTCTATACACTAACAATGAGACTGAAGAAAGAGAAATTAAGGAGTCAATCCCATTTACAATTGCACCCAAAAGCATAAGATACCTAGGAATAAACCTCACCAAAGATGTAAAGGATCTATACCCTCAAAACTATAGAACACTTCTGAAAGAAATTGAGGAAGACACAAAGAGATGGAAAAATATTCCATGCTCATGGATTGGCAGAATTAATATTGTGAAAATGTCAATGTTACCCAGGGCAATATACACGTTTAATGCAATCCCTATCAAAATACCATGGACTTTCTTCAGAGAGTTAGAACAAATTATTTTAAGATTTGTGTGGAATCAGAAAAGACCCCGAATAGCCAGGGGAATTTTAAAAAAGAAAACCATATCTGGGGGCATCACAATGCCAGATTTCAGGTTGTACTACAAAGCTGTGGTCATCAAGACAGTGTGGTACTGGCACAAAAACAGACACATAGATCAGTGGAACAGAATAGAGAATCCAGAAGTGGACCCTGAACTTTATGGGCAACTAATATTCGATAAAGGAGGAAAGACTATCCATTGGAAGAAAGACACTCTCTTCAATAAATGGTGCTGGGAAAATTGGACATCCACATGCAGAAGAATGAAACTAGACCACTCTCTTGCACCATACACAAAGATAAACTCAAAATGGATGAAAGATCTAAATGTGAGACAAGATTCCATCAAAATCCTAGAGAAGAACACAGGCAACACCCTTTTTGAACTCGGCCATAGTAACTTCTTGCAAGATACATCCACGAAGGCAAAAGAAACAAAAGCAAAAATGAACTATTGGGACTTCATCAAGATAAGAAGCTTTTGCACAGCAAAGGATACAGTCAACAAAACTCAAAGACAACCTACAGAATGGGAGAAGATATTTGCAAATGACATATCAGATAAAGGGCTAGTTTCCAAGATCTATAAAGAACTTCTTAAACTCAACACCAAAGAAACAAACAATCCAATCATGAAATGGGCAAAAGACATGAACAGAAATCTCACAGAGGAAGACATAGACATGGCCAACATGCATATGAGAAAATGCTCTGCATCACTTGCCATCAGGGAAATACAAATGAAAACTACAATGTGATACCACCTCACACCAGTGAGAATGGGGAAAATTAACAAGGCAGGAAACAACAAATGTTGGAGAGGATGCGGAGAAAAGGGAACCCTCTTACACTGTTGGTGGGAATGTGAACTGGTGCAGCCACTCTGGAAAACTGTGTGGAGGTTCCTCAAACAGTTAAAAATATACCTGCCCTACGACCCAGCAATTGCACTGTTGGGGATTTACCCCAAAGATACAAATGCAATGAAACGCCGGGACACCTGCACCCCGATGTTTCTAGCAGCAATGGCCACGATAGCCAAACTGTGGAAGGAGCCTCGGTGTCCAATGAAAGATGAATGGATAAAGAAGATGTGGTTTATGTATACAATGGAATATTACTCAGCTATTAGAAATGACAAATACCCACCATTTGCTTCGACGTGGATGGAACTGGAGGGTATTATGCTGAGTGAAGTAAGTCAGTCGGAGAAGGACAAACATTATATGTTCTCATTCATTTGGGGAATATAAATAATAGTGAAAGGGAAAATAAGGGAAGGGAGAAGAAATGTGTGGGAAATATCAGAAAGGGAGACAGAACGTAAAGACTGCTAACTCTGGGAAAGGAACTAGGGGTGGTAGAAGGGGAGGAGGGCGGGGGGTGGGAGTGAATGGGTGACGGGCACTGGATGTTATTCTGTATTTTAGTAAATTGAACACCAATAAAAAAAAAAAATTTTTTTTTCTCAAAAAAAAAAAAAAAATCCAAACGATAGTGGAATGGTTTAAATGTGGCACATTAAAATTTATTATATTCCGCAGTCATTTAAAATGATATTGTAAAACATACCTATTATTCACATAGTTAAAAACTATGTCAGGTAAAATGAATGAGATCCTCATATAGTAACACAGATACCAAAAACAACATTAATGGGGCATCTGTGTGGCTCAGTAATTTAAGTGTCCTGCTCTTAATTTCTGCTCCGGTCATGATCCCCGGTCATGAGATAGAGCCCCATGTCAGGCTCTAGCACTGGCCACGGAACCTACTTAAGATTCTCTCTCTCTCCCTCTGTCCCTCCCTGCTCTCTAAAAACAAAACAAAACAAAAACCCCCCAAAAAAAAGATTAACAAGAAAAGCAAGAGGTATAAAAAGGTACATAAACCCAGAATCAATTGTGTACATTTAAAAAATACACAAAGCTACACTATATATTTTATGGACATATACTTATATAGTAAAAGAAAATATGAATGAAAATCTACATTTTAAGGAAGTAAAGGAGGTTAAAAATATCAGGGAAAGTTAAATAAGTGCCTTCAGCCATATCTGTAACCTGTCATTCTAAAGAAATCTATAAAGTTAATATAACAAAATACCAACGTGTGTTAAACCTGGATAATACGTACTTTTCTACTGACAATATTATTCCATGTTTAAATATATTAGCAACATAATAAAAGTTATAAGAAAAAAATAGATGTCTAACATGGAAAAATATTTCAAAGATATTATTTATCCACTCAATAAGCAAGGTATAAAATATTTGCAACATGCAATGGCATTAAAAAATTTTTATATTTGCATTTGCACATAAGCAAAGCCTATAACCATAGTTTTCAAAGTGAAAAATGGTTAACCACAGTGATGAATGGCTGAAAGATCATGTTAACTTTTTTCTTAAGCTGTATTTTCTGATCTTTATACAATGAGCTTGTAATAGAAATATTTTTATTTTGGTATCAATCTTCATTTTATATCAGCATTTATGCTTATTGATTTTAATCTGAAATGAAATTTACATTCTTGGCATCTGTTAGAAACTGAGAATGCTCCTATGCTATCCTTCATGAATTACAAAATGAATAGGCCTCAGCCAGGGACAAAACTTTGTGTCTGTGAACTTCTTGTTGCTTGGCAACGTTTATTTACATGTATCAACCTAACTTTCAGTGATCATTTTTTTTTAAGTTTTATTTAAGTTTCAGTTAGTTAATTTACAGTGTAGTATTAGTCTCAGGTGTACAATATAGCGATCCAATAATTCCATACAATACCCAGTGCTCATCACAAGTGTCCTCCTTAATCTGCATCACCTATTTAACCCATGCCCCACCTACCTCCCCTCTGGTAACCATCAGTTCTTTTTTTTTTTTTTTTTAAGATTTTATTTATTTATTCATGAAAGACACACAGAGAGAGGCAGAGACACAGGCAGAGGGAGAAGCAGACTCCCTGAAGGGAGCCCGATGTGGGACTCGATCCCAGGATCACAACCTAAACCAAAGGCATGCTCTCTCAATCACTGAGCCACCCAGGTTTGGTGGCAAGGTAGGGGCTGAAGTTCCATCAGTGCTAGCTAATAAGTTACTAAAAGGTGAAGAAGTATTATCACTTTGGATGGGAAACACTGAGAGGGGGTGGAAAATACAAGGGGAAACCTGGAAGGAGCTTCAAAGTCAGGTGGGTGTTTCTCATCTGACCAAAATGAGAATATGTTCCAGTGCCGTCGGAGAGTCCCTTAGTGAGAGAGATTAAAAATAGCAGTTGTGGGGGTGAGGGCAAATGAGATTCTGACAGAACCAGGAATCAGACTCTGAGAGAATGAGAAGGGGAGAAGGAAGACCAGAACACATCTGAACTCAATGGTCTTTGAAAGCGGGGAAGAGGAGAGAGGCTAGAAACAGAGGCCTCCTTTTTCATGGCGATGGAAAGGTACAGGAGTTCCCTTTTGGTGATTTCAGTTTTTGAAAAAAAGAGACCTAACACACTCTGCCTCTTACATTAACCACATACATAGGTTGAGGACATATTGCCCGCTTCACACACACACACACACACACACACACACACACACATGCAGTCACACTCATGGCACAGGCACACATATAATCAACATACTCAAGAAGAAGAGGGGAGAGGCACCTGGGTGGCTCAGCAGTTGAGCATCTGCCTTGGGCTCAGGGCACGATCCTAGGGTCTTGGGATCGAGTCCCACATCAGCCTCCATGCAGGGAGCCTGCTTCTCCTTCTGCCTATGTCTCTGCCTCTCTCTCTCTGTGTCTCTCCTGAGTAAGTAAATAAAATTTTAAAAAAGAAGAAGAAGAGGGGGGGAAATGACTAGTTTATTTTGTGAGGAACCAAAATAACAACAGCAAGGGAAATAACTATGACTATGTTGGGACGGAATTCCATTCCTTACAGCTCATACTAAAGAATCAATTAAAATACAGTTTTTGTCCCAGATTAATTGCAAACAAGTCTTTAAAAGTCAACCAAAGGAATCAGGTTGATTATTTACCTCCTGTCCTGAGATATGACTAGAAGAGATGAGCTGTATAGCTAATGTGGAAAGTAAAACTTTTCTGGGTTTTTTTTTTTTTTTTTTTTGCATTCTTTGAAATGATGTGCAAATCAGAACCAACCTGAATTAAGCAGGCGATGCATAGCACTTGAATACAATGATTAATGGTGCCTACACAGTAATTTATGGGAAAATGCTATTGAGCTCAGATATTATCCTGACCATTTTTACCACACACTATAGTTCAATATGTATGTAAGATATCACCTTTTTAAAAACAAATTTACATTATCTATTTTTTTCCACATTATCAATCTTAGTAGATAGACTTTTTTGACCATTTCTGGTACAAAGCACTAAGCCTCATGTTGGTTGTGCCTGTATGATAACATTTCTTTACAGTATCATGATGTTTTATGGGATCCTAGTGGAAAGGAGAAAAAGGATTAAAAGTGTTAAAATTAAGAAATTCATACACTATTAGTATAGGATCATCATTCTTATTTTTAGTCTGCCCAATTCAAAACCCCAGGATGGTATAAATGTATGTGTGTATGTGTTTTGCATTTTAAAAAATCTCAATGGAAGTATAGAATTAAAAATAACTGCAAGTACTTTATGCACTGTTGCCTGTATCTGTACTGATTTTTAAAAACCCTTACTAGTGTTTCATATTTGCTTTATGCCCTTTAAAGGACTCAGATTCGTAATATACAAAGAAGTTTATGTGATATATAGAGCAGAGCCATAAACCATATTTTATGCATAACAGTGATTAAATGCACGCTTGATATATTTCACGAAGATGGAAACCATGTCGAAAGGCTTACATTTTGATAACTTTCCTTTTGGGGGGCATTTCTAAATTATTTAAGTTGAAGAATAAAATGACTTGTTTGTGAATTTACATGCTCTTTTTAATCATCTTTAGGTAATGCTGATATGGCAAAGACGCTAAATTACAGGCAGCAGTGGGAATCTACTTTGTAAAAGGCACAGAATCATTTTGTATATGAGTCCATGAGGAATATTCTGTTCAAGGAGAGGAGACATAAGAAAATTACCTAACTCATGAACCACACATTAAGAGCGTAGTCAGCTGTTGTAAATGCGTATCCAACAACAAACCATTATGTATCTTTGGCTTAATTATATGCGCTTATTACACACCTGTACTGGAGAGTGGAGGCTGCTATTTGCATTACTTGTGGTTTTCTCTATCAAAACAACATTAGCATTAGGAAGCTTATCAAGGTTACGTATGAGTTCTCTGGCTTGGGTTTGTAGTCCTTTTATTTTGTTCACAACCCAAAGAAGATTAGGAGAACAAATTAGGAAATATTTTAATCATCTTAGCAAAGAATCTCTAAATTTAGAAATGTAGTTAATTTATAGACATGGACAGACATCAGCAAAATTACTAAGCTTTTGTAAATCAACCTGACATTTAGGAAGAGAGTAAAAAAGTTATATAAATTCAGCATTTAATTTTTTCCCTAGAGTTCCATCTTAAAGGGTATTAATTATTATTATGATCATGTTAGTGTTATTTACTAGTACTTCAAAATAGGGGAAAATGTTAAACTACCGAATAATTTATGATTTACAGTTTTTACAAGTCACATTAAATAAACAATCTAGACAAAATTGTTCTGTATGTTTAAGAGCATCTCCTAACCAAATGGCAGTATTAAAACATTTATTGTGTAGAAAGTACGTTTTAAAAGTAGAGATATATATGTATCAAAAACAGCCTCAAAAGATCATAAGTGGCTCTTAAAAAGACAAATTTTATGGAGCAATTCATTTATATACATCATCAAAACTTGTTACTTTCACAAATCAGATTCTCCTACTGACTCTGATGTATGCTTATTTTAAAGGCATCAAAGTCATTAACCCGTCCTTGAATTTCACCACTGTTGATGCTTGAATTAATCTTTCCATGTCTTTCCTTTACTCCTGTCTTCCTTCCTTTCTAAAGGGGAAAAAAGTAAGATTCCACTAAAGAAGATAACACATGTCCTAATGAACATAATCGTATATTGTAATGAAAATAAAACCACTTTGGAGAAATAAACAACAAATGGTGCTGAATGCCCAGTGAAAATTAAAATTCTATTTGACATTCCCATGGGGTCTAATACCAATCCCACAGCTGAAGTTGGATAGTTTCTTGAGAAGACAACAGCTTAGTAAAATAAGGGGTTTGGATCCATGAAAAATATGATGATGATAATAGTAAAAGAAGAAATACTAAATAATGTTATTGATCTATAGTAGACATTAGAAAGGAGCAGATGGTCGTTTGGAAAAAAAATAGGTAGTCATTTTAGTAGATTCCTCTTAATATGAAACATGAATTGTATTCCTTACAAGCACAAAAAATCTGCAAACAAATCTTTAAAAATACCAACAGATTTTTAGAAATATAAATAATCCTCTGGTAATTTTCTTTTCTTAGAATAAAAAGTAGGGTTAAATGTAAAGATAAGCAAAATTTTTCCAGCTCTTACATCATATTTCAAAGGTTCTGTGGCTCTTTCATTCACAAGAGCAGACACTAAAATAAATACAGTCAATTTTTGTATTATACTGTAAGTTATAAACTAATTTGGCCTCATTTTATTAATATCTAGAGAGATTATTTTTTGACTCATTTTATTGAAAAATACTTATTTTTGCTCAACAATTATCGCAACATTTTTCTTAGGGATTGCTTTCAGAATGAAACCATCTGACGTGACTAAAACAATGAAGTAATTTTTTGGAATTTAGATTACCTCCACGATGTCTATTATGTATTTTGCAACTCAGCAAATTATTTCATTTCTCTCTCCCTAGTATGGAAATTTAATCTAGGTATTTATTTCATTTTCAGTAACCTATTTGAAGAAAGACTACCCTTCAGTATACAGTATTACATTATGCATTCACAACTGATACTATAAATTATGCAATCTAACAAAAAAATTATTAATGGTATATGGGGGGGGTGATCGTGAAACCTCAACGGCTAGCAATAGAAAGCAATTTTCCCTGTTGCCCATCAGAAAGGAGAAGGAGCCCAGAGAGTGTGTTTAAACAGCTCCGTGGCATTTATTCTTTCGCACATGTCACTGTTTATAAAGACAAACAACAGTAAGGCCCCCAAACAAACTGGAAATCTAAAGCATAAAGCATAGTCCATTGTTATTCATTTATTTACTTATTTATTATTTTTTCTTTTTTTTTTTTTTTTTTTGCTTTTACTCTTTTCTCATTGGAAATATATATATTTTTTATTGGAGTTCAATTTGCCAACATATAGCGTAACACCCAGTGCTCATCCCATGAAGTGCCCCGCTCAGTGCCCATCACCCAGTCACCCCCACCCCCGCCCACTTTTTCTTTTTTTAAAAAATTTTACCTAAAGTCCAGTTAAAAAATATGCAATGCTTCATAAATATGCTTGTCATCCTTGCATGGGACCCATGCTGATTTCCTCTGTATCAGTCCAATTTTAGTATATGTGCTGCCGAAGCGATCACAGGCCAGCTTTAAACATCAGCAAATAGATACTTCTAAACTACACCTTGGCACTTCAATACTTCTGTACTGAGGTCCATTTTAACATGCAATTTGTGACAGCAGAATAATGGGAATGGTCAGTTTACTGTGTTATACTGATGACAGAATTTGCCAGCAATTTTCCTCCGCTATTGTTACTGGTGCTCTCCACAAATGGAGAATCTTATAATTACAAAAACTGCCGAATGTAGGTTCTCAAGACATTTCAGCCTATTTAATACCACCTGATTTAGAGAAGAGATCCTGTGAGCCTGGGAGTGAATCCTTGTGCAGTCCTGTGTTGCTGAAAAGGGAATGTCCCACTGTACCCAGGAGTAGAGCACGTGGGCAATCTGGCCAGGATCGTTCAGAGGCCTCCAAGGTCAACCCAACAGTCCCAGATGAGGGTGGGAACCGTGAACTTGTGGAGCTCCACCCATCTCTATAGCTGAGAGGTTTATTTTCCCCAGTAGCACTTTTCAGAACTAGGAGGTGAGGTGCAAAGAGCTGATGATGTTTTTTGTAGATATGGTTCAACAGAATGAGGTCTGCTGCAGTGGACAGGGGGTCTGGACTGGGTAGAAAAAGTGGGGAGTGTGTGATAGATCATAGGATCAAGGCTAGAGCAGCAAAGCCATTAAGGAGATCCACTGGGATAACACAGTCCTCCCTCCTTTTGTCTCGTGCCCCCTCATGATGATAGCTGTCATCATACAGCATTTCATCTCAAACAGTGTCAGTCTGGGGCCAAATGTGGTTCAATTTGCAGAACTCTGTTTTGCAGAAAGTTTTTTTAATTTCTAAAAACATTTTATATAAAAAATTCAGGGAAATTAGTTATATAGAGGGAATTCAGTATGGATTAGGACAAATCTTGTTATAATTTCTTGGATGTATGCTCCCAGAAACTATACTAAATCTCAAAGTCTCAAAAAAATCAGACTTTATATTAAAACATCCCACCCAGGATGCCTGGGTGGCTCAGTGGTTGAGTGTCTGCTTTTCGCTCAGGGCATGATCCTAGAGTCCTGGGTTCGAGTCCCACATCAGGTTTCCTGCATGGAGCCTGCTTCTCCCTCTGCCTATGTCTCTGCCTCTCTCTCTCTCTCTCTCTCTCTCTCTGTGTGTCTCTCATGATTAAATAAATAAAATCTTTAAAAATAATAATAAAACATCCCACCCAAAAAGATGAGCCTTTTCATAACCTATTTTTCAAATAGACCTCATTCCAATTCTATTAAAAGTATAGAGTAACTCATTTATTTTACTTTATTTCTAGTATTTCATAATGCTAAGAATGAAATTTCACTCACTACAGGTTATTCTTATCTGCATTTTTCATCCTTAAATTAATACATTGATTCATCCTTAAGTTAATACACGAAGATAATATTCTTAGAACTTATGAATCTGTTCTCTGCCCTTTTCCAGATTTTATTTGATGTTGGCCTATGGTCTTGCCACAGTTTGCCACAGGAAAGGATTCCTTTTGTTTCCTTCTGAGTATTCAATATCTTTGGTACCCAGTGAGGAATTGCCGGTATAATCCTTGTATCATTAATGAAAATAAGACTGCTTTGCAGCTTTAATTTTCCCATATGTTGCTGGTAATGAGTGAAATAAATCATTACACACTGCATTATATAATCAGTGTAATGGGTTGAATTGTGTCCCCCCAAAAAGATATGTTCAAGTCCTAATCCCAGGTATCTGTGAATGTGACCTTATTTATAAAGAGGGTCTTTAGAGATGTAATCCACTTAAGATAATGTCCTCCTGGATTAGGGTAGGCCCTGAAGCCAATGACTGGTGGTGTCTTTGTTTTTAAAGATTTATTTATTTATTTGAGAGAGAGAGAGAATGCGTGTAAGTGAGCATGAGGAAATGGGCAAGGGAGAGAGAAACCCAAGCAGACTGCATGCTGAGCGTGGAGCCTGGCTTGGAGCTCTATCCCACAATCCTGAGATCATTACTTGAGCTAAAACCAAGAATCTGACACGTAACTGACCACAACATCCAGGCACCCCTGACTAGTGTTTTCACAAGAGAAAGGAGAGGCAGATCTGGATATGACACACAGAGGGACACATGCACAGGCCGTGTGACAATGGAGGCAAAGGCTGGGGTGATGCAGTTACAAGTCAAGGAATGCCAGTGATTGCTGGCGACCACCAAAGGCTAGGAAAAAGACATGGAATGGATTTTCAAGCTTCCACAAGGAACTAATCCCATCAACACCTTGATATTAGACTTCTGGCTCTTGAACTAGAAGAGAATACATTTCTTTTGTTTTAAGCCACCCAGTTTGTGATAACATGTTATGGCAGCCCTAGGAAATGCATACATGCTGTATGGGCAAATATGTAAAATAACTATAGTTGAGATTCTTTTCGGGCAAAAGAAGAGTCAGCATGAGCCAGGACTTCCCATATCTCCAGAAACAGAAGTGAGAAACTCCCACTAGGGTACCTGGAGAATTCTTTTTGATTATTAGATATTTGAAGACATTGACATACCTTTCCTCGTGGTATACTTTTAATTTATCCTCATCATTACCTAAAGTTATTAATAACTTGAAATAATTATGTTGCAAGTTAGAAGTCAGGGACCTGGGTGGCTCAGCAGTTGAGCATATCTGCCTTCAGCCCAGGGCGTGATCCTGGAGTGCCAGGATCAAGTCCCATATCGGGCTCCCTGCATGGAGCCTGTTTTCCCTCTGCCTGTGTCTCTGCCTCTCTCTCTCTGTGTCTCTTATGAATAGGTAAATAAAATCTTTTTTAAGTAAAGAAAGTTGGAAGTCAGAATTGTTGGCTGGAGAATTTGGGGTTTCATAGGAAAAACTCAACTCACAATGGAGTTTGTAACATTCCCATCTTCAGTTGCTTCCAGATTAATTTCTATTATGAATAGGAATTGGTTATTCTATTAAAAATGAACATGTCACACAGGCATCAATATGGTTGTATTAGGAATGTTAAAGGTACACACACTCAGAGGAAAAAATCCCACAGTGTATAGATACTAAAACCTTAATAGAACTAGGAGATTGCAATTTTCTACTTTTATTTATTTTTAATTTTTAAAAACATTTTATATATTTATATATTCACGAGAGACACAGATTGAGAGAGAGAGAGGCAGAGACACAGGCAGAGGGAGCAGCAGGCTCCCTGAGGGGAGCCTGATACGGACTTGATCCCGGGACAACAGGATCACGCCGAGCCAAAGGCAGCCACTCAACCATTGAGCCATTCAGGCGTCCCCATGATTTTCTACTTTTCGGATGTACAAACTTCCTACTTTTTCTACAATGGGTATGAATTGCTTGTAAAATAAAAAAATTAATAAGGAGTTTGCTTAGTGCATAGCATAAAATTTACATTTTTCTTAAGACACACGTTTCCCTGATTTGTGCCAGGAGAATTAAGGCAATGGACCTCTAGTCTCCTTGTCTTGAAATTTTTTTCCTGTACACACACACACACACACACACACACACACATCCAACTAATAGAGGAGTGTTAGCTTTATCAGCAATGAGATGTAAAGGAGACATAAATCATGGATGTATCTGACATTTAACCAATTTAGATTCCTTTCACACCACTTTCAATTTCAAGTGTGTCCTTTGATTCTCCATTTAGAGAAAACAACCCCATCTGCTGATCAGAGAACCTCTAACCAAGCCTAACCCATCCCCACAGCTCTTGGAAGCCTGCTTGGTCATGATAGAGTAAAATGTGGCTATGCAGCACACAGCTCAAGGGGTCACCTGTGGCAGCCCTGAGACTCACTCTGTTTTCTGGAAACACTCAGCATTTTATGGAGGCTTCAGCATTAAAAAATTTAAAGAATGCCCTATTTTTATGGCATTACCAGTTTTTAAAAGCCAGTAATATTTCTAGGCCTCCCACTAATTTAAGGGCAAACAATATAATTAAAATAGCCTACAAGGCCCTACATGATCCAGGCCTACCTTGCCCGGTTCTCCCTTATTCTCCACACACCACCCTTGAGTGTACCATGACCTTTCCTGCCACAAGCTGTTTGCACATACTGTTCCCTCTGCCTGGAATTCTCTTCCTCACTACCTCTTTACCTAAATAATCCAACTCATGCCTCGGTTTTCTTTTTTTTTTTTTTTAAAGATTTTATTTATTTATTCATGACAGAGAGAGAGAGAGAGAGAGAGAGAGGCAGAGACACAGGCAGAGGGAGAAGCAGGCCCCAAGCAGGGAGCCCCACGTGGGACTCGATCATGGATCTCCAGGATTACATCCTGGGCTGAGGCGGCGCTAAACTACTAGGCCACCGGAGCTGCCCCCATACCTCAGTTTTCATCTGGATTTTTGTTTCTTCAGAGTCACCTCCCTTTCCCCCCTAGACTACGTCAACCGCACACAACATAATACTCCTCTCCTTCCTAGCACTATCCAAGGATGAAATTTCCTATGAATTAGTATGACTATTTTATTGATACCTATCACATCCTCCAGAATGTAAGTTCTATGAGGACAGAGGTGAAGCTGGTTTTTTGTTGTGTTTTTTTGTTCACCATAGAATCCTCAGCACTTGGACACTGCCTGGCTCATGTTTAGGCTCTAAATAAATACTTAATTGAACAAATATGTGGATGAATGAATTGGAAATACAAACTTTAAAAATTCTTCAAAGCCCCCAGTTCCTAAGAACGTCTCCTTCCAAGTCCATGAGACACGAAACTATGCACTCGCTCAAATACAGATGGAAGGAGAGCTTTAAAAGTGGTGGAGTTTTCGTGATTATCCATAAACCAATGTTTAACCATGGTGAGCTCCATCACTCCTTTTGCAATACACCACCAGTAGTTCTCTCATGTATCCAGTTCCCGGCAAGAAATTTCTACAATTTCTTCTTTCTATGTGCATGATGTCTTACATTGTATTATTCAGTAGTTACAATAAGGGTATATTCATGATAGGAAGGTAGAGTCCTCCATCCCTAGGTTATAGATGTGTGTTTTGTTTTGTTTTTTGTTTTGTTTTGTTTTACCTGCCAGCTATTCTCCGATACCCTGACCAAGCATCCCAAGATGGTGCCTTTCCAGACTCACCTAGCACACGTGGTTTCTAGACTCAGCCCTGCCACTCAGTAAAACTTCACATGAAATTTTGATTGCTTCCCAGGCATAACAAGGGCCAGAAACTGAGACCAGTGGCAGGGTTTCATTCTCTCTCCATTCCTTATCAATGGCAAAGCCAAGTATTCCTGAAATCCTTCCTCCCTCTGCCTGGAAGTGGGATTCTTCAACTGCTTGGACAGTCCATTGAGGCTCACATCGATGCTTGACCATGTTGCTGAGTTCCAAAGGTTTTGCTCAGACCTCCAGCCAAGCCCCTGCTGTCACCACTGGATAATCACTCTAGAGGAGGGGAAGATGTTCTCACCTCTCCTTTTGTTTAACTCAAGGCAGGAATAAAGGCCCTGGTGACAGCCAAACACAATGTTCTTATGCCTCCTTTGGAACCCAGATGGGTTAAGGGGCTGCCTATTTTTTTAAGAGAAATATAAAGAGAAAAATGTGTGATTTCAGGAAGAAGAGGGGCTCTTACCCGGCTGTTTAATGGTGTTACACATTCTCTCTTCTTGCAAGCAGACCAGTCCTTTCATAGAAGAGGCCTTCAGGTATCCTGCTTGAGGTATTTCCAGTCTACTTACTACATGTACTTCCTCCAAGAAGGAAACATCATCATACCCTAGTGTCAGGGCCTCAGGCACACGAGGGCCATGTCTCCAAAGGCCTCCCTAGAAATAGAGCCAACTAAAGACTTCCAGCGATGTTGCTCCTTTACAATTTTGTGCTCCTTTTAATTAGGCCCACTCAGCGGCTTGTTATGGTCTGATTTTCTGAAGGCCACTCACGGCTGCCACCTCCAAGCCATCAGTGCCCAAAACTGTGAGGAGAAAGCCCAAGTTTGCCCTCTTCCTTCCCTGGCCACTCCCCACCACAGCTACTTAATTCCTCGTTACCAAACTCATGATTCTGAATAAATTAGCTTGAGAAGGCAGGCTTGTGGTGGCACTTCAGGCATCGAGTGTGGTGTAGGGAACGGACGAGGCCCAGGTCTTTCTTTGCTTCTGGAAGCTCTCTGCACACCTTGTTTACCTAAAATGCGTGGCTCTTTATCTTTTCCTTTTTTACAATTTTTTATTTTTAATTTTTTTAAAGATCTGATTGGCTTTATTTTCATGATTCACCTAACAAATGGTAGGGTGATACTTGGCTCTTTTCATACCTCTTCCCTGGGGGCAAGCGAGCTTGACAAGAAAATTATGAAAATGGATCATCGCCCATGGATGTTTTAGAAATGAAGTGGGAAGCCCTTCAATCCCTGGCCTTACAAAAACCTAGGGATTTGCCTCTTCCTGTTTTAAGGGGATATTCTGTGTTTGGAAGTCTGATCAGGTTGCAATCTGCAAAATCGCAGCCCTTGAGAGAGCTCCCTATTCGATATGCATCCAAAGAGACATGAGTATATTATTTCTTCCAAAGTCAGCTGCAATTGAAGCTCACTAAATTGACTCCACATCTTCCTATCTTGAGTAGTGACAGAGGAATAGCAAGTATTTTTTACTAAAATGCTCATTTTTAACCAACCCCTTCTTTGAAGATTTTTCTATCACTGGTGCAGAGGACATGATCTTTACTTTATAGAAGACAGCAGAACACCGGCAAATCAATGCTTGGGTCCAGGAGCTACTGTCAGTGCCTCAAACACTTATCTAGCAACTGTGTCCTTTTGCCAGCAATGTCATGCGGAATTGAGGGCAAGATTTATTGTAAATGTAAGGAGACTAATGTCAGAGAGAAACTCTGTGCACGTGTGTGCACAAATAACACGGGTGTGCGTGTGTGGCAAGTAAGGTCAATGCCTGTCTTCACTCCTTGATGCACCATATTAATTGTGGCCAAGAAAATAAGAGTTGATATCTCACATAGTATAAAAATGTATTACAACAGACAACTTACACCATTTTTCCTACTGAGCATTCTACACTGAGCCAGATGATGAGTTTCTTTTGATTCATTTGTTCACTTTACTAATCTCTGTGGGACCCCACCATGCCCCCAATCTGCTCTGTTCTCCTTTAGCAGAAATGTCCTGCCCTGGGTTGGGTGGAGATTTACACAATGATAAATGCTAGAAAATTAACACAAGGAAACGCAAGCAAGGGGAAAATGGGGAATCAGTTCATAGGACCCTTAATCAAGTTGTTTTTACTTAATTCACATGGAGAAAGCACCTCTTCAGCAAACACTACAGTTTTCAAGGTTACTTTTGTCACATCTCCAAGTGATTATTGTTTATTGAATGGTCATCACTTGACAGGGGCCATGCTAAGAGCTGTGCATGAGCCAGTTCATTTTATTCTCACACCCCTCCTCTGTGGTACTGCTATTATTACCCCCTTTTTATAGCTGCAAACACTGAGGTTCAGAGAGGTTGAGTAACTCATCCAAGGTCAAGTGGCTAATAGATGACGGGCAGATGCAGGATATGAACTTGACAGTGTGGTCTAGAGCCTCTGCACTAAATCAGTATGCCTCTTTACCTTTTATTTTTAGCCTTGGAATTCCAAACTATTTTGTAGGTTTCGATAACCTATCACAAAGAGGTAATACAGAGCCAACAATGTAAAACCTATATAGAGACGTAGCTCTGGAAACAGGTGAATTTTCTGTAATTGTAGAGGCAAAACCTAATGCTCTGAAATATGAACCTTTTTTCTCACCCCTACATGAATTTCCTTTTACCCATGGAATCATAAAATGGAACCTCCAGAGCTCAGAGTCGCCTCCTTGTCCCTCCATGCAGCCAAGGTCTAAATCCACAAATATGAATATTACTCTGCTGTAAATTATCTTTAGAAGTGGAGCTTCCCTAGGAGCTGAAGTAGTGCATTTAAAAAAAAAGATTTAATTTATTTATTTATGAGAGACATAGAGGAAGGGGGAGAGACACAGGCAGGGGGAGAAGTAGGTTCCCCACGGGGAGCCTGATGTGGGACTTGATCCCAGGACCCCGGGATCACGCCCTGAGCTGAAGGTAGACACTCAACCACTGAACCACTCAGGCATCCCTGAAGTAGTGCATTTTAAATCATGGCTGTTCAATAGCGCTAAGTTTTTATCAGAATACACTTTGACCAGTCCTATGCCCCCAAATTTATTCTGAAGTCTACAAATACATCAAAGGAAGAATCACATTAGCTGATTTTG